>NC_133327.1:309970537-310639287 GCF_042186555.1 Aquarana catesbeiana | reverse complement strand
TAAAGATGTCCTGTACTGAGCTCCAAAGGGATTATCCTATATCCTATATTGGGCAAGCCAAGCGAACCGGATCCATTTCTAGGCCGAATTGGATGGTACCCAGGCCTCGTGTCCAAAGAAACGAGGTTTTACCTGTACCGCTTCTCTTTTTAGAGAGCTGGACCCCGCATATCAGAAAATGGTTTTCTATCCTTATTTCTGGCCGGGTGCTTTACAGGCCAGAACTGTGGATCCCCCTATTCGTAGGGGGCCCCGGTCTCTGAAGGTTTTTTCAAACGGAGCCCACCGTGAGAGGTGAAGATTGGGTCTGTATAACAGAACCCTGCGGCTGGATAAGGTAAGAGGAGATTCCACAGAATTTTTTAATTCTAGTAGGTTTTCTCCTTTAAAGTAATTGCATGCTATGTCTATTGTCGCCACCGGGGGCTGCCAAGAGCACATACCTTCTCAGGCTGATGTCGGTCTCAGTGTTTCCATGCTGCACAAGCTCCTCCGGCCGGCTTAGGTAGGATGGGATGGGAGGCTCGCCTTAGGGATATCTCCCCCCAGACTAGGGGGAGGCCGCAGGGGGTCTGTGAGGCGGTTATGCACCGCTAGCGTTGGAAGCGCGCGTTTTTCAAAAAACGAAGGGGGGGGGGCGGTAGAGGGGGGGCGGGGCGTCAGCACAGCGTCCTCAGACGCCCACACAGGCCGGCTGCATGGCTGGTAAAGGCACACTTTACAGGTGCACTAAGCCTTGGGGGGGACACAGAGATGACAGTCGCATGTAAGGTGGGACACAGGCATTCCCCTGGGCAGCATTTACTAAAGAAACACCAGACTGGGCATTTGGTAGCAGGGCTTTTAGCCGGACTACATCGCTCAGCAGTCAGTGTTCATTTTGTGATACCTCCACCTTGTTGCTTTGCACTATGGGTAGAAGAGGTTCAAATACCCCAAGAACCAGAGACTCTAGGGGATCTCGTTCAGGTTCTGAGGACTCCCTTTCTGCGGCACCTTCCCCCCCTTAGGGGCCAGGGACGGATAGCCAGGGAGAGCAGTTGGGGTCAGGGGCTACACTTGCTCCTGGCACTTCAGCCCTTGTATACATTACTAAGGAGGTTTTTTTCCTCAAACCATTAAGGATTTAGAGGAAAGATTAAGGGCCGTAATTGCATCTTCACTCAGTGGAAGAAAACGCACTAGGTCTTCCCCTGTTACCCGGGACCCTCAGGAGAAGGAGCTCTGGGATAGGGGAGAAGAATCCCTTTCAGAGGATCGGGATGGGACGGATGATTCCTTCTCTGAGGAATCAAGTGGAGAAGGGCCCTCTGCAGCTTCTCAGGATGAGAAAGTCTGAGTACAGATCCTTGCTGGATTGGTCCGCTCCACATTTAAAGTATCTGAATCAGTTAAAGAACCCTCTATTTCTTTGGGGTCACTGAAGCCTCCTCAAACAGCACATGCTTTTCCTGTTCATAATTTACTTGAAAAAGCTCATTTATTCTGAGTGGGATCACCCAGATAAACGTTTTTTCCGCCTGGAAAAGGGTTTTCAACACCTTATCCTATGGAAGAAATGTTTATAAAGATGTGAGGGATACCGGCCGTTGTTGCCGCCATTTCCTCTCTAGTCTGACTTGTCCTGTAGACAATGCTCAGAGGCTCAGGGATCCTGTGGATTTCCATTTCATGGTGCAAGGTTGTTTGGAGAAGACTTGGATAATTATATTCAAAGGTTCTCTAGTGGGAGAGCACTCTCTTACCTGTTAAGAAGAGAAGTATGCGTCCCTCTTTCAAACGGACTCTTTTCCCCCCAGTGCCAGGGACATCAGCCTCTAGGCAGTCGCGACAGCCTTCTCCGTCTGGGTCAAGAAACAAGAGTCAAACCCCAGAGACAAAGAAGTCCTGGGGGGAGAAGCCTGCTAGACAGGACTCTAAGGCCTCTTTATGAGGATCCGTGTGGCATATCTAGCCCTAAAGGCCTGGACTCTCAGGCTACAGGGTTGCCCATTGATGCAGACTAAACAGGGAAAGTGATTCACCGCTCAGGTAGACCTGCTTCCAGGTGTGTGTTAGTAAATCCTTCAGGGGAGGGGAGTCCCAGGTGCTGGCTAAATGCAAATTGAAGCAAGGTTTGAAACAGGAAAGTCTGGATGCCGCACACCGGATAAAGTTGAAAAATCTTCTTTATTGTAAAACTTGGATCATCAAAAATACAAAGACACTCAGGCAGATGGTACAGACGCATCTGACGCGTTTCACACTCTAATTTGAGTGCTTACTCATAGCTAAGTAAGCACTCAAATTAGAGTGCGAAACGCGTCGGCTGCGTCTGTACCATCTGCCTGAGTGTCTTTGTATTTTTGATGATCCAAGTTTTACAATAAAGAAGATTTTTCAACTTTATCCGGTGTGCGGCATCCAGACTTTGCTGTTTCAAACCTTACAGGGTTGCCCAGTCAGGATCCAGTCCGACAATGCCACAGCAGTGGCTTATATCAAATTTGTGGCAGGGACAAAGATCCTCTTGTATACGGGACAGATGCGGTGGTGATTCTGTGGCATCGGTTCTCACTGTTTTCTGCATTCCCGCATATTCTACTACTGCCACAATTCCTTCGCAGGATCAGGCAGGAAGGCCTGTACTTCTAGTAGCCCCCGCTTGGCCCAGGATTCCATCCTGCTTTACAAACGTTAAAATTGACGGTGTGGCTATTGGAAACCCAGGTTCTGAAGTCCGGTGATATCTACCTTGATCAATGCAAGGAAGCCAGCTTCCAGAGTAATTTATCATAGAGTCTGGAAAGCTTATGTATCCTGGTGTGAATCCAGGGGTTGGCATCCCAGAAAATATGAGGTAGAATTCTTGGTTTAGCAAAAAATGGGGGGTAAAAAGTCCTTGAATCCACACTCACCAAAGTAGCAAACAGCAAATGGAGTACCAGCCGATTCGTCAATATGTGACGGGATACCTGCCCTAAAAGCAATGGCACTATATCAACAACAGAAAGAGGAGACAAGGGAGTCCCCAGAAAGCAAAAAAGGGGAATGGTCAACTACGGCTTATGGTACAAAAATGCAAAAAGGCTTTATTAAGGGTAGGGGGGGTGGGGGTATTTACATATACAAAAAATTCCAAATATATGTAGGATAAACAATGTATCTAAATAACACAGTCCGTCTCACTACACTAAACCAAAATTAAAAACCATGCTGCAACATTGATGAATAAAACTGCAGAGCGTGCCTGCAGGCCAAAAACGCATGCAGTGTCCATTTGAATCCAAAGAAAAAAGTATTGCACCAAACATTACATGGAGTAAGCTACTGATGGGATATCAAGTCTTATGTGGTCTAGTATTAACTGTGCATCAGATTGAGCAGTACTGAGAAAAAAAACAAAAAAAAAAACAAAAAAAAAAACAAAAAAAAAACCCACATATATCCACATAGACAGGACCTTACATAGCTGAATTAGGTGGGGTTTTTTAAAAAAAACCTCTATTAGAAGGAAATCCTCCACAAGCAGCTTCCAACCTCAGTGCACTAAATGTGTGTTTACACCAGTTGTTTTGGAAATGGAAAGACCAGCGTTCCTGTTACTAGGTATGTCCAGTGCACAAACACTATTTCCTCAATGCAGCATAAAAGGAGCAAAGGACAAACCACTCCAAAGAAAGGGCTTAGTCTCTTTTCCAATCTAGACCAGGATGATATTTTCACAGTTCATCAGTTTCAAGTGTGTCAATCCATGCAGGAGGGTGAATGGCAAACAGATGCAAAGACTATTGATAAGCAGGTAAGGAGGGAAAGAGAAACTGCCCATTGGGCTCTCACCTCTTTCAAGTACTGGGGATGTCCTCAGACTCTGCTGTCTTGCTGTTTGGCATGGAGCGGCTCACAGTCAGTTCAGAGCAACATTCAGTGTGTAGTCACAGCACACCATTCTCCTCAATAGTAGACACTGCAGACTGTGTGATCACATGACCGGTCACATGGTTAGGAAGAGACCAGGAACCAGGAACTTTGCATTCAATTGCTGATGCGGAATTAGCTTGTGAAGTATGGTGCTGTATGCAAATCACAGGGAAACCCTTTTACATTGCTGGAAAAGGAAGCATGTTGAAGGCCTGCTGACAAGCCCTGCAGGGGCTGCGTTGACGTTTCGTACGCCTCCGCGTAATTCTTCAGAATTCTTGGTTTCTACAATTGGGAATAGAAATGAAGCTGGCCTTGAGTACCATTAACCTCCCTGGCGGTATGATTCTTTCGGATTTTAGGTGCTGAAAGCGGTACAATTATTTTGCATGGAAATTTGGCGTTTTATATTGTAGGTCTGTAAATCTTAACAATAACACACTTAAATCTGTCCAAACCAGAGTCTAGTAGATATCCCGGGTATGATAAAGTTTGAAACACAAAAACATAAATTATAATATAATAAATAAAAATAAATAAGTGTAAGGCTGACCGCAGGTCAGCCTGTTATTGTAGGAGGAGTCAGGCTGCATAAAGCCTGCCCTCCTTCTTCTCCTTGCTTGTGGTCGTAGGATCTCGTGTGCGTCTGACGTCACTTCCGGGTTTCAGTTTTAACAGGAAGATGTGCGGCTGCAAGGAGCGAATCTCCCTATTTCAGCGGCGGAGTTACAGGTTTGGGGAAGGGGGCCACCGCTCGCTGTGACCACTCTCCCTCATGCGGCGCTGCAGACTCGGAGCGGCGCGGGCAGCCCTCTGGGTTCCGGCCTCCATCGTGGGCGGCCGTGCTGGTGTCCGCACGTGCACGCTCGCCTCTGTCCTCCTCGCGCGGCTTGTCTCTGGCTGGTGAGAGGCGGTATGTACGCTGCGGGAGGCTCTTGGTCGCTCTCGGGGCGCTCTCTCTCTCTCTCCCTTCCTCCTCGCCGGGGACCTGTTGCTGGGGCTGCCTCTGGCCTCGCCCCCTCCTCTGCTCTGTGTCGGTGGTGTCTGGGGTTCCTCGCTTTGCAGTTCCTCCTGGGGGGGGGGCTGCCAGTGTGTGCTGTGTGCTGCACATCGCTGTCGTCCAGGCGCGTGATCGTCCTCCCCTCCCCCCCCAGATCATCACCTCCAGCTAACTTTGATTGTTGTTGACCATTTGTGTCCCCTACTACGGGATTCTCTTCACTTCCTGTCTGCGGCAGGGGGTCACTGGTGGTTGCATGGGCTGGCGCTCCCCATTCACCCTTGTTCTGGTGATGGTGCGGAGTGTGGAATCATGCCTCCTACTGATCGGTTGCGGTTTCGTATGCATTTCATGGTTTCTTGCTATTTGCGATTTCCCTTTCATTTTTGCGCTTTCTTTCAATTTGCGGTTTCTTATGCATGTTGCAGTTTTGCAGGTGTTTTTTTTTTTGGTTCTCGTGCATTTTGCGGGTTTGCTCATGCATTTTGCGGTTTTCTCATGAATTTTGCGGTTTTCCCATGCGTTTTTCGGTTTCCTCATGTATTTTACGGTTTCTCACGCATTTTACGGTTCTCATACAATTTACGGTTTCTCATGTTTTTTCATGGTTTCATGCAGGACGGTTTCATGAGAATTTACGGTAACGCATGTGTAAGCACAGGGTTCAGGGGATAATTCAGGCTGGGGGGTTGGCAGGACACTTGCTCGTTGCCTGTCCTCTCATTATTTTCTGTGAGGGTCCTTTGGGGTATGTAATTTACAATTTCTCATGTAATTTTGGTTTCTCATGCGATTCACAGTTCTCATGGGTTTCTCATGCATTTTACGATTTATATTTACGGTTTCTCATGTATTTTATGGTTTCATGCGATTTACGATTTCTCTTTTAGGCACGATTTCTCATGCATTTATCGATTTACATGCGATTTACGATTTCTTATTCATTTCTACGGTTCCATGCTATTTACGATTCACATGCATGTTTAGTTTCGCATACAATTACGATTCTCATGCATTTTACGGTTATCGTGCATTTTACGGTTTCTTATGCGGGTTATGGTTTCTCATATAATTTATGGGTTCTCATGCATTTTACAGTTTTCATGCTTTTTACGGTTTCAGTAAAATTTACGGTTTCTTGTGCTTTTTACGGTTTCTCAGGTTTTTACGGTTTTTATGCATTTTACGGTTTCTCATGCATTTTACACGTTTTAAGGCATTTCACGGTTTATAAATAATGGTTTCTTATGCATATTTTTCAATCTCTCATGCTTTGTTATGGTCAATTTACATTTTCTTATGCAATTTATGTTTCTCATGTTATTTACGATTCTCATCATGCAATTTACGTTTCTCATGTAATTTACGTTCTCATGTAATTTACGGTGTTCTCATGCAATGTTCGTTTTCTTATGCAATTTGTCATTTCTCTTGCCTATTCATGTTTCTTACATTTCTCATGTTTCCCATGTTACTCACGCCTTACATGGTTCTCACGTGTTTTCTTGGTTCGCACGTTTTCCATGTTTCTTACGCTTCCCACGTTTTCCATGCCTCGCACATTTGTTCATGCTTACGTCTTCCCATGTTTCTCACGTCTTCCCATGTTTCTCACGTCTTCCCATGTTTCTCACGTCTTCCCATGTTTCTCACGTCTTCCCATGTTTCTCACGTCTTCCCATGTTTCTCACGTCTTCCCATGTTTCTCACGTCTTCCCATGTTTCTCACGTCTTCCCATGTTTCTCACGTCTTCCCATGTTTCTCACGTTTTCCCATATTCTCTTGTTTTCCCATGTTGCTTTCGGGTGTTTTCATGCAGTTTACAGTGTTTTCATGCAATTGTTACAATATTTTCATGCAATTTTTTACAGTGTTTCATGCAATTTTTACAGTGTTTTCATGCATTTACGGTTTCTCGTGCTATGTGTCACTTCTTATGCCTTTTCATGTTTCTTACATTTATCATGTTTTACTTTTCGTATGTTTTCACGTTTTTCCCTTGGTGCTCACGTTTGTTTCTCTCGTGTTTCCTTGATTCTCACGTTTTCCTTTTGATTCTCGTTTTCCCATGCTTTTCTCGTTTTCCATGCTTCTCTCGTTTCCCATGCTTCTCGTTTTCCCATGTTTCTCTCGTTTTCCAATGCTTCTCTCGTTTCCCATGCTTCTCTCGTTTTCCCATGCTTCTCTCGTTTTCCCATGCTTCTCTCGTTTTCCCATGCTTCTCTCGTTTTCCCATGCTTCTCTCGTTTCTCATGCTTCTCTCGTTTCCCAGGCTTCTCTCGTTTTCCCAGGCTTCTCTCGTTTTCCCAGGCTTCTCTCGTTTTCCCAGGCTTCTCTCGTTTTCTCAGGCTTCTCTTGTTTTCCCAGGCTTCTCTCGTTTTCCCAGGCTTCTCTCGTTTTCCCAGGCTTCTCTCGTTTTCCCAGGCTTCTCTCGCTTTCCATGCTTCCCTCGGTTTCCCATGTATTTCATGTTTATGTCATATGTCATGTCATATGTTTGTCACAGTTTTTCGTTCGCTGCATTTCTGTTAGCTAGTGCTCACATTCAGGGTCTGTCACGTCTACAGATCTGTACAGGCTGAGGTTTCGTTTTCAATTGATTGTTGTCCCACAATCTTCTCGCCTGTTTCCATACGTCATACGTGCACGTTCACCATTACACTTTTACTTTTACCCACCACGGTCTGTGGGTATCTTAGCCTTGAGTGTTCGTTTTTAAATTTCCTGTCCAGGCGCTGCAGGTTGCTCGGGCTCACTCACTGCATACAGTAGGGGGGTGTCATCATTAGGTTCACATTCTTGCGCTATTGGTCTTGCCATTCCTGCACCCACATCATCATTGTCAGGTACCAGGGGTATTATGTCTTGGGGCTGCTTGTATGTATGTTATTTGGTTGCTGTCAAACAGCTGGGTTGTTCATGTTCTACCACTGCAGATTACCCATCACGTCTATGGGTTGACAGATTGAGGTGATCGTTTTTAATTGGCTTGTTCGGTGGCAAGTCTCCTCATCTGTTCTTACGCTGTTTATGTATTTCATACAAACTCACGTCTCTTATGCAATTTACGTGTGTCATGCAATTTACGTGTGTCATGCAATTTACGTGTGTCATGCAATTTACGTGTGTCATGCAATTTACGTGTGTTATGCAATTTACGTGTGTTATGCAATTTACGTGTGTCATGTAATTTACGTGTGTCATGTAATTTACGTGTCTCATGCAGTCTACGTGTCTCATGCAGTCTACGTGTCTCATGCAGTCTACGTGTCTCATGCTATTTACGTGTTTTTTGCAATTTGTTGTTTCTATCATAATCTCACTCATGTTTCTCTCGTTCTTCTAGGTTTTCTCATGTTTTCCCAAGGTTACTCTTGTTCTCATGTTTCTCACGCTGTTCATCAATTCACGTTCTCGTGCTACCGGGGTTTTTTCATGTAGTTTGCGGTTTCTTGCAGCTTCGGTGCTTAGGCTGCTTACGGTTTGTAGCTCGCATAATACATGTGTTTCGTTCTTTCATGCAGCTACGCTCCCGACACAGGTTCTCAGCATGCTCACGTTCTTTCGTAGTTCATGTTGCTGTCCCAGTGGCATGTCACTTACGCGGAGTAGGTTACTCAGGGGACTGGGTTTTCCCTCTGGTATGCACACGACCTTTTATTTCCTAGTTACTTTTGGCTAGGATTGGTGGAAGCATGGAACTATGGTAAGTCAGCATGGCAGCTCCAGGAGCTTTTACAGGCTCAGGGGGTTAGTGGATTCCGAATTTTCTCAAGTCTCTAGGTCAGGATCAGTAGGCTTCCTACTTGGTTCGGTTTTTGGCCCTTTTATCACGTATCGGCATGGCATTGTCAGGGCGTTTCTGGTTGGGCTCAGCTTTTTCATGTTGTTGGAGACCCCGACAGACTTTCTTTATTTGCTGCGCGTTCTATTAGCAATCCTCAGGGTTCTTGAAGAGTAGCCCTCCTGCTGTGATCAGCGGACTTCTCACCATGGGTCAAATTTTTCCGTGTGGTATCTATCACATTCTCATGGTCTCCTTCATGTTGGGTACCAGCTAGGTGCTCAGGGCAGGCTTATACCGGGTTTGGGTCATAAGTGATAGGAGCAGGTTCGGTGTATTTGTGCCAGGGACCCCAGCCCGTTGGGTAGGTGGAGGTTGTCTTGTTTCTCTGGGTTTGGCCCAGAGCCATTTTTGAGATACCATAAGCGTTTGTTATTTGATAATTTATACGTAATTTTCAGTAGGCTATAATTTGGCATCATATTCATCCTACTGGTCATTTTTGCCCCCTTTCAGGCATACTGACCATTTGACCAGGGCACAACTCAGGTCTATGTTCTTGTTGCTCTTTGTTCCTTGTTACACTATCACAGATTGACTCCGAGTACAAGTGTAAGGCTGACCGCAGGTCAGCCTGTTATTGTAGGAGGAGTCAGGCTGCATAAAGCCTGCCCTCCTTCTTCTCCTTGCTTGTGGTCGTAGGATCTCGTGTCCCACCCACCCATTCCCTTTTTCTTTTCTATTTTTATTTTATTTCAATTCATACTTGGGTATGCCCCCTTTCAGGCATACTGACCATTTGACCAGGGCACAACTCAGGTCTATGTTCTTGTTGCTCTTTGTTCCTTGTTACACTATCACAGATTGACTCCGAGTACAATTAAAAAAAATTAAAAAAAATAGTAATAAAATAAATTTCCCCACAATTCACTATCGCTCAATTCTGCAAGTGTTCTAATTTACTATCGCTGTTTTCTAGCTGGTCTAAAGCCACTTTTGACGTAAAGGGACACTTTTTGGTTGCTATGGACAATCTCCAGTTTCCAGGCAGAAAGAACAGTGTATATCATGTAAAACTGCATGCAGGGCATGGGCCAGAGCACTGGGGACAAAAGGGATGTGAAATCATTTCATACAGTACTGTAATCTGTAAGATTACAGTACTGTATGTGTTATGATTTTGACATTTTTTTGAATTTGCCGCCAGGCTCCGCCCCCGTGCGTCGCGCCGCTCGCAGGGAACGGAGCCTGGCACGGAGAGGCTTCGGAGGAGGACGGAGCCCTCGGACACTGCGGGGGACATCGCAGGATCCCGGGGACAAGGTAAGTAACGCTGCCCCAGGATCCTGCAATGCGATCCCGAGTGTGGCTCGGGGTTACCGCTAATGGTACTGAATTTTAACCCCGAGCCACACTCGGGAATACCGCCAGGGAGGCTATGGGCCAGGTCTCGGCCTTATCAGTATGGTTTCAACGGCCACTTGCTTCGCATTCTTTGGTCTGAAACTTTATGCAGGGGGTGACGCGTCTTAATCCTCCAGTTAAGGCGCCCCTAAACCCCTGGGACTTGAACTTGGTTCTGTCTGTTTTACAGAAACAGCCTTTTGAACCAATACGTCCGATTCCTTTGGTCTTGCTGACAAGGAAGTTAATTTTTTCTGGTAGCCATCTCTTCTGCTGGAAGAGTATCAGAATTAGCAGCTCTTTTCTGTAAAGAGCCTTACTTGTTTATGTTTATGCACAAGGATAGAGTGGTACTGCGCCCTCATCCTATAGTTTTTTACCAAAGGCGGTTTCAGATTTTCATCTAAACCAAGACATTGTTCTGCCTTCCTTTTTTCCAGATCCCTGTTCTTCGGAAGAAAGGTCACTACATTCCTTTGGAAGTAGTAAGAGCAGTCAAGGCCTATCTGGAAGCAACTGCTCAAATTCGCAAAATGGATGTTTTGTTCGTGCTACCAGAGGGTCCCAATAGAGGACAGGCAGCGTCAAGATCTACCATTTCTAAATGGATTCGACAATTGATTATTCAAGCTTACGGTTTGAAACAGAAGATTACTCCGTTTCAGATCAAAGCACATTCCAGAGGAGCTATGGGTGCTTCTTGGACAGTGCATCACTGGGCCTCTATGGCCCAAATCTGCAAGACCGCAACCTGGTCTTCAGTTCATACATTCACCAGACTTTATCAGGTGGATGTGAGTAGGCATGAGGATATCCCATCAGTAATTACTGAGGCTCTGTGTCCCGTGATGTTCGAGAAAGAAAATAGGATTTTTTATAACCGCTTACCTGTAAAATCCTTTTCTTTCGATGGACATCACTGGACACAGAGGTCCCGCCCCTCTTCCAATACACTTATATTGCCTGGCTTGAAAACTGAGGTATCCCTGCAAGGGGAGGGATTATATAGGGGGTTGAACTTCCTGCTTAGGGTGTGACCAGTGTCCAATCGCCTATTGATACCTATATAACCCATCAGTAATTACTGAGGCTCTGTGTCCGATGATGTCCATCGAAAGAAAAGGATTTTACAGGTAAGCTGTTATAAAAAAAATCCTATTATTTGGGATTTTCAGTTTAATTCAATCTTAGCGCTGCTATTGTTTTCTTTTTTCTGTATTTGGTGTATCTCATTTCTAGCAGCAGCTGTCCCCTTTATTATTTTTAGATATAGCACGGTAGTTTACTTTTTTTGTTTACCTATAAAAATTTGCCTTGGGGCTAAGTTTAGACTTGCGCCTAAAGGGTTGTGCCTCTGAAAAGCGATACACGTTCAGATTGTGTTTGAGAGGCGATGAGTAGGTGATAGGATGTCTCCTTACCACCTATTTTTACTCCATAAATGCCATAACAATGCACCGCATCCACTTGCAATGCACGCGGTTGCTGGGTGTTTGTGGCGCATCTTTATTTGCTTAAAAGGGTTGCATTCAGCAGTAGTACTGCCCACAGAATGCAACAGTAGTGATCATTTTTGCTGAGGGCACGAAACAAAGCCTTGTAACCGTGACATGTGATCACCCTATTCGCTGCCTGTGCTAAAAACGCAGCTCAACTGCATGTTAACGACCCCCAGCCAAAAGCCTAAACAAGCCCTAAAAGAGACATTGACACTTTGACCTGCGTAAGCAGAAAGACAATGTCTCTGCTAAGGTACCCCTTCACACCCCCAATCTGCTTATACAAACCTTGTCTGCAACCAGAAGGAACGGGGACTCCCTCAATTGTGATGGTTCTTGTGTCTAGCATTCTCTGGAGTGAGGAGCTTCTGGAAGCCAAAGTCATCTCACACGCCACAAATACAAGGGAATTCTGAAAAAACTCGGGCGCATATTGACTTCTATACTCTGGGCCTCATCCCTCCGATAAGCCTTTGATTCAAATCCAGAGGTGGTGGAGGATTTGGCACCTAGATAAGTCTCACTTCTGTTGTTGAAATTCACAGCAAGTTGATTAGTGAAGTTACACATGTGGCACATTTTATTTTAAGAGACAGTGATCGAAGATGAATTGGTCCACTCTCAGAGAGTCTCACACAAGCACTTCAGTATATTTATGTGTTATTCTAGAGACTTTATTTATTGGTCTACATTTGTACTATATGTAAACGTTTTTGGTGTGCACATTAGTGCGGATATTGTGGTTGAATCTTTTTGTACTTTTACAACTTTTGCATGTGTATTTATGTATGCATTCAGTGCAAAGCAGCCCGATAAAATCAATGATAGGCCAAAATACTCTGTGTTCCAAGGAGTACAGAGATGCATGTGTATGGGGCAGATGCCACAAGCGTGGACCTTCTGAGTTTGGGACAGAAGTCCCAGTGTGCATGAGCCCTTAGGCTTCTGCCCACCTACGCCCTATTTTTTTTTTTTTTACAGTTTCTTCTTGGATAAGCTTTTTGGTTGTATTTACTGTATAGACATGCATTTATATGTGTATAACATATATATATTTGTTCTCGTTTCCCAGGAATGATTGGACCTGCAGGCTTTTTATTAGCAGCTGGTTACACTGGGTGTAATTACACTCTGGCAGTGGTATTCCTTACACTATCAACCACACTTGGGGGACTGAGTATTGCAGGATACAATATAAATCATTTGGATATTGCACCTTCGTAAGTATATGAAATTGATGTTATTGTAAGCATGTATTTCCTTTCGTAACTTGCTGCCGAGTATGAGTACTTTACAGAATATGGACAGCCATGGATGCTGCCTTGGCGTCTCTTGTATGGCTTGCACTATGATATATTAATTGGTAATTTATGCAGTTATGTAATATCTATTCAGCTGAATCTATTTGACCTAATGTATGTCCTGTGTTACAGATTTGCAGGACTGCTACTTGGAATCACAAACACATTTGCCACAATTCCTGGCATGGTTGGGCCAGTCGTTGCCAAAATTTTAACACATGAAGTAAGTGTCATTGGGAAATATTGTGTAGATAATAGGGGGGGGGGTTACCAAAGAGTGGTGCGACCATAATGCTTGCACCACTCTTTTAAACATGGAAAATGGAGCAGATCCCGCTCCTAATTAACAAAAGGGGCACAAGCCCCTTTGTTAATTCGGGGCAATCGGTTCTCTGTTCTGCTGTGTCTAAGACAGATTTAGCACCGCGTTTCTCAGGGTTCAACCCAGGCTTGGGTTGTTTTTTTGTTTTGTTTTTTGCAGTCCTCTGGATCAACTGTGGGTATAGGATTGTGTATTTTTTCCCTTATTCTGGTTGAACTAGATGGACTTATGTCTATCCTTTTTTTTTTTTTTTTTTTTTAACCAGACTAACTATGTAACAGAAGAGCCGTAGCTGCATGGTCTGATTTCCCTGTCTGCTTGTCCCCCTCTACTTCAGCTCAGAGTGGGAGGAAAGAGCAGGGTTATTGTCCCTGCGGGCTCTGCTTATATAGTGTAATTATTGCACAGGCATAGATGGTTGCAAGCTGACTGATAACCGCACACATCCCGTATGCCAGGACATACCTGGCAGGAATCTGCGCCAGTTTTCTATGTAGGAAAACTGCGACATGTCCGCCATAACGCCGCAGTCACAATAAAAATCGCTGATCTCCGCCATTACTAGTAAAAAAAAAAGATTAATAAAAATGCCATAAAACTATCCCCTATTTAGTAAACGCTATAACCTTTGTGCAAACCAATCAATAAACGCTTATTGCGATTTTTTTTTTTTTTACCAAAAATATGTAGAAGAATACGAGCGGCCTAAACTGAGGAAAAAAATGTTTTTTTATATATTTTTGGGGGATATTTATTATAGCAAAATGTAAAAAATAATGCGTTTTTTTTTCAAAATTGTCGCTCTTATTTTGTTTATAGCGCAAAAAATAAAAATTGTAGAGGCGATCAAATACCACCAAAAGAAAGCTCTATTTGTGGGAAAAAAAGGACGCCAATTTTGTTTGGGAGCCACGTCGCATGACCGCGCAATTGTCAGTTAAAGCGACGCCGTGCCGAATCGCAAAAAACGCTCTGGTCAGGAAGGGGGTAAAATCTTCCGGGGCTGAAGCGGATATTTATGGGTAAATCCTGCAAAAGAACCTAGCTCTGAATGAGTAAGGAATTTCTATTATTCTTTCTCTTCTTGAAAGTTAGCTCTTCATATGAAACAAACGGCCAATAGTGCATTCTAGCTTTAGCTGTCACTATAATAAGGAAATGACACTTGTTTAGACAGCTTATATAAAAGGGTGTCTTTATTCAGATGTGCCTAGAGAAGCCTGGGGATTTAAATACAGCCTGCTGACACATCGATGCAAGTTACAACAGACACTACATTACAGTATTGGAACAGACATCTCTGCTATGGCCAGTAGAGACTTCAGTCTTTTCCCAGAGCACATTTGTGAGATGTTCTACTGTTACTGTGTCATCTCTCTCGTTAAAAAAACACTTTGGCCAAATCCAGTTAAAAAAAAAAAAAACTATGCAGCATATAAACAATATTTACAGGCAATCATCTGTTTTAATCAGGGTTGGAGGACTTTGCAGGATCTTGTATATAGACTATTTATAATGCAATTCTAATAGAATATATATATATATATATATATATATAATCTCACAAAAGTACACCCCTCACATTTTTGTAAATATTTTATTATATCTTTTCATGTGACGACACTGAGGAAATTACACTTTGCTACAATGTAAAGTAGTGAGTGTACAGCTTGTATAACAGTGTAAATTTGCTGTCCCCTCAAAATAACTCAACACACATCCATTAATGTCTAAACCGCTGGCAACAAAAGGGAGTACACCCCTAAGTGAAAATGTCCAAATTGGGCCCAAAGTCTCAATATTTTGTATGGCCAACATTATTTTCCAGCACTGCCTTAACCCTCTTGGGCATGGAGTTCACCAGAGCTTCACAGGTTGCCACTGGGGTCCTCTTCCACTCCTCCATGATGACATCACGGAGCTGGTGGATGTTAAAGACCTTGCGCTCCTCCACCTTCTGTTTGAGAATGCCCCACAGATGCTCAATAGGGTTTAGGTCTGGAAGCATGCTTGGCCAGTCCATCACCTTTACCCTCCGCATCTTTAGCAGGACAGTGGTCGTCTTGGAGGTGTGTTTGGGGTCATTAACATGTTGGAATACTGCCCTGCGGCCCAGTCTCCAAAGGGAGGGGATCATACTCTGCTTCAGTATGTCACAGTACATTTTGGCATTCATGGTTCCCTCAATGAACTGTAGCTCCCCAGTACCGGCAACACTAATGCAGCCCCAGACCATGACACTCCCACCACCATGCTTGACTGCAGGCAAGACACACTTGTCTTTGTACTCCTCACCTGGTTGCTGCCACACACGATTGACACATCTGAACCAAATAAGTTATCTTGGTCTCATCAGACCACAGGACACGGTTCCAGTAATTCACATCCTTAGTCTGTCTGTCTTCAGCAAACTGTTTTGCGGGCTTTCTTCTACATCATCTTTAGAAGAGGCTTCCTTCTGGGACAATAGCCATGCAGACCAAATTGATGCGGCGTATGGTCTGAGTGCTGACCTTCAACCTGGCAGCACTCATACGTCTATTTCCCAAAGACAACCTCTGGATATGACGATGAGCACGTGCAAGCAACTTCTTTTATTCAACCATGGCGAGGCCTGTTCTGAGTGGAACCCGTCCTTTTAAACCGCTGTATGTTCTTGGCCACCATGCTGCAGCTCAGTTTTAGGGTCTTGGCAATCTTCTTATAGCCTAGGCCGTCTTTATGTAGAGCAACAATTCTTTTTTCAGATCCTCAGAGAGTTCTTTGCCATGAGGTGCCATGTTGAACTTCCAGTGACCAGTATGAGAGAATGAGAGCGATAACACCAAATTTAACACACCTGCTCCCCATTTACACCTGAGACCTTGTAACACTGAGTCACATGACACCAGGGAGGGAAAATGGCTAATTGGGCCCAATTTGGAAATTTTCACTTAGGGGTGTACTCACTTTTGTTGCCAGCAGTTTAGACATTAATGGCTGTGTAAGTTATTTTGAGGGGACAGCAAATTTACACCGTTATACAAGCTGTACACTCACTACTTTACATTGTAGCAAAGTGTCAGTGTTGTCACTCCTGTACTAAAATTGCTTACTCTAATGTCACTACACACTGCACATTCTCAAGGAATATTTAGCATCATCTAGGCATTACTTCCCCAGCCTCCTCGTACTATCACTTTTACTGAATTTCATTTCTTTCACTAATGGGTCTCAGCATTACTAGGCCATCTATGCAAATGTATTCTACCTAGGAATGCCCAGACTGACATCCACCTCTCAAGGAATATTTGAATAACACCTCCCAAGCACCAGTCCACTGCCTTTATCAGGGCTAAGGGCTCTTGAGGAGTACTGAGGTAGGGTGCTGTGATATTTTCAGGAAGCTGGTAGAGCTGGTCCCTCTCCATCAGCCATGGTACATACATCTGCCTGTATTGCATAGAAAAGCAGAGATGTATTGAAAAAGGAACCAGTGAAGGCAAAATATAAGCAGATTAAACTTCAGAGGTACCGTATATACTCTAGTATAAGCCGAGTTTTTCAGCACATTTTTTGTGCTGAAAGTGCCCCCCTCAACTTATACTCGAGTCAAGCACTTTTCTGCAGCAAGAAATGTCATTTTCTGAACCGATTTTGAGGCCCCATATGTCGGGGCCACTTGGTGCTAGAAACCCCAAATTTGGTGTGCAAACCCAGTGGACCTAGTACCATAACATATCCAAAGCTGGTGTTCCTAGCACTAAGTGGCCCCGAGATATGGGGCCCCAAAATCTGTTCGGAAAATGTCATTCTCTGCTGCAGAAAAGTGCTTGACATTTTCTGAACCGATTTTTGGGGCCCTGTATCTTGGGGCCACTTGGTGCTAGGAACCCCAGCTTGTACACCAAATTTGGTGTTCCTAGCACTAAGTGGCCCCGAGATACGAGGCCCCAAAGTCGGTCAACTGTGTCCATCTGCAGCAATGTCATTTCGGGACCCTTTGGGTCCAGAGACCCCAAATTTTGGCTGCAGCTCGGGGGCATCTAGGAACCCTTAACTACCGAGTTTGAAGTTCGGGGGACCTATGGCTGCAAATGGGCACAGTGAGGCTGCAAATGGGCATTGTTGACCCTCTTTTCCACTTACAGTAGCTGCGCATTTCTCACCCTAGGCTTATACTCGAGTCAATAAGTTTTCCCAGTTTTTTGTGATAAAATTAGGTGCCTCGGCTTATATTCGGGTCGACCTATACTCGAGTATATACGGCAAGTATCTCTAGGTTGTATAATAAGATCAAATCTTCAATACATGTACAGTTGCACTTTGGAATAAACGCTCTATAGCTTCTTATACTATATCGGACTATATTGAGACTATAAATATCATTCCACGCCACTCCTTTCATAATAAATTATCTTTAGATAGCAACTGACATTTTATGTCTGCATAATCACAAATAAATGTATAATTAAAAAACACAAACAGTGCTCAAATTAAAACCTATTCTCTTATATATTATACAAGCAGCTTTACAGTTCCTTTCTGGAGCCTGCAGTTAGTGCCAAAACAAGTGAATAGCTGGATAGCCTGTTTAAAGCACATATGCCACACAAAAAGGTGGCATGACATACATGTACAGTTCTATTACCCATGTTTTTACTTCTAATAGAAGATCTATAAATGATCTGCAAATCCCAATAGCTTCTACATGTATATAATCCACCAGGTGCTAAAAAGGTGTAACCACATGTTATCACTAGAGATTCTGGATGAACCCTCTGCACACTGCTATACACCCTTTCTAGCAAACTTTGTAAAAAAAAAAAAAAAAAAAAACAGGACGTTTGGTTCACATATATGGTAATACATGTTTAAGCTATTGGGATTTGAGAACAGGTGTATCTTTCTATTTCATTGAAGGTCAGTGGCCAGACCTGAACCTTGTAGCTCTCCTACAACTTGTGTCTATCTGCCCCATATTGGCCCCTAATCAAATGGAGCATTTGGATTTTGCAAAAAATGGACTGGCCTTTGAGGGATTACTTTACCAGCCTCAATATGTATTGCGATGTAGGTGAACCAAAAATCCTCTTCTTTTTTTTTTTTTTTTTTGCAAAGTTTGCATGAAAGGGTATATATCAGTGTGCACCTGATGGATTATATGCATGTAGATCTGTTGGGATATGAGCACAGTTATATCTCATTTCTATTGCACGGACTATAGCAATGCTGTCCTGCATTTATGCCCTTTTATGCAAATACCGCATATGGTGAGAGGAAGGAGTGCTGGGAAATGTAGTCTCAGCATCTCTACATGCATTACGTAGGAGGTAACGTGCAATGCAGCATCATCCCTTCTGCAAACACGATACAGGACATGAAAGGGGCCAAAAACCATAGCGTGATGTGGTTATTTACATTTCCAAACCTACTCTATACAACTGAAGAAATGCAACCTACTACCAATAGTCTATCAACACATTGAAAAAGTTGTGGCAGGTCGCCTTGACCCATTTGGTTTTTGTGATTTAAAGCTGCTTGAAATTGCCTGTAACCTGTTGTGTGGGCGTGTGTTGTCAGCATTAGTAGTATTATTTGAATGTAATCACTCATTTCCCTTTCTTCTACAGAACACTGTGGAACAGTGGCAGCTCGTCTTCTACATTGCTGCTGCCATTGATCTATTTGGAGCCGTGTTCTTTGCAGCATTTGCCAGCGGTACGGTACAAGATTGGGCTGTGAGGACTAATAAAGCCCAGGGAAGCTGAAAACAAGCACTGACACTTTACATACACAAGATGCCTTGAAATGTCATTCATATAGACATTAGTACTTTATTTTCAAAATTTGTATTACATTTGAAATTCAGGATGCAACCTTATGGAGTTAAAGGGAAGGTATAGTGTATTTTCAGTGAGCTCATGTTTTACCTTTCAGTGACACTAAAATCTGAATCTCTGGTTTAAAAAAAAAAAAAAAAAAGTATATCCTGTTCAAGTATGTATTCTTAATTCCAAAAGCTACTTGCTGTTGCTCTGTCTCTTCCAAATGCCTTTTGTTTGCTGCTGTGACCTGACTTCCTGGCCATGTTCCCACTGTAAGTAAGAGCATAGCCACCCTCTCTGTCCCAAGATGGACTAGGGACCTTGAACTATATGATTTATAGTGTGCATAGCGCAGTGCACATGTCCGCAACTAATGTGCACTGCTCCTTTCAAACATACGGAAGTTAAGGAGGGAAAAGGAGTGGTTTAGGAGCTCATGGAGAAAGTTACAAGGAGACAGAAAAACCACAGTATGAAACTATTTCATGAAAAATAGATTACATGAATGTTTATGGATTCTTTTTGAAAAATAAGGATATGTTTTAGTGTCACTTTAAAGTAATTTTTCATTATGACTTTGGTGTTGCTTTTGTATATTCAGGTTACTGGATTACATGTAGAGACCTGTAATAGATTTTATAATTTTTGAGATAAGATGTTGGCCCCCTAGAAAATGCATTTTCAATGAGTGCATTGGCTCGTATATTTTGCTTTATGAGAAGGAGCAGTAAAGCGAAACCATTATATAGCACTGCAAAGCAGGACCTGTATATGTCATAAGCAAATATGGCTGTCTCATGTACATATAATTATATAATGTAAAGAAACATAAATCTTAAAGTAGAACTATAGGCAGAACTTTTTTTTTCTATTTTGGATATATTTGTGGAGGTTTCCCTTCACTTCCTGTCCTATAGCCACACAGGAAGTGAAAGGAAATCCCTGCACATTAAGGGAATTCACTGGCCCCCCCCAGGTCACCGGAACTAGTGTCCCCAGTGGAAGATTTCCCCTCTCTTTCTGTTCTGGGGACAACCCAAAATGTGGGATTTTCTTTTACTGTCACTGATAATGGTAAACAGGACAAATAGAAGGTGAATCTCCTTAATGGGGACACAGACATTAATAAAAACTGACAGGTGTTCTAATCACTCTCCACTCTATCAAAAAAAAAAAAAAAAACGTTTTGCCTTTAGTTACTCTTTTCACAATGTAGATTGATTCATAATTACCAGTCAATGATAATCAGAATCTACATGTTTATCTAGGAAAACCTTGAAATTACTATACATTCCCTTTAATAAATCTACGTGCAATGCAACTGTCTCAGGAAGACCAGGTTTCAGTGAAAGGTGTGGAAACACTTATGATAAGGGAATATGTGTTATTTCTGTTGGACTTCAGCATTCCGCTCTAGTGTTTTGTGACCTCCTCAGCATTTTCATTTATATTTATGTGTACAGGAAGTTAATGTGCAGTTTCCTGTTACAAAGCACAGCAGTTCCAAATATGCCATGCTTGCTTATTGTGATTTGTAAAGGATCACTGTTTTATTTTTAAAAAATAACAAACATATCATACTTACCTCCACTGTGCAGCTCATTTTGCACAGAGTGGCCCCAAACATCCTCTTCTGGGGTCCCCCGGTGGCTCTCGCAGCTCCTCCCCACATCAGATAATCCCCTAGGAGAAGCACTCTCCCGAGGGAGTTGCCTTGCGGGCACGCTCCCGAGCCCAGCATTTACATCCACAGACACGAATGCTGGACTCGGCCCCGCCACCCGGAGCTCGCGTCATTGGATTTGATTGACAGCAGCGGGAGCCAATGGCTGTGCTGCTATCAATCTAGCCAATCAAGAGCCAGGACCCCATGGAGAAGGGAAAGCGCATCCCCGTCGAGGAGATTAAGGGGCTCAGGTAAGTGAAACGGGGGCCGGTGACTGCCAGGTGTTTTTTCACCTTAATGCATAGGATGCATTAAGGTGAAAAAACACAAGGGTTTACAACCCCTTTAAGTGCCTTTAGAGACTTTTTTTCATAGTGCAATCCATCCAGTATGACTGACTTCTAGAATTATTCATTATAATGTGGAGTAAAGGGAATGTGTTATCTGTAGTTGTGTAGTTAAAGTCCATGACCATCTATAAAAAGCAACCTGATATCACAACAGTTCATGTGCTGAAACTTTATTTATAATCTGCACACATTTGTGGACATTGTTGTGTGTCAATAAAAGCAACCATGACAAACTATGGCTAAAACAGGATTTTATCTTTTTCACATGCTGTATAATTGTGTGCGACTAAAAGTTATTGGCAAAGTAAGGAGGAAATGCACACATTGGTTTACATCCATATATTTATATGCTAGCTAGCATTGCAAATATTTTTATATGGTTTTCTTTCAGGACATAATATCAGATATCATTTTTTTTTTCCTTACAGACTATATGTACATTACTTGAAACGCACTTTTTTAATCATACATACAACAGACGATGACGGTTATGGGAAAATACCCTGTTAGGCATATGAAGTACCTCTAAAATAACAGACCCTCCTTTTGGGTTGTGTTCAGTCTTGGTGAAGATGTCAAATTTATTTGGTGCTTTATTTGCAAACAAAATGGGGAAAAAATACCTCTCATCCTGGTCTGGCATGTTTTCCTAGGTGAGGGGGACATCACTGTTTTTTTTCCTGGGATACTTAGAAGGCTGAGGAACCCAAATACTGTGTACATGCACTTCTATGATGGGCAGATGTTGCATTCCCAGCCTTTCTAGAAACATACCTAACGACATCACCCTTGCCTAGGCGAGCATATGCTGAAAGCCAGGTGTAAAGTTTTTGTTTTTGTTTTTAGCTTTAAATGTGTCTTTTTTTTTTTTTTTTTTTTTTCTATTTAGGAGGTGGAGGCTAGCTGTAACCATATATTCAACAGAATTCAGTAAATCCCTACCAACACTTTTCTAGCTCAATAGCTCTTTAAAATGGCCTGCACCAGATTAAAATCCTTTTCTGTAACTTTACTGAGGCATGGCAGATTCCGGTAGCTCCTTATGTCACTTTTACAAAGTTGTGCTATTAATGTATCAAATTCAAACATAATTGCCTCCAGTTTGTAAATAATAAAAAACGAAGGTGTTCACAGACTGGCAGAGTGCCTGTCCCTGTACACATTACATGCCGTCGCTACCCCCTCCCTGTTACTGAATAATAAGTTCACCTTTCATAACATGTTACACCCATAGTTGGGATGTAACATGTTACTAACAGACCAGCCTCCTCTCACCCCTAAGCCCCTGTTGTGACAGGGTGCCTGGGATCTTCTCCCCCACCCACTGTCACAATTTTAAAATTGTTCTGTGAATGGGAGAACTACAACTGTCATTGCGGCTGACAGCTTGTAGTTCTTAGTAAACTACCAGGGCGCTGATGGGCGCTCTAGGTAGTTCATTAAATCATCCTGCCATTCAGTAACTGCCTGCCCATTCAATGTATGGGTAGACAACGACACAGACAGTCTGCAGGAACCTGATATGGTGCACTTATATGTTTAGGACTCTTTCAGCTTCACATCAGACAGCCAGTAATGCTACAGTAGACAGAGCCTGACAGGGAAGCCGAGACACTAGATCCCCATCACAGCTCTTCACTCCTTGTAATTGATGGCAGGCAATGGGTGGATTATGTAGCCAATAGTAGGCTGTTTATTGGCTAAGAATCCACCCACTGATTGCTGTAAATCACAGGATGAGCAGACCTTATGGGGAACTAGTGTTCCTGAGTCCCCATTCCACCCCTCCAGATACAAAACTCCCTGCCTCTGCACTCTACGCGTGACAGCTGCAGCAGTGGGAAGAAAGTGCAGTTGCCCATGGCCTGGAGTGTCCGTATGGACACTCCAGTCCCAATGCCCCTCCGCACATAGTGTATGCCACCTCGGATTCGTCCACCAGTCTACAACAGGCACATGAATGTGTCGCTCCCACTGACATTTGTTGTGTGAAGGCACGTCGGAAGAATGTCTTAGTATTTGTTGGCTTATAGCAATTAATCATATAAATATAATCTTTGGTAACATACACTAATACCATAACATGGAACAAAATATAATGCACCAGTAAAAATTTAGCATTTTGTGCAATGTGTTTAAAAATACAATATGCTATTTTTATTGTAGGAGTGAACCAAAGTGTACATTTTACTGTGTGTCAAATGACATTTATCTGCATAATACCTTTCTGACTAAACTAATACTAAATACTTACTGTGGGCTTGCGCCTTGTTCAGTGGAGTAATATGGGCAAGTGCTAAATTATCTATAGATTGATTATTGTACCCAAGCCATAGTCTGCAATTCTGCCACAAGGTGGCAGTGTAATCATACAGTAGATTAGTGTACCTTTCTGTTATGCTCCATAATGGTGTAATTGTGGTCACGAAAAATCTCCAGATTCATTTTGTACAGTTGCAAATTGTTTTTGTTTGAATGTTTGCAGAAAGATGCAGAATGACACTAAAATGTAATAAACATTTCTAAGATAAATGGTTGACTCATTTTTAATGGGGTTTTAAAAGAATTTGAAAATAATTGGAACCAATCGCTAAGAAACCTGGCAAAAAAGACAGTGATTTAATAATAATGTATAGTGTAGTATTTCTACACATTACCACAAGGTTTCTTACAGCAGTAATGCTGGGTACACAATGTGTGTGTTTTTTTTGTTTTTCAAGCAGTGGTCTAAAAGAAAAAAAAAAACTCAATATTATGCATCCACACAAGCAAAGTGGACACGTGAATCCTCCCTGCTGTGCTATTATATTCTGACAGCGAGTACTTCAAGCCAGAATAACACTAATCGGCACTGTAGTCGATTGGCTGCAAGCTGCTGATCAAAGAAGGTTTTTTTATCAGGACCTCTCCGCAGGACCTGTCAATATGGGAGGGCTACACACAGATTGGAATTTGACCATTAGATTTTCAATCCATGTGTACCCAGCTTTAGGCTTAAACCACCTGAGAGATTTGTGAAGCCCCACTGCGGGAATTACAAAAAAAAAACCTGGGGATTAGGAAAAGAATGTAATACTAACCTTACTGCCCACTATAGCAGGCTCCCTCTACCTGTGTGACCTTTACCCCAAAGCCTTATCTATAAGGCACTCTGGGCCTTGGTTACACAATTGTATCATCAAATACAGTACAGGGCCAGTAGCCCTGCATTGTACGCCAATGGGCCCCTCTACAAGCCAAAGGAGAGCACTGGAGCCTGCCAGAGCAAGGAGTAAGGTTACACCTTATTCTTCATCCTCCAGAGTTTACCCTCCAGTGCAGGGTGTTTATTTGTGTCCTGGACATGGGCTTTCAAGTGTAGCCAACGTTATTTTTTTGCTTAGAGTGGGGTAGAACTCCTGTCAGTTTTTACCAGGCAGAAAGTGAAGGGATGTTTTGATTTTTTATTTTTTTGGTTAAGTTGGGGGAATGCTAGAACACTTGTCACCATTTTTTATTGTTACCCCAGAACAGAAAGTGAGCCAAAATCTCTGGAACGATGACCAAGTACGGATCAAAATTTTCGTTCAGCAGGGGCCGTCGGGCCGATTTCAATCCATGTGATTGATCAATCAGCTTCTGTTGCACTGATAAAAAGCCGTTCGATCAGCAGCTGTGGTGCTTATCTGTGTATTCTGACAGAAGAGTCTTCCTGCTGTCAGAATGCAATAGTGCAGTATTGTATGTGTGGATGGGGGAATCGGTTACGTTTTTTTCAGCCCGCTGGCTGAACAAAAAAAAAAACTGAGCCATGTATGGCCAGTTACACAGTAGGTGCAAAAAAAAAAAAAAAAACCCTGACAGGCTTTCCTACTGTATCTAAAACAAAAAAAAAGTTGTGGGCATAGAAAAGGGCATGAACCATGAGAATAATGAACTGTCCATCAATGATCCAATTATCCAGTCATGTGCGATGCACATTTCTGCTTTATTTCATCTGCACATGATTTGGGTATTAAAGATTCTCAACTTACAGGTCATTTTTTTTTTTTTTATTCATGTTGCTCATGTATGGAAACGTAACCTGTGTAACTTGGTTCCAATATCCAAGCCTGTTATAATTACATCATTTATTGCATTGTTTTCAGTAAGCACAAATGTGAAGTCGTTCACCTAGTTAAGATAATAGTGGTAAGTCCGTATGAGTTACCTAAATGCTTTCAGTCTGGCAGTAGCATGGTTTTAAAATTTACCTAAAACAGAAAAATAAAAGTTGTGTTTCCAGGATTTTTTTTCTAGACAAGGGCTTTCTTTGGTTTATTTGGTATATACTAGTTTATTTGGTGTGGTCTAGACAAGGAAGCCCTTGTCAAGAAAAAAAAATCCTTAGGCATTTGGTCATGTAATCATTAGTGCAAGAGTATTGCGCAATCTGAACTCTGATCTTGCCTTCAGCAGAGTTCACATGATTAAATGCTTAGGTGTCTGTCACATATGTGGCTACCACAAGGTCCTGAAGTATTTTTATATAAGACAGCTACAACCCAAATTACAAAAAAGTTGGGATGGTGTGTAAAAACAGAATACAATGATTTGCAAATCTCATAAACCCATACTTTATTCACAATAGAAAACATATCAAATGTTTAAACTGAGAAATGATGTACTATAAAAAAAAATTTAAGGTTGTTGAAATTGATGGCAACAACATGCCTTGAAAAAGTTGGGACAGGGCAACAAAAATCTGGCAAAGTACAGCCCCAATTCCAAAAAAAGTTGGAACACGGCCATGTTTACCACAGTATAGCATCCTCCCTTTTTTTTAACAATACTTTGTAAACATCTGGGAACTGAGGAAGCCAGTTGCTGAAGTTTTGGGAAAGGAATGTTGTTCTATTCTTAATTGAGCATTGCTCTAAAACCTGGGTTCATCTTTAGCATTGATGAACCGCTGCCAGATGTGTAAGCTGCCAATTTCATACGCACTGATGTGCCCCTGTACAATCAGAGTGCTGATAAGCCGGAAGGTCCCTCTTTTCTCTCTAGTACAGAGGATGCGACACCCATGGTTGCCAAAAAGAATGTTAAATTTCAATTTGTCTGACCACAGAACTGTGTTCCACTTTGCAACAGACCATTTTAAATGAGATTTGTTGCGGTTTTCAAAACCACACCAAAAGGTGCAGCCTGCAGGACTTTTCAAACACATTGCACCCGCAGCGCAGTGGTGTGAAGAGCTCCATAGGATTAAGGCTGGGGTCACACTTATGCAGATTGAAAGTTTTCCTATGACCACGCCCCCTTATGACCTCACAGTCCCAGCATGCCCCAGGACTGTGATGTCATAGGGGCGGGGTCACCGCCTATATAAGTCATAGCAGAGTGCCCAGACAGCATTACAGTCGGAGAGAGCGTCGTGTCAACATCTCTGGAAGAGAAGAGGGAAGAAGACGTCTCTGAAGACTGGGCTCCTCCGCTAGCAAAAGAGCAGAAGATAGCGGAGGAGCCCGGCAGAAGGAAGAAGGCACCGGAGAAGAACCAGAGAGCGCGGAGACGACACCGGAGAGAGGGAGAATAGGCCTGAGAGAGCCCCGAAGTCGGAAGAAGACCCCCGCAGCTGCCTAATAAATTACTTTTAAAACCTGTGTAGTTTTTTTTATTGACACTTTTTTCCCCAGGTGCATGGATAGGGGTAGGATGTACCCCATACTCATTCACATCGGGTGGGGGGGGCCGGGATCTGGGGGCCCCCTTATTAAAGGGAGCTCCCAGATTCCGATAAGCTCCCCCCCCACCCGCAGAGCCCGACAACCAACGGCCAGGGTTGTTGGGAAGAGGCCCTTGTCCTCTTCAACATGGGGACAAGGTGCTTTGGGGTGGGGGGGCGCAGGGTGCTCCCTCCCCCAAAGCACCCACCCCCCATGTTGAGGGCATGCAGCCTGGTACGGCTCAGGAGGGGGGGGGGCGCTCGCTCGTCCCCACCCCCTTTCCTAACTGGCCGGGCTGCACGCTCGGATAAGGGTCTGGTATGGATTTTGGGGGACCCCATGCCGTTTTTTCAGCGTAGGGGGTTCCCCTTAAAATCCATACCAGATCTAAGGGCCTGGTATGCCTCCAGAGGGGAATTCCCTCTCACGAACGCCGCAATAGGAAAATTTGTTTTTCCTATTGCAGCCAGTGCGAGATGCACAGTACCCTGTCGCCGAGAACCAGCGCGATGGGTTCGCGCTGGAAACATTCTCGCGGCCGCGTACTGTAGTTTGTACAAAAGTCCAATGCTTTTTTGTACACACGATCAGACTTTGCTCCCTTGGACTTTTGTTGTCCGATGGAGCGTACACACGGTCGGGTGTTGCTCCAAAACAGCTAATTTGCATGTTTGTTGTCAAAAAGTCAGATCGTGTGTACGGGCCTTAACACTCCCCTGTCATCCAATCAAGTTAGGCTGTCCCTCTGGGATCTTCAATATCTTCCAAGGTAGCTGGAGTTGGTGGGTGGAGCCGGGGGATGCCTCCTACACTCCTCCCAAAGACTTGTTCACTCAAGCTGAGGAGGAGAGACCACAGCAGCCCTGGGAGTGTCCGTATCCAGCAATTCTGTAAGTGACTGAGCACATTGTCACAGCATACAGCCCTAACCTGCCACTATACCGCCCTATAATACCCAATCCTGCAAACCGTTCCCATAGTAGCCAATCATATTTTATTTATCACAGTCATATTAATGAAATATGCTTTATGTTATTTTGTTAACCAGATCCCGGCCGACCTATAGCAGATTAATGGCTGGGTGGTGCATCTGTTATCCTGATCGGGCATCATGATATCCTTCAGGATGTGCCACTAGTGTGCGCATCGGAGGGGGGGGGTGCAGCGCGTCGATCGTGGATGAGGATGAGGCGTGGCCCTCGGACCCCGATCAAGGTAAATAGACAATGACATTGGCTGTTTACCATGTGATCAGCTGTGTTTAATCACAGCCGGTCACAACTGTAAACACGAGCGGTTACGAGCTGTTCTCAGCTTCTCACACACCAATCATGTGAGGAGAAGAGTTTGGGAACAGTTAGTTATTGCCATTGTACTTTATTATTACACATTACTGTGCACCACATGCCCCCCCCAAAATAAAGAGAACCTGTCAACAGAGATCTGTCACACAGCCCATCAGTCCCGCCATTAGCGGATCTGTCACACAGCCCATCAGTCCCGCCATCAGCGGATCTGTCACACAGCCCATCGATGATCTGTCATCTCTGCCTGCTGCCTCTACTGGCTATAGACAGTATTGCTGCCTGGACGATTCCTTTTGCTGTGGTTGACCACATCCCTGCCTGCTAGGGGTGCAATGGATCAAAAAACTCATGGTTCGGATCAGAGTCACGGATCGGATCATTTTTCGGATCAGAGTCACGGATCGGATCATTTTTCGGATCAGCAAAAAAAAAAAAAAAAGACAAATAAACGTAACCCCCACTGTAATATCCACAATCTCCCCCACTGTAATATATTCATAATCTCCCCCCCACTGTAATATCCACAATCTCCCCACTGCTGTAATATCCACAGACTCCCCACTGTATACAGTACTATGAGTATAGGTTAGGAAGACTGGTGTTGTTTAGTCTTACCTTACAGAATAGAAGCCGCCAAGCCGGCCAGATCAGATCCACGAGTTGAGGGGTGATGACATCAGCGCGCAGCTCACCGCCGCCGCCGGGTGTACCAAGATGGCCGGAACAGTGGAGCACTCCGCGGATCGCGTGTGTGCCGATCTGAACAGGTTGAACCATTCGGATCATGGATAGGTAATGATCCGTTGCACCCCTACTGCCTGCTGCCTGGACCAATGCTCTCCTTTGTGGACCACTGCACTACTAATACCATAGGTAATCTTTTGTTTACCCTTTGCTCAGCAGAATGTATTTTGGGGTGTAATTGGTATGTACATGCTATGTGTTAGAAATATGAAGGGCCTTCAAAAGTGTGATAGGTAGTTAGAAAATTAAATGTGTAATTTATGCTCCTAGAATGCCTGAAGGTGGCTACTTGGATGTTGGGCCTCTGTAAGTGGCCAGGCTGTGTAAAAGTCTTGCACATGTGGTAAAACCATACTCAGGAGGAGTAGCAGAATGTATTTTGGGGTGTAATTGTTGCTATGTACATGCTATGTGTTAGTAATATCATCTAAATTGACAATTTTGTGAAAAAAAAAAAAAAAGAGAATTCATTTTTTTTCCACATTTTCCAAAAACTTGTGGAAAAAAATGTTCAAAAGACTCATCGTGCCTCATAGAATATATGTTGGAGTGTTTGCTTTACAAAATGGAGTCATTTTGTGGGTGTTTCCATTGTCCTGGTGCTACATGGCCTTCAAAACTGTGATAGGTAGTCAGGAAATTAGATGTGTCATTTACTGTATGTAATAATAATACATTTTATTTATAATGCGCTTTACATCAAAAGATCTCAAAGCGCTACAGGTTAAAAAAAAGCAATTTATACAAAGAAACAAACATCTAAGAAGAGCAAAAAACTTTGCTAAAAAGAAATGTCTTAAGACCTTTTTTTAAAACAGTCAATGGATTGAGGAGCCCTCAAAGTGTCAGGTAGAGCATTCCACATGCGTGGGGAAGCCCTGTCTCCCATTGTCCTAAGTCTAGTTCAAGGTGTTTGAAGAAGGTTCGAGTGCACGGAGCAGAGGGAACGTGATGAGTTTTGTGGTTTAAGAAGTTCTTTGAGGTAAGAAGGGGCATGTCCATGTATACATTGGCGTGAATGGAGAATAGGAGTAACGTGCTCATGTTTCCGCACTCCCATCAGGATCCTTGCTGCAGAGTTTTGGATGTACTGAAGCCTCTGCAGACTCTTTCTAGGAATCCCGAGGAGAAGTGCTTTACAGTAGTCCAGTCTGGAAGAGACAAAGGCATGAACCAGGCTTTCAGCATCTGTGAAGGAAAGAATGGGACGGAGTTTAGAAATATTACGAAGGTGGTAAAAAGAGGTCTTATATGATTTATATGGGCTTCAAAAGTGAGTTGGGAGTCCATTTTTACACCTAGATTTGTAACTGTTGATGAAAGAGGGATATTAGAACCAGAAAAAGTAATGCTGGTAATGAATGATGATTTGGAGTGCCAATCATGATAACTTCAGTTTTGGAACTATTTAACCACTTAAGGACCAGCCTCGTTTTGGATTTTAGGTGTTTACATGTTTAAAACAGTTTTTTTGCTAGAAAATTACTTAGAACCCCCAAACATTATATATGGTTTTTCTTCTAACACCCTAGAGAATAAAATGGCGGTCGTTGCAATACTTTTTTTTGCACCGTATTTGTGCAGTGGTCTTAAAAGCGCACTTTTTTTGGAAAAAATTCACTTTTTTGAATAAAAAAATAAGACAACAGTAAATTTAGCCCAATTTTTTTTAGATTGTGAAATATAATGTTACGCCAAGTAAATTGATACCCAACATGTCACACTTCAAAATTGCGCCTGCTCGTGGAATGGCGTCAAACTTTTACCCTCAAAAATCTCCATAGGCGACGTTTAAAAAATTCTACAGGTTGCATATTTTGCGGTACAGAGGAGGTCTAGGGCTAGGATTATTGCCTCGCTCTACTGGTCGCGGCGATACCGCACATGTGTGGTTTGACCACCGTTTTCATATGCGGGCGCAACTCGCGTATGCGTTCGCTTCTGCGTGCGAGCTCGTCGGGACGGGGTTTTTTTTTTTTTTTTTTTAATTATTTTTATTATTTATTTTACATTATTTATTTTTACACTGTTTTTTAAACAAAAAAAAAAAAGTGTTACTTTTATTCCTATTACAAGGAATGTAAACATCCCTTGTGATAGAAAAAAGCATGACAGGACCTCTTAAATATGAGATCTGGGGTCAAAAAGACCTCAGATCTCATATTTACACTAAAATGCAATAAAAAAAAAAAAAGTCATCTAAAAAAATGACATTTGAAAAAATGTGCCTTTTAAGAGGCGTCCAGCAGTGTCATGGAGACAAGTGGGCGCCATCTTAGCCTCACTCGTCTCCAGGCACAGGACGGAGACGGATGCGATCGCCTCCGCCGCTACCGACGGCTCCGGTAAGCAGCGGAGGGCACCGGATCGCGGTGGGAGGGGGAAGCCCCTCTCCCGCCACCGATAAAAGTGATCTCGCGGCGAATCCGCTGCAGGGACCACTTTTATCTGAAAGCCGGCCACCACACGAAAACGGGGATACCGGGGTTTATGGCAGCTAGCTGCTGCCATAACAACGATATCCCAGTTCAAAGTTTGGACGTACATCGTCGTGCGGCGGTCGGTAAGTGGTTAATTGAGGAAAGTTGTGCTCCATCCAGGGGCGGATCCAGGGGGGGGCAACGCGGCAATTGCCCCCTCCGAGAATGAGGGTGATGAGAGAGCCAGCGGGCGGCTCCGTAGGTGAGAGAGCCGGCGGGTGGCTCCACAGATGAGAGAGCCACCGGGCGGCTTCGCGTGAGAGAGACAGCGGGCTGGTCGATGAGAGGTGAGCGCGGATGAGCAGCTGTGCGGCTCGATGTGTGAGCGCGCTGCTGGCCAATCAGGGAGCCGGCGGGTGGGGGAGCAGAGAGATGACATCATCTCTCACCGCCCGGCGCCTGCCCTGCATCCCTGCAGTTCCCCCCACACTGTGCAGGCAGCAACGGCAGCAGAGAGATTACATCATCTCTCTGCTGCCTGAGAGGTATTCTGCTGCCTGACTCTGGGACACAAGAGACCACCTTAGCAGGAAAGTGACAGAGCAGTTGACTGTCAATCCGCAATGTGTGGCAGGTGACGTGACAATCTGCATCTGGTGACAGGCAATGTGGCAAGTGACAATCTGCATCTGGTGACAGGCGACGTGGCAAGTGACAATCTGCATCTGGTGACAGGCGACGTGGCAAGTGACAATCTGCATCTGGTGACAGGCGACATGGCAAGTGACAATCCGCATTTGGTGGCAGGCGACGTGGCAAGTGACAATCTGCATCTGGTGACAGGCGGTGTGGCAAGTGACGTGGCAAGTGACAATCCACATTTGGTGGCAGGCGACGTGGCAAGTGACAATCTGCATCTGGTGACAGGCGGTGTGGCAAGTGACGTGGCAAGTGACAATCCGCATTTGGTGGCAGGCGACGTGGCAAGTGACAATCCGCATCTGGTGACAGGCGACGTGGCAAGTGACAATCCGCATTTGGTGGCAGGCGATGTGGCAAGTGACAATCCGCAACATGTGGCAGGTGACGTGGCAAGTGACAATCTGCATCTGTTGACAGGCGACGTGGCAAGTGACGTGGCAAGTGACAATCTGCATCTGGTGACAGGCGACGTGGCAAGTGACAATCCGCAACGTGTGGCAGGTGACGTGGCAAGTGACAATCTGCATCTGGTGACAGGTGACGTGGCAAGTGACACACTCAGGGCTCCACTGATAATGCATTATGGTGAGTTAAACTATTTAATTTTTTATAACAATGTAATGTTATAACAATGTAATAATAGAAATAATGCACTTCAATCATCCTGACACCATAACAACTATGGTGCCGTGATGATTGAAGCGCCAACACCAGCCATTTCCCCGATAGATTCACTCCAAAAAAAAATATATTTTCTGGCAGTGCCCCTCCCAAGACTAGGCTCTGGATCCGCCCCTGGCTCCATCCATACCTTTATCTCCTCCAGGCAGGTGGTGAGTACTGATAGGGTTGACTGTGAAGATGGGGTTTCAGCTGTTGCATTTACATATAGCTGTGTGTCATCGGCATAACAGTGAAATTAATTTTGTGGCGGCTAATAATTTGGCCAAGGGGAGTAAGGTAGAGGATAAAAAGAATGGGGCCAAGAACTGAGCCCTGGGGGACACCGCAGGTAACTGTATGCGGATTTGATTTGGAGTGGCCCAGGGAGATGTATTCTGTCCTGTTTGTGAGGTATGATTTGAACCAACTGTGGGGGCTGTGTCATTGAGTCCAACGGTGCAATAGAGCCAGTTTAAAAGAATGCCATGATCAACAGTATCGAATTCAGCCGAAAGATCCAGGAGAATAAGATGGGAAGGAAAGCCAGTATCAGATGATATAAGGAGATTGTTTGTAACTCTGACGAGGGCAGTCCCTGTACTATGAGCAAAGCGGAAACCTGACTGGAATTTTTCAAAAAGGTTGTTATGTTTGAGGTGATCCTGAAGATGAAAGGCAAAGGCTTTCTCAAGTACTTTTGATATGAAGGGGAGATTGGAAATAGGCCTATAATTAAGCAGGACTTCCGGATCAAGAGTGGGTTTTTCGAGCGATGGTCTGATGATGGCATTTTTCAAAACAGAAGGAACGTGACTAATTTGAAGGGAATGATTTATGACAGCGGTGACCAGGGGACTTAGGACAGTGATATGAGTTTTTACCAGGGAGGTTGGGAGAGGATCCAGGGGACAGGTAGAGGGTTTCATCTTCCTGATGATCTGCACCTCTTCTAATGACACCTCAGGAAGGCAGTTTAAGGGTTTGAAGACGATATCTGTTGGGGGGTCAATTTCGGTGGGGGGCCAGAAAGGGAAGAGCGAATATGTGCAATTTTTGATGTAAAAAAATCCATAAATTTATTGCACTGCTTTTCTGTAGGGGCAGTAAGTGGAGGGGATTTTGGTTTAAGAAGGTGGTTTAAAGTGGAAAAAAGCTGCTTAGAATTTCCTGGGCTACTTCTGATGGCATTGGTGTAAAACTGTGACCTTGCCTCTTTGAGGGACTGTGCATATTTTTGTTGTTGCTCCCAGTAAATTTGTTTATGGACAGTAAGGCCAGATGCTTTAAAGCGCCGCTCAAGTACCCTCCCTGCTGCCTTCATCTTACGAAGCTCATCTGTAAACCAGAGAGCTGAGCGGGTGAAGGTGACTGTTCTAGATTTAACAGGGGCATGAAGGTTCAAAAGGCTGCAAAGTTGACTATTGTATTAATCCACTGCTTTGTCAGCTGATGAAAAAATTGTGGAAAGATGCTGAAATTCTACTGCCAAGAGTTCCTGATTTATGTTTTTTAAATGCTTGAAACTGATGTTCCGCTTAGGCTTGCAAAGGTTAGATGAGGATGGCAAATCCATGGAAATAGCCTTATGATCAGACACACCTAAGTCATTCACCTGCAAGTTGGTAGGAAGAGCAGAGTTTGTAATGGCCAGATCCAAGGTATGCCCCCTGGTGTGTGTGGGGACATAAACAAGTTGTTTTAGAATAAATCAATCCAGTAGTTGAAGAAATTCAGCTGCAAAACGGCAAGAGGGGGTGTCAACGTGGATGTTCATATCGCCCAAAATTATAACATCGGCAAAGAATGTACAAAAAGTTGTAAGAAGATTTGACATCTCAATGATAAATGATGGGTTTAGTTTTGGTGGTCAATTAAATAAGGACAAAAAGCACAGGGGAAAGGGACTTACATTTAAATACAAGGCATTCAAAGAAGACAGTTCAGGTAATGGCTTCAAAGATAGCTCCAGATCACTACGATAGATGACTAACAGGCCCCCACCGTGCCCTGTGCTGCAAGCTTTTTGGAGGTAGCTATATCCTTGGGGAAGACTCTCATTTAAAGAAGAAAAGGTATTTGGTTGGTGCCAGGTCTCTGTAATGCACATATAGTCCAAACCTTTATCCAGAATATGGTCATGAATGAGGCAGGATTTGTTAGTAATAGACACTGCATTTAAAGTTCAATTTTGCTGCTAGATGATGCAACAAATCTTTGCACTGGCCGTAGCAGACTATAATTCACTCCACATTTCCCATTCGGCTCACTGGGAGGTGTTACCATGGAGACGTCCAAACTACATACCCGATAGGAGACAGCCCTCTGACGCGTGTGTGTATCGACAGTTCGCGTTGCTGACCAGAGAACCAGGATAGTATGGCCTGTCTGTGAACAGACAAACTTTCTGCGGGAACTTCTATGGATGTCGCGTAGATGGCGGAAAAGTCCTAGTTGTTTAATCATTGCAATGCACGGTGGAGTGACAAAACTGCTGAGATTTATCAGCTGGTTAACGGAGTAACTCAACATAGTAGTGATGCCGACAATGGCATTAAAAAGTGCACTAATCGTTGTTTTAGCTTGGCTAGAGAAAGCAGCGAGCAAACAGCGCCAGCGTCCTCTCAGTATTAATGTGTATGCAAAAGTCTATATTGACTATAGAATTTAATCCATAGAACAAAACTTTGCAGACAGGTGAGGGCAAGATAAAGCAAAACAGGCAGTAGTAATAACAGCTTTTATAATAGCTTTAAACTAAACGTTCTTATTAAACATCTAACTACTGCATCCAAATGTCTCAACTCTGTATTGTTATGTAAGTTTTTAAAGAACAGTCCACAAAGCAATCTTGTCAGCAGAGATAAAATGTGGAATAAAGCATCAGTTGAAGATACTAAACAGTAAAATCACACCTTCCTCTTTAAGCTGTTTCATCCATTTATCTCCCTTGCTGAGCCGATTTCTTTCATGCAAATCCTTACAGATTGTCCCACTGCTGCATCCAAACAAAAAGTTCACCAATCTGTCCCAGGGCACTTTAAAACTGATAAAACCAATAAACTCTTTGTTCAATATTCACTTTACTTTAAAACAGACTTTATTTAGTTTGTGCCTACCCGGTCTTCGATCGTCCTGTCTGCACTGCTAGGAATGTCCGTGGGCTATCTTCAATTTCTCTGGGAATCTCCAGTGGGTCTTTCAAACTTCCAGGGGGTTTACCGTAGGGCTGACTGCCTCACTACGTCTCCTAGTCCCGTCTCCCGGCCGGCACCGTAGCTCTGACCACCAATTGCCGCCCTCCGCTGGTGGATTAACAAGCTCAGCCACCTCCTTACCTTCTCCCAGACTTCTCTCACAGGTAGGAGGGGGGGGGGAGCGAGGGGGACAGCTTCCACGGCTGACGTTAACGCTGGCTCCGTCCGTGCACACACAGAGAGCCCACCTCCTGACCTCTCTCACAGGCAGGAACTTGCTCCTATGTGTGGCGCCTCTCGTCTCTCCAGGCTCCTGTGCATGTGTGTGTGAAGAGCTGGAGAAGCGGCGAACAAACAGCGCCAGCGTCCTCTCCTTCTCATGGCTCTGTATGTAGCGGTATAAATTTTGTCCCAAATTTATGAAGAAAAGTTACTGTATTTATCGGCGTATAACACGCACCTTAATTTTAAGAGGGAAGTTTCAGGGGAAAAAACTTTAAATAAAGTACTTTGAAGCAAAATAAGGGTCAGTGCCCATCAATGCAGCCTGATCAGTGCCCATCAATGAGGACTAATCAGTGCCCCTGTGCAGCCTCACCATTGCCCATCAATGCAGCCTGATCAGTGCCCATCTGCAGCCCCCACCATTGCCCATCAATGCAGACTGATCAGTGCCCATCTGCAGCCCCCACCATTGCCCATCAATGCAGACTGATCAGTGCCCATCTGCAGCCCCCACCATTGCCCATCAATCCAGACTGATCAGTGCCCATCTGCAGCCTCACCATTGCAGCCTGATCAGTGCATGGAAATTAGAAACACCAGATTACACAAAGCGGGGATCTCCCGTTTACTCAGCAGCCACTGTAATATGAAGTCCTGGCTCCTATGATAGACAGAACACTGGTCTAATGCAGGACATGTGACGTCTATCATAGGAGCCGGTCCAGGAGGCAGGACTTCGTATTACAGCAGCCGCTGAGTAAACGGGAGATCCCCGCCCTGTGCAATCTGGCGGCTCTCACCACCCTTCCCCTCTGAGGCAGTCCAGGTAAAATATCGCCGTATAACACACACATGATTTGCCCTCTATTTTCAGGGAGAAAAGTGTGTTATATGCCGATTAAATACGGTACTTATTTGCAAAATTATAAATATGTAATAATATATAATTATACTTTTTTTTTTTTTTTTTTCCTTTTTTCACTTATATTGCAAAAAATAAAAAACCCCAGTGGTGATTAAATACCACCAAACGAAAGCTCTATTTGAAAATGTTGTTTGGGTAGAGACTGAGTAATTGTCATTCAAAGAGCACTGAAAGCTAAAAATTGGTCTGGGCAGAAAGGGGGTAAAAGTGCCCTGTATTGAAGTGGTTAAAGTTGTTGTTCATGTTTATTGTTACAAATTAATTCTGCATAAAACATTTAAGTGTCATTAAAAAGGGTGTGTTTAGAGGCGGGGCAGGGTAGGGGTTGGGTGGGGCGACTGGTGGCGAGTAACTCTTAAGGCCTTACTAGTAGCTCATGACTAAGGATGAGCTCCGGTGTGTTCGCATGCTGAACGTGCCAAGCCCGCCAGGAAGTCGGCACGGCGCAGCGCTAATCACAATCAGTGAGACATTTCCCGATGTGCGGCTGCAGAGATTGGGAAATGTCTCCCTACCTGTGATTAGCGCTGCGCCGTGCCGACTTCCTGGCAGGCTCGGCACGTTCAGCATGCGAACACACCGGAGCTCATCCTTACTCAGGACCAAAAATTTTGAGCCATGCCCAAGGTAATAGACAACAGTTATACATCACAAAACAATCCATATAAAAAGTTTTATAACCAGTGAGAACCACAAGCTGTGATCTGTTATCCCAGCTGTGGATCTCGGAACTGACAATTCAACAAAAGAATAGGTATCAAATTTCTCTGTTGTCATCGTTTTTATTACATATGGTCATTAGAAACTGTAGAGATATGTATGTGATAACACAGGAATTAACTAGACCATATATTGTGGAAAAAATGTTTTACTGTGTAAACCAAAAATCTGGGCTGAGCACTGTACACTTACATCCTGTTGCATGTGCATAGTACAGTGACAGCAGTGTTTTGTATGTAATGGTGTATGCACAGTGCACCATTAACCTGATGACATTCCACTGGGCTCCGGGGGTTTCTTAGATGGGTGTGTGTATAGTTCTACATGTATTTTAAAAAAAAGGAGCAGTGGATGTACAAGACCTCACTGCCTAGTTTACATCTAACAGAGAGACTAGTATGTAGTTTGGGTTTTGGTGAACAAGGTTTTTCAGTAATAAGCTGTAAATTCATGCTTTATGTCAAAATTCTTATCTCTGCTAAACACTATTTTATCTAAACGGCTAGCAAAAATATATGAGCAGCTTATTTATGACACAGCTTGTGTAAATACATCTACCACCCAAGATCCCAGCACACCCTGAATTCAGGATGGAGCCTTGGGCTATGAGCAGGTATTATTTGTCCCTGTTATAATACTACTACTGCACAGCAAGTGGGTGCTCTAAAAAGAACCTGAAAATAGAGCCCCCTTCAGAAACCACCAGCCTGCTGCTTGTGAATACTAGGCTTCTTTGTAACACACCACTCCAGGAGATGATGGTGAATATAATGTGCAGGGGGTGATTTGTAGGGACTTGTATGTAGAGACTCCTTTTCTGAAATAATAAGGGCTTATTTGGTTTCCTTATTTATTTACTACAGTACATGAGTAGTTAAATAAAGTCACAGATACGCAGGTTAAAAATATTAGAAACAATTTGAAATGCTTATTTTCTGTGAGCATTTTTTACAAAAATATATCAATCTTTTTTGTTTTGCCATCCAACGCTAGGCCTATGTTTCAGTGTTAAATGCATTTAGGGTTAAAAGCAGTACAGCAAGGTTCTTTTGTCTTTACTGCATGGCGACTGCCAAATGATTTAATCCCCATTCACACCTGTGTGACTTGTCATTCTTCAGCCTTTGCATGACAATGAACAACTAGAGGAACCCAGTTATTGTCTATAGGGCCTGTTTACACCTGTGCAATGAGCTTGCAATATGGAAAAGGATGTAAGCCTTTCCTTGGGAGCAAATACATCAGAAAAATAGAAACGCACAAGTGTGAACCTAGCCTTAGTCTTTATTGCTGTATTGGACTGTGGAAACATGGTAGATTCAGCTGGTCCAGTTATTGTGCGGTCATTGGTAATTATTTCAGTATTACAGGAGGACGGCCAAAGCTCTATTGGACATACTTCTCCTGTGGGCCACAGTTTACTTACACCCTGGTCACACCGATCGCGACATTGAAATCGTGCTACTTCACCAGATGTAGCACGATTTCAAATAAGCATTTCAGTGCTACTTCAGGTGCGACTTTGAAGACATCTGTGCGACTTCATGCACAGATGTCTATGTAAGTCGCACCTGAACTTGCAAAAAGTAATGCAGGAACTACTTTCAAAATCGGTGCGATTCCACCTGAGTCGCACCAATTTGACCACTTCCAATGTGGACAATAGGGTGTGATAGGTCATGTGATTTAAAACTGTCAAATTGCATGACAAGTCCCACCAATGTGAGTGGGGGCTTAGTTCCACACTCCCATGACCCAGATTCAGCCAACAGTGGGCTAAAGCCTGCTGTTAGCTGACATCACAGGGCTGGTCCAGGCTCTGCAGGGATTCTGACAATGTTGGGATCGACCCCCTTCGAATAGAAGCCTCAAAAATAAATACGTTTTTCTTGAGACTGTAATCTACCAGAGTCTGGAAAGGTGTTACAAAAACTTCTCTTTAAGGTGTCCTCAAGATATTTCATCCTGTACTCCCTCTGCGAGGGCAGGATCAGTTCCAAGCCTTTCCCATTGTAGTGGTTGTCAAGGAGATTTGCCAACCAATAATGATCCTTCTTGATTCCAAGAATTCCCAGGTCCTTTTGCAGGCTTTGAAGAATAAGGGAGCCCATGCACCGCAAGTTTGCAGAGGCATGAGAAGCAGAATCCTCTGGGTCACGGAGGATTAAAAAAAAAAAAAACGGAACTGCCTTCTCCCAGTTATGTACTCCTCCCAAAGTTTCTGGGGACTTAAAACCATTTCTTAAAGATTGATGTATGTCACCCTCTATTTCAATGCCTCCAAAACTGCCAGAATCCTCCGCCCTCTCCTCTTGTGTGTTCTGTGGCGTCGCAAGAATGGTGTCTGCATAAAGCAGGCCTTGAGAGGAAAGTAAGTCCTCCTCTTCTTTCTGCTGCCCTGCCTCGAGTGCCCTGTCCATAATGCCACGCAGAGTATGCTCCTGCAGAAACATAAAAGGGGTAGTGTCACTGATGCATGCATTGTCACAGCTCATCATCCTCGTCGCCTCCTCAAATGGTGACAGTACAGTGCATGCATCCTTTATCAGCAGCCATTGGTGTGGGGGAAAAAGCCGAGCCCCCCTGAGCCTGTCCTTGTGCGATACTCACACAGGTACTCGTTGATGGCCCCCTGCTGTATATGCAGCTGCTGCAGCATTGCCAAAGTTGAGTTCCACCTGGTGGACATGTCACAAATCAGGCTGTTTACAGGCAGGTGGAGTTCCTGCAGAATTTTAGCCAACCGAATACTGATTGCGTTTGACTGCCTGAAATGGTTACAGACACTTCTTAGAAGATCTTGCAACCCTGGGTACTTGTTTAAAAAACTTCTGCACCACCAAATTGAGGACATGTGCCAGGCATGGCACATGTGTCAACTTTCCCTCTTGAAGGGCGGACAGGAGTTGCCATTATCACACACCACCATTCCTGGCTTAAGCTGGTGTGGCATGAACCACCTCTGGGCCTGCCACTGCAGAGCTGAAAGAATCTCTGCTCCCGTGTGGCTCCTGTTTCCTAGACAGACCAGCTGAAGCACTGCATGGCATCCTTTACCCTGACTTGTTTTATAGCCCCTTCAAGGCTTAGGGGGTACTGGTGGTTCAGGACAATTCAGCAGATGAGGGCGTTGAGGAGGAGGGATTGGTGGAGCTGACAGATCTCACATCATCACCACCAGCTGTATGGAGATGTGGCAGCAAAACAAGCTCCAGCACTGAGCCCTGTAATGCATCCTTCCTAGTTGGAAGCAGAGTTACACAGTGTGCTGTGAACTAACTATATTGTGTCTGACCATGCTTGCTGGACAACGTGTTAGCAGTAATGTGGACCTTGCTGCTGACTGCCTTGCCCAATGATACCAAAACATTGCCTTCCACGTGATGGTACAGAGCTGGAATGGCCTTACATGCAAAGAAATGGCGACTGGGAACCTGCCATTGTGGTACAGCACTTTCTACAAATTCATGGAAGGGACAGAATCCACCAGACAAAAAGGCAGGAGTTGTAAAACCAGCAATTTGGTCAAGCTGGAATTTAGACACTGGGCATGTGGGTGTCAGGGAGTGTATTTTCGCTGCAGCAGCTGGGGCAGAGAAATTTGCCTGCTATACTCTACAGCTGGTGGTGTGCTGCTGGCAGACTTGTTGCAAGGACCTGTGACACCCTTTCTTATACCATCATCCCTGTCAGTGGAGGTTGCTGAGAGGTCATGATCATGAGATATAGCGGGGGTAGAGATGAAAGGTGAGGAGAACAAGTGTGTGGCTTTCAGATGCTCTTGCCAACGAGCTGAGTGGTGGGAAGTTAAATGCCTTTGCAAGCATGTGGTACCCAAATGCCTGGTGTTTTTGCCACGCTTGATCTGCTTGCAGCAGAGATTGCAAATTGCAACAGTGCGATCGGCTGCACATGTGCTAAAGGCCCACACAGCTGAGCTGTGGGAAGTGGGCCAGGAGATAAGAGCTCTGCAATCTGATGGAATAGGATGCCTGCTTCCTTCTGTTTCATGACCCCTCCCTCTCACTTTCCTCTTCTGCTTTGTCAGGCACCCAAGTCGAGGCAGTGACCTCATCATCCTTGTCCCCTCCATCCTCATCATCACTGGAGCCAACTTGGCAATACACTGTGGCTGGGGGGGGGGGACATGACTGCCAATTTGTTGATTATCCGTGTTCTCCCCTCTCTGTAGGCTCATGTTACTCCCTTCCTCAACCTCAGAACAACATTAGTATCAAGTAATGCCTGTGCATCCTCAAGAAGCAAGTGGCTAACGCTGTGTTCAAATAATTCAGCTGACTCCTCGGTGATGGTGGGCTATGGCAGGAGTAGCTGTGGACAAGGAGGCAGAATAGGCCACTATGGCAGCTGCAGTGGACTGCAAACTAGTGTCAGCTTGAGTGATTGAGGATGATTTAGTAAGCCAGTTCACCACCCTCTGCATGCTGTGGCTGGATGGCACAGGCAACATTAAACAGAGACATCCGTTCCCTGCCTGAGGACGGATCACGTCCACCTTTGCCTGTGGACACGTATGCTGTTGGCCCCCTCATAGTGGTCATGCTGGCATGGGAACGTCTGCCTCTCTTTGTTTGCCTCCGACACATGATTGGGGGCTTATTACCCAAATTTAATAGATACTAGGAAATGGGTGATTGGATGCACTTTGAGTGAAAAGTGGTGTTTGGTGCACTTTAAATGGAGGACTGCCGCTGACAAAAATGAAAAAACTATAAAAAAAAATATTATATATATATATATATATATATATATATATATATATATATATATATATATATAATTTTTTTTTTTTTTTTTTTTTTTTTTAAAAGGGGAACACCAGCATCGCAGTGAGAAAAACTGCAGCTGACAATTTTAAAAAAAAAGGGGGCAGACGGGACCAAAAAAGACGCAGCAATCAAAAGAAGAATGTGTATACAGCCTTAAATGTAATGTAATGCTGTTAAACACTGCACTACACTATACTCCCCCAATACACTGACATACTATACTCACACACTACACTACCACTCTACACTATACTCATTTTACAGTGAGTCACAATAACACGCTAACTAGCTAGTAGGTACCTGAGTCCTGCTCTATCTCCACTTCAACAACACACTGCAAAAGGTTCCTGTGGGAAGGAACCTTTTATACTATGGGGTGAGCACTGAGCCATGATTGGGCAAAGTCATCATAATTTCATCCAGTCAGGGCTCTGACAGTGCTCTGTGCCCTGATTGGGCAAAGCCTTGCACCTGACCAGCAGTCAGGTACGTTGCTTCATCCAGTTAGGGCCCTAGAATGCACTGTGCAGTGGATTGTGGGGCGCTTGGCGGGTGCTGTAATTGGCCCACAGCTATCACATGGTACTTGCGGCAATCCTAGCACCCTGTACAATGTAATTAGCTGTAGTCAATCACAGATCACAATAGTAACAGCTGTTATGATTTAAACCCATTCATGACCGTTCAAAGCATTGCTGTTACAGTGATGATAATCACTTTAACAGCCATTAAAAATCTTTTTAAAAATACCTGATCACCCCCTCCTGGGGCTGCATTGATACAGTGGTGTGATGGGGAGAAGTGTGTGGCTGGGGTGTCACTGTGCTGCCAAGCAAACCTTCTACCTCTTCATCATCAATCAGCAGGCCAGTGTTTTTCAAACTTTTTAAGTCAAGTCACCCTTTAGAATTGCTCACAATCACAAGACACTCCAGTCGGAGGGCTCGTGCACACCCCCGCAAGTTGCATTTTTTTGCATTTTTTTTAATGAGCTGCTCTATGCGTGTAAAACATGCAAAAAAGTGTCAGCATGATTTTTAACCACTACACATCCGCGCTATGGCCGAATGACGGCCACAGCGCGGACCTGAATTCCTGGGAGGCCGTCATATGACGGCCTCCGCTGTGCACGCTCCCTGCGCACGCCCTGCAGGGCGCGCACCGAGCACGCTGTCATCACCGAGTCACGGAGACTCGGCTGATCACCGATCCGAGTAAGGGGCCGGCCCCTTACCATGTGATCAGCTGTCAGCCAATGACAGCTGATCACATGATGTAAACAAAAGATCGGTAATCGTTTTTTTTTTTTACTCACGCTGACAGCGTGAGTAGAAAAAAAAGCCGATCACCGGCTCGGATGTGAGGGACATCGGTCCCCAAGTGGAAGAGGCACATCTGCCTCATCAGTGCCAACAAGTGCCACCTATCAATGCCAACAAGTGCCGCCTATCAATGCCCACCTGTAGTGCCAATCGGTGCCACCTGGCAGTGCTGCCCATCACTGCCGCCCATCACTGCCACCTATCAGTGCCCATCACTGCCGCCTCATCAGCGTACATCATTGAAGGAGAAAAATTAACTGTTTTAAATTTTTTATAACAAAATATTTTAAAAAAAAAATTTTTTTTTTAAAAATTAATTTTTTTACATTTTTTGACCCTCCTAGCACCACAACCCCCCTTCCTTCCAGCACAAATTCTGTTCCTACAGGAGTAATGACAACAGCAGAGAAGAGGAGGGAGCCAGAAGGTGTGGGCTGTGCTCTTCCTCTTACCCCCTCCTCCTCCTGTACATTTTGAGTTGAGCGAACCTATGTTAACTCCTGTGATAGAGGAGGGACAGAGCACTGTTAAGTCCTGTGTACAGAGGAGGCAGATAGCTCAGCCCCCATCTCCTCCTCTCTGTACTATTACCGGCACAACAGAAATCTGTGCAGGCCGCACGACATGTCCTTAGCAACCAATGTCATCATCAGTTGGTAGGACACAGGCGGATGGCCCACACAACAAAGAAGAATGGCGGCGCATCCAGGAAGTCCGTAAAATCAAGAGAACATGACAAACATCAACCCAAAAAAGGTGATGAGTAAGCACGTTTGCGTGAAACGCATCCACTGAGCACTTTTTTGGATTGATGTTTGTCACGTTCTCTTGATTTTATGGACTTCCAATAAATTCTTTTGATTTTACTTTCGGATGTGCCGCCATTCTTCTTTGTTTCCACTGGATTTCTCTGGCTGCGGACCAGGCAGGCACCTGGATCTCTCCAGCAGCTCATCAGATCCTCACAGGTGGCTTTGAGCGTTGTGCACCCAGCTCTTTCTCTCATCGGATGGCCCACACAGCTTTCTGTTTTGTTGACAATATTAAGAGGAGGAGAGAGCCGAGGGGGAGGTGAGGGCTGAACCCTCTTCCTTCTCTTTACGCAAGAGTTAACAATGCTCTCTCCCTCCTCTATCACAGGATTGTTGCCGCAGCCCCCTAGTTGAAAAACACTGCACCAGGCGGTGTGTGCAAAATGCAGGGCTGGTCAGGGAAAATCTCTCCCTGTCGGCCCATTGCTTTCTGTGCACGGTCTGTTCTTTTTGGGCAGCTGGGCCTATATTAAGGTAGGGGCCTGGATCTGCAGCTCCAATAGCCACCAAGTTAAATTGGCCCTGATGGATAATGAAATTAGTTAGTGATAGCACATGTTCTTTAAAGACTTTCCACATAAACACTTGCTAATCCTGTCAGCAGTTCAAGTATTATGCCCTCTTATAAACCATCAAAATGCACATTTGAAAGGTGACAAGATAAATGATGTTTTCTGGCAGCCAAACTGTATGAATCAGCTGCTCGTTCTTATACTGACATTTATTACTGGCAAAGGATAGTCAGATGATTGGCCAATTTAGTGTACTGTTAGTTGCTTACACCGGATTCAGTTCAGCTTCAGTTGCCTTGAACTTAGGTTTTAGAGTATAAATTGGTCATTTTATATTGTAAAAATGCATATTATACACTATTTTCCACTCAAGAAGAAGCCATTTTTCCACCCTGCACTCAGCTTCTCCACTGGTGTAATGTCTGTTTTTTTCAAAGAAAAGATAGCAGCTGGCTACAGATAACATGGCAAAATAAACTTGCTGAAAGTGTGTTCAATTCTGAAATTATCAATATGTTTATATCAATATCTTTCATAAGGCAGGCTTGTGTTAAGGTTACATTGCCTTTTAAATGGGAGATTTCTGAATGATGAACAGAAATTGCAGCCCTGACAGGATCAGAACAGCTGTCCACAGCTCAGAGAAACAAAAGCAATTTAGGATGTCTGAATACACTGTGCTGAGCTGTTGCATGCTTTGGAACAATGAAGGCCCACAGAGCAGTTTTACCAACTACAACAGATAAATGAGATCAAGCTGTCTGCTTAAAGTACTTTCATTCTACGTAAATCAACTTTTGTGCTGCAGTATATTAGTCTTCCAGTTTTCCTGAACTGATATTGCTAGTTCTCCAAAGATTTTAGCTTTTAACAGGTAAAATACAGGTTCAAAGTATCTAAGGCCAAATTAAGACGTGCAGCAGCCCTTGCCGCCCCTCTGAAAAGCAATCACTTTTCAGAGACGTTTGACACCCTGTTCTAACCCTGTAAATACCGTGCCTTGCTACAACTGCATGCATTACATGCATTTGTATGGCAGTTACAGCACGGCCCCCTTCATTTAATGGGTCATGTTTAGTGTCAACACTGCCCGCTATATATGACATGGGGTATCATTTTTGCTGTGACATGTGTACAACTCTGTCTTGCTGCCGTTGCAGCTTAAAGCCTCGTACACACGGTATGATTTTGGCAGGGGGTTGTCTGTTGACAGACTGTTGTCCTAAAATCTTACCGTCAGCACGCTCCTTTTGCCAATTGTTGTCCAACTTTTGGCCAACTAATGTTGGATGACAGGCTAGTAAATTTCGGTGGACAATGGTTTGACGTCAGATTTTCGTATGGTCAGTACACAAATCCGTCACACAAAAGTCGAAAGTACAAGCACGCATGCTCGAAATCAATTATCAGAAGGGGACCCAAAGGGTGGCGCTCAAGAGCTGAAATTCCTCGTAGTATGTCACTACGTTCGTGTACCCTTGCAAGACAAGATCCTGGCACACGCCCTTTTGACAAAAATCAGACGCTTGGTTGGCCAACAATCGTACCGTGTACAAGGCTTAAGGGGGATGGTCAGGAGGCAGTAAAAATGCAGCTTAACTGCCCATCCTTACCGCCCCCCGACAAAGTGTGAATGAGCCCTTAAAGCCCATTTGAAGTCTCATACCGTTTAACCTCTTTAAAATTCAATACCCCACGTGATTTGCAACTGATGTTTTCATGAAAAATCCTTCTGCTCTCACACTGCAGTACTTTATACTGGAAGAGCTGAGTAACAATCACATCCCACAGACTTGTATTGCACAGAAAGAGAGGAGGCGAGGTGTGTCTGCCCAGGCCTCCTCCTGAGTGCTAATTACTGAGAGCGCTAGGTCTAAAGTTGGCAATACATGGATCAAAATTTCATTATTCAGCAGGGACCGGCTGAGATTCAATCGATATATGGGCAGGCTGAATGTACCCAAGTCAGTCAACCACTCACAACCAGCCCATCGGATTCCATGCTATTACTGCCGGCGGCTATATCCAGTAACTGTAATCGTTTTCTGCCGATAGGCAAGGCTCCCCCACCATCAGAACACAAGGTGGAAGGAAACAAAATCAAGTCATTTATGGCAGGGCTACTGAATAAAAAATTCATGGAGGTCCTATTGGTAACATTTTCTTCCTACAGAGGTCTGAATCTCATTTTTGTTCTATAACTCTTTACATCAGTGTCCTCAGTCCCCTCTTTTAAATCACAGCCCCCATTCTCACATCACAGGCCCCTATATCATAGCTCCCCCTTCTCACATCACAGTTCACTCCATCACACATCATGGCTCCCCATATCACAGCGTCTCCCTCTCACACCACAGCTCCCCCTTCTCACATCACGGCCCCCCATATCACAGCTCCCTCTTCTCAAGTCAAGGCCCCCGTATCACAGTTCACCCTTTACACATCACAGCCCCCCATATCACAGTTCCCCCTTCTCAGCATATCACAGCGCCCCCCCCCCATATCACAGCTTCTCCCTCTCACACCACAGCTCCACCTTCTCACATCACAGCCCCCCATATCACAGCTCCCTCTTCTCACATCACAGCCCCCCATATCACAGCTCCCTCTTCTCACATCACAGCCCCCCATATCACAGCTTTCCTTTCTCACATCACAGCTCCCCCTCTTAGATTACATCCCCCCCATATCACAACTCCCCCTTCTCACATCAAAGCCCCCCATATATCACAGTTCCATAGTAAGCACAAAAATAGGATTTTTATAACCGCTTACCTGTAAAAATCCTTTTCTTGGAGTACATCATGGGACACAGAGCCTAAGTAATAACTTAATGGATATATAGGCACGTTCAGGTGATGGACACTGGTATACCCAATCCAGGAAGTTCACTCTCTATATAACCCCTCCTCCTATCAGGAGTACCTCAGTTTTTGTATCAAAGCAATATACTTAAACCCCAAAAGAGAGGAGGGACCTCTGTGTCCCATGATGTACTCCAAGAAAAGGATTTTACAGGTAAGCTGTTATAAAAATCCTATTTTCTTTATCGTACATCATGGGACACAGAACCTAAGTAATAACTTAATGGGACGTCCCATAGCAATGCTATTTGAGGGGAGGGAGACACAACCCGCAGGGTACCCACAGACTTGAGGACCTATACTGCTGCCTGCAGCACACTGCGCCCAAAGGCGATATCCTCATACCTCCTTACATCCACTTGATAAAACTTGGTGAATGTATGTACTGAAGACCAAGTTGCGGCCTTACAGATCTGAGCCATGGAGGCCTGTTGACGCACCGCCCTGGTAGAGTGTGCTTTGACTTGGAAAGGGGGAACCTTACCCCTTTAATTATAAGTCTGAATTATAACTTGCCGAATCTACTTAGCGACAGTGGATTTCAACGCTGCCTGTCTTTTCTTAGGACCCTCTGGTAGAATAAATAAGACGTCTGTCTTCTGAATCTGAGCAGTTTTCTTTAAATAGACTTTCACTGCTCTCACCACATCAAGACAATGTAGTGACTTTTCTTCCCTGGAACATGGTTTTGGAAAAAACGATGGCAGGAAAATATCTTGGTTCAGGTGAAAACCTGAGACCACTTTTGGCAAAAAATCTGGACGAGGGTGTAACGCCACTCTGTCCTCGTGAATAATCAAATATGGCTCTTTACAAGAAAGAGCAGCCAATTCCCAAAACCCTCCTTGCTGAGGACATAGCAACCAAAAATACCAACTTCCTTGTCAGAAGGACTAAGGGAATATATTGTATCGGTTCAAATGGCTGTTTTTGTAACACTGACAAAACTAAGTTCAAGTCCCAAGGGTTCAAAGGAGGTTTGACTGGCGGATTAACCACTTGCCGACTGCCTCACGACGATGTACGTCGGCAGAATGGCACGGGCAGGCAGAATCACGTACCTGTACGTGATCTGCCTCCCGCGGGCGGGGGGTCCTATCGGAGGCGGTCGGCATATCTCCCCCAGTGATCGGAGGTGAGGGGGAGGCCATCCATTCGTGCCCCCCCCCCTCGCGATCGCTCCCAGCCAATCAGATCATTCCCCTGCCTCTGTATAGTACACAGAGGCATAGGAAATTGTGTCATCTCTCCTCGGCTCTGTATTTTCCGTTCCGGCGCCGAGGAGAGAAGACTGCAATGTGAATGCACCAACAACACATCACAGTAGAACATGCCAGGCACACAATACACCCCCCGATTCGACCAGCACTACAGTAACACTTGGTGACGTGGCGAGTCCCATAAGTGCAGTTCAAGCTGGTGAGGCGGCAAGCACAAGTAGTGTCCCGCTGCCACCAAGAAGAAGACAAACACAGGCCCGTCGTGCCCATAATGCCCTTCCTGCTGCATTCGCCAATCCTAATTGGGAACCCACCACTTCTGCAGTACCCGTACTTCCCCCATTCACATCCCCAACCAAATGCAGTCGGCTGCATGAGAGGCATTTTCTTTATGTCATACCGAGTACCCCTACCCAACGAACCCCCTCAAAAAAGATGTTGTGTTTGCAGCAAGCGCGGATATAGGCGTGACACCCGCTATTATTTTCCCTCCTGTCCTGACAATCCTGGTCTTTGCATTGGTGAATGTTTTGAACGCTACCATTCACTAGTTGAGTATCAGCGTAGGGTACAGCATTGCATAGACTAGGCACACTTTCACAGGGTCTCCCAAGATGCCATCGCATTTTGAGAGACCCGAACCTGGAACCGATTACAGTTTTAAAAGTTAGTTACAAAAAAAAGTGTAAAAAAAAAAAAATATATATATATATATATATATATATATAAAAAATAAAAAAAAATAGTTGTCGTTTTATTGTTCTCTCTCTCTCTCTATTCTCTCTCTATTGTTCTGCTCTTTTTTTACTGTACTCTATTCTGCAATGTTTTATTGTTATTATGTTTTATCATGTTTGCTTTTCAGGTACGCAATTTTTTATACTTTACTGTTTACTGTGTTTTTTTGTTAACCATTTTTTTTGTCTTCAGGTACGCCATTCACGACTTTGAGTGGTTATACCAGAATGATGCCTGCAGGTTTAGGTATCATCTTGGTATCATTCTTTTCAGCCAGCGGTCGGCTTTCATGTAAAAGCAATCCTAGCAGCTAATTAGCCTCTAGACTGCTTTTACAAGCAGTGGGAGGGAATCCCCCCCCCACCACCGTCTTCCGTGTTTTTCTCTGGCTCTCCTGTCTCAACAGGGAACCTGAGAATGCAACCGGTGATTCAGCCAGCTGACCATAGAGCTGATCAGAGACCAGAGTGGCTCCAAACATCTCTATGGCCTAAGAAACCGGAAGGTACGAGCATTTCATGACTTAGATTTCGCCGGATGTAAACAGCGCCATTGGGAAAGCATTTTATCACACCGATCTTGGTGTGGTCAGATGCTTTGAGGGCAGAAGAGAGATCTAGGGTCTAATAGACCCCAATTTTTTAAAAAAAGAGTACCTGTCACTACCTATTGCTATCATAGGGGATATTTACATTCCCTGAGATAACAATAAAAATGATTAAAAAAAAAAAAAAAATGAAAGGAACAGTTTAAAAATAAGATAAAAAAAGCAAAAAAATAATAAAGAAAAAAAAAAAGCACCCCTGTCCCCCCTGCTCTCGCGCTAAGGCGAACGCAAGCGTCGGTCTGGCGTCAAATGTAAACAGCAATTGCACCATGCATGTAGGGTATCACCGTGAAGGTCAGATCAAGGGCAGTAATTTTAGCAGTAGACCTCCTCTGTAAATCTAAAGTGGTAACCTGTAAAGGCTTTTAAAAATGTATTTATTTTGTTGCCACTGCACGTTTGTGCGCAATTTTAAAGCATGTCATGTTTGGTATCCATGTACTCGGCCTAAGATCATCTTTTTTATTTCATCAAACATTTGGGCAATATAGTGTGTTTTAGTGCATTACAATTTTAAAAAGTGTGTTTTTTCCCCCAAAAATGCGTTTGAAAAATCGCTGCGCAAATACTGTGTGAAAAAAAAAATGAAACACCCACCATTTTAATCTGTAGGGCATTTGCTTTAAAAAAATATATAATGTTTGGGGATTCAAAGTAATTTTCTTGCAAAAAAAAATAATTTTTTCATGTAAACAAAAAGTGTCAGAAAGGGCTTTGTCTTCAAGTGGTTAGAAGAATGGGTGATGTGTGACATAAGCTTCTAAATGTTGTGCATAAAATGCCAGGACAGTTCAAACCCCCCCCCCCAAATGACCCATTTTGGAAAGTAGACACCCCAAGCTATTTGCTGAGAGGCATGTCGAGTCCATGGAATATTTTATATTGTGACACAAGTTGCGGGAAAGAGACAAATTTTTTTTTTTTTTTTTTTTGCACAAAGTTGTCACTAAATGATATATTGCTCAAACATGCCATGGAAATATGTGAAATTACACCCCAAAATACATTCTGTTGCTTCTCCTGAGTACAGGGATACCACATGTGTGAGACTTTTTGGGAGCCTAGCCACGTACGGGACCCCGAAAACCAAGCACCGCCTTCAGGCTTTCTAAGGGCGTAAATTTTTGATTTCACTCTTCACTGCCTATGACAGTTTCGGAGGCCATGGAATGCCCAGGTGGCACAAACCCCCCCCCAAATTACCCTATTTTGGAAAGTAGACACCCCAAGCTATTTGCTGAGAGGTATAGTGAGTATTTTGCAGACCTCACTTTTTGTCAAAGTTTTGAAAATAGAAAAAAAAATGTTTTTTCTTGTCTTTCTTCATTTTCAAAAACAAATGAGAGCTGCAAAATACTCACCATGCCTCTCAGCAAATATCTTGGGGTGTCTACTTTCCAAAATGGGGTCATTTGGGGGGGGGGGGGTTGTGCCACCTGGGCATTCCATGGCCTCCGAAACTGTGAAAGGCAGTGAAGAGTGAAATCAAAAATTTACACCCTTAGAAATCCTGAAGGCGGTGATTGGTTTTCGGGGCCCCGTATGCGGCTAGGCTCCCAAAAAGTCCCACACATGTGGTATCCCCATACTCAGGAGAAACAGCTAAATGTATTTTGGGGTGCAATTCCACATATGCCCATGGCCTGTGTGAGCAATATATTATTTAGTGACAACTTTGTGCAAAAAAAAAAAAATTTGTCACTTTCCCGCAACTTGTGTCAAAATATAAAATATTCCATGGACTCAACATGCCTCTCAGCAAATAGCTTGGGGTGTCTACTTTCCAAAATGGGGTCATTTGGGGGGGTTTGTGCCATCTGGGCATTTTATGGCCTTCAAAACTGTCATAGGTAGTGAGGAATGAAATCAAAAATTTACGCCCTTAGAAATCCTGAAGGAGGTGATTGGTTTTCGGGGCCCTGTATGCGGCTAGGCTCCCAAAAAAGTCCCACACATGTGGTATCCCCGTACTCAGGAGAAGCAGCTGAATGTATTTTAGGGTGCAATTCCACATATGCCCATGGCCTGTGTGAGCAATACATCATTTAGTAACAACTTTTTGTAATTTTTTTTTTTTTTTGTCATTATTCAATCACTTGGGACAAAAAAAATGAATATTCAATGGGCTCAACATGCCTCTCAGCAATTTCCTTGGGGTGTCTACTTTCCAAAATGGGGTCATTTGGGGGGGTTTTGTACTGCCCTGCCATTTTAGCACCCCAAGAAATGACATAGGCAGTCATAAACTAAAAGCTGTGTAAATTCCAGAAAATGTACCCTAGCTTGTAGACGCTATAACTTTTACGCAAACCAATAAATATACGCTTATTGACTTTTTTTTACCAAAGACATGTGGCCGAATACATTTTGGCCTAAATGTATGACTAAAATTGAGTTTATTGGATTTTTTTTATAACAAAAAGTAGAAAATATCATTTTTTTTCAAAATTTTCGGTCTTTTTCCGTTTATAGCGCAAAAAATAAAAACGGCAGAGGTGATCAAATACCATCAAAATAAAGCTCTATTTGTATGAAGAAAAGGACGCAAATTTCGTTTGGGTACAGCATTGCATGACCGCGCAATTAGCAGTTAAAGCGACGCAGTGCCAAATTGTAAAAAGTGCTCTGGTCAGGAAGGGGGTAAATCCTTCCGGGGCTGAAGTGGTTAAGCCGCATCACCCCTAATTGTAGGAAGGCAAGAATTCTGCCTATGATATACCTCCGAGGGTGCCAACCCTTGGATTCACACCAGGAAAGATAAGCCCTCCAGAACCTATAATATATAGTTCTGGAAGCTGGCTTCCTTGCATTAATCAAGGTAGAGATAACTGACCCGGAAAGCCCACGTTTCTTCAGAATGTGGGTTTCAATAGCCAAGCTGTTAAATTTAGAGATTGTAAGGTAGGAAGGAATATCAGCCCCTGTGAAAGTAGGTCTGGCCGTAGTAGAAGGGACCATGGATCCTCCACTGGATTCCTTAAGATTTGTGCATACCATGACCTTCTGGGCCTTGCTGGCGCTACCAGAATTATCGGATTTCTTTCCAGCTTGATCCTGAAAAGAAGTAGTGGCAGCAACTGAATAGGGGGGAATGCATAAATCAGTGAGAACTGATCCCAGGGGGTCACCAACGCATCTTATCCGCATGCGAGTGGATCCCATGTCCTGGACACAAAGTTGACTAACTTCATGTTGAATCTGGACGCTAGAAGATCTACGTCTGGGGTCCCCCATCTTTGGTAAATAGCGCAAAAAAATGGGGTGAAGAGACCATTCCCCTGGGAATAACTGCTGGCGACTCGGTAGTCCGCCTGCCAATTTTCTACTCCCGGATTGAAGACTGCCGATAGGCATGGAACATTCCTTTCTGCCCAAGTTAGAATATGGTTCACCTCTGTCTGCGCTGCGAGACTCTTGGTGCCCCCTTGGTGATTGATATTGGCCACAGCTGTGGCATTGTCGAATTGAATCCTGATAGGAAAATCTAATAGCCTGAAAGTCCAGGCCCTTAGAGCCAGACGCACTGCCCAAATCTCTAGGATGTTGATGGGCAAGGCTTTCTCGGTTCTTGACCACTATCCTTGGACAGTTGTCTTCTCTAGTACTGCTCCCCAGCCTGAAAGGCTGGCGTCTGTCGTTACCACCTTCCAGATAACTGGTCTGAAGGATTTTCCTTTTAGCAGATTCTGGGTTAGTAACCACCAACTGAGGCTTTGGGACACCCTTAGGGACAGCCGCATTGGCAAGTCTAATGCTTGACCCAAGTATTCCAGCTGTTTTAGCGGTTTTAAGGAAGACTTCTCTAGGCTGAGAATCCAGCCTAGACTTTTCAGGTAAGCCGTTGTAATGCATACACTTTGCTCCATGCATACACTTTGACTGGTCTATTAGCAATAGATCCTCTAGGTACGCCAAGACGTTATGCCCTGTGCCCTTAACCTGGCTAGAGGTGGGGTCAGGACTTTTGTAAACACTCGGGGTGCTGTAGCTAGCCTGAAGGGCAGTGCTACGAACTGGAAATGCTGCTGTTCTACCTCGAACCGCAGAAACCTTTGGTGAGCAGGAAATATAGGGACATACAGATAAGCATCCCTGATGTCGATAGATGTCAGAAGTTCTTCTCCCTGTAGGCTAGAAACCACTAACCTGATCGACTCCATGCGAAAGGAGTGGATCTTTAGGAACTGATTTAGATTTTTTAGATCTAGTATGGGTCTGACATCTCCATTTGGTTTTGGTACCATAAAGAGGTTTGAATAAAACCCCAAACCTTGCTCTTCTGTGGGAATCTGTATGATCACCCCTTGAGATATTAATCGGTCTTGCGCCCAAAACAGAGATTGTCTTTTCTCTGGATCTTTTGCAATGTTTGATCTCAGAAAACGAGACGGTGGAAAGTTCCGAAATTCCGGTTTGTACCCTAGAGTTACCATGGAGATGACCCATCTGTCCTGAATTTCCTCTTTCCAGACTTCTGAGAACTGCAAAAGCAAGGGGGGGTGGGGCGCCGCCTCTTCATAATGAGGCCTTAGAATTCTGTTTTGAAGGTCTTTTGAGCCTGGGCCTGACCCTGAGGTTTTCCTCTATAGTCTGACGGTGGAGGCCGTCGCCACTGCCTAGAGGCAGATGCCCCTGGTGTAGGAGAAAGAGCCTGTTTAAGGCTAGGTTCACACTGCTGCAGTGCGAATTTAGCGCGATTTTGATCCGATTGCGTTGCAAATTTGCATTGCGAATTCTTTGTGTGTTCTTGCGATTCTACTGCAAATTTTGCAATCTATGGAGCTGAATTCGCATTGCACACGGATCAAACTCGGACAGGACCCTTTTTTTACGCAGGTTAAATTCGCAACGCATTGATGTGAACAGCACTCATGGAAAACAATGTTATTAAAATGACTTGCGAATTTGAGTGATCGCAGCGGCTCAAATTCGCAATAAAATTCGCAGCAGTGTGAACCTAGCCTCAATGAATGGCGTTTATATTTTGTTGTGACTGGCAAAAGAGTACTTTTCTCACTGGAAATTGTTTGGATGTATTTGTCCAAATCAACCCCAAATAGTTGATCCCTATGAAAAGGGAACCCAGTCAGGAGTTTTTTGCAAGGTGTTTCGGCTGACCAACTTTTCAACCACAGGACTCTACGCATGTGTACTAGCATAATTGCAAGGCGAGACGCCTGGTGAATAGAATCTTTAATGGCGTCTATGGCAAAACATAATCCTTTTGGTAGCTCCGCCAAATCCCAGGCTTGTTGTGCTGAAACCTCTTTAAGGACCTGTCTAAATTGGTCCTTTAGGGAGTGACAGATACCTATTGCAGCAACTGCAGGCTGAGTAACAGCACCTGCCAAAGAAAAGAGGACTTTAACAGGGATTCCAACCTTTTATCTGTTGGATCCTTAAGCAGTTGTGCATTGTCTACTGGGCAAGTTAGACTTTTGTTCACACTGGAAATCACAGCGTCAACTGCTGGTACTTTCCATTTTTTGGTGAATTTCTCCTCCATGGGATAGAGAACTGAGAATCCCTTAGGAGGGAGAAAATGCTTATCCGGGTGATCCCAATCAGCATAGATAAGCTTTTCTAGTAATGCATGGACAGGAAACGCATGCAAAGGCTGTGAGGGTTTTAAGGAACCCAAGGAAGAAATCGAACTTTCAGCAGAGTCCGTTAGAGGTAGCATGAAAGTAGAGCGAACCATCTCTGTATGAGTTTGTATCAGCAACTTCTCAGATTGAGAGGCTGAAAAAGGTTCATCTACCGCTGTGTCCTCCGTAGAGGAATCATCGGTTTGTCTTTCCTCCTGATCGCCTGAGGGTAATACCTCATCCTGTACCCACTGTTCCCTTGATAAAGGGTCTAAGGTAGGGGGAGGGGGGGCTGACACGCTTCCTATCCTGTTGGATGGAGGATGCGATTAAAGCCGCTAATATTCCTTCCAGACCCTGCAGGGTGGAGGAAAAAACATCTTCAGTCACGTATACAGGGGTTGGGATGTGAGAAGCAGCAGCACCACCAATTTGTTCCAATGGCTCACCTTGGCTTGCCATAATTGGTATTTCAGGCGAGTATGACAGTGTGGAGGTACGACTGGATTTCCTAGCACCTGGGGTTGAAACCTTTGGTACCTTTCTGGACTTTGTGGTGTCTTTTTTGGTACGCATAGACCGAAGCACAAAAGCAGAGGTACTAATAAATTGCACTAATTGCTGAACATAGTTATGACAGAATGATGGCACTATTAAGTTCAGCCTAGTGCTGGGAAAAATGTCCTACCTGTATCAGGAATGCCAGTTGCAGCCCTTACGTGCCCCTCCGCTCCTGTGTCCCAGTGTAGGCTGCTTGCTTCCTCCTCGCTATCAGCCGAGGAGAGACTGCTCCAGCTGATCCTTGAGCCTCCGTGCGTCCTCGTGGACTTGCACGGCACAGCGCCTAGGCTCTGCCACCTTCGTAAACCCGCCCCCTCCTTTTCATTTGAAAATTATTCCCACACTCACGCACGGGCGGCTTTCAGGTCCTCAGACCCCACACGAGGGGGGGAAAGGAAGAGCCCATGACACAGCAGGCAGAGGAAAACCACTTTTGAGGCAGAAAAATGGGACTTCCACACCGTATTACAAGGGGGTTACAACCACTGCTGTTTCCTTATTCCTTCTGGTCCCTTCAGGGGGGGAGAAAAGCATTTGGCAAATCTCTTACCTTGAGAGGAATCCCCTGCACAGGTTGCTGCGGCCACACACAGACTGACACTGAGCTGAAGTGAAGACAACAGATTAAGGTATGTGCATACACTCCCTTCAGTGGAGATTTAAGGCATGAAAACATTTTTTCCCTTAAAGAAGAAAGCATAAGTGGACTTTTTAGTTCTTAAGTTTCTTCCCTTACCTTATCCCCGCCGCAGGATTTGCTGAATTAACAGTCAATCCAACCTTCACCCATCATGGTGGGCTGCGTTTAGCAAACCTTCAAGGACCGGGTCCCTTTTTATCGGGGTTCCACTCCCTTGGACCTGTAAAAACACCCCGCCAGGAAAAGCTTTTAGGTAATGTAGCATGACCAAAGCCCTGGGTCCCGGGGGTCCAGCTCTCAAAGAGAGGCATTACAGGCAAAACCTAGTGCTTCGTATACAAGGCCCAGGTACCATTCACTTTGGCTCAGAGGCACTTTGGATGGATCCGGTCTATGGAGGCTATTTAAATCCAGCATGGATCCCTCCTGGAGCTCCTCAAAGCACATCTTCACTCGTGACCAACACCTTAGACACTGGCAAAAAAACGTAGGTACTCATGATAGGAGGAGGGGTTATATAGGGAGTGAACTTCCTGGCTTGGGTATACCAGTGTCCATCACCTGAAGGTGCCTAAATACCCATTAAGTTATTACTTAGGCTCTGTGTCCCATGATGTACGATATAGAAAACACATACTACTGTCTACAGGGGCCATGAGGGCCACACAATAAGTGTGAAAGGGCCACATGCAGCCGTGGCCACTGGTTTGGCACCAGGAGCCTAGATCATCCAGATGAAATAATATAACACACAGGTACTGGATTTTTTGATTGATACACTTTCAAATACATGTCATCCAATGTAATCAGATTTTCTTACAATAGTCTACATCTGTCCCGCAGTTTTTTTTTAGAGAGTTGAGATATTTACCTACTGTAGAAACAAGATCAAGTCATTGATGCTCACCTCACAGTTGCTAAGCAATAAGAACAATTACTATAGCAACACATGATTATAAGCACTCAATAATGTTCTTTAAGTTATATATTAGTCTACTCACAACTTACTTATAATGTCGGCATAGGCAGAGAGGCAAAAAACAGATAGGCCACTAGGGTGCTACTGTACCTGAAAATTAGCAACTCATACACTATATACTGTTGGAATTCCATCAACGCATATTTTGTGAAACATGTTCTAGCTGACCATCAATCACAAATAATACCCACATTTGTAATGTGTGCGATTATGTCAGTTTCTATTTGTTGCCTTTTGCCGGGTGAATGTAACATTCCCTAACATTCAATCCCAAGAGAAAAAGCCTTAGAGCTGAACTCCAGGCAGAAGAATTTTCATTTACATATATTCCTCAATTGCCACTTAGGATATAAATCCACTTTGTGTGCACCAAATGTCCTTGCAAACCCAGATATCACCTTGTAAAAGTAGCAGTGCGTTCATCACTGTGCTGTACATAACCTGTGCAGGGAGTTGAGCTATGGGAGGAGTCCAGCAGGCTCCATCCAATAGACGCTCCTTGCAGAAAAATACAAGGAGAGGCAGAGACAAGACCAGTCACTCTGCAGAAGGATTGAAAGCAGCAGTGACTGGTCTTTATTACATGAAGCTCCTACATAGAGGAAAGTTCCTCACTGGATTACTGCCCAGATCAGGAAGAATTGCACAAAACACACCTAAATTCAAGAAAGAATACACAGGACTCTTGTATTTAGACAATATTTCCTGATGCTGGAGTTCAGCTTTAAAGTGGAAGGAAAGACTACATACAAGTCTGCCTAAAAACTCTGCTTGTCTCATTCCTCCTACCTATGCTGTATACTGCTGGTTTAAAAAAAATGTATCAATACCATTTTTCAGTCTGCTCCGGTGCAATCAAAAGCTCCTCCTCCCCTGTGTGACGGAGCCCTCGACAACAGGGTTGAATTCTGGGAGCCATGATGTCACCTGCCGGCTTTCATTGCCAAACGGTTAACCGGTGCTCCCTTCTCTCCATCTCTCAGTGCTCCTAGTAAGTAGCCAAATACAGAAATGAAAGTGGAACTTTAGTCAGAAAATTCCTGCTAGATCACTTCAGGCTGGCCCCTTTTGCATGTGTAGCTCTTTAAAATATTTACAGGCAGTCCCTGAGTTACAAAAATCTGACTTACATACGACTCCTACTTACAAAGGGAGACAACAAGAAGTGAGAGGAAATCTACCCCTAGGAAGGGAAATTCACTTCTCTAATGCCCCATACACACGATCAGAAATTCTGCCAGCAAAAGTCGGATATGAGCTTTTGGTCAGAAATTCCGACCGTGTGTATGCTCCATCATACTTTTGCTGGCGGAATTCCAGCCAGCAAAAGATTGGGAGCAGGTTCTCTATTTTTCTGTCGGAAAAAGTTGCTACCTGAAAATGCATTCGTCTGTATGCAATTCGGACGTGCAAAAAATCACGCATGCTCGGAAAAAATTCGACACATGCTTGGAAGCAATGAACTTAATTTTCTCGGCTCGTCGTAGTGTTGTACGTCACCGTGTTCTTGACGGTCGAAACTTTTGTGTGACCGTGTGTATGAAAGGCAAGTTTGAGTGGAATTCTGTCAGAAAAACCATCCAAGTTTTTTTCTGACGGAATTTCTGATCGTGTGTACGCGGCATAATGTCCTGTACACAACGGTCGGATTTCCCGCCGGAAAAAGTGCGATCGGATTGTGTTGTCGGAAATTCCGAACGTGTGTGGGCTCCATCGGACTTTTTCCATCGGAATTTCTGACACACAAAGTTTGAGAGCAGGCTATAAAATTTTCCAACAACAAAATTCGATCGGTTAAATTCCGATCGTGTGTACACAAATCCGACGCACAAAGTACTACGCATGCTCAGAATAAATTAAGAGACGAAAGCTATTTGCTACTGCCCCGTTAATAGTCTCGATGTACATGTTTTACGTCACCGCGTTCAGAACGATTGGATTTTCCGACAACTTTGTGTGACCGTGTGTATGCAAGACAAGTTTGAGCCAACATCCGTCGGAAAAAATCCATGGACTTTGTTGTCGGAATGTCCGAACAAAGTCCGACCGTGTGTACAGGGCATAAGAGTTATCATGGGAAAAAGGTACACAACAAAATTTTCAAAATTCAGTTGTCACGGGGACAGAAGGTGAGGTGAAATCTTCTGACCAGGGGCACAGACAGGAAAAGAAATGTTACAGGGGTGTTCACCCTTCCCTATGCTATCCAAAAGACATAATTATTTTTTTGGCTGGAGTTGCACTTAAAAAATGTACCTGTTCCAACTTGCATACAAATTCAAACCTCCAGAACCTACAAAGAAGTATTCATACCCCTTAAAATTTTTTACATTTTGTCATGTTACAACCAATAACAACAATGTATTTTATTGGGATTTTATGTGATAGTCAGACCAACACAAAGTGGCACATAATTGTCAAGCGGAAGGAAAATAAATGGTTTTCAAATTTTTTTTACAAATATGTGAAAAGTGTGAAGTGCATTTGTACACAGCCCCCTTTACTCTGATACTCGTAACTAAAATCTAGTGGAACCAATTGCCTTCAGAAGTCACCTAATTGTGTGTAATTTAATCTCAGTATAAATACAGCTGTTCTGTGAAGCTATCAGAGGTTTGTTAGAGAACCTTAGTGAACAAACAGCATCATGAAGGCCAAGGAACACACCAGACAGGTCAGGGATAAAGTTGTGGAGAAGTTTAAAGCAGGATTAGGTTATACAAAAATATTCCAAGCTTTGAACATTTTACGGAGCACTGTTCAATCCATCATCCGAAAATGGAAAGCATATGGCACATCTGCAAACCTACCAAGACATGGCCGTCCACCTAAACTGACAGGCCAGGCAAGGAGAGCATTATTCAGAGAGGCAGCCAAGAGGCCCATGGTAACTCTGGCCTTTATGGAAAAGTGGCAAGAAGAAAGCCATTGTATATACATATGACCTCGGTGGTATGGAAGTGTCATTGCCGTCATCCCATATAAGAATTTTTTGAAATTTTTGAAACCTCTAAGGGGATTTTTAAGGCAATGAAATATAGATTGAAAATTAAAAAATCAATTTAATGATACAAATCAGAATTTAAAAAGATACAAAATCATTACAATAGTAACACATGGATAGATAATAACAATTCAAAATTTTAGTCAAAATATTATCTGTACTGAATAACAATGATTCCATAAAGGAGTGTAGGAGAAGAGGTGATGTATCTCACTACCCATTGGGGTCACCACAGATGACAACCGTGGTGTGGAGTAGTGGAATTCCAACGCGTTTCAACATACATATTTCACAAGTCTTCTTCAGGGAAATACATCACAGTCTAGGAAACCAAAAATCATAATGTTACAATCAATAATAATAAATGTGTATATCCTCCGCTAGAATGAGAATATCACAAACACTCACGTCCTCCCAGTGCATCTCAAAAATTTAGTGCGATCACTCATGTCGAGATAGGGGGTCCCACGCCTAAGGGTGTTGATACTGTCCTATAGCTCTACAAGACGACTGGATACTGAAAAGATCCCAGTGTTAGGCGTTTTGCAGCATGAAATAGCTGTCTAGAAGAAAGAGAGAGAGAGACAAAGAGAAAAAAGGAGAGAGAGAGAGAAGAGAGGAGAGAAAAAGAGAGAGAGAGAAAAAAGAAAGAAATGGCAGAAATCTCATCCAATCCCCCACCCTCCCATCCAAGCCCCCCACAGCGCCCATAGGCTAAGTAAGTAAAGCAACCAATATATGTCTCCCTGTTGGGAGCAACACACATTAAGCAAGAGACTTACATTTTTAGAGGTATGAGTTGCATGTCCTGGAGCCCAAAGTCCGTATGCAGCCCCGGCGGGGTAAGCTCTAAAGAGCCTCGGTACATGCCGAGGAAAGAATGGCGCCATTGTGCCGTCCCTGGCGTCCTATATGTGGTCATGGCTCAGGTGTGGGCGGGGATACAACGCCGCACCAGCAAATGGTATGATGTGTTTACAGGTACCGCCACCAGGTGCGCTCGGCGTAGGCGTCCGGCGTCACCTAGGCAACAGCCTCTGCTTTACACATCGCGCATGCGCGTCGTGACGACGTGCGTCTCATTGCGCGCGCATACAACGCGTGGTTTGTATCGATATGGATATAGAGGTATGGGCCGGCGACCATGTTGGAAAAGGGCCATGCCCATACTGTAAAGAAAGCACAGAATTATCCGCGCAGCCAGCCACACCTGGACTAGAATAGAAATTAATTAAATACTAGCCAATGGGTCCAACTTGAGAGGTTCCAGATCCCCGCATAACAGATGCGGGAAAACATGGAACAGAGAGGGAGGGAGAGAAAACCGGGGGGGGGGGGAGAAAGGGGGAAGGGGAAGGGAAATAAAGTTGGACTAAGTTGTTTTATAGCTTATAATATAAAATAAAATAAATTAAACCACATATGATCCTCTGTCCCCACTGGGGGAAAAAAAAAAAAAAAGTAACCACCGACACAGAGATGGGGCCCTCCTGTGTCGGGTAGTTATAGGACACTAGCGGAAAACTACCTAAAGGATTCTGAGGGACTGTCCCAATCTGCATGGTGAATCACACGGAGATGCGACGGGAGGGGAGGACATAAGAGGCAATACTAAAAGGATTTTTGTGGAGATAATCCAAAAAAAAAAAGGGTAAAGTTAAATTACATCACAAAATTAGATCCTACAGGGGCCTCAAAATACTGGCCCAAACTGGAGGATCAGAATTATCAAATTTACAAATTTTACATGACAAATGATAATTGTCAAAAGTATAAATAAACAATACAAATACATTTGAAACCCCCCGGGGTGAAACAATCTCAATCTTATACCTGGGTATGCATAAGGGGTGAATAAAGGATACCCCACGGGGAGAATGAGATAAGTCCCGCCCATGGTGCTGCATGAAAGAATAGTATGTCTAACCAAGAGAGTGAAGGAAGTACCCTAGTCAGTTTTACCGGATCCGAAGCCCTCCAAAAAGGGCCTGAAACTCTCTACTTCATTTAGACCAGGGGGGTGGTGGCCCTGAGACGCCTGATCCAACGCATTTCGCGCTGGAGCAGGATCTTGTTCCAGTCTCCCCCCCGGTGGGTATATGAAGTATGTCTAACACTGTAAAGTTGACCCTTGGCATTCTGTAATTATGTTGTTTGGCTACATGTCTGCCTAATGGTAAATATAAATTGCCAATGCTCATACTATGTATATGTTTTTCTACTCTCTTGGTAAATTCCTGTCGGGTCTTCCCAACATAGAAGGCTCCGCATTGGCATTGCATTAAATAGATGACTCCCTGTGTTCTGCAATTTGCAAAATGTCGAAGTTGAAAGTCTTCACCACTAGGTAAAGTAATTGTGGTTCTCTTGCCTATAACTCCACACTGTGAACATGCTCCACATGGATATGTACCCCAGGTCTTACAGGGATCTCCTCTTATACTGCCTTTATACTCACTTTGAGTGAGCATATTTCCTATGGTGCCCGATTTTTTGTAAGTAATTTGGGGTCTAGAAGTAACTAGACTCCCTAAAATTGGATCTTCTGTAAGAATTGACCAGTGTTTGGAGATGATCTGTCTTATTTCTTGATGTTCGTTTGAGAATCTCATAATGATTCTGGTTGTGTTGTCCTCTTTCTTATGAGCTTTCTTCTTGAAGATTATTTTCTGTCTATCCATGTTTTTTATGCGATTAAATGCTTTCTTGAGGGTTGTTTTGGTATATCCTCTCTCCATCAGTCTAGCTGTCAATTCATTGGATTCCTGTTGGAAGTCCTCGTAAGTACTGTAGTTCTTTTTAAGTCTTAGAAATTGACTGAAAGGGATGGATTTTTTTAGGGGCTCCGGATGAAAACTGTCTGCATGTAGCAGAGTATTCCCCGCTGTCTCTTTCCTATATAATTTACTCGAGAGTCCTCCAGTCAGATTTTTGAGAAATTGTAATATCCAAGAAGTTGACCTCCTTAGGGTCATAGGTCATGGTGAAGAAAAGGTTAAAGCTGTTTCGACAATCCCTGAGTGCATCTACAAGACCGTCCCAGACAATGAAAATATCGTCTATGTACCTCTGCCACATACAGATGTGGTCAGAGTACACAGACGATCCCTCTCCTAGTAAAAAGTCCTTCTCCCACTCCCCCAGGTACAGGTTGGCGTATGAGGGTGCACAGCACGTCCCCATAGCCACCCCCTGCACCTGGAGGTAGTGGGAGCCTTTGAACATGAAGGTATTATGCTTCAAAATAAATTCCAGCATTTGGAGTATGAAGGCATTGAACTTCCAATCAGTGGTTGCTCGTTGCCTCAAAACCCGTTCAACAGCTGCTACTCCTGCATCGTGTGGAATGCTGTTATAAAGAGACTCCACATCGATGGTGACCAGCAAAGCGGAATCGGGGATAACTAAGTTGTCTAAGATCTGCAATAGATGGATCGTGTCTCTGGTGTAGGAAGGCAAGTCCATCACGTGGGGTCTAAGATGGTAATCTATTATTTGGCTAATGCCTTCCGTAATTGAGCCATTACCAGAGATGATTGGCCTACCTGGTGGATGATCTAGTCTCTTATGTACCTTTGGCAGGGCATAAAATGTGGGTGAGCGGGGGTGCTGCGTTCTAATAAATTCCCACATCTCCCTGTTGATGGCACCTTCATTGAACGATGCATCCACCAGGTGAAAAAATTCCTGATTAAATCTCCCCACTACTGCCGGAGAGATTTTTTTGTAACATTTGGTATTATAAAGAATGTCAAGGCACATTTTTTCATAATCTTCATTGTCCATAAGGACAATGTTTCTCCCTTTGTCTGATGCCTTAATTGTGATACTCATATCATTCTTAAGAGTGTTGAGAGCATGTCGGAGTTCTGGACTAAGATTATTTTTAGTTGTTTTCATACCTAGTTTTTCAATTTCTTTGGTTGTCTGCTTTACAAATAATGCTATTGCTGGATTGAGGTTTAGCGGTGGAAATTTATGTGATTTCTTTTTAAATTTTTTTGTATATAGCTTCGATTGAGTATTGTCTTCTTCAAATTCCTCCTCATCGCTTCCCCCACTTCCTAGTTCTTCCTCCCACAGATCCTCACTGATGTTATTCTCCTGTAGTAGAAGGTTCAAGTCCCTCAAGGCTTTAAAGTCCGCAGTTTTAAGATTTGGTGCTTTTTTGTTTAGTATATATACACTTCAGTAGCAATTTTCTAGCGAAGAGGTGGATGTCCTTGGTAGTCTCAAAGCCATCCATACCTCGATTGGGGCAAAAGGAGAGCCCCAGAGATAGTACTCTTTGTTCATCTTCAGTTAATTGGTGTGAGGAAAGATTAATAACGTTTAGTTCTCCTTTTGGCTTAGAGGTGTCGTGGGTATCATTGTCAATTGTGTGGGGGGTAACAGGTTGGGTGATAGTATGGTGTTTTTGTCTAAAAAAACTGTCGAGTTGTGTTTGTTGGGTCTTTGGGTAAGCCCCCTGATCTTTTCGAATTCCTCTTCCTGAGTTTGAGGGGGGATTTCTTATATTCCCCTGAGTTGTATTTTTGCTCATATTGAGTTTACCAGTCCGTTGTGGTGCCATTGTTTCATAATCCGTGGTATGTTTTTTGTTGGTTTGTTTTATTTCTCCCTCTGTTTCCTGTTGTCTTCCCAACGGCCCTTTTCTTTTCCCCTGAAATTGGCCGGTGTGTGAGGATGCTGATGAGGAGGAATAATCGTTTGATCCATTCACACTCTCATGATGAGGAATTCTTGGATTTCTTTTTTTGGTTTTTCTATTGTTATTATTTATGTTCCATTTATAGGCTCTGCCCTCCCTGAAGGCATTCTTATCTCTCCAATACTTCTCCTTTTTAATAAGAATGGTTTTGCCAAAAGTCTCCAAGTGATCTTTGAGTTTCTTCTCATAATTTGCATATTCTTCATGTGTCTTTAAAGGGGAGAGTCGATCATAAAGCGCTTTAATTTCTGTGTTCATGTTGTCCAGTTGCTGTTTGTATTCATTCTGAAGCAACAGCATAAGGTTTGTTGAACAGTCATTTAGCTTGCTCTCCCAGTTCTTTTTGAGTTCCTTGGAGATATAGTGGAGATGTAGTGAGATACATCACCTCTTCTCCTACACTCCTTCTTTATGGAATCATTGTTATTCAGTACAGATAATATTTTGACTAAAATTTTGAATTGTTATCTATCGATGTGTTACTATTGTAATGATTTTGTATCTCTTTAAATTCTGATTTGTATCAATAAATTGATTTTTTAATTTTCAATCTATATTTCATTGCCTTAAAAATCCCCTTAGAGGTTTCAAAAATTTCAAAAGAAAGCCATTGTTGAAAGTGACTCAGTTGCATTGATGATAGGCAACTCCTATCCTCATATTGATTAGTGGTTCCAAATTAATAACTACTGCAGTAGGGAACAGACACAAAAGATACGCTCAGCATCTTTCCAAATTACTGTTCTGCTTTATTATGACGCAATTGAAGGTTTTTATGCACATGATTACGTAGGTATCACATTAATATTACAATTGTACATTTATGGTAACAAGGGGCGTTACATAGGCAGGCTTATTCTAATCAGGACTCGAAAGAATGTAAACATTTACTGAAAACATTATTAGTGCTGTTGCACAGTGAGGGCAGTGTGCAATACATACAAAATACAATAAAATTATATACAGAACTTACAAATTTCCATTACAGTCTCCCCTCTTTTGATCAATATTTTGATCACTAACCATACCTGCTATCACCTTTAACCTGGAACCTCCACGCGCTTAGGTGGAGGTAGTCCTGGCCAAAGAAGCAAAAACTCCATTGTGGAGAAAATAATAGCTGAGCAACTTTTTCATTACAAAATGACTTTTCATTGTGAAAAACAAATGATTGATAAGACATATTTACAGAGTACTGGCTGTACACTCCTGTGGCCAGAATGGCCTTCTAGCTGAATTGTTGGCATGCTGACTTATCAGCATATGTAAACACAGACAATTCTACATAAAATGGAAGACGTACAAAAGACAAAATATGACTTCAACATGGCTAAACTACTTTTCAAATATATATATATATATCTATATATATATATATAGATATATATATATAGATATATATATATATATATATATCCCTTACAATTAAAGTAATTGAATCAAAAAGTACCCTAGACTGTGATGACAAGAGGGAAACAAATCAAACACAGATATTTCTTTAATTAAGTCATTTTTGCAGTGTCTGGTGTGGATCCAGGTGACTTTTTCTTCACGTTTTGCAAAAACTGTACATGAAATAGATGCTGTATTGAGTCTCCAAACTTTTCCTTATATATAAATGTCTCTTAACAATCCACAAGTCACCTGGCTTTAGTTTTAGATCCTTCCAAACTTTTAGGATCTGGAATTGGGGAGAAAACACATAAATGAGTTTGTCAAAAACCTTAAAAGATCAGCAACATTCTCTATGAGATCCGAATGAAGGACTTCAGCTGCTGAGACAAAATATAAGCAAGTGAGTAACACACTCCCAAACCAAATCTCATAGGGAGAGAGTCCAACATCCCCCTTAGGGGCTTGATAAAATATAAGAAAACATTCAGGCAAAAGTTTTCTAGTTTCTTACTCTACTTTGTCCGCTACATTGTAGACAGTAAGGGGTGTAAAAATAAAACCTCAAAACTTCTATTAAGGACTCTCCTATAAAAAATGATTTCCTCTGTTACTCTCTGTATTTTCTGGCACTCTGTACTTACAAACTACTTCTGATAACACTTTTTACTGTGGCCTTTGCAGTAGCATTTGCCACTGGACATCCAAAAAACATGTCCATACAGACAAAATGCATACTCGTAAGATCCTGACTTGGGCATCTGGATATATCTTTTTTGTAATCTCTGGGAGGGATGTTCAGCTTTTGGTAACACCTTTGGTAACAGGTAAAACAAGAAGTGGTATGTTATAAAAACAACTGTGGTGAACCCTGGCTCTATCCCATGCTCATTTACTAAGGCAGCCATAACTGCTTGTGACTGATGACACGGTCCATGTGTCAAGCTGGAGGGAAAAGAGTGGCTGGCAGACATAAATGATCACCTTTTCCAAAGTCCTGTTTCATAAGAAGTTGCCCCCTGTGGACCACTTGTTCTTCTCGTTCTGGGGTCCTTAAAGTTGAATTATTAATCCCAGCTATACTGGGCCAGAACTAGGGTGGAATCTGTGAGTTGCACAGACCCATCAAGTGTCCGGGGCTGTAAATGCAGCATCCTTAGTCACCTGGTCTGCTTCCATGTGTGAAAGTTAATATGGCTACCTCAGCAAGAACCTGGAAGGCTGAAAACAGCCGATCAAATTAACTTGGCATGCTTTATTGGTTTACCTGCCGAAGTAAAAACAAACTTCTGGCCCTTCAAATGGAACCAAAATATATATCTATATCTCGACTATCTATATAAATATACACTCTTTTTGTAGCTCACAGGCTTTGCTAAAACATGGAGCTCTGCTTCTTGAGCTGGGGAAAAAGGATCCAATGACTTTGAATACAGAGTATCCTTCTGGGTGATAAACTGCATACTCAAATCTACAAAAAATGTAATATCTGGGTCTTCAGGGAGTGTGTCCTGCACTGGGCTCACAGCAGCTGATTCCTACACCATCAATTTAACACATGTGTCTTTTCCTTTCTTTTGTATAAATGTACGCATTTTTCATTGTTAGATTTGTACATAAACAAACTCATATTTTAAACCTTTCATTAGACAAACATTTAGTTAGCTGTATATTTGCTGCACAGAATGTCGGACCATTAAAAATTAAATGTTTGACCAAAACAATATCTAACTTTGTCTAATAGCACCTTTGCATAAAAGCTACAGCTCTGATATATCGGGATGAACCCTGCATTACTGGGTCCAGCTTCCATAAATATATTACAATGGCTTGTTTTCTATCACACTGTTTGTGTAAGAACTCCAGTTTCATGTTTCAAAAGACAACTTTTTCCTGGCAATATTATAATAAATGATAACAATACCCTGCGGTCATGCAGAGATGCCCATAAATCCAAAATATTCTTCTGCTTATACCACTGTACTTACAAGAAAAAGGGGCACATCATTTCACAATCCACACATTCTGCTTTGGATCTCAAAAATAAAAATAAATAAAACAAAAAGGATCAACAATCTGTATGATGGACTAGAAAGCATCAAAAACTATAAAACAAAGCCATAAGAAGTGCCATTTGCAGTTTGCGAGAAGCCATGTGTGGGACACAGCAAACATGTGGAAGAAGGTGCTCTGGTCAGATGAGACCAAAATTGAACTTTTTGGCCTAAAAGCAAAATGTGATAGAAAACTAACACTGCACATCACCCTCAACACATCATCCCCACCGTGAAACATGGAGTTGGTAGCATTATGTTGTGGTGATACTTTTCTTCAGCAGAGACAGGTAAGCTGGTCAGAGTTGATTGGAAGATGGATGGAGCCAAATACAGGGCAATCATAGAAGAAAACCTGTTAAGAGTCTGCAAAAGACTTGAGACTGGGGCGGAGGTTCACATTCCATCAGGACAACAACCCTGCACATACAGCCAATGCTACAATGGAATGGCTTAGATCAAAGCATATTCATGTGTTGTTATGGCCCATTCACAGTCCAGACCTAAATCCAATTGAAAATCTGTGGCAAGACTTGAAAATTGCTGTTCTCAGACGCTCTCCATCCAATCTGACAGAGCTTGAGCTATTTTGCAAAGGAGAATGGGAATAAATGTCACTCTTTAGATGTGCAAAGCTAGTAGAGACATCCCAAAAAAGACTTGCAGCTGTAATTGCAGTGAAAGGCAGTTCTACAAAGTATTGACTCAGGGGGGCTGAATACAAATGCACGCCACACTTTGACATATTTATTTGTAAAAAATGTTGAAAACTATTTGTTATTTTCCTTCCACTTCACAATTATGTGCCACTTTTTGTTGGTCTATCACATAAAATCCCAATAAAATACATTTACATTTTTGGCTGTAACATGACAAAATGTGGAAAATTTCAAGGGGTACAAATACTTTTTCAAGGTACTGTATCTTGTAACCCGGGGACTGCCTGTATACTGTTTAAAATCCAGTAATACAAAGTCTCAACCTGCTGTGCACATGCTCAGTTGCTTTCCATTTTTATGCACTGCTGAGTTTGTAGAGGCTGATATACTGACAGCCTTTAAGTGAACTTAAACCCTCCTATCCTTTACAGCCAAGGAAGCTGCTTCTGTTTGATCTGCATCTGCCATGGTGCTTGCTAAGGTGATCAGCGACAGCAGCTATTTAATAGTTTGACAGTTTGGTTTAGGACACAATCAAATGTGACAGTTAGCGTTCCAAATATTCCAGGAATGTAACTGTTTTTTTAAAACGTTAAATCGATGGTTTAGTTCTGCTTTATGATTTACTGCTGTTCAGGGGCTTTGGGCTTCAGCAAAATGGCAGCCTCCAGCAAGGAGAAACAGTAGCAATGTTGGAGGCAATTTACAGCACACAAATTTTGGTAGCATAATTATTAACCACTTCCGGACCGCCGCACGCCGATGTACGTCCAAAGTTTGTCGGCGGATATCGTTGTTATGGCAGCAGCTAGCTGCCATAACCCCGGTATCCCCGTTTTCGTGCGGTGGCCGGCTTTCTGATAAAAGTGGTCCCTGCGGCGGATTCGCCGCAAGATCACTTTTATCGGTGGCAGGAGAGGGCCCCCCCTCCCACCGCGATCCGGTGCCCTCCGCTGCTTACCGGAGCCGTCAGTAGCGGCGGAGGCGATCGCGTCCGTCTCCCTTCTGTGCCTGGAAATGAGTGAGGCTAAGATGGCACCCACTCGTCTCCATGACACTGCTGGGCAGAAGCGACGTCAAAACGTCACTTCCGCCCACGCCTCTTAAAGGCATATTTTTTCAATGTCATTTTTTTTAAATGACTTTTTTTTTATTGCATTTTAGTGTAAATATGAGATCTGAGGTCTTTTTGATCCCAGATCTCATATTTAGGAGGTCCTCTCATGCCTTTTTTTTTTTCTATTACAAGGGATATTTACATTCCTTGTAATAGGAATAAAAGTGACACAATTTTTTTTTTTTTTAACAGTGCAAAAATAAATAAAATAATGTAAAATAAATAATAAAAATATAAAAAAAAATTTAAACCCCCCCCCCGTGGCGACGAGCTTGCGCGCAGAAGCGAACGCATACGTGAGTAGCGCCCGCATATGAAAACGGTGGTCAAACCACACGTGAGGTATCGCCGCGACCGGTAGAGCGAGAGCAATAATTTTAGCCCTAGACCTCCTCTGTAACGCAAAACATGCAACCTGTAGAATTTTTTAAACGTCGCCTATGGAGGTTTTTGAGGGTAAAAGTTTGACGCCATTCCACGAGCGGGCGCAATTTTGAAGCGTGACATGTTGGGTATAAGTTTACTTGGCGTAACATTATATTTCACAATATAAAAAAAATTGGGCTAACTTTACTGTTGTCTTATTTTTTTATTCAAAAAAGTGAATTATTTCCAAAAAAAGTGTGCTTATAAGACCGCTGCGCAAATACGGTGCAATAAAAAGTATTGCAATGACCGCCATTTTATTTTCTAGGGTGTTAAAAAAAAACATATGTAATGTTTGGGGGTCCTAAGTAATTTTCTAGCAAAAAAACTGTTTAAACATGTAAACACCTAAAATCCAAAACGAGGGTGGTTAATGTGGAATGTACATTCCTTGCTGAAGAACATTTTTTATCAAGTTTTCGGTTTTAAGGAAACAAAGTTTTGATCAAGTGCCTTAAGAAAGCATATCCTTTGCATGAGATATGTTTGGTGGCTGGATGAGTTTTATTGTTTTTATCATGTAGAAATTGTACTTGGATTGCTTAACCTGTTCCCGCCCAGCCTATGGGCGAATGACGCCAGAGCCAGCCTCTTGTCGATCTGGGTGGACATCATAGGACACAGCCGATGACTTATCACTGTACCGGCCCACTGCTGGTACCATGTGACCGCTGCAATCAATCACAGAAAGTCACATGACCTTCCTTTCAAGCCATCCACTGTGTACAAGTGTGCTGCTAGCTGTGATTGGTAACAATGATCACATGGTACAGACTGGGCCAATCACAGCCCATCTGTGCCATGTGATCAGATGTGGCTAATCACAACAAAACAAACTGAATGAATAGATTTCATTCAGTAAAATGCTTGCATATAGCATTGAAATTCATTGCTATAAGCAAACATAATTAAAAAAAAACAATATTGATTACTTCCCTAGAGTAGTTCAATGTTACTATGGTAACAGCCCGGCCGGTCAGGAAAGGGGGTGGGGACGAGCGTGCGCCCCCCCTCCTGAACCGTACCAGGCCGAATGCCCTCAACATGGGGGGGTGCTTTGGGGGAGGGGGAGCCCTGGGCCCCCCTCCCCCAAAGCACCTTGTCCCCATGTTGATGAGGACAAGGGCCTCTTCCCGACAACCCTGGCCGTTGGTTTCGGGGTCTGCGGGCCCATTAATAAGGGGGCCCCCAGATCCCGGCCCCCTACCCTATGTGAATGAGTATGGGGTACATCGTACCCCTACCCATTCACCTAGGCAAAAAGTGTCAATAAAAAATACACTACACAAGTTTTTAAAGTAATTTATTAGACAGCTCCGGGGGTCTTCTTCCGACTTCGGGGGGTCTTCTCCTGACTCGGGAGGTCCCTCCGGCCTCTTCTCCCGGCATCCGGTTCTTCTCCGCTCTCTCCGGCCTCTTCTCCCGGTATCCGGTTCTTCTGCTGGCTCCTCCGCTATCTTCTGCCACTCTTTTGCTAGCGGTGATCCGGACTTCTGTGTCGCCGCCTTCCCTCTTCTCTTCTTCCGATGTTGACATGACACTCTCTCCGGCTGTAATGCTGTCTGGGTGCTCCGCTATGACTTATATAGGCGGTGACCCCCCCCCCCCTGCTTATGCCATCACAGTCCCTGGGCATGCTGGGACTGTGACGGTATAAGGGGGCGGGGTCACCGGGTGATGTTGACCCCGACCCCTTTTTTATAGTTCATTTTACTTTTTTTTTTACTATTTATTTATCTTTGACACTTTTTTCCAAAAAATTAATTTTTTTATCACTTTTATTCCTATTACAAGGAATGTAAACATCCCTTGTAATAGGAATATGGCATGACAGGTCCTCTTTACAGTGAGATGTGGGGTCAATAAGACTAAATATATGGCTAAATATTGCAGAGTATGGCTGGGTATTGCTGGGTATGGCAGAGTATGACTGGGTATCACCGAGTATGGCAGGGTATTGCAGAGTATTGCGGGGTATTGCAGAGTACTGCAGAGTATTGCGGGGTATTGCAGAGTATTGCAGGGTATTGCTGAGCATGGAGGAATGGATGGATGGATGGATGGCTGGATGTGACTGCAATTGTCACAATGCAGGCCTGTGGGCACTACACATCCAGCCCACAGCACTGCTGCCATCCTATCCCTCCCCCTCTGTACCCATTGGTACAGAGAGGAGAGGGAGGAACTGTAATCATACATGTGATCGCTCCGTCAGTTGACGGAGCGATAACATGGTAAACGGCCGCGATCGGGAGGGTCAGCACAATTTGTTATTAGAGATGGGTCGAGCATGTTCAAAATTCCACATGCCCGGTCCCGCCAGGAAGCCCACACTGCACATGGCTAATCAGAGGCAGTGAGACATTTCCCAGTCCGCAGCTGCACAGATCAGGAAATGTCTCACTGCCTGTAATTTGCGGTGTACAGTGTCTGCTTCCTGGCAGGATCAGGCATGTGGGATTTCAAGCACACCCAAGCCCATCTCTAATGGTTGTAGACAGTTGAGCTCCCTGCAGGTTGCTTAGCCGCAGTGGAGCCTTCTCTGACATGCTGATCAGGATCCAATCCAGGTGATGCTCCTAGTCAAATCCTAGTGTTAAATATCATAGTGATTTTATTGATCAAAGCCCACACCTTACAGGCATGGAGCCCACATGGCTGCTGAACATACGTGTGATGATATATATGTGGTTGTACTCTTGATACTAATAAATACTTTATTTATTGGATCTGACTGGGAGCATCACCTGGATCACATCCCGATCAGCATGTCAACAGAGAAGGTTATACAGCATTACTGCTGCTAGGTGACCAGTTGGGGGCTCAGCTCTTTACAACCAATAGTCACCAGCACTAAGTTCTAGTAGACTGCAGCTGCTGCCAAGGAGACAGATGCCAGACCAGCGCTGTTAATAGCAAGGGCAGGACAGCAAGAGGAGGCTGGGGAACCCCACAGTGGCAGAAAAGCAGGGCCCGGTGGCAAGTGCAACCTTTGCAACTCTGGTAGTTCTCCCACTGCTTTGGACCCTTATACTTTCTTGGTGTGCTGGTGACATATATGTCTTGATTTCTGCCACCCTGGGGGGCCCCAATACAGTAGGAAGTGAACTCACTGCAGAACATGTGAAAGGGCCCCCTTGTGGGATCGTAGTAAAAGGATAGATAGATAGATAGATAGATAGCTAGCTATACATATATATAATTGCAGTTTATAGTTGGGCCCCCCCTACTTTTGTCCCTGTCCCCCCCCCCCTAAATATGAAAGCTGGAGTCCACTGCTCCTCTTCCCTGTTATCAGTCACTCCTGTCCCGACACAGCAGACCTCCATTCTCTCCACTAAATGCCTGCACCCTTTCCTTGCCACAAGTTCCTGATAGACTCCTGTGCTCCTCCATTCCCCAGATACTTCTCCCATCCACAGCCCAACTCCCTCCACTTCACACTGTAATCCAGCCTGCACTATCTCGCCCTTAGCTGTCTGCATTCTTGACTTCGGATCCCTGTCTATTTAATTCATATTCCCTGGATCACCCCTCCTAATACTACCCCCCCCCCCCCCCCAGTGCCTGATGTAAAGGGGGACTCTTGATGTGAAGGGAAGACTGCTGATGTAATGGGGTCTCTAGATGTAAAGGGAGAATACTAATGTTAAAGGAGCCATACCAATGTTAAAGGGGGACTCTGATGGGAAAGGGGCCCCCAATTTGAAGGCCCATTGCAGATATAAAGGAGGACTCCTGATGTTAACTATAGGGGGCTCCTGATTTAAAGGGCCACTGCTGATGTGATGAAAGGAGGGGACTCATGTTGTGAAAGAAGGGACTTTAATGTGAAGGGGAGATTCTGATCTAAAGGGTGACTAAGTATACCTCAATCCGTGACTGTATCTGAGTGTATACATGGCAGGTTTATGTCAGTGAGCCTCTCACTCATAGCACAGAAATGAGGGAGTATTTTGTGGGTAGAAGGAATGCAGACTGTGTACAGTATATACCACTGTAAAGCCATATTAAACACAAAATCAAAAATGTATTATATTGCAACTTGGTAATCATTATATGTGGTGGTTGCATTAGTTGTTTTTTTTTTAGGCTTTTTCTCCTGGTGATCTGGTCAGTAATATACCTCCTGTATTAGTGAAACACAACTCTGGATGAAAGAGCAATGGGGGCACCTTTGAACAGCAGCATTGTCTGGAGGGAGGGGAGTGTTAGATGGACTAGCAGATTTAAATACACTAACACTTTATAAGCAGTTACAGAAAACAGATGGTTTTCTTTCAGGATAAAGGTCTTACATAAATAAAGCTGATCATTGTAAGCATCCCTGTCAGTGGTAAATGGTTTGTCTCAACACTCTAACTGCTACATCTGCAGGACAGCTTGTTCTTTTGAAAAACAACATACATACTGGCTGGATCACCAGGTGAAAATAGAAGAAAGCCTAAAAAAGAAAGAAAAAGAAAACAAATGCAGCTATCGCATCTAAGAATTGGTAAAATGAAATATAATAAATGTTTACTTGTGGGTTTAATACCGCTTTAGACTCTATTTAACCATGTTCCTTTAAGCCACCTCAATATTCAACGTATTTAAGCCACGCCCATTATTGTCGCGGTGCACTCCGCATGTCGTTTCCATTCTTAGGTGTCCCTCATTCTCAAGTTCCAAAGTTGGGTGGTATGATTTAGGGTACAACATGCTCCTATTCACATGGCCCCCACTGCCAGAATCCCTTTTCTGTGACAGCGGGTGAGGGTTTCTCTCCCTGTACCAGCTGTCAGATTTTTGCGGACTTCACCCGCACAGCCACATCATTCATTCACAGCAATCTGTAAATGAGGAAACTACAAGTCTCTTCTATCACTGCAGCACACGGCTTGTAGTTTTTAATGAGCTGCGAGGACATTGATGAGCACCCTCATAATGCATTTACAAGTCCTGCAACTTTCAAGCTGACATCCCATACAGAGGTATGGACAAAAAGCTGTAGAACTTGTGTGCAGGAGACTGGCATTGCACCCATGATCCTCTGATCATGAATGCAATGCTCTGTAGAGTCCTGTGTAAAATATATTAAATGCATATTCTATTCCTGCAAAAATATGTGCATTTTTTAAATTGCTTTCAGAAAGCTGAACTTAGCCTTTAACCACTTGCTAACTGCGCTATAGCTAAATGACAGCTACAACGCTGTTGTCCAGTTCCCCCACTGCAGCGTGCATGCTTTGGATACAGCTGATCACAGATCGGGGTAAAGGGCCAGTTGCAGCCACCATTTACTATGTAATCGGCTGTGTCCAATCAAAGCTGATCACAATGTAAACACACTTGCCGGTTAGAGGCATGACCTTTCCTTGTGCTGTCACAGCGTGAGGAGAGAAGAGGAGAGATGGTAACCAGCCAGTGCAAAAGGGGACATCTACACTGATAATCAGCCCCAACAGTGTCCATGAGTGCCTCCACTTCAGTGTTGCCTATAAGTGCAGCCATATCAGTGCATTGTGCTTCATCAGTGGCACAAATCAGTGTCCATCAGTGCAGCCTCATCAGCGACCATCCGTGAAGAAGAAAAATTACTTGTTTGCAAAATTTTATATCAGCAACTAAGCAAAATAATAATAATAAAAAAAAAACTGTGGTGATTAAATACCATCTAAAGAAAGCTCTATTTGTGTGAAAAAAAAATGATAAAAATTTCATATTGGTACAGTGTTGACCTCGCAATTGTCATTCAAAGCGCAACAGTACAGAAAGCTGAAAATTGGCCTGGGCAGGAAGGGGGTGAAAGTGCCCAGTAGGCAAGTGATTAAACACCTGTTGGGAATATACAGTAGCTGTACTTTCCATTTGCTTGCTGATTCACACCATTGAGGATTACAAATAACATCTGTTATACAGTATCCAGGGGGTCCAGCTGCTCTGCTGAAACACATTGAGGATTATTAACTACAAAAATTACATTGTTTCTACAAGGTCTGGGGTTGTCTACTGAATCAGCTTGCAATATAATAAAGATATGTGCCAATGTTAGTACAGGTTATTCACGTTCATACATTGAAAAACTTTACAGTTGCTCTACAGAATAAATAAATGTGAGGCAGCGTTCATATCCATATAAGTGGTGCATATGGAAAAAAGACCCAGGATTGCTTATTGTAGCTTATTAAATTTTGCACTTATATTGCTTATAAAGTACATTGTAAAATGTAAACAATATATTGGACTTTTATATTAACTGATTTGGGTGTCTAAATCCTTCAGACATTATGGACTTATTATACAATGTACATAGCATTGTCACCATATAAGCTAAAAGTGCCTGCACAAGGACCTTTATGGCAGTAACACCAGCTGGTATTTTAATAAAAGCTGCATGTTTAAAATTATTAAAATTTGCTTTAGAAATTATTTTAACAATTCACTCTAGGTCAGTGGTCATCAACCCTGTCCTCGGGGCTCACTAACAGGACAGGTTTACAAGATAACTGAAATACATCACAGGTGATATCATTTGCTGCTCAGTGATTGCAGTATTCTAGTCTGCATCTTCCCATAGGTAATACATAAAACCTGGCCTGTTAGTGGGCCCTGAGGACAGGGTTGATGACCACTGCTCTAGGTAGATAAAAAAACTAATGAAGCTCTGTAATAATTAATACATCATTAAAGTGGTATTAAACCAAAAAATGTCATACATTGCAGCTTACTAAGCCTTTTTTTTAAGCTTTTTTTCCTTTATTTTTCACCTGGTGATTTAGCCAGTAACATACTTCCTGCCCAATAGGGCGTACACACGGTCGGACTTTGTTCGGACATTCCGACAACAAAATCCTAGGATTTTTTCCGACGGATGTTGGCTCAAACTTGTCTTGCATACACACAGTCACACAAAGTTGTCGGAAAATCCGATCGTTCTAAACGCGGTGACGTAAAACACGTACGTCTGGACTATAAACAGGGCAGTGGCCAATAGCTTTCATCTCTTTATTTATTCTGAGCATGCGTGGCACTTTGTCCGTCGGATTTGTGTACACACGATCGGAATTTCCGACAACGGATTTTGTTATTGGAAAATTTTATCTCCTGCTCTCCAACTTTGTGTGTCGGAAAATCCGATGGAAAATGTCCGATGGAGCCCACACACGGTCGGAATTTCTGACAACACGCTCCGATCGGACATTTTCCATCGGAAAATCCGACCGTGTGTACGGGGCATTAGAGTGTCTGCACACTGGATGGAGAAGAAACAGATATCCTTGGTCAGCAGCCCTGCCAATATGGGGAAAGGGCAATGTTAGAGGAAATAACAAATAGAGATGACTAACAAACTAAAGCTGAACTCCAGCTAACATTTTTTGAATCGTGTACACTAGGGGTCTCCAAACTTTCTAAACAAAGGGCCAGTTTACTGTCCTTCAGACTTTAGGGGGGCCAGGCTGTGGCCATCGGGAGTAGAAAAGGTCCAAAAAGTGGGAAAAAACTATGCCCCATCTTTGGCGTCAGTGGGAGGAATTCTAGCCCATTGATGGTGTCCATGAGAGGAATTGTGCCCCATCATTTGTGTCATTGGGAAAAAATTGTAACCCATCGTTAATGTCATTCAGCCCAATTGTTGGTATCATTGGGAGGAATTGTGCCCCATTGTTAGTATAATTGGAATGAATTGTGACCCATCATTGGTGTCATTTGGCCCAATTGTTGGTGTCATTGGGAGTAATTGTACCCCATTGTTGGCGTCATTGCGAGGAATTGTGCCTTTTCATTGGTGTCAGTGGGTGTGGAATCAAGCCCCATTGTTGGTATCACTGGATGAAACAGTACCAGAAAGCAAAAGCTGGCAGGGGCGTGGCTGGATGTAAGACGGAGAGAACGTGTTGAGATCCGCTCCAACATTTATCCTGTCAGCCACTACCACTACCAAAACTTGCCGACAATCACCTCAATCCAGGCACCCTGGGGTCTAGGAGAACACACGGCACTCCGCAGGTTCTGCCACTTCTTTTTGGACCCGGAGGCTGCTATATCCTGGCTGGACGGCCGTAAATGACACTTTTCGTATGACCAGTACCCCTGCTTGATACAGCCAAATCCTTGCAGTCCATTTTGTCTTTAATTTTATTTTTTCCTTGCTGATGCTGACTATCTCTCCTTCTGGAAGATCTCAGGTCTGAATACCAGCTTATACACCCAGGGGGCGCTGATCCGGGACTTATGGTTGCTTACGTATTGGACACCTCTTCTTTCAGCAATTACGTCCCCTTATCCCATGTGGAGTAACATAAGCACTATATTTGGAGCTGGACCACTCAACAATTGGTCGAAGGAGTGCCCAATCAATCCGAGAGATAGGGCCACAGTCTAGGACTGCCGGTCCCCCCCACCATTGTTTCACACCCCTTGCTTTTCTATTGACTGGTCAGTAGACGGTAGCTGTTTCTCACATCACCAGTTACGAAGAGTCATTTTTTGACCAGCTGCCTGGTGTGTGGACTGGTGAAAAGTGTAGTGCCCCCAAGATAAGGGTATATCTACAGTTTCTAAGTTTGGTTTCTGGGTAAAACTATTCCCAGGGCCCCCTCCTCCATTTTGAAGGGGGGATGGGACATAGTAGGAAAAGCACTCCGTGCTTGAGTTGTTTACATTTTAGTTTTATGTTTGTTGTCGTTTTAGTTTGTTTTAGTTTGTTCAAGGTTTCTAAAGTGTTTAAAGCGGGATTCCGGCCTAAAAAAAAAAAAAATTTAAAGTTAGCAGCTACAAACACTGTAGCTGCTGACTTTAAATAAGTACTTACCTGTCCTGGGTGCCCGCGATGTTGGCAGCCCGAGGCCGACCCGTCCCTCGGCTCTCGGGTCCCTGCACCGCAATCCTAGGTAAGGGAAACGGGCAGTGGAGCCTTGCGGCTTTACTGCCAGTTTCCTACTGCGCAAGTGCGAGCGGGCAGCGCTCTGTGAATGGCCCCGTGGTATTCTGGGAACACACACAGTTCCCAGAAGACAACGGGGCCGCTCACTGAGGAGCAGAAGACGCCATGGAAGAGGCAGATTAGGAAGACTGCCTAGCAACAAGGGTTTAGGTAAGTTTAAAAAATGTTTTTTTCAAATTTTTTTTAATTTTTTTTTTTAGGATTTTTGGTGTCATTTTTTTTTTCAGGGTGGCCCTCCACTTTAAGTACTGCCGGTACATGGTGGGATATGTCAGTAATTTTGTTGCCTATGAGTTGCTCTCGAACACGCCCTCCCTATTATCCTAGCTGGATATGGTTATTTAAGTCTAAATGGCAAATTCACTAACTGGATTCATTCACTGTCCTCTCATGGAATGTCAGAGGTCTTCATTCCAAATTTAAATGTGCTCTCCTGTTCCAATATCTGAAATCTCACTCCCCCCAACTCATTCTCCTTCAAGAGACTTACCTTACGGGCAGCAAGGTCCTGACATTAAAAACCATGGATTCAGAGGGATACACGTACTCCACGTATGCCAGGGGGTCTCAATCTTAATACATAAGAATTTTCCATGTGTGGTTGAAGAGGTGTGTACAGACCCCCAGGGCAAGTATGCTATTGTGGTGTTTACACACTGGTCTCAAAGGTACATTGTAATCAACCTATATATATCCCCACCTTTTTCACCTGCCATACTTTATGCTGTCTTAGAGAAAGTTGCACCTTTCTGCCTGGGAAAAACACTGGTAATGGCAGATTTTAATGCCATCGTATCCCCGGAATTAGATAGACCTATCCCACCTAAGAATCACTGTGTCGATCTATCTGTCTGGGCTCAGGCGGTGGGTCTGGAGGAGATCTGGAGGTGGAAACACCCTACTACCAGGGCCTACAAGACTGCATCACGAATAGACCTGGCTTTTTCCAATCCCACGCTGTTGGCAGATGTTCTCTAGGCGTCCTATTTGCCGAGTGGCCTGATAGATCATAGCCCATTGGTGGTGGTGCTCCGTTCTCCGGCATCTCGCAACGCTGCTCTTTGGAGGTTGGGGGCACATTGGGTCTCTCATCCGGATCTGACGGATACATTGCCGCCCAGGTTGGCTGAGTTTTGGGAATTGAACACCGGGTCCTCCTCTCCAGGAGTGATTTGGGATGCGTTCAAGGCTTATGCTAGAGGGCAGTACATTTCTTCTATCGCCAGCATCAAGAAGCAACAACTGAAGGAGACTCAACTGTGGCAGCAGTCAGTGACGGATCATGCCTCTACATATAGTACAGACCCCACACCTGCTCACTTTGATTTGCTAATGGCAGCTCAGAGAACACTGAACTTACACTTAACAGAGGTCACACGGCTAGACACTTATAAAGGTAAACAGCAGTTTTTTGAGCAGGGAGATAAGAATGGCTGTTTTTTAGCCATGTTGAAACAACACAACCAACCACTCACACTTGTTTCTACTTTGCATACTCCCAGTGGGGAGACGGCGACCTCCCCTTTGGGAATACTGCAAACGTTTAATACCTTTTATGATTTTCAGCCTGAGACATTACAAGATCTTTTGGATCCATTGGCGCTCGGCTGGCTCTCCCATTCCAAGTGAGAGACGCTAGTCCAACCATTTACGGCCTTGGAGGTCATAAACGCTATCCGTTCCTTTTCCTCCGGGAAGGCGCCGGGGCCAGGCGGTCTCCCGATTGATTTTTATAAAGTATATGGAGACCTATTGGCGCCTATTTTGGCCCAATTATACACCGCCGGCTTAACTGATGATGGTCTCCCTGATTCCATGTATCACGCATATCTAATCCTATTACATAAACCCCCCAAAGACCCTGCATCCTGTGCCTCTTATAGACCAATTACTGAATAATCATCTCAAAATATTAACCAAACTTCTGGCCCTCCGATTATATCCCCTGTTGCCTTCAGTGATAGATCCAGACCAAACGGGCTTTATGCCCCGTAGGTCCACGGATGTTAACCTTAGGAGATTGTTCACCAACATACATACCCAGCACCACAACACCAGGACCAATAGCCTCACTAGATATAGAAAAGGCGTTTGATACAGTTGAATGGCCCTTCCTGTGGGAAACACTGCGTAGAATGGGATTCCCTTTACTGTTTGTCAAATGGCTCCAGGTAATATATAGATGCCCCACTTCCTAGATACGCCTGGTGGGTGGACTGTCCGTCCCCTTTCGACTCTCCAGGGGAACTAGGCAGGGCTGCCCTCTCTCTCCGGCCTTGTTTGCCCTAGCTATTGAACCGGTGGCAGAAGCTTTGCGTACGTCGCCACACATCAAAGGTCTTCGTATTGGCTTTCTGGAGGAGAGGGTAGCCCTGTATGCAGATGATATGGTTCTTTTTCTCGATGATGCCGGCCCGTCACTACAAGGGGCATTGACGGTCCTAAACGCTTTTACTGCGGTGACCGGACTTAAGGTTAATTGGTCCAAGTCCATTCTATTCCCGATTGATTAGGCTGCTAGGGCTACATCCCCCCAGATAATCCACTACAATGAGTCAACACCTTTAAATACTTGGGTGTCCATGTCTCTACTCAAGCTTCAGACTTCATTATATTGAATCTAAACCCAGTACTTCTTAATACGAAAACAAAAATTAAGTCATGGAGCAAATTCCCTTTATCCATTTGGGGAAGAGTCAATCTCCTCAAAATGAAAATTATCCCCAAATTCACTTAACTGTTTCGCCATTCTCCACAGTGGGTTCCTAAACCCTTTTTTAAAAAGCTTAACAAATGGTTTTCTTCCTTTTTATGGGGCCCTACACCACCTGGGTACCGGTTGTCGACCTTGATGAGGCCGACGACGCAGGGCAGCATGGCATTTCCAGACTGTGACAAATATTTCCTGGCCGCACAGCTGGTGACTGTGGCCTGGTGGTTACACCCCAACAGAACTAACACATCTACAGTGCTGGAGGCCACGGTAGTGGGCTTTTTGGAAGCCCTTCAATTTTTAATTTACAGGGGTCCCCATGCCCCATACCCCCTGACCCCCTCTATGCTTACTACCCTGCGGGCTTGCCGAATAGGCCTGCATATAGGAAAATGTAAACAGTCGGAGATTTTCCCTAATACCCCATTATTGTTCAATCCCAATCTACCCCACATTTACAAACTTTTGGACCCTTACGCATGGACCAAACATGGTATAAAACTCATGTCCCACATAGTATTACAAGCTTCCTTACTCCCCTTCTCCTACCTTTCCTCTATGTACAATTTACCAAAGCATTACCAGTTTCCTTATTTCCAACTGTCACATGCATTTGCGGCACAGTTCCCACACTCCTCCTGCATCTTGGTCCAGTCGAAGTTGGAGAAGATGCTCAGATCTAGCTGTGCTGAGAAACCTACCTCACAGTTGTACGCGCATTTGATCTTTGTGTCTTTGCCACCTCTTGCTAAACTTTGGTCTCGTTGGCAACAAGATATTCCCACATTGGATGGTGATGACTGGGATGATGTCTGGGACTTCCCTACATAGGGCTTACTTCACTCCACACAGACTTCATGTGATGAACTCTGAACACTCCTCGGAGTGCTGGAGATGTGGCGCCTCACCAGGAGACTTCTCCCACATTTTCTGGCATTGCCCTAAATTACAACAATATTGGTGTGAGGTACTCACCTTGACAAACAGAGCTGCATCGACCACTCTGCCACAGGTGATAGAGATTTGCTTACTGGGTTTGATAGAAACTCTTGTCCCAACAATAGCGAAACGCACAATGATTGGGTTGCTACTCTTTTATGCCCGGAAGAATATTACAATGCAGTAGAAAAAGCCCACTCCCCCTTTCTTGATACAATGGAAGCGTTTGGTTAACGACGGCTTTCCTTTATATAAGGATACGTACGCGAATAGAGGTTGCCCGCTGAAATTTGACAAAGTTTGGCGTACATGGTTGGCCAAACCTGATACGGCTCAATAAATACGGGTTTATATGCAGGTAACATGTTATAGGATCTATTTTACCCTGGGCTAAGTTGGAATTTTAAGTTCAATATTAAGTTAGGTAATATCCTTAGTCTCATTGTCAGAAGATATCTGTAATTTTATCAAGGTCACGTATTGGACAGGGAGCAGCGTTCTCAACTGCGGTTCCATTCTCTGATATACAACTCACTCTGGCAAAATGAATGTATAACCTCTTTCATTGTATGTGTGTACTGTAGGTACTTAAGTTGTATGTGTGTTGTTTGTCTTGAAACTTGCAATAAAAATAATTTAAAAAAAAAAACAAAAGAAAGCAAAAGCTGCACTTAAAAGCCAATAGGTTCATGTGCTGACAAAAAAGCAAGTTATTGGAAGAAAAAGCAGAGACAGAGATGAGCTCATTGCTTCACTACTGTGCAGTGTCACAGACAAAGGACATTTAGCAGCAGAAAAAAGTAGTGAGGAAATCTCTGGAAAAACGCTGAATATTGCAGCAAAAGCTTTTTTGTTTTATATTTTAAGCCTTTAGCTGCCATATCTGTGCACTAATATTTTTTTTTACTAAAAAAATTAGGATTATATTGTGCTTGCATGCATTAAAATAATTAACTAACATAATCTATTTTTTTTGTGAAAAAAAAATAAACATTCCTGCAACTGGCAGCAAACGTGAAAACTAGCGTCGCTGTAGCCTGCAATAATGCACTTGTTCACATAAGAGAGGCAAGCTCTAACTCTCAGCCAATATGGCCCATTAAGTGAGCATGTGTAGCTCTGTTTATATTTCTCGCACACTACCAATGTGCCAGGATGCCTATACTTCAGCGCATGCACAGTGGTGACTTCATCCCACACCAATCAGGATGGCTGAAAATGGCACTCAGAAGAAGCCTGGGAGAAGATGTCAGCAAGGGGCCTCATGAACCTCATGGGCCTCATGGGTGTCAGACCGTTGGAGAATAGGTAAGTATCCCTGTCCTAGTTCCTCTTTAAGGATCATTCTGACGTGTGAAAGACCTATAACTGAAAGCAGGTAAAACCCTAGGGGAGAGGGGGTTCAGATTTGCCCACCCCAATATAAAAAGCAGCCATTTGTCAGTGTATGCTGGAGCAGTTTAGGGAGAGCTGACAATCTGTGCAGGGAGAGTTAGTTACTATACAGTGCTAAATTACTGTGGATGCATTGTGGTGGGTTACATATCCTTGTGTTATTCCCACCTCTCCTGTCCGTGTTATACCAACACTATGTGGCTTGTATAAATGTTCTTTTATTTAAAAAAAAAATGTGTTTTATTACAATCCTTAAAAGTATGTCCGTCAATAATTAATATTGATGGATATGCTTTTAAGGATTGTAATAAAATATGTTTTTTTTAAATAAAAGAACATTTATGCAAGTCTATAGGTAGCCCTTAAAGTCCCATCAGAGGAACATAGTATTGTGTATTTGTAAGGGATGGTGGCAACCCCTACCACAACTGAGTTTGTTTTTAGTGATGAGCCAAACCCCCCCTCCCGGGTTCAGTTTGCACCAGAACTTCGGAACAGAGAAAAAGTTCTGACCCAAGCCACGAAGTCTGTTGGACCCATAGTCCCCATTTTGAAGCCTTATATGCAAGTTATTGGCCATAAAAAGGGTATGGGGGTCCGGGTACTGCCCTGGGGGACAGGTATAAATGCAAAATACATTTTATATATAATTTTTAAAGGAGCAGTGATTTTAATGATGTTTAAGGTGAAACAATAAAAATGAAAAATTCCTTTTAATATAGTGCCTGGGGGGTCCCCTTAGTCTGCCTGTAAAAGTGACGCATATGTACCATGTATAGAACCTGCTGCAGTAAATCTGACATGTGTAAAGAAAGAAAAGGCATTTAAATTGACTTGTGGTTGCAAGTTATTGCTGGCAATATGAAAAAAAAAAAATGGTATGGGGTCCCCCCCAACATCCATACCAGACTCTTATCCAAGTATGCAGCCTGGCAGTCCAGGAAAAGGGGGGGCAACCGAACGCCCTCTCCCTCCCTGAACCATTCCAGACCACATGCCGTCAACATGGGGGGTGCTTTGGAGCAGGTGGGGGGGCCTCCATGTTGATGGGGACAAGGGCTTGTTCCTGACAACCCTGGAAGATGGTTGTGGGCGTCTGCGGGCAGGGGGCTTATAAGTGTTGGTTTAGACCACTTTAGAAAAACAGTTTGGTTCCTAATATACTACAAACACTCTATCTATGTATGTATGTGTGTGTGTATGTGTGTGTGTGTGTGTGTGTGTGTGTGTATATATATATATATATATACACATACACACACACACACACACAGAGTAAAGTGTACTGTAAAAATAGAACAAAGTAACCTGTATAAAAGAGAAGAGAGACAGCTCACACTGCCACGACCTGAAAGTCAGCACAACTTTTCCAGGCAACTTCGATGCAACTTCATGGAATGCCTGGGTAATTTTCCTGTAATGTTGTATCCAAATCATATCAGTTAAGATAAGGATCCAACTTGGAGGCAACTTCAATTAAAGTCTATGGGCACAAGTTGGATAGAAGTCACCTTGAAGTGGTACAGGAACCTTTTCTAAAGTCAGTGCGACTTCAGTAGTGCTAATTAAGATAGCTCTCATTGACTAAAATAGGATTTCACGTGTTACGCGACTTGGGGTCTCACAAGTCGGATCCCAAGTCATGACGTGACGCTACTCAGATTGCAAGATCTTGCTTGTTTATCAAGTTAAAATTTATGAAAAAATGTTGCTCGTCTTGTAACACACTCGCAGACCAAGTTACTCGCAATCCAAGGTTTTACTGTGTGTGTGTGTGTGTATATGTATGTATGTATGTATATATATATATATATATATATATATATATATATACACATACACACACACAGACACACACATACACACACACACACAGTTTCTCACAACAGTGAGTACACCCCTCACATTTTTATAAATATTTTATCTTTTCATGTGACAACACTGAAGAAATGACACTTTGCTACAATGTAAAGTAGTGAGTGTACAGCTTGTATAACAGTGTACATTTGCTGTCCGCTCAAAATAACTCAACACACAGCCATTAATGTCTAAACCGCTGGCAACAAAAGTAAGTACACCCCTAAGTGAAAATGTCCAAATTGGGCCCAATTAGCCATTTTCCCTCCCCGGTGTCATGTGACACAGTAATGTTACAAAGTCTCAGGTGTAAATGAGGAGCAGGTGTGTTAAGTTTGGTGTAATCATTCTCACTCTCTCATATTGGTCACTGGAAGTTTAATATGGCACCTCATGGCAAAGAACTCTCTGAGGATCTGAAAAAAAGAATTGTTGCTCTACATAAAGATGGCTTAGGACAATGATGGCAAACCTTGGCACCCCAGATGTTTTGAAACTACATTTCCTATGATGCTCCACTACACTGCAGAGTGCATGAGCATCATGGGAAATGTAGTTCCAAAACATCTGGGGTGCCAAGGTTCGCCATTACTGGCCTAGAATATAAGAATTGCCAAGACCCTGAAACTGAGCTGCAGCACGGTGGCCAAGACCATACAGCGGTTTACCAGGACAGGTTCCACTCAGAACAGGCCTTGCCATGGTCGACCAAAGAAGTTGAGTGCATGTGCTTAGCGTCATATCCAGAGGTTGTCCTTGGGAAATAGATGTACGAGTGCTGCCAGGATTGCTGCAGAGGTTAAAGGGGTGGGGGTCAGCCTGTCAGTGCTCAGACAATATGCCACACTGCATCAAATTGGTCTGCATGGCTGTCGTCCCAGAAAGAAGCCCCTTCTAAAGATGATGCACAAGAAAACCCGTAAACAGTTTGCTGAAGACAAGCAGACTAAGGACATAGATTACTGGAACCATATCTTGTGGTCTGATGAGACCAAGATAAACTCATTTGGTTCAGATGGTGTGTGGCGGCAACTAGGTGAAAAGTACAGAGACAAGTGTGTCTTGCCTATAGTTAAGCATGGTGGTGGTAGCGTCATGGTCTGGGGCTGCACGAGTGCTTCCGGCACTGGGGAGCTATAGTTCACTGAGGGAACCATGAATGCCAACATGTACTGTGACATACTGAAGCAGAGCATGATCCCCTCCCTTTGGAGACTGGGCCGCAGGGCAATATTCCAACATGTTGACGACCCCAAACACACCTCCAAGACGACCACTGCCTTGCTAAAGAAGCTGAGGGTAAAAGTAATGGACTGGCCAAGCATATCTTCAGACCTAAACCTTATTGAGCATCTGTGGGGCATTCTCAGATGGAAAGAGGAGGAGCGCAAGGTCTCTAACATCCACCAGCTCCATGATGTCGTCATGGAGGAGTGGAAGAGGACTCCAGTGGCAACCTGTGAAGCTCTGGTGAACTCCATGCCCAAGAGGGTTAATGCAGGGCTGAAAAATAATGGTGGCCACACAAAATATTGACACATTGGGCCCAATTTGGACATTTTTACTTAGGGGTGTACTAACTTTTGTTGCCAGCAGTTTAGACATTAATGGCTGTGTGTTGAGTTATTTTGAGGGGGCAGCAAATTTACACGGTTATACAAGCTGTACACTCACTACTTTACATTGTAGCAAAGCGTAATTTATTCAGTGTTGTCACATGAAAAGATACAATAAAGTATTAACAAAAATGTGAGGGGTGCACTCACTTTTTTGAGATACTGTGTGTGTGTGTGTGTGTGTGTGTATATATATATATATAAAATGTATATGTAAATATATAGTGTAGGGGGACAAATATTTTATTACTAGGTGGGCTGTCTCCTCTGGGAATGTCTGTGGACTAAGCAGTGATATATATTGTTATTGTAAAGATTGTGTGGGACTTGGTGTCGCCCTTATTCGGAAAGGGGTACCATTTGTATGTGGACAATTATTACACGAGCGTACCACTATTTAGTCACTTGTTTGGTCAGCAGATTGGAGCATGTGGCATCGTGCAATCTAATCGCCGGGGCTTTACCCAGCGGCTTGTAAATTCCCGTCTTAGGCTGGGGGAGAGAGCCTGCATGAAGTGTAATAACTTGCTCGCTATGAAGTGGAGGGATAATAAGAATGTTTTCGTTCTTACCACCCTTCATGCAGACACGACTGTCCAAATTACTATGGCGACTGGTGTTGTGGAGAAACCCCTCTGTGTCCACAAATATAACCAAAATATGGAAGGGGTGGACCTCAACGACCAGTTGTTGGCGCCGTACCTAGTTGCCCGTAAGGCCAGACGCTGGTATAAAAAAGCGTCTGTATACTTATTTCAATTGGCTTTGCTGAACGCTCATGTGCTATACAGAGCTTCAGGACGGACTGGATCCTTCCTTAACCACTTTACCACTGAGCTCTTAAACCCTCTTAATAACCAGACCAATTTTCAGCTTTTGGTGCTCTCACATTTTGAATGACAATTACTCAGTCATGCAACACTGTATCTATATGAATTTTTTGTCCTTTTTTTCACACAAATAGAGCTTTCTTTTGGTGGTATTTAATCACCACTGGGTTCTTTTTTTTTTGCGCTATAAAAGAAAAAAGACCGAAAAATCTGTAGAAAAAAATGCATTTTTCTTTGTTTCTGTTATAAAGTTTTGCAAATTAGTAATTTTTCTTTAATTATTTTGGCCAAAATTTATACCGCTACATATCTTTGGGAAAAATAACCCAAATCGGTGTATATTATTTGGTCTTTGTGAAAGTCCACATGCTATGGTGCCAATATCTGAAAATTGGTCACACCTGAAGTACTGACGGCCTATCAAATTTCTTGAGACCCTAACATGCCAGAAAAGTACAAATACCCCCCAAATGACCTCTTTTTGGAAAGAAGACATTCCAAGGTATTTAGAAAGATGCATGGTTAGTTTTTTGAAGTTGTCATTTTTTCCCACAATTCTTTGCAAAATCAAGTTTTTTTTTTTTTCACAAAATTGTCATATTAGCAGGTTATTTCTCACACACAGCATATGCATACCACAAATTACACCCCAAAACACATTCTGCTATTACTCCGGAGTACAGCGATACCACATGAGATTTTTACACAGCGTGGCCACATACAGAGGCCCAACATGCACGGAGCACCTTCAGGTGTTCTGGAGCACCCAGGCCAATTCTGACATTTCCCTCCTACATGTAAAAATCATAATTTATTTGCTAGAAAATTACATAGAACCCCAAAACATTTTATATGGTTTTTTTTAGCAAAGACCCTAGAGAATACAATGGCGGTCATTGCAACTTTTTATTTCGCACAGTATTTGCGCAGCAATTTTTTGATTGCGTTTTTTTGGAAAAAAAACAGTTTTGTGCTTTTAAAAAAAAAACAAAACAGTAAAGTTAGCCGTTAGCCCAATGTTTTTGCATAATGTGAAAGATAAAGTTGTGCCGAGTAAATAGATACCCAACATGTCACCTTTCAAAATTGTACACGCTTGTGGAATGGCACCAAACTTCGCTACTTAAAAGGCGACGCTTTACATTTTTTTACTGGTTACATGTTTTGAGTTACAGAGGAGGTCTAGGGACAAAATTATTGCTCTCACTCTACCGATCGCAGAGATACCTCACATGGGTGGTTTGAACGCCATTTTCATTTGTGGGCGGGACTTACGTATACATTCACTTCTGCATGCGAGCACACGGGGACAGTGGCGCTTTAAAATTTTTATTTTATTTTTTTTATTGTTCATTTTACTTTATTTATTTTAGTTTAATGCTTTTTTCCAAAAAAAAATTTTTTTGATCACTTTTATTCCTATTACAAGGAATGTAAACATCCCTTGTAATAGGAATATGGCATGACAGGTCCTCTTTACAGTGAGATATGGGGTCAATAAGACCCCACATCTCACCTCTAGGCTGGGAAGCCTGAAATAAAAAAAAAAAACAATCCTGGCTTCGATCGTAGCGGTGAGTCGGTAGAAGCACCGGAGGGCGGTGGGGGGGGCGACGTCCCCTCTCGCCTCCTGTAAGAACGATAAAGCAGTGGAACAGCCGCTATGATCATTCCTATGGTGTAGGGATCGCTGGCTGGAAAAGCTGTTATCTGAATGATGCCTGTAGCTGCAGGCATCATTCAGATATCCCCACACAAAGTCAAGAATGTCGTATGACGGCGGGCGGGAAGTGGTTAAAACGCATTTTTTTTTTTAACACAAAGTTGTCCATTTATACAATATTTCTAATACATAGCATGTACATACCAAAAATGACACCCCAAAATAGATTCTCCTACTTCTCCTGAGTACGGCGATACCACATGTGTGAGACTTTCACAGCCTGGCCACATACAGAGGCCAAGTACAGCTGAGTATGGCTGAGCATGGTGGAGCATGGCTGAGCATGGCAGGGTATTGCAGGGTATCGCAGAGTATTGCAGAGTATGGCTGGGTATGACAGAGTATGGCTGGGTATCACCGAGTATTGCAGAGTATTGCGGGGTATTGCAGGGTATTGCAGAGTATGGCAGGGTATCGCCGAGCATGACTGGGTATGGCAGAGTATGGCTGGGTATCACCGAGTATGGCAGAGTATTGCGGGGTATTGCCGAGTATGGCGGGGTATTGCAGAGTATTGCACAGTATTGTGGGGTATTGCAGAGTATTGCGGGGTATTGCAGAGTATTGCAGAGTATTTCGGGGTATTGCAGAATATTGCACAGTATTGTGGGGTATTGCAGAGTATTTCGGGGTTATGCAGAGTATTGCACAGTATTGCAGGGTATTGTGGGGTATTGCAGAGTATTGCAGAGTATTGCAGGGTATTGCAGAGTATTTTGGAGTATTGGGGGGTATTGCACAGTATTGTGGGGTATTGCAGAGTATTGCACAGTATTGTGGGGTATTGCAGAGCATTGCAGAGTAGTGCAGGGTATTGCAGAGCATTGAGGGATGGCTGAGCATTCATGGATGGATGGATGGCAATTGTCACTGAGCAGTGCTGTGGGCACTACACATGCAGCCCACAGTGCTGCTGCCATCCGATCCCTCCCCCTCTCCGCTCACAGTGTACCGATCAGTACACAGAGGGGAGGGAGGAACGTCGTCATGAGATGACGCCTGTTTGTTTACATGTGATCACTCTGTCATTTGATGGAGCGATCACATGGTAAACGGACGCGGTCAGCTTTACGGATGTTCTCGGGGGCGCGCGAGAGCGGAATTCTGGGAGGACGTCACTGTACGCCCTCCCAGAGTTAAAAAACCGCCCTCTAGCCGTCACTTGGCTATGGGCCGGTTATTAAGTGATTAAATTCCAGGAAGAGATAGTCAGAGCCCTTCTGTTTCCAGATGGTGCTCCACCTCACCTTCCCCAACCAAATGCAGTAAGCCGGCTGCATGAGAGGCATTTTCCTTATTTCCTCCCGAGTACCCCTACCCAACGAGCCCCCCAAAGAAAATGTTGTGTCTGTAGAAAGCGCGGATATAGGCGTGACACCCGCTATTATTGTTCCTCCTGTCCTGACAATCCTGGTCTTTGCATTGGTGAATGTTTTGAGCGCTACCATACACTAGTTGAGTTTTAGCATAGGGTACAGCATTGCACAGACTAGGCACACTTTCACAGGGTATCCCAATATGCCAACGCATTTTGAGAGACCCAAACCTGGAACCGGTTACAGTTACAAAAGTTACAGTTATAAATAAAAATGCAAGAAAAAAAAAAAAAAGTAAAAAAAAATACACAAAAAAATATAAAATAAAAAGAACAAAAATAGTTGTCGTTTTATTGTTCTCTCTCTCTCTCTCTCTAGTCTCTATTGTTCTGCTCTTTTTTACTGTATTCTATTCTGCATTGTTTTATTGTTATTATGTTTTATCATGTATGCTTTTCAGGTATGTAATTTTTTTATACTTTACTGTCTACTGTGTTTTATTGTTAATCATTTTTTTGTTTTCAGGTACACCATTCAGCTGCAGCGCGGATTTATTTATCTTGACAGCAACAGCGTTTGCTCCCACGATACATAAAGCCGTGACTCCAGCGCTGTCGGAGGTGATTTCACCACCAAAGTTAAAAAAAGAGCATATATGCTGAAGCATGGGGGCAGCAGGGGCGGAGGAGCGATTTGCTCCTACCTTTTGCGGGTGGATGCCCCCATGCTTCGGCATATATATATTTTAGGCACAGGTTGCGTTAAAAAATGTTTTATTTTTTACTGTTTTTTTTTGTATTTGCTTTGTAGGTATGGTATGTCTTACTGTTATACTGTAATGTTACTTTGTTTTATTGTTAACCATCATTTGCTTAGCAGGTACGCCATTCAGTTGCAGCGTGGATTTATTTATCTTGACAGCAACAGTGTTTGCTCCCACAATACATAAAGCTGTGACTCCAGCGCTGTCGGAGGTGATTTCATCACCACAGTTAAAAAAAAGAGCATATATGCCGAAGCATGGGGGCAGCAGGGGCGGAGGAGCGATTTGCTCCTAACTTTTGGGGTGGATGCCTCCATGCTTCGGCATATATAAATGGTGCATGTATGCCCATCATTAGAAGTGGGTGGATGAAGGGAGGTATTCTAAGAGTGGGCATACCCACCGATCAATCTCCTTTTTTCGTTCAGCCCACAGGCTGCATGAAAAAAAAAGATTACAATATATGCCCAACAAGGACCAGCAACGTACTGGTATGTTCCTGGTCTTTGAGTGGTTATACCAGAATGATGCCTGCAGGTTTAGGTATCATTCTTTTCAGCCAGTGGTCGACGTTCATGTAAAAGCAATCCTAGCGGCTAATTATCCTCTAGACTGATTTTATAAGCAGTGGAAGGGAATGTCGCCCAAAACCCCCCCCCCACCACCACCACCATCTTCCATGGTTTTCTCTGGCTCTCCTGTCCCAACAGGGAACCCGAGAATGCAGCCGGTGATTCGGCCAGCTGACCATAGAGCTGATCAGAGACCAGAATGGCTCCAATCATCTCTATGGCCTAAGAAACCGGCAGCTACGAGAATTTCATGACATAGATTTCACCGGATGTAAACAGCGCCATTGGGAAATTGGGAAAGCATTTTATCACACCGATCTTGGTGTGGTCAGATGCTTTGAGGGCAGAGGAGAGATCTAGGGTCTAATAGACCCCAATTTTTTCAAAAAAGAGTACCTGTTGCTATCATAGGGGATATTTACATTCCCTGAGATAACAATAAAAATGATTAAAAAAAAAAAAATGAAAGGAACAGTTTAAAAATAAGATAAAAAAGGAAAAAAAAAAAAAAAAAAAGCACCCCTGTCCCCCCTGTTCTCACGCAAATGCAAACACAAGCGTCGGTCTGGCGTCAAATATAAACAGCAATTGCACCATGCATGTGAGGTATCACCGCGAAGGTCAGATCGAGTGAAGTAATTTTTGCAGTAGACCTCCTCTGTAAATCTAAAGTGGTAACCTGTAAAGGCTTTTAAAAATGTATGCAGTTTGTCGCCACTGCACGTTTGTGCGCAATTTTAAAGCACGTCGTGTTTGGTATCCATGTACTCGGCCTAAGATCATCTTTTTTTATTTCATCAAACATTTGGGCAATATAGTGTGTTTTAGTGCATTAAAATTAAAAAAGTGTGTTTTTTCCCAAAAAAATGCGTTTGAAAAATCGCTGCGCAAATACTGTGTGAAAAAAAAATGAAACACCCACCATTTTAATCTGTAGGGCATTTGCTTTAAAAAAATATATAATGTTTGGGGGTTCAAAGTAATTTTCTTGCAAAAAAAATGTTTTTTCATGTAAACAAAAAGTGTCAGAAAGGGCTTTGTCTTCAAGTGGTTAGAAGAGTGGGTGATGTGTGACATAAGCTTCTAAATGTTGTGCATAAAATGCCAGGACAGTTCAACCCCCCCCCCCCCCCCCCCCCCAAATGACCCCATTTTGGAAAGTAGACACCCCAAGCTATTTGCTGAGAGGCATGTCGAGTCCATGGAATATTTTATATTGTGACACAAGTTGCAGGAAAAAGACAATTTTTTTTTTTTGTTTTTTTTGCACAAAGTTGTCACTAAATGATATATTGCTCAAACATGCCATGGGCATATGTGAAATTACACCCCAAAATACATTCTGCTGCTTCTCCGGAGTACGGGGATACCACATGTGTGGGACTTCTTGCTGAGTATTTTGCAGCTCTCATTTGTTTTTGAAAATGAAGAAAGAAAAGAAAAATGTTTTTTTTTTTTCTTTTTTCAATTTTCAAAACTTTGTGACAAAAAGAGAGGTCTGCAAAATACTCACCATACATGTATACATATAATTTTTTTTTTTTTTTACACACACGTACATGAAATAAATAAATTTAAAAATTGTGTGTGTATATATATATATATATATATATCTATATATATCACAGTATATTTTTTATTTTTTATTTATTGAATTCATTTTGTAGGGGGGTCTTTTGTTTCATTAGGCAATCTTTAAAAAAAAAAAATTCAGCCAGGCCTAAAGCAAAAAGGCACAGATTCTGCATGCAGAGGTGGAGAGGCTGAGCAGATTCTTCAGGTTAAATCAATGCCCGATGTGTCTGCCTTTTCTATCACAGATTATCTGTGCTATATGCAGGAGGCAGTGGAGTGGCTGATAATGTGAATTGCTCAAACTAGACTGCCTCTGCTCAGACTTGCTACATTTTAATGCAGTGTATTGGTTTGGAAGTCCTGTATTCTACTGTGTTTTTTATTGCATCAGTTTTATTGAATGATATACTGCATCAGTGGCGGCTGGTGCCCTCACTTGTACAACTGATATACACCCCCCCCCCCCCCCGCGTGCATGGTAGACGGACGAGAAGGTGGCGATCGGACGGTAGGCCGTGATCGGAGGTGGTGCGGGCTCCTGGAAGCTGCCCCCTCACTCGCACTAGCAAACCCCCTCGCCTGGGTTGGACGGGAAGACTGCCATCCATGTCCTTACCTTACGAAGTGTGCTGGATCCAGGGTAGGGATCCTGGAAGCTGCCCCTCCACCCTTCTACCCACTGCAGCTTGCCGAGGGAAGAGTCGGGCCGTTGCTTCTCCTCCCGAACAGGAAGTGGGTCAGAGACCCAACTGGCCGGGAGTCCAAAGACTCCCTGGCTAATCGGGTCTCAGGACCCACTTCCTGATTGGCCAGGAGAAGAAGCAGGAAGACATTAGCGAATATTAATTTGCTAATGTCCCACAACTGGGTGGCTTTAGGGCGCAGTGATCTGTGCCCTGAGCCCACCCTTTTTTTAAGCCAATTAGAGCCTCAGGTTCTAATCATGTGCTTCGAAAAAGAAAAAAAACCCCCATTGAAATCCATGCATCCAGCGCCCTGCATGTAGATTATGGGCCGGGCGCATGGATTAGAGAAGCGGCGCCCCTGTACTGTATACATATTCTGTATGTGATCAATATGTATACATATTTAACACCAGTGATTTAGAAAAAAATATGTGCCAAAACAAACTGCATTCCAAACTAGAAAGCTAATTTACACTTTAATTTGAAGCTTTGCCATTTGGTCAGCTGAGTTCAATAGCACTCTGCTGGGAGACTTCCCTGGACTTCAGCATGAGTCAAAGCTGTATGCGCATTTGCTAACCTGATTTAGCATTTTAGCAGATCAAAGACATCATATGCTTTTCAGCTTCCTGGCACTTGCAAAAGATAGCTGAGATGCACAGAATACAGCTGCATGCATTTTTCACACAGGAAAGTAAAAGTCCAGTGTAAAGGAGAAAGTCTATCTGTGGGGGAAGAAGATAACCAAAGGTGTGTTCATAAGATTTTTTTTTTCCTGCAAAAAATGTAATAAAAAAACACGTAGATGTTTCATGTTACTATTTTGTAGACTTGGGAAATACAAATACAAACAATGGATGACTGGGCAGACAAGGGATAGACACATAGCTACTGTGAAACAAGCAGGAGGTTTAGTTATGTTCTAAGACTGCTTTGCTGCAGCAGGATCTGGCATCGGGGGTGGTACCAAAACTAGAGAGTGCAAAATCTGGTGCAGCTGTGCATGGTAGTCAATCAGCTTCTAACTTCAGCTTGCTCAATTAAGCTTTGACAAAAAACTTGGAAGCTGATTGGTTTCTATGCAGAGCTGCACCAAATTTGCACTCTCCAGTTTTAGAAAATCAACCAGGGTGTCTTGAATCTGTGCACAGCACAATGAAATACCAAATCTATTAAGGAATTCCACAGCACAATGAAATACCAAATCTATTAAGGAATTCTAAAGCACAGCATATTGCCTAGTGTCAGAAAGCTCTGTCAGTCGCAGATCACGGGTCCTCCAACAGATGAAGTACCCAAGAACACCTAAAAATAAAACATTGGACTATTTTGGTGACTTTCATTTAACCCCCCGATCGGTATCATATCAACGATCCACAAAAAGAGCTGAAACATGCAGTATGGATTGGAGAAGTCCACCTTCAAACCTGAGACAGTAGAGCAGTTTGCTCAAAAAATGTTGACCAAACTTCCTGCTAGTAAAGGCAGGTGAATCACCATTGCAAAGACTCATCTCCCTCCCCCCCACCTTTTAGATTGTAAGCTCTCATGAGCAGGCCCCTCCCATCCTATCCATCTAGTCTTGAATTGCATTATAACAGTACTGTCTACCTTTATTCTGTATAGCACTGTGCAAACTAAGATAAATAAAGTTAACAATATAGACTGGGCCGCAGGGCAATATTCCAGCATAACGACCCCAAACACACCTCCAAGACGACCACTGCCTTGCTAAAAAAGCTGAGGGTAAAGGTGATGGACTGGCCAAGCATGTCTCCAGACCTAAACCCTATTGAGCATCTGTGGGGCATCCTCAAACGGGAGGTGGAGGAGCGCAAAGTCTCTAACATCCACCAGCTCCACAATGTCGTCATGGAGGAGTGGAAGAGGACTCCAGTGGCAACCTGTCAGGCTCTGGTGAACTCCATACTAGGGTTGCCACATCATCCCTTTAATCCAGGACACATATTAATTAAGCAGGTTCTGAGGCTGATTTAATGCAGATAAGGCACCAAGTGAGTTTAATTACCACCTTAATCAGCCACAGAACCTGTGTAATTTATGTGTGTCCTGGATTAAAGGGATGATGTGGCAATCCTACTCCATACCCAAGTGGGTTAAGGCAGTGCTGAAAAATAATGGTTGCCACACAAAATATTTTCACTTTGGGCCCAATTTGGACATTTTCACTTAGTGGTGTATTCACTTTTGTTGTCAGCGGTTTAGACATTAATGGCCGTGTGTTGGGTTATTTTGAGGGGACAGCAAATTTACACTGTTATACAAGCTGTACACTCACTACTTTACATTGTAGCAAAGTGTCATTTCTTGAAAAGATATAATAAAATATTTACAAAAAAATGTGAGGGGTATATTAACTTTTGTGACATACTATATATATATATATATATATATATATATATATATATATATATATATATATATAATACACACACACATGCGCATTAATAATTGCCTCTAAAGTTTGTGCAACAAAATATTGGGTTAAGAATCCCATCATATTTGTTCATGCCATTTTCATTTGCGTTATTCAAAATATTCTGAATATATCAAGAACCAATAGCAAGGCCTTATTGTTATTAAGTATGAAATAAGTACAGAAAATGCAAGTGCAACCTCTGTGAAATAAAATACAAACTATAGGATTGAAACGTACAGTATATGCTTTGTTACAAAAAAAAAAAAAAAAATATGTATTTACCCAATGCCCCTGTTCACACCAAAACACAGTGTGGGAAACTGGCATTCCGTGCGTGTTTCCTGCACCGTGTTCAAAACGCACTGCATTTGCAGACTTCAAGTTGTCATTGCATTTGCCTGCACCAGACTGAATGCTACCATGCGATCCAGTTGCAGTGCATTTCCAAAAGTGCACTACTTTTGGTGTGGTGCAGTGTGATTTGAGCCCATTCCAAATAAGTGGGCTCAAACTGCACTGCATTGAACCGCATGTGATTCACACGGGAACACACAGTGCATTCATTTGCGATTCTCTTTCAATGTCTTTAAAAAGATCAGCACAAGGGACGCTACTTACATTTAATGTGAACTGTCCCTTGTGCTGGTGCCGGCTGTAATAGTGAAAATCTAAAGTCCTCAGCCCACCTCCCATATATCGTAGCTGTAATCCTCTGATGCTGGCCAATAGTATCTGGCAAACAGTTCAAGCCGAGCAAAAGTCTGACCCGAACATTGGATGTTCACCCATTGGGATAACATCCGAATTGGCAGGGCTATCAACAGTTTGTTCAGCCCGCCAAACCCCACAATGCACTGAGCACCACACAGTGCATTCTAAGCCCTGATTGGCTGAAGCAATGAAAGCTTTGCCCAATCAGGGCACAGAGCACTGTCAGAGCCATGCTTGGAAAAAGTCATACTGACTTAGCTCATAGACCCACCTCACACTATAAAAGGTTCCTTCCCAGAGGAGCTATTTGCAGTGTGATATTGGAGCGGAGATAGATAGAACAGGGCTCTGTTCATTGCTACTAGAAAATTAGTGTGCTATTGTGCGTGTAGAGTGTATATAGTGATAGTGCAGTGTCAGTGTAGTGCGTCCATGCAGTTTTACTGTAGTGTCAGTGTAGTGCGTCCCTTCAGATTTACTGCAGTATATAAAAGTGTGTCAGTGGAGTGTGTCTGTGTAGTGCAGTGTTTTACAGTGCTGTATAACCCTCTCCCTTTTTTTTTTTTGGTTGCTGCTATTTTTTTGTCCGGTGACTGCCCCCTTTTTTAAAATTGTGAGCCGCAGTTTTTCTGACTACGGCGCTGTTGTTCCCCCTTTTTTAATTTTTTTTTATAGTTTTGACATTTCTGTCAGTGGCAGTCCTCAAGTTACACATTTCCCCGTCTCTATTACATTTCGGTAATAAGCCCCCCTCCCCATCATGTCTGGGAGGCCAACAAGGAGAGGCAGATATTCCCATGCCACTGTGAGGGGGCCAGCAGCGTATGTGTCCACAGGCAAAGGTGGAGGTGGTTCGTCCTCAGGCAGGGCATCATTTTCTATGTTTAGTGATGTTGCCCGTGCTATCCAGCCACAACATGCAGAGGAGGTGGTGGACTGGCTTACTAAACCATCCTCATCATCCCATCATATCACCCAAGCCGAGACTAGTGTGCAGTCCACCGCATCTGCCAGAGCAACTTATTCTGCCTCCCTGTCCACAGCTACTTCTGCCATAGCCCCAGCATCATGCATGGAGGAGTAAGCTGAGTTATTTGAACACAGTGTCAGTCACTTGCTCTTTGACAATGCACATGTATTACTTGGTTCTGAGGTAGAGGAAGGGAGTAACATGAGCCTACAGAGAGGGGAGAACACTGATAAACAACAAATTAGCAGTCATGTTCCCCCAGCCGCAGCGTATTGCCAAGTAGGCTCCGGTGATGATGAGGATGGAGGGGATGATGATGCTAACACTGACACAACTTGGGTGCCGGATAGAGCAAAAGCCAGCAGCTACAAATACTGCAGCTGCTGACTTTTAAAATATGGACACTTACCTGTCCAGGGCGCCCGCGATGTTGGCCCCCTAAGCCGATCTGGTGCTGCTGCCGCCATTTTCGGTAAGGGAATCAGGAAGTGACCATCCGGATGGTTCCTGCTGTCTCTGGGACCCATGTGTTTCCCAGCAGATAGCGGGGGGGGACAGGAAGAGGCGTAGTCTATGCCCGGAAGTGGGTGCAAATACCTTTTATTATACAGGTATCTGCATCCCCTCCCCCCTGAAAGGTTCCAAATGTGACACCGGAGGGGGGGGAGAGTTCCGAAAAGCGGAGGTTCCATTTTTGTGTGAACCTCCGCTTTAAGGTGAGGCACAACCCCAACGAGGCAGGAGGTCCTCCAGAGGCAGCCATCATTGCACAGTAGAAAGCAACCACCCTATTCCATCAGATTTTGGAGCGGTTATCTCCCAGTCCACTACCCACAGCTTAGCTGTCTGGGCCTTTTCTAGCACATGTGCAACCGATCACATTGTTGCAATTTGCAAACTTTGCCTCAAGTAGATCGAGAGTGGCAAAAAAACAGCCATTTGGGTACCACATGCTTGACAAGGCATTTAAACTCCCACAATTGGGCTCGTTGGCAAGAGCACCTGAAAGTCACACAAAAGGGATGCAATCCTTCTCCTCACTCCTCACCTTTCAGGTCTACCCCCGCTATATCTCATGACCTCTCAGCAGCCTCCACTGACAGGGATGATGGTAAAGCAAAAGGTGTCACAGGTCCTTGCAGCATGTCTGCCAGCAGCACACCATCAGCTGTATACTATAGCAGACAAATTTCTCTGCCCCAGCTGCTGCAGCAAAAAAAAAAAAATACAGTCCCTGACACCCACATGCCCAGCGTCTAAATTCTAGCTGCTGGCTTTACAACTCCTGCCTTTCCATCTGGTGGATTCTGCCCCCATCCGTGAATTTGCAGAAAGTGCTGTACCACAATGGTAGGTTCCCAGTCACTATTTCTCTGCATGTAAGGCCATTCCAGAGCCTTGTACTATCACATGGCAGGCAATGTTGTAGCATTGTTGGGCAAGGCAGTCAGCAGCAAGGTCCATGTTACTGCTGACACGTGACCCAGCAAGCATGGACAGGGACGCTATATTTCATTCAAAGCACACTGGGTAACTCTGCTTGCAACTAGGAAGGCTGCAGCACAGGGCTCGTTGCTGGAGTGTGTTTTGCTGCCATGTCTCCATACAGCTGGTGACAATGATGTGAGATTTGTCCGCTCCACCCCCTCCTCGTCCATGACCTCCTCTGCTAAATTGTCCTATGAACCACCAGTACCCCCTAAGTGTTCAAGGAGTTATCCAAGGAGTCAGGGTAAAAGATGCCATGCAGCGCTTCAAGTAGGCTGTCTAGGGGACAGGAGCCATACCAGAGCTGAGATTCTTTCAGCTCTGCAGGGGCAGGCCCAGAGGTGGTTCACACCATGCCAGCTTGAGCCAGGATTGGTGGTGGGCGATAATGGCACAAACCTCCTGTCTGCCCTCCGACAGGGAAAGTAAACACATGTGCCATGCCTGGCACATGTCCTCAATTTGGTGGTGCAGCATTTCTTAAACAGGTACCCAGGGTTGCAAGATCTTCTAAAGCAGGCCAGAAGAGTCTGTAGCCATTTCAGGCAGTCATACACTGCCAGTGCTTGGCTGAAATTCAACGGGAATTCCACCTGCCCATAAACCGCCTGATTTGTGACATTCCCACCAGGTGGGACTCAACTTTGGCAATGCTGCAGCGGCTGCACATGCAGAAGAGGGCCTTCAATGAGTACCTGTGCGAGTATGGCAATACGACAGGCTCAGGGCAGCTCGGCTTTTTTTCCCCACGCCAATGGCTGCCGATAAAGGATGCATGCACTGTACTATCACCATTTGAGGATGCAACAAGGATGGTGAGCCGTGACAATGCATGCATCAGTGACACAATCCCTCTTGTGTTCCTGCTGGAGAAAACTCTGCATGGCATTATGGACAGGGTACTCGAGGCAGAGCAGCAGGTGGAAGAGGAGGTCTTCCTTTCCTCTCAAGGCCCGCTTTATGCGGACACCATTCTTGCGACGCCACAGAACACACAATCGGAGAGGGAGGAGGAGAAGGATTCTGGCAGCTTTGGAGGCATTGTAGCAGAGGAAGACATATGTCAAACCTAAAGAGATGGCTTTCTGTCCCCGGAACCCTTGGGTGTAGTACAAGGCTAGGAGAAGGCAGTTCCAGATACTGTAATCCTCAGTGACCCCGAGGACTCTGCTTCTCATGCCTCCGCAAACTTGCAGTGCATGGGCTCCCTTATTCTTCAAAGCCTGCGAAAGGACCCGAGAATTTGTGGCATCAAGTAGAAGGATCGTTATTGGTTGGCAACCCTTCTTGACCACTGTTACAAGGGGAAAGTCTCGGAACTCATCCTGTCACCACAGAGGGAGCAGAGGATGAAATATAACTTAAAGACACCTTAAAGAGGAGTTTATGCAATGCCTTTCCAGACCTCTGGTAGGTTACAGTCTCGTGGAAAAGCTAGTTTTGGGGCCTCTGTTGGTCAAAGGAGGAGCGGTGGAGAAGGGGGTCGTCTCAGTGATGCATTTCAAAATTTTTTTAGTCCTCGGCGCTCAGGGCTGTCAGCTTTCACATCCCATTGGCAGCATCTGCATCATATGGTGGAAGATTTTCTAGGTGCGAAAACAGACATGGAGAGCTTTCCAGTCGATGATCCACTGGGTTACTGGGTCATGAGAATAGACCACTGGCCAGAATTTGCCCAGTATGCAATTGAGCTGCTGTACTGCCCTGCATCCAGCATGCTTTCGGAGGTGTGCTGCCAGAGGTTTTGTGACAGATAAAAGTGTGCGTCTGTCCACAGACTCCATTGACATTTATCAAAATGAATCATGCCTGATAGTAGCAGATATCAATCCCCTGATGCCGATGTCACTGATTAAGTTTTTTTGGGATGTGGAATATCTGCAAGACTGTCTAGGCTGCCTAGCCTTGTGGGTGTTGATTCTATCTGGAAGAAATTTTTTGGTATAGGTTTCATGGGCACAATTAACACCCAAGCCCAATTATTGCTTTCATCAAGAGTACCTCCATAGGGTTTAGGGTGTGAAGCCACCACCAACACCCAAAGCCCAATTTTTCCACCACTGTTTGACCGGAGCATATAATTAAAATCTTTTACAGCAAGGCCAATTCTTCCTTTCATCAACAGTACCTCTGTAGGATTACAGTGTGAAGGCACCACCAAACCCAATTTTTCCACAAGCTTGCAGGGAAAATGCAATTTTTTTTCCTTTATAAAATGTCATTTTTGCTGCAGAAGGTTATATACACAGTACAGATGCGCCACTTTACAGGCAGACTAAGGGCACTAGATTTAATGGAATATTTCATTTTTATTGTTTCACTTTAACCATCATTAAATCACTGCTCATTTAAAAATTATCTTTTTTGCATTGATACATGTCCCCCAGGGCAGCACCCAGACCCCCATACCCTTTGTATGCCCAATAACTTGCATATAAGACTTCAAAATGGGCACTTTTGATTTTTCAAGTTCGGGACCCATAGACTTTAATGGGGTTCATTGTTTGGCTCTGAACTTTTGCAATGTTTGAAAATTCTGGTGCGTACCGATCTGGAGGGTGTTCGACCCATCTCTACTGTCCAATTATCATGAATCACGTTTCTTTTACACCATGTGGATGGCTGGGTGCATTTGTGTCGCTTACCTGGGGAGGAGATGGCACCAGGATGAGTATGGGAAGTAGACAAGCCAGGACAGGCTTTGGGCAATGTTCTGTTGGGAAACCTTGACTCCTGCCATTCATGTGGATGTTACTTGACATGACCACCTACCTAATTCCCTGATGGCAGTGGCCTCTTTCAGCAAAATAATACATCTTGCCACACTGCAAAAATGGTTCAAGAATGGTTTGATGAACAAAACAATGAGTTTGAGGTGTTGACTTGGACTTCAAATTCTCCAAATCCCAATCCAATCCAGAATCTGTAGAATGTGCTGGAAAAACAAGCCAGATCCATGGAGGCCCCACCTCGCAACTTACAGGATCTTCTACTGATGGCTCGGTACCAGATACCACAGCATACCTTCAGAACCCTGACAGTTCAGGGCTGTTTTGGCAGCAAAAGAGGGATCTACATAATATTAGGTGGGTGGTCATGAAGATTTAGCTGGTCATTGTATATACCTCACCTCGACGTTGAGACATTCGTTTGAAATATGAAAATGATCTACTAGCAATTACATGCTAGTAATTTTAGTAGTGATTGCAGTACTAAAAAAGGAAAAGGAAAAGAAAAAATTGCCCATGTTCTCCTAGTCTAAAGATCTTACAGTCTTACTCGTAAAGTAGAAACACTGTTAATGCAAAATACTACAGACTAAAGCTTCTGCTGTCTCACTGTATATATACGTCATTTTTTTGAAGATGGATATCTCGGTAACGGCAGCAGCTGCTGCCACAACCGAGGTATCCATCTTTACAGCGAGCGGTTCTGTACACGATAATGGTGGTCTCTGCGGCGGGTTCGCCGCGAGATCACCGTTATCGGCGGCGGGAGAGGTGCCACCCCCCCCTCCCGCCGCTCTCCCGCGCCCTCCGCCGCTTACCGGAGCCGTCGGTAGCGGCGGAGGAGATCGGGACCTGTCACTGCTGAGGTACTGAGACGAGTGAGGCCAAGATGGCCCCCACCCGTCTCTATACCATGTGACGGCCGGAGCGACATCATTACGACGGCTCCGCCCACTTCTCTTAAAGGCACAATTTTTTTTGTGTCATTTTTTTAAACGACTTTTTTTTTTTTTTTTTTTTTTTTGCATTTTAGTGTAAATATGAGATCTGAGGACTTTTTGACCCCAGATCTCATATTTAAGAGGACCTGTCATGTTTTTTTCTATTACAAGGGATGTTTACATTCCTTGTAATAGGAATAAAAGTGATCCAAATTTTTTTTTTTTTTTTAAACAGTGAAAAAATAAATAAAATAAAGTAAAATAAATAATAAAAAAAAAAAAAAATTTTTAAAGCGCCCTGTCCCGACGAGCTCGCGCGCAGAAGCGAACGCATACGTGAGTAGCGCCCGCATATGAAAACGGTGGTCAAACCACACATGTGAGGTATCGCCGCGACCAGTAGAGCGAGAGCAATAATTCTAGCCCTAGACCTCCTCTGTAACGCAAAACATGCAACCTGTAGAATTTTTTTAAACGTCGCCTATGGAGATTTTTAAGGGTAAAAGTTTGACGCTATTCCACGAGCGGGCGCAATTTTGAAGCGTGACATGTTGGGTATCAATTTACTTGGCGTAACATTATATTTCACAATATAAAAAAAAATTGGGCTAACTTTACTGTTGTCTTATTTTTTTATTCAAAAAAGTGAATTTTTTCCAAAAAAAGTGCGCTTATAAGACCGCTGCGCAAATATGGTGCAAAAAAAAGTATTGCAATGACCGCCATTTTATTCTCTAGGGTGTTAGAAAAAAACCATATATAATGTTTGGGGGTTCTAAGTAATTTTCTAGCAAAAAAACCTGTTTTAAACATGTAAACACCTAAAATCCAAAACGAGGCTGGTCCTTAAGTGGTTAAGATGGCATAAAACAAGGCAGCTTGTGAGCTACAACTGCATTCCAAATACACCCTGCACAGAGCAGCATAAACTGCCATAACAGCTGACAAATCTATTTTTAGAGCTCGGCAATGATAAAGCATAACAAAAGCCATACACCACTTTGTGCTGCCATTAGAAATTACACCAAATCTGTATGTTAAGGAGTCAAATAGTGGATGACTACCCACAGTAGTAATTCAGTAGGCAATTACTGAACCAACAAAGGAATGAAGCTGCCATAGGAAACAATGGATCTCTTTTGCCAAACCATACGCAGCTGTGCACATGAGCACCCAAGTGAACACACAGGGCCCATTCAAACTTGTCCACTCTGGGCATTAATGTGCATTATGTCATGTGTTAGTAAACCCACTTTTTTCATCTTTTACCTACAGGTAAGCCTGTAATAAGGCTTACCTGTAGGTACTGTGAATATCCCCTAAACTTGCACTGTTTAGGAGATATTCAGAGTGCATGCAGCCGGAGACATCACTGGCACATGTGCTCTGAAGGTCCAGCATACCAATTCGATACCTTTATCCAGGCATGCAGGAAGTGCAGAAGCAGCAAATGTGCACCTGGTCCCCCAACCCCTGAACCATACCAGCTAATTTAAAGATTTAGCTGTAGCTACAGTGACTCGAAAAAAGTTTTTATAACCCTTTACATTTTCCACATTGTGTCATGTTACAACCAAAAATAAAAAATGTATTTTATTTATGTATTTTATTGGGATTTTATGTGATAGTATAACACAATGTGGCACATAATTGTGAAGTGAAAGGAAAATGATAAAGGTTTTCAAAATTTTTTACAAATAAATATCTGAAAAGTGTGGCGCGCATTTGTATTCAGCCCCCTTTACTCTGATACCCCTTACTAAAATCTAGTGGAACCAATTGCCTTCAGAAGTCACCTAATTATTAGAGTCCACCTGTGTGTAATTTAATCTTAGTATAAATACAGCTGTTCTGTGAAGCCCTCAGAGGTTTGGAAGAGAACCTTAGTGAACAAACAGCATCATGAAGGCCAAGGAAAACACCAGACAGGTCAGGGATAAAGTTGTGGAGAAGTTTAAAGCAGGGTTAGGTTATAAAAGAATATCCCAAGCTTTGAACATCTCATGGAGTACTGTTCAATCCATCATCCGAAAATGGAAAGAGTATGGCACAACTGCAAACTTACCAAGACATGGCCATCCACCTAAACGGACAGGCCGGGCAAGAAGAGCATTAATCAGAGAAGCAGCCAAGAGGCCCATGGTAACTCTGGAGGAGCTGCAGAGATCCACAGCTCAGGTGGGAGAATCTGTCCACTGGACAACTATTAGTCATGAACTCCACAAATCTGGCCTTTATGGAAGAGTGGCAAGAAGAAAGCCATTGTTGAAAGAAAGCCATAAGAAGTCCTGTTCGCAGTTTGTGAGAAGCCATGTGGGGGACACAGCAAATATGTGGAAGAAGGTGCTCTGATCAGATGAGACCAAAATTGAACGTTTTGGCCTAAAAGCAAAACGCTATGCGCAGCAGAAAACTAACACTGCACATCACCCTGAACACACTATACCCATCAAGAAACATGGTGATGGCAGCATCATGTTGTGGGGATGTTTTTCTTCCGCACAGACAGGGAAGTTGGTCAGAGTTGATGGGAAGATAGATGGAGACAAATACAGGGCAATCTTAGAAGAAAACCTGTTAAGAGTCTGCAAAAGACATGAGACTGGGGTGGAGTTTCAACTTGCAGCAGGACAACAACCCTAAACATACATCCAGAGCTACAATGGAATGGTTTAGATCAGTGGTTCTCAACCTTCCTAGTGCCGTGACCCCTTGAATAAATTTTCCAAGTTGTGGGGACCCCTAACAGTAAAATTATTTTCGTAGCATGGGTTGTCAGCACCCAAGGCAAGAAAAGTAATTTGCGCCCCTAACCCATGGACATTTAGCGCTCCCTGAGTCCTTTTAATGGCAACTATAATCACAGGTAGTGTAACTCACTGTGTCTCCGGCTTCACTGTGTCTCCGAATTTGTGGTGTCTCATAGCAGTGACACCTATGCCGAAATCAGGAGATAGGGTCTCCTCCAGCCCCTCCCACTTCACATTCCTCACCAGTCATCTGTCCTCTAGTCTCTGCCCCCCCAGCCATGCCGTTAACTGAATGAGCGCCTGCGAAGAGGCTGAGTGGGTAGCCACGGGCTCCAGGAACAGCCCAGCTGGGCGGTCACAGGCTCCAGGAACAGCCCTGCTGGGCAGCCGAAAAAAGACTGGGAGAGCAATGTGGGCTTCAGGAACAGCCCAGGATTCGGTGACCCCTGGCAAATCATCATTCGACCCCCGAGGGGGTCCCGACCCCCAGGTTGAGAACCACTGGTTTAGATCAAAGCATATTCATGTGTTAGAATGGCCGAGTCAAAGTCCAGACCTACATGCAATCAAGAATCTGTGGAAAGACTTGAAATTTGCTGTTCACAAACACTCTCCATCCAATCTGACAGAGCTTAAGCTGTTTTGCAAAGAAGAATGGGCAAAAGGTTCACTCTCTAGATGTGCAAAGCTGGTAGAGACATCCCCAAAAAGACTTGCAGCTGTAATTGCAGCAAAAGGTGGTTCTACAAAGGATTGACTCGCCACACTTTTCACATATTTATTTGTAAAAAAAATCATTTATCATTTTCCTTCCACTTCACAATTATGTGCCACTTTGTGTTGGTCTATCACATAAAATCCCAATAAAACACATTTACGTTTTTGGTTGTAACATGACAAAATGCGGAAGGGGTATGAATACCTTTTCAAGGCACCGTACAAGAATTTTTTCTTGGATAAAATGGGAAAGGGTAAAAACCACTACCAAAATGTACTTCTATTTAGGACCCGTTAGAGAAATTTCCTCTTACTTCCTGTTTTGGGAATAAAGTTTTACCAGAAAGGAAGTAAGGGAAAATTGGCTAGAAGACAATAGACAACAATAAAAAGCTGACAGGGGATCCAGCACTCTACTTAATTTAAAAATAAAACATTTTACTTCTGTCTGTGTTGCTGCTGGAGAGTTCTCTTTGCTTTCTATCAGGTAAAAGGTTGTCCCCAGGACAGCAAGTAATGCAGCGTACACATGGTCGGACTTTTCGACCGGACTTGTCCGACGGACGCCGACGGACCAAATCTGGCAGACAATCCGATCGTGTGTGGGCTTCACCGGACCTTCAGCGGACTTTTCCAGTCGCAAATCTGACAGACTTTAGATTTGGAACATGCTTCAAATCTTTACGTCGTAACTCCGCCGGACCCAGAAATTCGCTCGTCTGTATGCTAGTCCAACGGACAAAAAAACGACGCTAGGGCAGCCATTGGCTACTGGCTATCAACTTCCTTATTTTAGTCCGATGTACGTCATCACGTACGAATACGTTGGACTTTGGTGTGATCGTCTATAGGCAAGTCCGTCCGTTAAAAAGTCAGTGAAGTACTAGAATCAAACTGCATGACAATCTTCTTATGTGTTGCTTATACCAGACAACTAAAAATTCTCTCACTATATTTTAAAACTTTTCACAGTTATTGATATTACTGGGTGAGACTTCTGCATTACCCAGTTACTTCAGGTATGCTCCCTCGCTTGCAAAAATCTTACTTTATCCAGTTTGTAACAAATCTGAGAAAAACAGTAGTGCCTGTGTACATGAACACCTGAAGCCACTTGCTTAAAATTAGAGAGCAAGGGCCTCAGAAAACCCCCATTCCCAGTCAATATCCAACTGATAATGATTTGCATAGCATGGCCTTATGCAAACTGATAAATACAGACTGCAATTGAGACTGTATGCAGTCACCATTTACCTGCTTTTATTAAGCCTTGACCCAACCAGGGTTTCATCTAAATTTTTAAATAGCCTAAAATGTGCAGATATACCATATGTATACAAGCACAGAACCTGCTATATGGAAACCTACAATCCAGATAATAACAAAACCCTAGAAAAAAAAAAAAGGAAGCCAAAACACAAACTTCAGTACGACAACACACATACTTGTACCAATAAACCACACATGATACAGTGGATATAAAAAGTCTACACACCCCTGTTAAAATGTCAGGTTTCTGTGATGTAAAAAGAAAACGAGACAAAGATAAATAATTTCAGAACTTTTTCCACCTTTTAGCCCAGGTTCACACCAGTGCGATAACAATGTAATGACACCCGCAGCGGTTCGCAGAAGCAGGGCCGCCATCAGGGGGGTACAGTCGTTACAACTGTAAGGGGCCCACCTGGGCCAGAAGAAGGCAGGACAGGTGAAGGGGATCCGTGCTGTGCCGTATAGAAACAATCTCACAGTTTCTGCTGTACTTGTGTAATTGATTTTAGACATCGAGCTCTTTACTTCCACCTCTGGCTACTATGGGCACCCCTCATGTGACAGTGATCTGCCTGTACTATGCTTCTCAGCAACATGTCAGCTTTGTAAAAACAAGCTGGGACCAGGTAGGAAGTTACAAGTATGGTCTGTGAAGGTAAGGGAGGGTGGCTGTTTGTGTACAGGGAGGGGCCAGAGGCTTGTGTGTGTGTACAGATTTGTGTATGTGGGGCTGCCATATATACAGGTGTGTGTGGGGGGTTGCCATATATACAGGTGTGTGTGGGGGGGGGCGCTGACATATATACAGGTGTGTGAGGGGGGCCAACATATATACAGGTGTGTGTGAGGGGGGCTACCATATATACAGCATACTTACCAACTGTCACGAATTTCCCGGGACATTCCCGGGATTTGGACCCTTTTCCTGGATTTAGCCATTCCCGGGAAATGTCCCGGGAAATTCTTATTTTACCGTTTTTTTTTTTTTCCGCCGCCGCTAGAGGTCTGTGGCCGACAAAGACAATGTCTCCACCGCCCGCCATTTTCCCGAAGACCAAATTGCTGTTTAGCAATGGCCGGGTGGCTGCCAATAGAATTTGAGCTGTGGCACCGCCCATCTCCCGCCCTGCTGCCGTCTGATGTGGGAAGGGGCGGGGATGGGCGGCACCGCAGCTCAATTGCTATTGGCAGCCACCCAGCTATTTTGTCCCATTCTATTTAGTAATGGCGGCGGAGAGAGTCTCCACTGCTGGGAATTCCTGATGTAAGGAAAGGGGGGGCTCCATTGGGGGATGCCTGGTGTAAGGACAGGACTCTGCTGGCCATGTCTGATGAAAGGGGGGACTCCGCTGGCAATGTCTGATGTAAGAGGGGACTCCGCTGGCAATGTCTGATGTAAGGGGGGACTCCGCTGGCAATGCCTGATGTAAGGGGGGACTCCGCTGGCAATGTCTGATGTAAGGGGGGGACTCCGCTGGGGACACCTGATGACATCTGGTGGCAGGTGACACGCTCAGGGCTTCCACTGATTCTGCATTATGGTGAGTTAAATTATTTAATTCTATATTACAATGTAATAATAGAAATAATACACTGCAATCATCATGAAACCGTAAAAACCTTGGTGCCGGGATGATTGAAGCGCCAACACCAGGTGTTTGGAGTATCTTTATCTGCTGATTTGTTAAACTTTCTGGAATACAAACATTTCTACTGTTGTGTAGGATCTGGGCCTCTTTCTTTCTTTCTTTATTTCTCTTTCTTTCTCTCCCTCTTTCTTTCTCCCTCCATCCCTCATTCATCTCATACCACACCCCTTTCGAGCCATGCCCAATTTAACACACGCCCGCTATTCCACTCAAACCACGCCCACCACGCGCTTCGCTATGTTACGGTATGCCCCGCCTACAAAAGAATGCCACACTCCCTAATTATACCAAGGCTCCGCCTACATGCAAAAAAGTGTCCCGAATTTTTTTTTGCAATGTTGGCAACTATGATATAGGTGTGTGTGGGGGGGGGGTGCTGACATATATACAGGTGCGTGGGGGGAGCTGACATATATACAGGTGTGTGTGTGTGAATGGGGGGCTGACATATATACAGGTGTGTGTGTGTGGGGGGGGGCCTGACATATATACAGGTGTGTGTGTGAATGGGGGGCTGACATATATACAGGTGTGTGTGTGTGGGGGGGGGCCTGACATATATACAGGTGTGTGTGTGAATGGGGGGCTGACATATATACAGGTGTGTGTGTGGAGGGGCCTGACATATATACAGGTGTGTGTGTGAATGGGGGGGCTGACATATATACAGGTGTGTGTGGGGGGGCTGACATATATACATGTGTGTATGTGTATGGGGGGCTGACATATATACAGGTGTGTGTGGGGGGGGCTGACATATATACAGGTGTGGGGGGGGGCTGACATATATACAGGTGTGGGGGGGGGCTGACATATTTACAGGATTGAGGGAAGGGTGCTCAGTGCATACAGGTGAGGTGGCCGGTGTGCGGATTCGGTAGGATGGCCCATAGGCAAGCTTTGGGGAATGTTAGTGGTTAGGTTCGGGGGGGGGCCCAAGTCTAAAGCTGTGTAAGGGGCCCAAAAATTTCTGATGGCTGCCCTGCGCAGAAGTCAGTGTGAACTGCCTGCGGGCGGGAGAGATGCGATGCTGGAAGAAGTGCTGTAATCACGCTGGTTCCCGCATCGCATCAGTATGAACCTAGGCAAAGCCTAGGCTCACACCACCGAGATGCAATGCGACGTACTGCAAATTTGATCCTTTTTTTGTCCTGTGTGAGGTCCAAATGCCTTGCGTTTTGAGGTGGACAGGTGCGAATTTACTGCCAATTTCTGAAGGCAGACAGTGAACAATCTGCAGAGATGTGAACTGTGTGCTGCGAGTTTACTGCAAGTTCAATTGAAGCTTATGAAGATAAAATTTGCACTGCACCATAGGAATTTGCATCGCACCCGCTGTCAACACGCACAGGACTTTTTTTTTCCTTGCACCAAATTTGCAACGCATAGATGTGAACCAGAGCCATGGAATACTATGCTTTTTACATGACTTGCAAATCTGTGTGTTCCTAAATGCATCAAACCCTCTGTAAATTCGCAGTGTGAACCCAGGCTTAATGTGACCTATAAACGCTACAACTCAGTTGGACAACAAACTGAAATCTTTTAGGTGGGGGGAAGTAAAAATAAAAAATGAAAATAATATGGTTGCATAAGTGTGCACATCCTTAACCACTTGCTATAGGTCACTAATGTAACCTATAGACTCTACAACTCAGTTGGACAACAAACTGAAATCATTTAGGTGGAAAAACTGTGAAAAACCTTCTGTGGTAGTGCTGCAGCCCCCCCCCCCCCGTTTTACTAACCTGAATGCTGTCATCCTCCAGCCGGGAACGAGCATACCAGCTCTACCTGGTATCTCTTGTCCTGATTGTATAGATTGATAGCAGCGCAGCCATTGGTGTCCACCAAGGAGAGTGCTTCTCCGATGTGGACACTCAATGCGGGGAGGAGCCAGGAGCTCAGCTGAGGGACCCCAGAAGAGGAGGAACGGGGCCACTCTGTGCAAAACTTCACTGCACAGTGGAGGAAAGTATGACATGTTTCTCACAAAAGTACTGAAGCTCGACCAGGTCGCTGCCCTGCAGACCTGCTCCAGAGTTGCCCCTGCCTTTTCTAGGACCGAGGTTGCCCAGGCTTTGGTCGAGTGGGCTTTGACCCTACTTGGGGGGGGGGGGCAAGGTTTTGTATGGCAGGGGTTTATCCCTCTGACCATCATGGGTCTCGATGCATGCTTTGCCTTATTGACTCCTGCATAGAGGACAAATGACATGGCAGTTCTTTGCCCTTTGTTTTCTCGAGATAAGCTATGAGTATTACATATAGTTTGTTGTATGTGTCTCGTTTCTGCTATCCATTGCCTTAGGAAGAGATGTGATAACCACATTCTGCATCCTGTGAAAGGTTGAAGAGACTTTTGGTAGAAAAAACTTGGTTTGGCGAAAGGACTATTTTATCTGCCTGGATCAGTCAGTAGGGTTCCATCGTGTAAAAAACCTTGAGACTTTCACCTACTCCCCTGGCCGAACTAGGGCCACTAAGAGTGTTTTTTAATGTAAGATTTTTATCTGAACACTCCTCCAGTGGTTTGAATGGCGGAGAGAGGAAACCTCTGAGCACCGTGGAGAGGTCCCATGTCAGAGTTCTGACGACTTTAGCGGGTCTGGCTCTATTTAACGAGATCAGGAATCTCTTTATAAATGGGTCCTCTGTTAATCTGGTGTCCAGACAGGGGGAGAGTGCTGCCACTCTGTGCAAAACTAAACTGCACAGTGGAGGTAAGTATGACATGTTTGTTATTTAAAAAAAAAACAAAAAAAAACTAAGCTTTACAATTCCTTTAAGTGGTTAACAATGTGATCCCTCCAATGCTTTGGAAGCTCTCTGCAGACCATGGCTTTTTCTGTAGAATGCGACAAAGAAATTGTCAGGAAAGACCTGTTAGAACAGCTGAACTTATTTTGGAGGTTACTCATAGGCACTTTAAATGATGGCAGGTGTGTACTGACTCCTATTTAACATGTGTTTGAATGTGATTGCTTAATTCTGAACACAGCTACATCCCCAGTTATAAGAAGGTGTGCACACACTTATGCAACCACATTATTTTAGTTTTTTTATTTTTACTCCTCCCCGCCCAAAATATTTCAGTTTGTTTTTAACTGAGTTGTTGTGAGGGCTGGCTCAGCCTTTCCTTCTCTGAGCTGGCCGCTCAGCTGTCGGCTAATTACCAGCTCTCATCTCTCTCCACAGTTAACCAGCTATTGTGGATCTGCTCGTCAGTCCCGCCTATTTAAAGATCTCCAGCTCACTACATTCCTTGGTCACATCACCAGAAACCATCTTCTACGTTCCTGTTTAAAGACTGGCTTTGCTGACATCCCTTCTGGCTCCTTATCCTGCTTGCTGTTCGTCTACTTGGATCCCTGACTTCTGGCCTGGCTGATTACCCGATCTGGTTACTGAACTCTGGCTTGGCTGACTACCCGATCCGGTTACTGGGCTCTGGCAATGCTTTGACTACGCTTACGTTATTTACCTTTTTATTTTTATTAATAAACAAATGGGATTTTACTGTACTTCTGTCTCGGTCTGGTTCATGGTTTCTGACAGTTGTACAGTTTATAGGTCCCATAAAAAGGTGGAAAAAGTTCTGTAATTATTTATCTTTGTCTCATTTTTTTTACATCACAGAAACCTGACATTTTAACAGGGGTGTGTATACTTTTTTTTGTTTACAAACTTTTTATTGTATAATTATAATTTAAAAGTTACATAGACGGATAATATAGAAGTAATAATAATAAATGCAATGAAAAAAAAACTTTCAAGAGTAAATAATACGATATAATAGATATGTTTATACCAATATCAAGTGAAATAGAAGATAAATAATAAAACAACGAATTTACCAAAAGAACTAAATTATTAGTTTTGATGTCTAAACCACAGTGTCCATTTAGCATCAAAAGAGGGATTGGAGTTCTGTAAGGTGTAAAAAATACGTTCCATCAGCATAATTTGGTCAACGCGTGTGTAGACTTTTTATATTTACTGTACATACCTGTAGTCTACTGGATCTTTTATGCTATACTAGCATATTTGTTTCAACAGCTGAATTTTGCAATAACCTTTTTTCTGGCATACTAAATACATTTTAAGTATGCAGCAACAATGTTTTTTTTAAACATCTAGTAACATGTCAGTCCACCAAAGTTTTCTTGTTAGGCCTGTTCCACACAGGAGGACTCTGTTGGAATCCACCTTCTCAGCGGGGAATCTATCCGTTGATCCTTGCTGAGCAAGCAAATGGCTGATCGTGTCCACTCTGCTTATGCAGAGCAGACACAGACACAGCCTGCTCTCGTCTATGGGCAAATTAAGGGAGAGACCTAATCACGGGCTATTCAGGTGCCAAATATTATAGCAAAGTCTATACAATTACAGAATACGCAGTTGAGAAACTATGACCTATAACCTAAACCAAAAGTGTCTTGCGTCATCTCAAATATAAGGATATTTGGAGTAGAACCCTTAGACATAACAGATCACAAATGAGAATATGTCACTGCAGCCAGAGTACATCAAACCTAAACATATAAGAGCCACTGTTCAAAATCAAGTGGGAGCTATATCTAATGGACAAGTAGAAGAGTCTCTGCCACATACCCCAAACATTTCTGATTTTTTTTTTCCTTTTTCCCCTACCCACACGAGAACAGAAACAAAACAATATTTGAGTAAAAACAAAAAATAAAGATAAAATAGCTAGATCAGGGCCTGATCTAGCATAGTGTCAGGGTCAAGGGGTTTTAGATATATAAAATAATAATAAAGTTTTTTCATTTAGTGTCAGCATGTTTAGGTAGGATAAAAAAGCAAAACAAGCACAATTGTTTCTTGGCCCTATTTTACAGCTATAAACAAAAAATAATGTACACGTGTGGTATTGCTGCCATCATCAGGGGTAGGAAAATTTTATGGGGAGGCATTTTTTTTGGTGATATATGGAAATAAACAGCTACTTTTTTTTCTATAACTATTTGAGCACATTTACTCATTGTCTGCAGCTGCTGATAGAGCACAATTTTCCAACAAGCCTGTTCTACAGAAGTTGATCGTTAGACTTCTGTCGAGCAGGAGTGAAAACAAATGGATTGAAATTTGGCTGGTCCCTGCAGAAACACATTTTGATCCATCTATGGCCAGCTTAAAGCGGAGCTCCACCCAAAAGTGGAACTTCCGCTCATCTGATTCCTCCCCCCCTCCGGTGTCACAATTGGCACCTTTCAGAGGGTAGGGGGGTGCAGATACCTGTATAATACAGGTGTCTGCACCCACTTCTGGCATAGATATCCGCAGAATCTGCGGGTATTTACGCCACTCGCCCCCCCACTGTCTGCTGGGAAACAGACGCGCTTTCGGCGCAGCGCAATTTCGGCGGAGCTCCGCTTTAAGTGCTTGCAATGATATGTACAGTTTTACTAACATGTGCCAAAACTGGGTTCAGCGCTGGTTCACACCATGTCCGCACATGAATCCTGCACGATTCACATATGGTTCTGTGTGAGGCGATTTCAGCCCATTCATTTTGAATGGGCTAAAACTGCACTATACCAAAGTAGCGTGCACTACTTTTTAAAATGCACTGTAACCGGATAGCATGGTGCAAAAGTACCATGTGATCTGGTGTGAGCAAATGCACTACGTTTGCGACCTGCATTTGGGGGCGTCATTAACTTTCTATTGACACCAGCTGCAGATCACAAATGGAGGGCATTTTACATGCTGCCTTCATGTTTGGGCATGGTGTGAACTGGCCCTCAAGAATTAAAATGTATTTTACCTTTTATTATAAAGGGGTTAATCCATTAGTACCTATTCACACCTGAGCGTTTTGTAGCTTGAAGCCTGAAAAAAAAATCAATTCTCTATGGAGATGGTTCACATCTCCACTCCAAAACAACTGAAGCTCAAACAAGTTCTTTTTTTTTTTTCTGCTTTTTACATTGGTGACCTTTTGACCTGTAAAAAATCATGGCAAAAACGAGGCAAAATTGCGCGACTTTCTGCCTGAAACTGCTACACTCAGGTGTGAATGGGGCCTTATTGTTAGGTAGGTGCCACAGCTTATATCCACATAAGCTATCAGCTGCTTGACCGTACCTCATGCAAAAAATGTGTGCAGATAAATGTTTAATTCTAAAGACTCAGGTCTTCAGCTGGCCATATATGGATTGAAATGTGGCCATCTATGGCCGTTCCAGTTCAAAAGGATTCGTTCGAGTCCTCTCGAATGGAACTACTGGTAAATTTTCGCACAATCAGCACATGCAGCCAGTCGGTGTATCAGTGTATTCCGACAGAGGAAGATTCCTGCTGTCATAATACAATAGTGCAGAAGGGAGGAGTCCCCTATCCACCCTGATTGTGTGAATGGGGGAACCTGTTGCTTTTTTTTTTTTGATTAGTCTGCTGGCTCAAAAACAAAAACGACCCATGTGTGGCCAGCTTTAGCCTATAGGCTCTGGTTGTAGCTTTGAACTTGCTTTAAGCCTGCCCTCTTGAGTGCAAGCCTTTAAAATATTCCTGACAACAGTTTTTTCAAAGTACGCATATATTATAAACTCAAACTATCAAAACCAGATAAACTCATGCAAAGAGCATTTTCGGAAGGTTGTCAAAAATGACAGCCCTCATTTCTCATGTGACAGAAGAATGTCAAATTCTTTAACAATAAGACATTGTTTGGTATTTGTACTTACCATCCACTAAAGCCTAGTACACACTGCTAGTTTTTTTTTTTCGTTCAACCCAGCAGGCTGAATGAATAAAAAACTGACAGCTCAGGTCGAGCCACTGTGCTAACAATCCAATGTAAGTACAGCGATCTCCCTTGCTGTTCTATTGTGTTCTGACAGGGGGACGCCCCCCTGTCAGAACACCCCCGTCACCGCTCTCAGCCATTGGCTGAGAGCGCAGATCGGGAGTCGATTGACCTTCTTCGGTCATGCCCCTTCGACAGAAGCCGGCCGAACGGGAGTGTCTCTGGTCCGGCTGCAACAATGGAGCTCTAGATGCTGGAACAGACAATTGCCAGATCTGAATGATGTCTTATGGGGTGCATTGTGTAAGCTCTTTAGAGCTGGCCCACAACATAAATTAATAAATGTTTTAAGGTTACATTTTCCAGCTGATAAATAACCAAATAACACAGTTTGCCTTGGTAAACCTACTTGCCTATGCCCTACCAAGTGCAATTTCTTGTCTTTGGAAAAAGGGAGAATATCTTCTGTCAAGCAGGATGTGTTTAAAAAAAAAAAGTCTATAGTGCTAAGCTGGCAGGCTCAAACTGAAGCTACGATACTAGAAAAACCTGCTGGCCTTATACTTTCAAACAATCCTCCCAAAGCAATAAATATGTATAGATGCAGAAGACAACCCATTAAACTAATCATACACAATGAGGTTAGGCTGTCTGACTCTTCTTGTTCTAGAGTCTAGACTATTCTGCAGCAAACCTTGGCCTTGTGAGTAAACTAAGTTTCCAGGAGGTGGTTTATTACTCCCCCGTCCATTGGTGCTTACCTCTTTTCTCTTCCCTCACCCTTCTGATTTCTCTCCCTCTTTTTAGTTACCCTTTTTTTTCGGTCTACTCTAATAAAAAACCTGGGTACCTGACCTTGAGCACATATTAGTAGTCCTTCCTCTACTTGCATGTTTGTACTAGTTATCTTATATATTTATATATATATATATATCAGTGGGGACAGAAAGTATTCAGACCCCCCTAAATTTTTCACTCTTTGTTATATTGCAGCCATTTGCTAAAATCATTTAAGTTCATTTTTTTCCTCATTAATGTACACACAGCACCTCATATTGACAGAAAAACACAGAATTTTTGACATTTTTGCAGACTTATTAAAAAAGAAAAACTGAAATATCACATGGTCCTAAGTATTCAGACCCTTTGCTCAGTATTTAGTAGAAGCACCCTTTTGATCTAATACAGCCATGAGTCTTTTTGGGAAAGATGCAACAAGTTTTTCACACCTGAATTTGGGGATCCTCTGCCATTCCTCCTTGCAAATCCTCTCCAGTTCTGTCAGATTGGATGGTAAACATTGGTGGACAGCCATTTTTAGGTCTCTCCAGAGATGCTCAATTGGGTTTAAGTCAGGGCTCTGGCTGGGCCATTCAAGAACAGTCACAGAGTTGTTGTGAAGCCACTCCTTCGTTATTGCGTAGAGTGCGTTTTTAGTGTAAGAATTTTATCTGAACACTCCTCCGGTGGTTCAAATGGCGGAGAGAGGAAACCTCTGAGCACTGTGGAGAGGTCCCATGTCAGAGTTCTGCCGACTTTAGCAGGTCTGGCTCTATTTAACAAGATCAGGAATCTCTTTATAAATGGGTCCTCTGCTTATCTGGTGTCCAGACAGGGGGAGAGTGCTGCCACTTGTACCTTCAGCGTGCTCCGAAAGAGGTTCAAGTCTGTTCCCTCCTGCAGGATATCCCGAATCGCTAGGATGATTCTCTGCCGGAATCCTGTTTGTTTCCGTACCAGGGGACAAACTTCCTTCTCACTCTATTTATGGGGTTTTCTGTTGGCTAGAATGGGGTTGATCACTTTGTCTGACAGTTCTTTCTTTTGCAGCCTCACACTCTCAGTAACCAAGCGATTTGGGTGGTTGACAGGCCCTCGTGATAGGAGGTCTGGTAGGTCTTGCTGTATCTGTTGCGGCTGGAGACAGTTTCTTTGAGTGACTGAACCATGTTCCCTGGGGCCAGTGAGGTGCTACGAGTATCACTGTTGCACTTTCTTCCATGATTCTTTGGCTCACCTTTGGTATTAGCGCGGTCAGAGGGAATGCATAACACGGCTGGTGTGCCCAGCTTTGATTGAACGTGTCCACTCTGATGTTGCCATCTGTGGTATCCAGCGAGAAGAACCTTGGCAGTTTCGCATTTGTCCTTGAGGCAAACAGATCTACCTCGTGCACTCTCCAGGTTGGCGTGATCCACAAGAAGGTTGCTTGGTTTAGAGACCACTCTGTCTGTTTTATGGTATTTCGACTTAGAAATTCTGCCAGGATGTTGTCTGTTCCCTTCAAGTAGATGCCCGAGGTTGATCAGATGTTTGTCTTAGCCCATGACAGAATTGCTTCTGTCAGGCTTAAACAAGGAGATTTTGTCTCTCCTTGCCTGTCCAGGTATGCCACTGTTGTGGCGTTGTCTGACTGAATCCGGACATCTCTCCCCTGGATAGCTGGTTGCAATGCTCTCCGCGCTTCCTCTATGGCTTTTAATTCCCTCATATACTAGGAAGCTTGAGACCATCTGGATTTACATCTCCCCTGTGTACAGAGATCCCCAATGTGTGCCCCCCATACTAGGGTACTGGCGTCTGTGGTAATCCTCACAGGGTTGGCTTGCTCCCATCTGCTCCCCTCGGCGTAACGGAGCGTAGTAAGCCACCACTGAAGAGATTGTTTGACCAATCAAGGGATGGGAATGGACATTTCTAAGGATGATGGATCACCATCCCACTGGGTCAAAATGTGATTCTGTAGAGGCCTCATGTGGAGCTGTGCCCAGGTGATGGCTGGGATCGAGGACATCATCAGGCCTAGCACTGCCTCATTCTTTTCTTCCGTCTGGAGGGTTTTGGTTACTCTGGAGTCTAGCACATAATCCAAGTATACCACCTCTGGCTTGGGGTCAGCTACGATTTTTCTGTATTTACTATCCACCCCAGGTGTTGTGGATAGGAAATACCTGCACAGAGGTTGTTTTTTAGGTTATTTGCTGTATCTGCAAAGAACAGCAGATTGTCTAGGTATGGTATCACGCCTATGCCTTGCTGCCTCAGGCCCTTTAGCGCTTCTGCTATAATCTTTGAGAAGATTCTGGGCACAGAAGAGATGCCAAAAGGCAAAAGATGTGTACTGCAGATGCAGGGTGACCACCAGCCCCTGGATCATTAACCTTAGGTATCTTTGATTACTTTTCTTTATGGGTACATACAAGTATGCGTCTTGCAAGTCTATTGTGGCCATGCATACGTCCGTTCTTCTGTTGAGTGACTAAAATCTCCTGGAATGACAAAAGGGTGCCTTCCCCTGCTTGTTTTTTGCTTGAGGGGAACCCTTTGTTCTTCACTGCAGTCCTCTCCAGGACCGTTTACAGGTCTGGCCTGAACAGAAAATTTCCTGTGAATGGGATCCCACACAGCCTATTCTTGGAGGCGATGTCCCCTCCTATGACTTTCAGCCACAGGGCTCTCTTCCCTAAGGCCGTGGCCCTAGAAGATATCTTACCATTTCAGCCGAGGCATCTGCTAGAAAAGCTGCCACTCTGGTTAGTGTGGGAATGGTCCTCACTAATTCTTCCCTTGGCGTGTCTCCTAGGAACGCTTGCAGTTGAGAAAGCCAGCTAATAGGGTGCGAGCTGTGCAGGTGGAAACCATTGTCGGATTCAAAATTGCCGCCCCTGCTTCGCATCATCAAAAGCAAAGTCGGATTTGTTTGCGACTCTCACGAGGAAGGCATCCACTTTGGGACATTTGCGCCCAAGTCTTGGTGTCTTCCTCTGCAAATGGATACCTGCGCTTGACCGCAGCTGGTATGAAGAACTTCTCCTGGGTTTTCTGGGCTGCAACCCCCTGTATAATTTGTCGTGCAGGGAAAGCCCTGCAGCTGTTTGCTCTTTGATACCCAGTGTGTCTGCTATAGCCTTTAGGCTAGGTTCCACTACTGCAACCTGAAAGTCGCACGATTTTTTGATGCAATTTTGCCGCAATTTTGATGCAACTTGAAACCATATCTGTGTATTCTTGAGGTCTATGGACCTCAAGTCACATCAAAGTGGGACCAAAGCAGTGCAGGGACCACTTTGAAGTCGCTGTGACCTGAAGTCGCACAGATATGAACGGTGCTCATTGGAAGTCATGGGGTATGACTTGTCATGTGACTCTGCAGTCCCAAGTCGCATGAAAAGTCGCACCAGATGAGACCGAGCCTTGGAAGATTATCTGTGTCCTCTGAGGGAAATGGGGTGCCCTCTGATGCAGAGTCATCCTCCTCGGAATCCCAGCATAAGCCGTCCTCTGAGTTTTGTTCTGAGTTATCTGAATCGACTAGATGGGGTACTGGCTTGGCTAGAGCTTTCTGGCACCTCTAGCTTCTCTACTGCTGAGCGTATTGGCACCAATAGTGCTCTTTATTTCCTTTCTGAAGGAGTTAAGCATGTCCTTAAGGAAGCCTTTTGACTCCTTAGCCACCATTTTGCATTTTTGGCATAGTGTCTTTTTTCACTCAGGGAAAAACCAGTGACCGCAAGAGGCGCATGCCTTGCTCTGGTCTGCCCCCTTTTTTCCTCTGGGGCCTTTGCCTGCAAGTAAGCACAAAGGGCCTAAGTGAGCTTGGCGGTGTACAATGCAATTGTACGGTTTGTAGAGAGGTAAAGACAGAGGTGACTCCAGAGTGCTCTGGCTTACCTTGGAGCTTTCCTGACATGCAGGATCTACAGGGCAAGGTGGAGAAGCGTCCGACCTGGCCGGCCACTGGGATCCCCTGTTTAGAGAGCCCTTTCTGCTTCCTGCTCCAGCCCCGCCCCCAGCTGACCCTGTGCGGGTTGGTGGACACATCTGCACCTGCCACGTCCTCTCTGGTGTCCTCCTTCCTGGTTTTCCAATAGCGAGGGGGCACATTAAAGGCCTTTTCCCTGGAGGCTTCAGCCTCCACCAAGATGGCCGCCGACCGGACTGCAAGATCAGAAATGATGCGTCCAGCCTCTCTTGTTATACCTCCCAGGATCGCAAATTAGTGGATCTTGCAGAGATGTTTGTGGGATGCGAGCAGAATAAGATCGGTGAGCAGGAGCATCGGCGGCCAGGTCGCCTGCACAACGAGGGAACCTCTAAAGCACCTGGAGTGCGGGGCTCAGCCGGATGGCCCTCCATCGAAGAGCAGTAGCTATAGGGAAAAATTCCATGTAGTGCAGCTGGGGGGATAGTTGCATACCCCTCTGTAGGGACGAAACTTCAGGCAGAGCCTTGAGGCTCAGATTGCTGCCCCTGCTCGCCCTCCCAAGGCCCCCTGGGCTGGGATGCTGGTCAGGGAGTCCCCTGCAGAAAGCGCAGAGACTGGATAAAATAACAAACGTTTGCAGCTCCTGTGGGTCCGGGGGAAACGCAAAACAACTGAGGCACACAGGTGAGACTAATGCCGCGTACACATGAGCGGACTTTACGGCAGACTTTGCCCGGCGGACTTTTCGACGTACTTTACGACGGACTTTCTGCATGAACGGACTTGCCTACACACAATCCACCGTCGAATTCGTATGTGATGACGTATGACCGGACTAAAACAAGGAAGTTCATAGCCAGTAGCCAATAGCTGCCCTAGCGTGGATTTTTGTCCGTCGAACTAGCATACAGACGAGCGGACTTTTCGACCGGACTCAATTTCGACGGATTGATTTAAAACATGTTTCAAATCTAAATGCGTCCAACTTTTGAGAAAACAAAGTCCGCTGGAGCCCACACACGATCAAATTGTCCGACGAAATCCCGTCCGCCGGGCAAAGTCTGCCGTAAAGTCCGCTTGTGTGTACGCGGCATAACACATTTATAATGGTGGACTAATGTGTTTCCTGTTGCAGGAAGGAGGAGCCTATCTCTCGGATGCTGCCCTGGAAGACGATTGGAGAAAAAAACTATCTTTCCAGGATGTTGTAAAGATCTTAAATCAAAGCAAATAAATCCAACAATCACATACAAATAAACCTCCCTCTCCTGCTTTAGTCTGTAATTCAGAATGTACTGATACCAGACACAACCGGGCAACTATCATTTGCAGGTCTAAATGGCAGACTTTTATTTCTCACATAACGGGTGTTTTTAATTAGATACCCTCTGGAACTTGTACTAACCTTCCCTGTTTCTGTACTTCCTTTTACTTCACTTTCACCTAGTAATCCCATGTAAGAAGGAGAAAGTGACTCTTTCCTGCCTGCTGCAATACAATGCTGGGTGCCAGAAGGGCCAATTGCCAGACCTGAATGCTGTCATATGGGGTAGATTATTAAAAGTGTGTAAGTGCCCCAGAGCTGGCCAAGAACTTACACAACTATTTTGAGGGGCTCTGGTGGGCAAATGGTGGAGGGAGAAGAAGGTGAGTACAAGCAGCAAATGGTGCCTACTATCCAGGGATCCTATTACTTTCTACATAATAGGAAAGGCATACAGTAGCTGTGATTTAAAGCAATATTAAAGGATAAGCTCACAGTTCTAAAAAAAACAATAAATGAACATCTTTTGCAGTTTAAAAAAAAAAAATGTACATTTATTTTTCCTGATGCATCATGGCAGCACACACATTGGGTTGTGACTCCGCCTCCACAACCTGATAGGACTGGTTAGCTATAAGTTTTGAAGAGGAGTCCACCGCTGTATTCTCCTTTTTTTCCCTCACCTAGATGATTGGACCGGTAAAAGCTTGGAAACCCCTTACCGCTTCACCATAGCTAGGTTCAGCCTCTCCTAGTTGGAAGCCCTGACTGTACAGTCTCTAAATGAGCTTTATGCAGGGAACCCCACTCTGGTGGTCTCAGGAGTATGTAAAAAATTATCTATACCTTTCAAACCTTAAAAAGGTTTTGGTGACATCTGCAGCGGCCTCCATGTATATTCTCTCTCTTTTCTCTGTCATATGGCACTTCCCTTGCTTGGGCTCTCCTGTATATATATTTTGGCCTGTGTATTGGTTTATGATTCCGGGTGCGCTGGGTGCTGTAGTCCCTCGGCATCTCCATTCCAATCATGACGCCGGCTCTAGGGTGCACAGGATCTGACACAGGCGGCTTCCGATCTCACCATGTTCCAAGATGGCGCCGGATGCTGCAAATGGCCACTGCGCATGCAGGAGCGTGATGTCAGAGCCACCGCGACGGCGGTCTATTTAAAAACGGAGAATTCTGACGTTTTAGCCCCTAGGAAGGCAAGAGCTTCATACCTCACCGATTCTGCCTCCCCACAGTGCTGCCTTGTGACCATAGCTCTATCTCTGACACTGGTAAGTTTGTATCACTCTTCCACCTTTCCAGCACTGTATAACTGACTTTGACACCTCCTACTTAAAGACCTCTTCCTTTCAGGTACACTCTATCTCCTTCCATGGAGGCCGCTGCTCCAGCAGACCATCCACGAGCTGCAAGGCAAGGGGCATACATTAGGTAAGTAGTGAAGAGGAGTAAAAGAGAGCCTTGCCACTAATGCTATCTTATTCTGGTAACTCTGGCAGATCATCAAGGTCAGCGCACTCCAAACACAGGGACCGCTCACCTTCAAGACACTCCCAGTCCCGAAGAAGTCGGTCAAGAACCTCCTCCCATCACCACAGAGATGCGGCTTCATCCCGTCAACCTCGTGATGACCGACGTACCCATCCTGTGGCCAATGCCTGCTGGGTCTGCGGGGCAGTAGCACTGCCTAGTAAATTAGTCTGCCAAATCTGTTTTGACGAAGCAACTCGTGAAAAAGAATTGGATGCAAGGGAAGCATCCAACATAATAAGAGAGTCAGTAAAAGAATCTATCATGCAAGTGGCAGCCCACGAACCCACCAGACAGCCTTCAGTGGCCTCAACCTCTTATACGCCTCAACATCTCTCCCCGATAGTCTCTCATATTCTACAGGAAGAGTCCCCAGAAGAGGACGAAATTCTAATGCCCACTACGTTAGATTTTGCACTTATAGATCCTTTTGCAAAACAAGTAAAAGAGGCAATCGGTTGGGAGGAGGAGAAGGATGCCCACGCAAGTTAAGAAAGTACTTTCCTAACCTGAAAAAGGACCCTGAAACTTTTCCTTTTATTGAAGAACTAGAGGAGTTAATAAAGGATGAGTGGCAGAAACCAGATAAAAAATCCGGTCTAAACAACAGGATAGCTAAACTCTACCCATTAAGGGAACCAATGGTAAACCCTCTAATCTCAGCTCCGGTGGTGGATTCCTCATTAATGCGCTTGGCGCGACATGTAACTCTCCCGATTGAGCATGCCATGACCTTTAGGGATGTAATGGATCGGAAAATGGATCTCGATCTTAAGAAGGCCTATTCAGCTGCAGGAGGAGCATGCAGGCCAGCGATCACTCTGGCAGCGGTCGGCAGAGCGATTACCTGCTGGGCATCCAACATTGAAAAACTGTTGCTGGAAGCAGCAGACCAGGAAAAAAATCATATCCGCTATGCAAGAACTCAGCCTAGCAGGAGACTTTGTGGCGGAAGCAGCAGCGGATATAATAAGATCATCAGCAAGGGCGATGTTGGCATCAGTAATGTCTAGGAAAGCACTGTGGTTAAAACCATGGGTCGCAGATGCAACTTCTAAATCAACTTGGTGTAGAATTCCCTACGACGGCACCAAATTATTCGGTCCTAAGCTTGATACAGCGATCTCGAAGGTTACAGGGGGAACATCGGGTCTCATGCTTTCCGATAGAAGACCTAAACAGCAAAGAAATCCACCTTTTAGACGCCATCTGCCGGAAAGGTACCGAGCGGCAAGATCTTACAGATCGGGGAAGGAATTCAAGCGAAATTGGCGAAATCCCCAACCGTCCTTTGTGAGGGTGCAGAAACCAAAGATCCCCAATTCAGGAGACCAGCAGAAGTCATTTTGATGGCACGCACGCCCACCCCGCAATAGTAGGAGCGAGGTTGAGGCTATTTGCTCAGGTATGGTCATATCACATAGAAGACCCCTGGAAGATTTCCACCATCCAAGAGGGTCACAGATGGACATTCAAAACAAACCTCCCAAGGATCACTACAGACCTACCAGACCACCATCTTCTCTCCCAAAACGAAAGATCCTAGCCAGTTATATTCTAGAACTGTTACAAAAACAAGCAGTTGTAGAGGTTCCACAGGAACAGAGGGGCATAGGATTCTATTCTCCGCTCTTTCTAGTGGCAAAGAAGACGGGAGATTTGAGGCTAGAAAAATTTGAAAAACCTAAACGAAACAATTTCAGTCGAATCCTTCAAGATGGAGAGCCTCCAGTCCATATTACTAGCAATAGGAACAAAGGACTGGATGCTCTTGGTCGATTTCTCCGATGCCTATATGCATATTCCGGTGCATCAAACCTTCCATAAATACTTATGCTTTGCAATAGGTCGCCAGCAATTTCAGTTCCAAAGCCTCCATTTTGGGATATCTACGGCCCCCAGAACCTTTACAAAGGTCTTGCTACCGGTGATAGCGCATCTCAGAGAAAAAGGACTAAGAGTCCTGCACTCTGGACGACATTATCCTTCTGGCCGACAGCCAGCAAACTCTCCTCCAACATCGAATGGTTCTAATTTCCACACTTCAACATTTCGGCTGGATAATAAACCCTTAAAAAGAGCAGCCTGGTCCCAACGCAAAAAATTATCTTCATGGTGCCGAATTGTTCACCAGCTCCAATACGGTTGGGCTACCCCAAGAGAAGATAGGACCATTGGTTCACAAAATAAAGAACCTCTTGGCGGCAGAGCACCTTCCTGCCAGAAGGTGTCTGAGCATCCTGGGCTCGATGTCTTCCACCTTCCTAATGGTCCAGTGGTCCCAATGGAATTCAAGGATCTTTCAAAACTCATTCCTGTCACAATGGAACGGGTCTTCAATGAAGCAGCGAATAGTCATCAGCAAGGCAGTAAAAAAATCCGCATTGTGGTGGACACGGGTCAGCAACCTGACACGCTGTCGACCCATAGTCCCTCCATTACCAGAAACAGTCACGACAGATGCCAGTCTCCAGGGATGGGGAGCACATTACCAAAATCTCGGAGCGCAGGGACGTTGGTCTTTTCGCCCACAGGGCATAGTCTCAAACGTCCTAATGGCCTTCCTAACATTCGGGCCATTCCTAGCAGGAAAGAGCATTCTCTTGCGCATGGACAACACTGTGGCGGTGACCTACATCCACAGACAAGGAGATACCAGGAGCAAAACGCTCATGGAAGAGGTTCGACCCATAGTCAGGTGGGCTCAGGTTCACCTGGCAGACTTGAAGGCGATCTACGCTCCGGGTATACAAAATCAACTAGCGGACGATCTGAGCAGGATATTCGTCTCGAACAACGAGTGGTCTCTCAGTCCCCAAGCCTTCACTCTCATTACTCGCAGATGGGGAACTCCCCATATAGATCTGGCGACAACCCCAGAAAACAACAAATGTCACCAATTCTTGGCGAGGGCCGACTATCCGACAGCAGCAGCACCTCCCATGGGAATTTCAACTGGGTTATATTTTTCCTCCGATTCCCCTAATAGCCAGATTTCTGGCCAGACTGAGGAACTCGACATCCACGGTCATAGCAGTATTACCATTCTGGCCGAGGAGGCCTTGGTTCGCGACCGTATTACAGAAGAGCAGCTTCCGCTCCCAGTGAGCCCAGATTTGCTCTCGCAGGGTCGATTCCTACACCCGTCACCAGAACGTTTACACCTAACGGCCTGGAGGTTGAAAGGGAAAGGCTGCTGGATCAAGGATGTTCACTTAGAGTAGTGACCACGCTACAACAGGCCAGGAAAAGGTCAACAAACAGCACGTATAACAGGATCTGGGAGGGATTTACCGCTTTTGCTCAGCAACAGTCTTGGGATCCACTCTCTCCGTCAGTCTCTCATATTCTAGAGTTCTTGCAACTAGGCCTAGAAAGGGGCCTAGGTTCGAGCACTCTCAAAGTGCAAGTCTCTGCCCTGTCCACAATGATGGGAACCAGATGGGCATTAGACCCCCTCATAATTCAGTTCCTAAAGGAATGATAAGGCCACCCAGGAAACCAGTCTTTCCAACCTGGGACTTATCCAACGTTCTAGAAGCTCTGTCGAAAGAACCATTCTTTCCTCTTGAATCAATATCCTTATGGGATCTAACACTCAAGCTATCATTTCTGATCGCAATAACGTCTGCCAGGAGAGTCTCAGAGCTGCAAGCTCTATTGATTAAAGAACTGCATCTAGTCTTTTATCCCGATAAAGTCGTTCTCAGACCGTTGGAACAGTTTATACCCAAGGTGGCATCTACCTTCCACTTTAACTCAGAAATCAATCTTCCAGTCTTCCTCTCTAATGAGGGGCATCCACACCCCTTGGACATTAAATATGTCATTGTTTCCTACCTAGAAGCTACTAGACCGTTCAGGAAGGTCAAGAACCTGCTAGTCATTCCGCATGGCCCCAGAAGAGGGCAAGCAGCCTCCTCAAGAACAATAGCAGCTTGGCTAATTAAGATCATCAAAAGGACATACCTTATACAATCACTCCCAATACCAGATGGACTGAAAGCCAACTCGACCAGGGCAGTGGCCACCTCCTGGGCAGCGTACTGCAGAGTGTCAGCAGAAACTATTTGCAAGGCAGCAACTTGGTCTTCCAAAACCACGTTCATGTCACACTACAGAATAAATCCGGCTCAATTAACTACGGTTGAGTTCGGGAGATCAATCATTCAAACTAACTCCTCTATACCTTGTACCTGAGTAAATAAATATTCTGATAGCACCCACCCATGTAGCGAGTTATTTCCCAATGTGTGTGCTGCCATGATACGTCAGGAAAACGGAAAATTGTATACTTACCTTCCGTAATTTTCCTTTCCTGACACATCCCATGGCAGCACACAGAATCCCACCCTTCTATGGTGATAGTTACTGAGAATACAGTGGTGGACTCCGCTTCAAAATTTATAGCTAACCAGTCCTATCAGGTTGTGGAGGCGGAGTCACAACCCAATGTGTGTGCTGCCATGGAATGCGTCAGGAAAGGAAAAGTACGGAAGGTAAGTATACAATTTTCCATTATTTAGGAGCCAGTAAAAAAGGGGTAGGCAACCAGTAGTCCTCCAGCTGCTGTGGAACTACATTTCCCAATTCTCCAACAGCTGGAGGGCCCCAGGTTGCCTACCCCTGCTGTAAAGTATTGCACCTACAATCAGCAGATCGTGGATGCAATCTCAGGCTCCTGCAGACTGTCAGTGTAGCGGTCTGCTCGTACCTTGTATAGGCAAGCAGTTACTAAATGACAGGAAGCATCAATGAACTATACCCATCAGCACCCTAGTAGTTCATTGAGAACTACATACTGATAGCTGCAAAGGCTGTTGGTACTTGTAGTGCATTAATTCACAGAACTGTGCATAAATGGTGCAGCCGTGCAGTTGGAGCCCCACACAGCTGTGTTCTTTTCAAATTGTGACAGTGGGTGTGAGGAGAAGATCCCCGGCCCTTTGTCACAATTAGAAGGGGGATCGGGGAGAGGCAGCAGTAGGAGAAAAAATGTTATATGTTCCACCCTAAAAATGAATGAAACACATAACATGTTCCCAAAGGTGAAGTTATCCTTTAAAACCAAAAGCAAACATTTATTATATTGCCGCTTACCATTGTTATGGCTGCATTTGTTTGCTTTTTTTTTAGGCTTCTTTTTCTTATTCGGTGATCCAGCCAGTAAGTCTGGTGTTTTTCAACAGAACAAGCTCTCCTGCTTGTGTTGAGACAAGCCGTTTATCACTGACAAGAGTGCTTACAATAATCAACTTTAATTTATGTAAAACCTTTATCCTTAAAGAAGAAAAAAACATTGCTGTAACTGCTTGCACAACTGCAGTGTAAGCTTGAGTTCAGCTTCAGTTTGTTAGTGTATCTAAATCTGCTAGTACGATCTCTCGATGGCTCCATCAGAAAAACACTGGCGATTGTCCAGATATTGGGTTTCGGATACAGTGGTGGAACGGAAGTACAGGGATGAGTTGGAGTCATACTGGAGAATAAACGCTGGCTCGGCCTCAGCCAACTCAGTCTGGGATGCTTTTAAGGCATATTCCAGGGGACAGTACCAGACCATAATAGTGCAAGTTTGTTGGGAATGTAGGAAAGATCTCACTAACCTTAAAGCGGAGGCAAAGAGACAGGAAGCTTTGTATGTCAGGTCTCCTGACCCACAGACCTATGCCTGATTGCAATCCCTCTTAAGAGAGACCCTTCTGCTGAGGACAAATCTAACGCAGAAGAGACTCCTCCATCAGACACAGAGGATATTTGAACAGGGGGAGAAGACTGGCCACCTGTTGGCCTGGCTCTCCAAGGAGCAGTCTACGGGTATGACCATAGGACAGATCCAGGCTGCTGACGGTTCATTCCTCTCCACACCGGAGGAAATTAATTGCGAATTTGCGAATCCTATTATCAAACACTATATAGCTCCCGAGTTGTCTACGACTCCGTGGAGTTGGTAACCTACCTTGAGGATATTGATATACCCAACCTATGCCAATAAACTAGATGCCCCCATTAAAGTTGAAGAAATCCTGAAGGCACTTAAAATGATGCAATCGGGTAAGACACCAGGACCGGATGGTATCCCGGTGGAATTTTATAAAATGTATGCAGAACCACTGGCCCCTAGACTTCAATCTCTACTAGCTAAATCCATGGACGAGGGCCACCTTCCTGACTCAATGCATGAGGCGATAATAGTGGTCATCCCCAAGCCAGGAAAGGATCCGACTCTGCTCTTCCTATCGCCCCATTTCCCTCCTTAATGTTGACACAAAAATTCTCTCTAAAATTCTGGCCAATAGATTAAACACAGTCATCACGGCCCTAATACACCCGGACCAGACGGGATTCATGCCTACCAGGGGAACAGACATAAACATCTGTCGATTGCACACACATATGGCGGTTGCCTCGTCTGACAAACCAGGGGTGGTGGCCTCACTCGACGCCAAGAAGGCTTTCAACTCGGTCGAGTGGGGCTACCTTTGGGCGGTCCTGGGCAAATTTGGATTCGGGCCTTGGTTCCTGACTTTGCTCCAGCTGCTGTATGCCAGGCCCAGAGCCGTATCCGCACTAACGGGGTCCTCTCAGAGGCGTTTACACTGGGGAGAGGCACGAGGCAAGGGTGCTCGCTCTCCCCAGCTCTATTCGCCTTAGCTCTCGAGCCTCTCGCCATCCTTCTCAGATCGGACGAGTCAGTTAAGGGACTGCAAGTGGGCACAGTGTTGGAAAAGATCTCCTTATATGCCGACGACTCACTCCTGTATTTGGCAGACGCCTCTGACTCCCTAAAAGCAGCTCTAGCCGTGTTTGACAAATTTGGCCAGTTTTCAGGTATCCGAATAAATCAGTCCTCTTTCCCCTCTGCCAATCAATGCCCCAGATAGACACAGGAACCCCTTTGAAATGGGTGGACGAATTCACCTACTTGGGGGTGAGAATAGAAAATGAAGTGTCAAGCTACCTGGACAAAAATGTATACCCACTGTTGACCCAACTTCAACAGAAGTGTTCTACTTGGAGATCTCTCCCTTTGACCCCAGTGGGAAGAGGCAACCTCTTAAAAATGATCTACTTACCGAAATTCCTGTACTATTTTAGGCATACCCCGACTATTATCCCCAGATTCTTTTTTTATCGACGGTTGGAAAGTATAGTGATCGCCTTTATCTGGGCGGGGAGACCCCCAAGAGTTGAAAAGAACGTACTCTACCTCCCACTGTCTGGAGGTGGATTGGCATATCCCAATTTCTTGGTGTATTATTGGGCGGCAGTCTTTGTGATGGTGAGGTGGTGGTTCGCGCAACCCCGGCAGAACCCAGCAGTTACTCTGGAGGCAGCCCTCCTAGGATCATACGTAGCACTATCCAATTCACCATTCAGGGGGTCAAGGGCTAATCCTGCAGTGACAGGTCCTATGAAAACACTCCTGGTGTGGAAATCTTCCAGAGCTGCCCTCCTGAAACAATCATGCGTTTCCCCACATACCCCACTTTGGGCAAATCGCATGCTCTCTCACCTCCGTACTATCCCGGATCCAGCGAGTTGGGCCAAGAGGGGTATCATCAAGCTAAAACAGGTTATGCCTAGGGGTGTCGTACTCTCGTTCCGAGAGTTGCAACTAGCTCATAACCTACCGAGAACTTTCCTATTTAGATACTGGCAGTTACAGCACGCCCTTAGAGCCCAGTTCCCCTCCCAGGTGACGCTCGAACCTGACCCAATCGAGCGCCTCTTGATCTCGGGAATGCTGGAAAAACCTCTCTCCTCCCTATATCTCCACCTAACAGTAGCCCATGATGTCAAGAATAATAGATCCATGGCCAAATGGCAGGCTGATATCCCCTCCTTGGGGGAGGAGGAATGGGAGAAATGTCTAACTACATTTATTCCATCTATGATTGCGGCTAAGGACAGATTCATACAATTAAAATTTACACATAGGGCTTATTATACGCCACAACGGTTAGCAAATATTTACCCTGGACTTAGCCCCAATTGTACTAGATGTGACCTAGAAACGGGCACTTTCTTTCATATGCTCTGGTCCTGTCCTAAACTACGCCCGTTCTGGAGCTCGGTGACAGATATTTTGGGAACGGTGTGCGGAGTCACGATACCACTAGACCCTTTAACCCCGTTATTGAGTCATCTGGAAGATATAGGTGACCGATATGTTAAACTGTGCCTAACCTACTCGTTATTTTATGCTAGAAGAGAAATACTACTTAGATGGAAGCAAAAGGAGGCCCCATCCAGGGAATCATGGCAAAAAACGTCTATTATTATTATCAATCAATAATGTGTTACCACTGTACCGCATTACCTATGAGAGTAGAAATTGCCCACAGAAATATGATAAAGTATGGTCGAACTAGGTTGACGCATGCGGCTGAGCCCCGAAAGAGAGAGGATGGCTCACGTGGAAGTCCTTATCAGGGTTCCATTTATGTCTGAGAGAAAGGTCAGGACCATTACCTCTTTCTAGTTTTCAGGGTTGCCCCCCCCTATACTGGGCTGATCTGGCTCGCCTGCTTCCATCTACCTATGGTCTCTATATGATCACCCCCAACTGTAACATACACCTTATCATAATATAATTTTGCAATCTGAACCTTCCATATCCTGGATTTCATTTTGAAGACGCTGAATAACCCTTGCACATGAAATACTGATGTTATGTAACCAACTACATGTTGGCAGATCTGTACGATACTCGCTATGTTTGAACTGTCTTGATTGTTTAATAAAATAAAAAAAACTTTTCTGTTAAAATCTGCTAGTACATCTAACACTCCCCTCCTCCCAGATTGACAATGCTGCTGTCCAGCAACATATATGATGAGGACTACTGTATTTTTAATAGAAATTCCAGTTATCAACTGATCATGTGATTTTCAGTAGAACATGATAAAAATCAGCAGGCATGTAACAGAAGTTTTAATATAACAGGCATCCCAAGTCTCTCACGAGTCGGGGGAGTCTCCCGCATTTGATTGCGGGCTCCCAGACACCCCGCGAGCACCGGGTGAACTCCCGGATGGAGTTGCCACTCAGCCACAGACAGAAGACAGAGCTGCACGAGCGGCCGAATGGAGTACGGCCGCTCAGACTGCTCTGTCTTCTATCTGCGGCTGAGTGACAGGCAGATGCACAGCCCTGGCACTGCAAGCTGAGGCGGGGGGGGGGGGGGGGACAGCCCATATGGATATCCCCAGCCTGCTTTGGCTGCTGCACGGGGCTTCTGTCTGGGTGGGGTCCGGCCAATTCAGCAGGGAAGGAAGGTGATGGGAGAAGGCAGAGAGAAGACTGGGCGCCCTGATCTGCAGGCTGTAGCAATTAAAGAAAATAAAAAAACAATAAAATAAACTTTCCCCAGTCAAGTGGACTCTTTCTCTACTTCCCACTTCCGGGTGCCGCCACGCAGTGATCCCCGTGCGACAAGTACATTACAGTCCCGGTCTGCCCGGCGGATTGATATAGAAGAGGCCGGGACTGTCATGTACTTGTCGCACAGGAGATCACTGCGCAGCGGCACACAAAAGTGGGGAAAGAGTCCGCTTGACTGGGGAAAGGTTTTTTAAAAATTGCTACAGCCTGCAGATCACGGTGCCCAATCTTCTTCCTGCCTCTGCCCATCCGCTTCCTTCTGGGGAATTCTCTGACTGGGATGGATCACCGGCCCCAGCAGCCAGACCTTTGACCCCAGTAGCCTGGCCCCAGCAACCAGACCCCAGGGCCCAGCAGCCAGATCCCAGAACCCAGCCCCAAAAGTCAGGCCCCAGAACCAGCAGCCTAGCTCCAGCAGCCAGACCCTTGACCCCAGCAGCCAGACCCCTGGCTCCAGCAGCTAGATCCCAGAAGCCAGGACCCAGCCCCAAAAGCCAGGCCCCAGGACCAGCAGCCAGACCCCAAGCCCCAGCAGCCAGACTCCAGGACCCAGCCCCAAAAGCCAGGCACAAGGACCGGCAGCCAGGAATCAGGACCAGCAGCCAGCCCCAGTACCCATTATTTAAGGTAAGTGAAGTCCTCTAGGGCTGGGATTGGGCATCAAAGAGCTATTGATATATTGTTTATTTTTATTGTTGCTCAGTGACTCTCTAATGTAGTCTCTCATGAGGCCTGGAGGGGACGCTATCTATCAGAGACTCTCCAATGGTCACAGAGAGGGCCTCTGTTAGATAGACTCACCTCCAGGTCCCATTAGACTCCGTTGTAGTCTCCAATGGGGCCTGGTGGGGGCTCTTTCTAACATAGATTCTCAAATGTACGCAGAGAGGACCTCTGTTAGTGATACTCCCCTCCAGGATCCATTAGACCCCACTGTAGCCTCTGGTGGGGGCTGTAACAGACTCTAATGGACACCAAGAGGGCCTCTGTTAGAGAGGCTGTATTCCATGGGCATTGGTAAGGCTGCATTCCATGGGCACTGGTAAGGCTGTATTCCATGGGCACTGATCAGGCTGCATTTAATTGACACAGGTAAGGCTGCATTTCATTGGGGGGGGTCGGCATTGGCGCAAAGCGTTGCCTCCTTGAAATTAGTTTTTTGCGATGTCTGATATCAGCAACTGCTATTTATAGTTAAATGCCCCCCTTTTATACAATGTACATGCAAAAGATCTAAGTACAGTTATTTTTGCCAAATGCAATACAATGACATGGAGGCACCATTTGTGTCTGTGGGGATGTGACTAAACAAAGGGTACTCCAGTTGTGCTGAGATATGCAACACCTTGTGCAATGTTTACCCCTATTGTCTGTGGTCTTTCTAAACAATTCTACTTATGCGCACATCCAAACCTAAAACACTAGTTTGGAATTTCAATAAAATCAGGACTGGTAAAACCTGACTGAAAACGTCTCAAAAGAAGGCAATTCTAAAAGGCTCTGGGCAGTGTATATGTGACAGGAATGAACAAAGGAATTTACCACTTTCTAAACAGTGCTGTGATAATAGGTGTTGTCAATTAGGTAAAAAAAAGGTCACCTTTGTATATTTATAGCCCATGGCAAATAGGTCATCTGTGTCCAGAGACAAAAGAGGTGGTTGAACATGCAGGCATGGACTGATCACCTCTGTGCATATGTGCCTGCCAGCATTTTTCTATACATGAACTTGTATATGACCATGGAAAGGTTAGGAGCATAGCTGTACTGATAGATGCTGCTAGCTTCACAAATCATATGAGGGAAACCTAGTTTTTTAACCTGCTTGATCCACTAACCCCACCCCACCGAATTCCACCCCCCAAACAAACAGATCAGGAGTGAACAATAGACCAGAAATTTTATATATCTATATCTCTAACGAGCAGGGCTCTCTGATTCCCCCCTGTATTGAATTGTATTGTAATTGTACCGTCTGCCCTAATGTTGTAAAGCACTGCGCAAACTGTCAGCACTATATAAATCCTGTATAATAATATATGTTTATATATGTGCACTGTCATATGTACTTATAGATCATTAAAAAAAAAAAAAATGTGCATCTCTTCAAAGTGATCCAGCAATCTTAAAGAGGATCTTCAACCTAAGAACAAAACATTAAAAGTCAGCAGCTACAAATCCTGTAGCTGCTGACTTTTAATAAAAGGACACTCACCTGTCCAGTCCTCACCCATGCTGGTTCTTCACTGGTGTTCAGGTCCCCATCACCAGCATCTTTAGTGTGAGAAGCCGGCAGTGATTCCTGACAGCTTCACAGCCGGCTTCCCATCGCGCGCTCTGCTCTCTATGGCCCCCCGTAGCCTTCTAGGACCTGTGACGTGTCCCAAGAGGCTGTGGGCAAGGGGGGGGGGGGATGGAGATCATCTAGGTGATCTGAGCAGAGGTGAGGAGCACGTACCTATCAAAACTAGCTACCTGCTCCCCCCAAAAAATTGTAATTTTAGAGGAGGCAGAAAAGCGGGGACCGCTTCAGTTCTGACCTCTGCATGCAACCCCACCTCTACTGCCCCCATCCTTCCACATGTCTTACTTTTGTTGCTGTATTAACCGCTTGCCGACCAGCCAGTTTTACTGAGGCAAAATGGCACAGCCGGGCAAAACAACGTTACCTTACGTCGCTTCGCCTTTTGCCCACTAGGGGCGGCGCGCACAGCGTGCCGGGAGTCAATAGAGCGCGATGACCGCCGGGCTCCCACGATCGCTCGTGACAGAGCAAGTAAACACACAGATCCCGTTTCTTTCAGGGGAGTAGTGACAGATTGTGTGTTTACACTATGTATGAACACTGATCTCTCTCTCCTCCTAGACAGTCCCATCCCCCCTACAATTAGAACACAGTGAGGGTACACAGTTAACCCCTTGATCGCCCCCTAGTGTTGACCCCTTCCCTGCCAGTGATATTTATACAGTAATCAGTGCAATTTTTTAGCACTGATCGCTGTATAATTGTCAATGGTCCCAAAAATGTGTCAAAAATGTCGGATCTGGCCGCCGCAATATGGCAGTCCTGATAAAAATCGCAGATCGCCGCCATTACTAGTAAAAAAAATAAAAATAATAAAAATGCCATAAATGTATCCCCTATTTTGTAGACGTTATAACTTTTGTGCAAACCAATCAATATACGCTTATTGCAATTTTGTTTACCAAAAATATGTAGAAGAATACACTATTGGCCTAAACTGAGGAAAAAATTTGTTTTTTTGATAGAAAATGTGGGATATTTATTATAGTAAAAAGTAAAAGATAGTTTTTTTCAAAATTGTCGCTCTTCTTTTGTTTATAGCACAAGAGATAAAAAAACGCAGAGGCGATCAAATACCACCAAAAGAAAGCTCTATTTGTGGAAAAAAAAATGTCAATTTTGTTTGGGTACAGCGTCGTACGACCGTGCAATTGTCAGTTAAAGCGACGCAGTGCCATAACGCAAAAAATAGCCTGGTCATTGAGCAGCCAAATCTTCTGAGGCTGAAGTGGTTAAAGGGGTTGTAAACCCTTGTGTTTTGTCATATGCATTAAGGTGAAAAAAAATGCTCACACTGACAAGCCCTCTAGCTCCCCCCACCCCCTGTTATACTCATCTGAGCCCTGTAATTCCCACGGTAGAGACGCGCTCTTCCTCTCTGCCCGAGGTTCTCGGCTCTTGATTGGATCGCTGCTCTCAATCAAATCCAGTGACGCGGGCGCCAGGGAGACGTGGCTGAGTCTGGAATTCTGTGTCTATGGATGCAAATGCTGGACTCTGGAGCGCGCCCGCAAGGTAATCCCCCGGTGAGAGCACTTCTCCCAGGGGGTTAACTGATGCGAGGAGGAGCCGCGAAAGCCGCAGTGGGGACCCCAGAAGACGAGGTTCAGGGGCACACTTTGCAAAACGTACTGCACAGAGGAGGTAAGTATGATACGTTTGTTATTTAAAAAACAAAAGGTATACAATCACTTTAAGCTGAAGCACCCAGCCAGCACTAGTACCTCCCCGAACACTGTAGATGGCTCCAACTCTCATTTGCAGAGAGATCATCCAGTGGGGTGTCAGCATCCACAGGGCACCTGCATCTCCCTTGTCACCATCCTGCACTCAGTGGGAGCCATTGAGAGACAAGCTGCCACTTGTAAACCCAGAAACCAGACTACAATGTTATTAGATCTACCATCAACTATGTAGTGCGAGGTCCTGCGCATAGTTTTGGTAGACCCAAAGGAGATTGTACAATCCCTGCACAATAAAATTGTAGTTTATGGCCTAAGGTTGGCCATACACTATACAACCTGAGTTACCAAAACTATGTAATGTGAAGACAAATCTAAGCAATTTACTCAATTAGTATCAAATCAGGCAGGGTTTTGCACTACATAGTTGATAGTAGATCTAAAGGAAATTGTACAGATTGTATAGTGCATGGTTAGCCCTAAACTGTTACTACAGGGTCACCCCAGCAAAAAAGGCATACCTAGGAAAAGAAGCAGTTCCAGCTGTCTGTGTCTTAAACGCTGCCAGGGAGATTCTGCAGGTATTCAGCCGGTCGGACAAGCCGAATGCCTGTTTACCTCGCTAAACGCAGTGGTTCTTACCATGGACTCGTACATCCTATAGCAGTGATGGCGAACCTTGGCACCCCAGATGTTTTAGAACTACATTTCCCATGATGCTCAATTACGCTGAAGAGTGCATGAGCATCATGGGAAATGCAGCTCCAAAACATCTGGGGTGCCAAGATTCGCCAACACTGTCCTATAGTGACATCCATGCTGGAGATAGAAGCCACTGCCTGCAGCAGAACAAGTGAGTACCAGTGTGTAAGGAGTGGTAGCGATTTAAACCTAGGATACTGGAAAGTGTAGCGCCTCTTCTTTTTTACATATGCCTTTTTGCCCCACGTAGTGACAGGGTCACTTTAAAATAGTCTAGTACTTGTGTCTGATTAATTCGCCTGCAGCAAAACATGTAGAACTACAGTGAAAATAATATGAAACATGAGAGTACAAAATAAAAAACTGAAACAAGGCTCCAAGCGGTCTCTAGCCATCAGCAATATTTGTATGCACACAAACAAGCAACAGAAATCCCAAGCTGTGACACAATCACAGACACCCTTTCAAAACTCTATTTGCACGTTTCACAACTGTCTATGAAGGGTTCATTCTGATGCCGGCATAAAAACCTCAGCCTGACAGGGAGCTGAGGCTAAAGTTCCTCTGGCAAGATGAGAGTTGTATGGTATCTAGGTATTTTTCGATCCTATTTTGGATTGAGTAGGGGATAGTTAAAATAGTATTGATAGTTTAAAAAAAAAAAAAAAAAACTCTTGGATGTGTATCTCAGCAAGTACAGTATACAAGGATATGTGAAATGATTAAGAACACGTATACAGGTTGAACTAGATGGTCGGGAGTCTTTCTTCAACCTTACCAACTATGTAACCATTTAAGAATAGAACTAAAGTAAAAAAGTTGGGGGTTTTATTTTTAGAGGGTTATAACCAGTCAGCTTTTTTTTTGCCATCTGTGTTCCATTGGAGTTTCCATTTCACTTCCTGTCCCATAGAAAAAATGGGCAGTGAAAGAAAATGCCTCCAAGGTGAAGGCGTCTTTTTTTTTTTTTAAAGTACCTTATTTTTTTCTTGTAAACGTGTTACTTCCATTCACGATGGTTTAGGAGTGACGTCATTAGGATATTCCATTGACTCCTGGGATATCTGCGACATCGATCCCAGGAGTTTTAGGTTTAGGGATTTGGGACGATTGGGATTATGGTTAGGGATTTGGGACTAGCGGGAGCAGGATTAGGGTTTGGGACCAGTGGGAGCAGGATTAGGGATTTGGGACTGGTGGGATTAGGGTTAGGGACTAGTGGGATTGGGTTTAGGGTTAGGGATTTGGGACTAGCGGAAGCAGGATTAGGGATAGGGTTTGGGACCAGTGGGAGCGGGATTAGGGACTAGTGGGATTAGGGATTTGGGACTAGTGGGATTAGGGACTAGTGGGAGTGGGTTTAGGGTTAGGGATTTGGGACTAGTGGGAGTGGGGCTAGGGATTTGGGACTAGTGGGATTAGGGTTAGGGACTAGTGGGAGTGGGTTTAGGGACTAGTGGGAGTGGGTTTAGGGATTTGGGACTAGTGGGATTAGGGTTAGGGACCAGTGGGAGTGGGTTTAGGGATTTGGGACTAGTGGGAGCAGGATTAGGGTTAGGGACGAATGGGAGCAGGATTAGGGTTAGGGACTAATGGGAGCAGGATTAGGGTTAGGGACTAATGGGAGCAGGGTTAGGGATTTGGGACTAGTGGGATTAGGGTTAGGGACTAGTGGGAGTGGTCTTAGGGATTTGGGACTAGTGGGAGCAGGGTTAGGGACTAGTGGGAGCAGGATTAGGGTTAGGGACTAATGGGAGCATGGTTAGGGATTTGGGACTAGTGGGATTAGGGACTAGTGGGAGTGGGCTTAGGGATTTGGGACTAGTGGGAGCAGGATTAGGGGTTTGGGACTAGTGGGATTCGTGTTAGGGACTAGTGGGAGTGGGTTTAGGGATTTGGGACTAGTGGGAGCAGGGTTAGGGTTAAGAATTGGGGTTTTGGGACTAGTTGGAGCTTGGTTAGGGTTAGGGTTGGGACTAGTGGTATTAGGGATTGGGATATAGACACTTACGTTGCAATGCTCACCCGAGTGTAATTTCTGAACTTGTCAGGGTGCACTCTCAGGTCCTCATATAGCAACGCAAATTGTCCTCTTGAGGTGTGTGCTTGGAGGATGGGATTCACCCAATAGCGACGTTGCTGCCTCTGTTGGTGGATATTCTCCCAATAGAGTAGCACAAACAACATAAGCTCCAGAAATTCCATCTTCTCTCTGTACCCTCTCTCACCTCCACAAGATACAAGGAAGTTCACAGGAAGTGATGTAGGGAGCTTGGGTTTCTACCTGACGCCCATGTTTCATTAACACTTGAAAAACGCCTTTAAAACGCCAGCACGGTGTGCAAAATTTTAATTTGGTAATAGCACTAAAGTGTTTTTTAAGCGCCTCAGTGTGAAAGGGCACTTAGGGCATCCTAAACATCTATCAGCGCAGTATTTGCAGACCGGAAACATACCATCCAGATTTATGAGATGGGAATGAGGGACAGTTTGGAACTATGTGGAAAGGACATGATCAGAAGGAGTTAGGCCCATTTTTGAAGAAGAGGATTGCTGCCGGGAGTAATTAATGCTCTGCTGATGGCTTCTAGGTTCTCCATTGTTATCAGGTCACTATAACAGGGTGGGACCGCCTGCTGGGGCCTCCATTGCTATGGAAATCTGATAACCAACAATGCACACTGTGCAGCTGCAAGACCAGGAGATGCACGCTAGGTAGCCAGCTACACAAAATCCCGGAAATTAATAGGTGCTGGCTTCACATGCCCACAGCTGCGATGGCTGCTGCCAGAATTTCTGCAGGAGATAAGAAACGACACATTTGGCAAGTACATATTGTATGGGCATGCATGATAAAATCCACAGAAGATGCTGTGACTACTAAGGCCCCTTTCACACATGCGGACATCAATGCATCTCTATTGAAAAACGGATGTAAAAAGATGATCATCTATTTACATCCGCCAACATCTGTTTTTTTAAATGGATCAAAGCTCTATTTTTCTTCTGTTAAGAAAACCGATTGGACGAAAAACAGATGTAAACTGATGAATGGTCCGTTTTCCATCTGTTTTTGCATTGGTAGTGGATGTAAATAAATTGATGAAAACTTCATCTGTTTTTTATTTGAAAAGATGTGACTGAACTTATGAAATGAATGTGTGAAAGGAGCCTTAGACTCAAGAGCAATGTTTCTCAACTCCAGTCCTCAAGGCGCCCCAACAGGTCATGTTTTCAGGCTTTCCGTTATTTTGCACAGGTGATTTGATCACTTTTGTTGCACTGCCTTAGTAATTGCCACAGCTGTTTCATCTGAGGGAAATCCTGAAAACATGACCTGGTGGGGTGCCTTGAGGACTGGAGTTGAGAAACACTGCTCAAGAGGATATATATATAGTTTATTTACTTAGACCCCTTTCACACTGGGGCGCTTTGCAGGCGCTACAGTGCCAAAAATAGCGCTTGCAAAGCGCCCTGAAAGAGCTGCTCCTCACACTTCAGTGTGAAAGTCCAAGGGTTTTCACACTGGATCGGTGCACTGGCAGGACGCTAAAAACAATCCTAGCAGCATCTTTGGAGTGGTGTGTGTATACCACTCCTGCCTATTGAAATGAATGGGGTAGCGAGGCTATACCACTGGCAAAGCGTTGCTGCAGCAGCGCTTTGTGGTGGTTTTAACCCTTTCTCGGCCACTAGCAGGGGGGGGTAAAACTGCCACGCTAGTGGCCGAATACCTCCACTAGCTCCGTTTTACCACCGTCACCCGCACCGCCCCAGTGTGAAGGGGGCCAAAGGCAAATCCACTTTGCACTACAAATGCAGTCGCTGTAGATTTGAGGGGGGCATGCAAGGAAAAGAAAAAAAACAGCATTTTTGCTTGTAAATGATTGGATGATCAAATCGCCAGAGCTTCCCCTCATTTCAGATCTTCCCCTCAGATCTAAAGCAACTGCACTTGTAGTGCAAAGTGGATTTGCCTTTAGTAAATCAACCCCTCTAGCTCCTAGGCGTACTTTCTCACTCGGGTGCATTTCAGGCACTTTAGCGCTAAAAAATAGCGCCTCTCATGCCTCCCCAGTGTGAAAGCCTGAGTGCTTTCACACTGAGGCAGTGCACTTGCAGGATGGGAAAAAAGTCCTGCAAGAGTGGTGTATACCCCAAAACGCCCTGCCCATTGATACGAACGGGAAGCTCCGCAACACGGGTGCTTTTAACCCTTTCTTCGGCCGCTAAAACTAACAGCGATTTATCGCTAACAATGGCAGTGCCCCAGTGTGAAAGTATTCTAAACATTCACCCATGTGAGGGCTGTGCTTTGCCTATATAAAATTCCCAGGTGTGCCATGTATCCCCATCATTTGAAATGCAGTGCCAGCACGGACACAGCCGCTGCTCCCAATGTGGCATCTGTATGGGTCCCCAAATGTAGGCAGTGTGCGTTAAGGGACATATATCTGCATGCATTCATACAGGTGTCAGATTAGGAGCAGCGGCTGTGTCCATGTGGTCGTTGCATCTCGACTGACGTGAATGGGACTGCCTGCACAGAACATTGGCCCATCCTGTGTGGGCAAATGTTGCCCTTCCATGGGTGCATGCTTCAGTACACACGTGAATCACATAGGGGAAATGCATGAAAACTGAGCAGACAGAATCTGGAGCAGCTGTGCATGGCCACCAATCAGCTTCTCTGTTCAGCTAAACTTTGAAAATAAACGATAGAAGCTGATTGATTAAAATGAACAGCTGCTCCATAATAGACAAATGCCCCTTCTCTTTAGAAATACAAGAAGCATTCCATATTCTATATGTAAACGATAACGTGTTGCTGTTATGTGTGTGAGGGCAGCCTATGGGTGTAGTGCGGCCTGTAGTCAGGCATGTGGTGATGGTGTAGTTCCCCTGTATGCCCAGGGCTCCTCTACACACTCAGGCCCGCCGGTGACTGGCCTGAGGTCAGCCATTTTTTGCTGAGCAGGTTCCTCACACACATGGAATGTGAGCGGGCCGCTTCTAGGACACGCGCCTGGTCTATGGCCCCCAGCCTCACATTCCTAGCCCAGTCCGGCCAGCATGGCGCTAACTCCCGGCTTCCACCGAACATTCTACCCCTAACACACACGTGTCACACATCCCCCTCCCCCAACACACAGCACCGGAGGAGGCGAGGCGCCCCACCCCTCCTCTTTCTCCTGAGGGATTCTGGGTATTCCGACATCACGGCCTGGCCCCGCCCTGCCGACTATAAAAAGCCAGCGCCCGCCGACTTCAGTCTCTTCCTCACCGGGTCTGCGGCGAATTTACAAGGTAGGTGGACGGAGCGGAGGACCGGCACGAGCGGGCCGGGCATGGCTGATGGGATTATTAATACAGCGGAGTGATATTCTTCTTTCAATGCGGATGTAATTGTCTCCCGTGGATGGTTCTGGGGAAACGGCTCGGTGTGGAAGGAGGAGGGGGGCTGGGCGGACATGCTGGCTTGCGGCCTACATTCAATCCGCTCAGCATCCTGTGGTAGGAGAGCCATCCGGACATGCCCACCCACCGGGCTGCTGCTGTGAGGGCTCCTCTATGGCCGACCCAGTGTATTTTTCATTATTTTAATGCCGGCTGTTGGCGGCATGTCGTTAGCGGTGATGGAGCCGGTCGGGGGGTGGCTGTTACTGAGGCTTTGTGTTTTTTATTATGATGGCTGATCGGATGTGGGCTCTGTATGGGGGTGTTAATGTGAGCGATCTGTGTTCTATAGAGAAGATAGCGTATGAGACTAATCGATGTGTGTGTGATGGTGGTAGAGTCACACCCTGTGCCATGTGATGGTATGATCCGCTCCGGGGCCTCTGCCAGCAGCTCCATTGTTCTGATGGGGGGGGGGGGGCGCAGCAGCGGCGGCTGTTTGGCCATGGTGCAGCTTCCAGCGGAGCTTGTGTGTGTATAATGTAAAGATGGCCGCTCTGCTCCCAGTCGGCTGATCAGACTTTCCTCTTCCACAAGATGGAGGCGGATGAGTCACCATTCAGAAGACAAAAGAGCGGCCCTATCACATTTGGGGGGGGAGGGGGGAGAGGAGTGTGAGCTCTATGGCTGACTCCGCCAGCACTGCACTACTGTACACTCAGCCTGGTCTTGTATAGTTTATTTTATTATATATATTTAATACTCTGGCGATTGCTTGCTGTTGCATAATGCAGTGGGTGCCCTGCCCACATGACTAAACTCGATCAATCATTACCCTACCTCACTGCTCCATGACTCAGCTCTAGCTATCATCTGTCCAGACACACAGGACTAATCCATTTCTCTTTTCTTTTATATAAAGGTGTCCATCGCCAACATCTAAAACTCCACAATGGGAAAGGAAAAGACACACATCAACATCGTCGTCATTGGACACGTAGATTCTGGCAAGTCCACAACAACTGGGCATCTCATCTACAAATGTGGTGGGATCGACAAGCGTACCATCGAAAAATTCGAGAAGGAAGCTGCTGAGGTGAATATCTTGCGTTTTTGTGTCAAAGTCTTGAGTCTATACGATTTATTTTAATACTTGAACAAACTTTTTTTTTTTTTTACACACATCCAAGTAAAAAAAATTATCTATCGTCGTGTCTACTGAGCCTATAGTAAACTTAATTGTATAGTCCATTGGCAGAAAGATAGATATGCAGCACTTTAAATCAATATCTTCTACATTCACATCAGTTCCTGCCCCAAGGAGCTTGCATTCTACAGTCCCTAACAAGCATGGAAATCTATCTTACACATTTTAGAGCAGAGCCAATTAACCTTCCAGCATGTTTTTGTGGACTGTGGGAGGAAACTAATGTAAGCACAGGGAGAACATACAAACTCCAGGTAGTGCTGTGGTTGGGATTCAAACAGACAAAACCCTAGTACTGCTAGGCAGAAGTGTTAGCCACTGTGCTGAGATGTCTCTTCTCTGTCTCTTTTTTTTTTTTTCCTCTTTATCTCTTCTCTTTAATTTCTCTCTTCTCTTCTCTGTCTCAGAGTAGCTTTAGTTCCTTTTTTTTTTTTTTTTTTTTTTTTTTTTTTTTTTTGGCTGGGTTCACACCATTGTAGCTCACAGCAGGGGTCAGGTGCATTCTGTTTCAGGCTGAATTTGGACCAAAAGACAACTCACCGGACTCGCTGCGCAGATATGTGAACTGGCTCCATAGAGAGCCAGTCAAAATCTGCTATGCAAATTGGATGTGGGGAATCTGCATCCAATTGGCAATGGTGTGAACCCAGCCTTAAAGTGGTAGTAAACTCAGACTATAATGAGGCTTACCTGTAGGTACAGTGAATATCCCCTCAACTTGCACTGTTCAGGAGATATTCACACTGCATGCAGCTGGTGTCATCACAGCACACATGCTCTGAAGCTGCGGCATCCTTCAGAGCTTGTGCCGCAAACAAGGGAGCGGGAGTAACGTCAATGCGGCCCTTGGCCACTCTTGTAGCCGGAGGCTGTGAACTCAGAATGAAAACTGGGTGAAACTGGAAGCCCTGTCAACATGCCACTGGAGGGCTTTGTTTTTTAAGGTAGGTCTTGCATAATGTGCTAGTATGCAATGCATACTAGCACATTATGACGTTTCTTTGCAAGGGGTTTTTACTTCTGAAGGTCCACGTGATAAGCTATGTGCTTAGCAGATACTTTTCAAACTTGAACATGACTTTCATTGAATAAACATTGGCATAGATTATGCTAGTGTTTTTTGGCCTGATTGCAAGCTGTATAATTTGATACTAGGTAGCTAGTGAAAGTGATGACTAAAAATGTAACACATGTTATGCCAAGATACACTGGTAGCTGTCTTGTTGGTGCTAAAGCAGTCTGTGAATGAAGAAACTATGGAAAAGTAATCGTGGTCCTCTCTTAACAGATGGGAAAGGGCTCCTTCAAATATGCTTGGGTGTTGGACAAACTGAAGGCTGAGCGTGAACGTGGTATTACCATCGACATTTCCCTGTGGAAATTTGAGACCAGCAAGTACTATGTCACCATTATCGATGCCCCTGGCCACAGAGACTTCATCAAGAACATGATCACTGGTACTTCTCAGGTAAATAGTCTTTTTCAGATGTTTTCATACTGGCTCAGTATTTACTTGTTTAGCATGTAGGTTTTTTTTTTTTCCTGCAGCTTTATGCAATATGGTGCTTGTCTTGCTAATCCACTGGATAACAGAAGTATTTACCATGTACTTTATTTTTCGCAGGCTGACTGCGCCGTGCTTATTGTTGCTGCTGGTGTTGGTGAGTTTGAGGCTGGTATCTCAAAGAATGGACAAACTCGTGAACATGCTCTTCTGGCCTACACTCTGGGTGTGAAGCAGCTTATCGTTGGTGTTAACAAAATGGATTCTACTGAGCCACCATACAGCCAGAAGAGATATGAGGAAATTGTAAAGGAAGTCAGCACTTACATCAAGAAAATTGGTTACAACCCAGATACCGTTGCCTTTGTGCCCATCTCTGGTTGGAATGGTGACAACATGCTGGAACCCAGTAGCAACGTAAGTTCTCCCCCAGTTTAGTGTGTGGTGTGTTTTTTTTTTTTTTTTTTTTTGTTTTTCTAGGTGTGTTCTTGCAACCCCTCCTGATATAATCTTTTTGTTTCTGTGCAGATGCCATGGTTCAAGGGATGGTGCATCACCCGCAAAGAGGGAAAAGCCAGTGGAACCACTCTGCTGGAAGGTCTTGATAGCATTCTGCCTCCTAGCCGCCCCACTGACAAGCCTCTTCGTCTGCCTCTGCAGGATGTGTACAAGATTGGTGGTAAGTATTCATGTCTTGGCCAACCCTGACTGTCTGTGCTTTTATGTAATGCACACATTTTATAAGTGTAAACTGTTCATTTCAGGTATTGGTACAGTACCAGTTGGTCGTGTTGAAACTGGTCTCCTGAAACCAGGTATGGTGGTTACCTTTGCTCCAGTCAATGTAACAACTGAAGTCAAGTCTGTGGAAATGCACCATGAAGCTTTGACTGAGGCTTGTCCCGGTGACAACGTTGGTTTCAACGTAAAGAACGTTTCCGTGAAGGATATCCGTCGTGGTAATGTTGCTGGTGATAGCAAGAATGACCCACCATTGGAAGCTGGTCAATTCACTGCACAGGTATATAGTGCAACTACAATTCTATTAGTGGTAGATCTGGGGATGTTAAAGTATTTGGGATACTAAACTTTTTTTTTTTTTATTTCAGGTCATTATCCTGAACCACCCAGGACAGATCAGTGCTGGCTATGCACCTGTGCTGGATTGCCATACTGCTCATATTGCTTGCAAGTTTGCAGAGCTGAAGGAGAAGATTGACCGTCGTTCTGGTAAGAAACTGGAAGAAAATCCCAAGTCCCTGAAATCTGGTGATGCTGCCATCGTTGATATGATCCCTGGCAAGCCCATGTGTGTGGAGAGCTTCTCTGACTATCCTCCCCTTGGTGAGTAAACTTGTCAGTATAGCAACTGTTAGAACTCTACGGTTTGCCTATTTTTGTTCATATGGTTGGGTTCAAAGCTGGTCTTGTGTCGTTGAGAAAAAAAAATTTCAGGTAAAAACTTTGAAGAACCTTCTAACCTCCAGCTCTTTTTGCTAGTTGGTGATCCTAAAAGTCTGTCAAAACAAGCAATTAAAAAAATAACTTTTTCTTTCCTAGGTCGCTTTGCTGTGCGTGACATGAGGCAGACTGTTGCTGTTGGTGTCATCAAGGCTGTCGAAAAGAAGGCAGCAGGTACTGGCAAGGTCACAAAGTCTGCTCAGAAGGCCCAGAAAACGAAATGAATATTTCAACAATCCAGCACCACCTCAGTCTTAACCAGCGGTGGAAGATCGGTCTCAGAACTGTTTGTCTCAATTGGCCATTTAAGTTTAATAGTAAAAGACTGGCTAATGATAACAATGCATCGTAAAAGCTTCAGAAGGAAAGGAATATTTTGTGGACCTTTTGTTTGTGGCAGTTTTAAGTTATTAGTGTTTTTAAATCAGTAATTTTTAAGTGGGAACAACTTGACCAAAAAACCTGTCACCAAATTTTTTGAGACCATTAAACAAAGTTAATGAGACACGTTGTGGCTTGTACTTGCAAATAAAATCTAGTTCTCTATATTCTGCCCTTGTGGCATGGAGTTAATCTGGTCAAATATTCCATCTTTTAAAGGACCACTAAAATGTAATGCTGGATTACACAGAAGGGGGGTATTCAATAGAACCAAATTCTTTACTGGAAGATTTAGAATGCCTGTCAGATTTCTCTGTATGAGAGAGGGTTGGGTTTTTGTTTTTTCCATTTCGGTCTGGTGAGAAATTATACCCAGGACAGAGTTGAAGGGAAATCGCAGAAAAACTGACAGGGGTTCTAACTTTTCCTTATGGGGAAAAAAAAATTTAATATAGGTGTACTTTACCTAAATGACCTAATGTCCCTCCTCTCCCCCCCCCTCCTTTTTTTTTTTTTTTTTTTTTTTGTATTTCACTTGCATTACAATAGAAGTAGGGTTCTATCTGCTTTATGGAGGTGGTAACAAAGCCATACATTCTCATTTTCTAGTGGTAGATTTTAGACCTGGTTAGGTTCTGTTTTTGGCCTTGTGGTTTGAGCTGTTTAACAATTTTGCTTGAGACCTTGATGCCTAAAACTTGACATCCTAGCCTGACTACAAGAAAATGGCATGCATCCCTAGAAATCTAACTGAAGCTTAAAGGCTCCCATCCCCTTCTATAAGAGGCTGCTCATACTTTATTCTCAGGGTGCTCCAGTCTGCTCCCATATCGGCTCCCTGTGGCTAGTTTCAGGGGAGAGGGACAGCTGAAAACATGCCCCATAGTAAGCTTTATAGATGTCACTGGGGCAATCATGTGACTAGACTGGAGTTCTTAGTAGTAAAGTATAAGCATCTTCCTTCTACAGGGAAGTTAATATAGCTTATTTTGATGGTGGGTTGTAGCCATTTATGCTTGCTGAGATACAAAACCTGGAATTCCACTTTAACTTAATGACCTAGAATACACTCTTGAAAATCACCTTTTTAAAAGGCACTTGTTTTTGCACTTGCAGCAATTTTAATAAATGCAAATGTGCAAAAAAAGAAAAAAACTGTCTGTAAGCTGTCAAAACGCTGAAAATATGCATATTGTGTACACTTTCACATACAAGTAACTTCACGAAAAGGCCAATGTTTATGAAGCCTACCATAATTGAACAATGTGTGGTGCCAATTTGAAAGCATTCAGAGTGCTTGCTTTTCTATCTTCGACAGCATACTTATGGTACTACTCTTATAACCCACAGGATTTCTATGAATCTAAAGCCACATACAGATGGGCTGAAGGAGGCATCAGCTGGTTTGTGTGTATGTCACTCTGGCCAATGGAAGGTGGCCGTTTGGCTTGCTTCTGTTGTATGCGCATGCTGGAAACCAGTCGCCTGACTCCTGGTCAGTGCTCTTAGCCAATGGCAGAGAGTGTTCTGGGGAGGGGAGATCTCTGTACTAACTTTGGATAGTGAGCTGACAGGAATGGGGAGTTTTGCTAAGTCTTCTGGGTTGAATGAAAAAAAACTTGTGTGTACCAGGATAAAGGCTGGATTCACACCTATGCATTTTTAGATTTGCACTACAGAACATGTTCCATAGGAAACCATGCTAAATGGACTGTAGTGCAAATCTGCAAAAAGCACTAAAAATGCATAGGTGTGAATCCAGCCTTAGACTCAATTACTGGGCAAGAATGAACAGCTAGTTAGTATGATTCTTTCCATAGTCATCTGGGTAGAATGTGCCCAGGTTCAGGGGATAAAGATGATTTTGCATTCTATGATCTATGGGGCATATGTACTGAAGTTGGCAGCCTCCAACTCCCATGGTGCACCAGTTTCCTTGATTCTGGGCAGCTGTGTTCTGGGAAAGCCTGTTTGTTCGACAGCAATGCTTGGTCATGGTTTTCTGTGGAGGGGGAAGCTTTCTTGTGCAGAGCTCTGATTTGGGTGCGTTGTGTCAATGTTGTCAGGAGCCTGGTCTCTGAGCTTCTGATTGCACCTAGTTGACAGTTGGGACACAATTCTGAGGGCACCAATAGCCCAAAAACAGCAGTGTAGCAGATGGGCATTTAAGAACCAACCATCCTGCATATTGTCATAAAGTGGTTTATAACAGTGTCATTATTTATATTTAGGTATGCTGCCATGGAGGCTTGGCTCATTACATACTGTAATCTTCCTGTAGCTGCATGTTTGTGAAGGTTACTTATCCAGGCCATTGTATAATTAGAGGTTGCTTGTGTATCTGGGCAGAATCGGTTTAGGTAAAAAAAAAAAAAAATACTACTAGCCATAGCGGCACTTGTATTCTCTTCCTTCCTATCTGAGCATTTATAAAAATGGAGATTCGTTGGGAGTAAAGGTTTATTTATAGATCTTACAAGTCATCCCGGACAAGAAGGGAGTATGGTACCATATGTGTGTACTACTATGGTTAGGCTAAAAATAAAGCAAGGATAGTTTTCCAACCATTAACAGATGAATGTAAAATGCATTGGTAGTAAAAATTGCTGTGAAGGGGGATGTATACCATGTTTCCCTGCTCTCTACCTGTAATTGCACTCAGTGGAGTCTTGCAAGAGAAACTTTTTTTTTTTTTTTTTTCACTCACCTAGGTAGATGCATCTGTCCCCTGCTGGCTTTGCAGTAAGAACTGAGTGATCAAAGCCTGCTGATTGCTCTGCTCTGAGCAGAGAGCTGTGATTGTCAGTCAATGGCTCTCTGCTATGCCTGACCCCCCCCCCCCTGCTCACTGAAATGCTGGGCTGTGGAAGTGGCTGTCCCAGTGGATTGCCGAGAGGCTGAGCCTGGTGCTAGTCTGGGTATCCTGCAGCTGGATCAAGATGGGTCTGCTGCACACAAAAAAATGTATTTTAATGCATAGATTTCATTAAGATAAAAACCTGGCTTTATAACCACTTTACGGCATGGCATGCAAGTCAAACTGGTGTTTGTTGTGGGATGCATGTAGCCCTCTACCTCCATCTCTGCTCAAAGTGGTATAAAATTCAGTTAAGTGGATGTAAACCCTCAGATATACCCAGTGAAGTGAACAGACACAGATGGTACATAGGGATGACACAAATCTCCCTACATAAATTTTACATGTATATCTGCTGTCTTCAACTTGCTATATTCTTTAGAAAGTGCTTATGGTGTTAGATTTTTATTTTATTTTTTTTTCTCTTCCTGTTCAGCTATGGGAGTGTAGTCTTGGCATACACTGTGTGACAGCTGATTGGAGGAAAGCGCCCCCCCCCCTTTCTACATAGCTGTCAAGTTAAATAGTTCAGGAGAGGTTGAACAACGTCCTGTGTACAGGCATACCCCACTTTTAAGTACACAATGGGGTTTATTTACTAAAGCTGGAAAGTGCAAAATCTGGGTCACTTCTGCATAGAAAACAATGAGCTTCCAGGTTTTATTACCAAAGCCTAATTGAACAAGCTGGGGTTAGAAGCTCATTGGTTTCTATGCAGAAGTGAGCCTGATTTTGCACTTTCCAGCTATAGTAAATAAACCCCATTGTGTACTTAAAAGTGGGGTATGCCTGTACATGAAATCTAATAGAGCTAGCGGTTGGCTTTCTCATGATAACCCAGGGATAGGCAACCCCTGGCATGCGAAGCCTCTTTTGCTGGCACTCGACTCCCCTTCCATCAGCAGAGCAGCGTAGGGAAGTGTTAGACACTAATGCATTCCAATTTCAAAATTCCCCACGCCACACCTGCACTGAGGGGGAGGAACTGTGCGCTCACACATTGTAAAAGATGGGAAACATTGGTTCTCTAACTTTGCTGTAGCTGCGATCATCATCTTTTGCGATGGGGAAGAGATTGGGTGCAGTTCTGCTAGGGGGGAGGAGTAGGACTGTCATTGGCCACTTCTAAAGCCAATCTCAGTCCTGCTAGCCCATCATCTGGAGGAAGATGGCTTGCTTGGTTGCCACTACCAATCTCAGAAAAGGGATTACAATGTGATTCAGAAAACCACAATCGGGTGACAGTTTGTGGCATTACTGTTGAGCTTCTGGGAACTTCTTTGAAATTATTTCTGAACTTTTGCGTCACTTACTACTGAACCCCTGCACTCTGTGTCCCTTTAAGCCACAGCCAGTATTCAGTGCAATAAAACTACATACCACACTTTTTCTCAGCTGTGGGGGCCCAACTTATGATCTTGCACACAGGCCTACTGCTTTCAGAAAATGCCCCTGACCTGAGCTCATCATTGTGCATCCATTCCAGATGCTTGTATGTGACATCACATATAAGCACGTGGGTTGGATGCGAGAGTTGGATCAGCAGGGATGAGTGCCAGGACAGGTAGATGTGTCTTATCTCTGCTTCCTTTCACCACTCTGCATATCACTTATATCATAGATGAGAAGAGGGTACAGCGGTGGGGAAAATGAGCAGGAGGGGTTCAGAGGTGGGACAGAAGAGCAGGAGGGGTACAGGGGTGGAAGAGATGAGAAGGGGGAGGTACAGTGTTGGGGCAGATGAGAAGGGTGTTCAGTGGTGGGACAGAAAAGAAGGGGGCGTGGGGCAGATGTGAAAGGAAGTGTATTGGTGGGACAGATGAGCAGGGGTTTACAGTGGGGGGGCAGAAGAGCAGGGGGTAACAGATGTGCAGGAGGTACATTGGTGGGGCAGATGAGAAAGCGGGTTACAGTGGTGGGGCAGATGAACAGATGGGTTCAGTGTTAGGACAGATGAGAAGGTGATTCAGTAGTGAGAAAGTGCATATGGTGTTAGAGAGCAAGGGGGTACAGTGGTGGGGCAGAAGTGCAGGAGGTACGGTAATGGGAGGGATGAGAAGGGAGGTTCAGCGGTGGGACAGAAAAGCGGGGGGGGGGGGGGGGTTTAGTGTTGGACCAGAAGAGAAGGGGATTACAGTGGTGGGACATATGAGCAGGGGGTTACAGTGGTGGGTCAGTGTTAGGACAGATGAGAAGATGGTTCAGCTGTGAGACAGAAGAGCATGGGGGGTACCACGGTGGAGTAGATGAGAAAGTGGGAACATTGGTGGGGAAGATGAGCAGGGGGTTACAGTGGTGGGTCAGTGTTAGGACAGATGAGAAGATGGTTCAACTGTGAGACAGAAGAGCATGGGGGGTACCACGGTGGAGTAGATGAGAAAGGGGGTATATTGGTGGGGCAGATGAGCAGGGTGGTACTGTGGAGGGGCAGATGATGTGCAGGGGGTCACAGTTGTGGGGCAAATGATGTGCAGGGGGTCACAGTGGTGGGGCAGATGATGTACAGGGGTCACAGTGGTGGGGCAGATGATGTGCAGGGGGTCACAGTGGTGGGGCAGATGATGTGCAGGGGGTCACAGTGGTGGGGCAGATGATGTACAGGGGTCACAGTGGTGGGGCAGATGAGCAGGGGGTCACAGTGGTGGGGCAGATGATGTGCAGGGGGTCACAGTGGTGGGGCAGATGATGTACAGGGGTCACAGTGGTGGGGCAGATGAGCAGGGGGTCACAGTGGTGGGGCAGATGATGTGCAGGGGGGTTATGAGTGAGAAGTTGACATTTTTTTGTTATAAAATCGGCACGCTCAATTTCTTTGAAAACATTTTTTGGCATGCTGTGCTCAAAAGGTTGCCTACCCCTGTGATAACCGATAAAGTCCTTCAGTGTTTCCTGGTTCGCTGTGAATTTATGACAGAAGAGATCACCAGGGTCATTTCTGTCATAGAAACCCTGCTTGTTAGTGTATTTTTTATTCATTTTGACCACGACGCCCTCCCTGAACTGGAGAGCCGTGCTGTAGCCGTATATCGGTTGTAGCGCCGTGGTTAAAATTCATAAAATATATCAAAAATACACTAACAGGCACGGTTTCTATGGCAGAAATGACCCTGGTGATCTCTTCTGTCATAAATGCTTCTTCCTGCCTATGAACAGTATTGTACCTTGAGCCATGCATGCACCGCTCTGTGCCATGAAAAAGTAACTGTGTGGGAGTGACATCATCACAGCATGGCCATTCACAGCGAACCAGGAAACACGACAAGTGCTGAAGGGCTTTGTTTGACAGGCAAGTCTTCCAAAATGTGCTAATATGCTGTGCATACTAACACATTATTATTAGTAAAATTGGCGCCATTTGCAGCTAAGTAAACACTGCAAAAACACTAATAGAATGCTAATAGTCCGAAAACGCTACTAGAAACTGGCACAAAAATGCTGTTAGCATTTTTCATCCAGCATTTTTGTTCTAGCCTTATTGGAGCTTATGAAAAAAATAATTTAATTTAGGATTAAAATAAATAAATAAATAAAACAAAATGCTTCCCCAGCTGTTCTCCAGTTGATAGGTTACACCTCTACATAATTTTGATGCTAAGTATCTGGCTGAAGTTTAGTCAGCTGATAGTTTGCCTTCCTTAATACCCCCTTCTTTATAAATTTGCTAAGGAAATTTTGAAATAAAACCTGTTTTCATTTTATTTTGGATCTAGTAGCATCTTCACTGGGTTTCTGTGCTTCTCTATGCAAAGCAGGCAAATCATGGCTGATAGAAGGGGTGAGCAGAGTGCTGTACATAGCTTCTGAAAACATCACAGCACCCTCTGTATTCCTTTCAAGAGCCCTCAGCTCTAAGACCCCTTTCACACTGGGGTGCTTTGCAGGCGCTACAGCGCTAAAAATAGCGCCTGCAAAGCGCCCTGAAAGAGCCGCTGCTGTGTCTCCAATGTGAAAGCAACAAGGGCTTTCACACTGGAGCGGTGCGCTGGCAGGACGCTAAAAAAACTGCTAGCAGCATCTTTGGAGCGGTGTATACACTACTCCTGCCCATTGAAATTAATGGGGCAGTGCGGCTTTACCGCCAGCATAGCTTTGCGGTGGTTTTAACACTTTCTCGGCCGCTAGCAGGGGGGTAAAACCACCCCGCTAGCGACCGAATAACGACGGTAAAGCGGCGCTAAAAATAGCGCAGTTTTACCCCTGCCCCAGTGTGAAAGGGGCCTAAAGCAAACATTGAGTTGGCTTTTGGGAGGAGTTATGCAAGTATCAAAAAATACCTTCATGTTGAAAGAACTGAAATTAAATAAAGCGATAGACCCAAGGTGGGGTAGAAAGTGTTAGAGGATGTCCTTCCTCCAGGAAGTGAGGCAGATTCAAAATGACTTTCTGCAGCTTCTAATGCACACTGAGAAGCTCGCAGTGTGCAGTAACATCAGAGTAATAAAATTCAGTACATGAAAGGAGCCTGTTCAACTGTGCAAGACTGAAGGTAAGGCTTTAATCTCTTGCTCACCACATAAAGGATCGGAATTCATCAGTTTGAGCAGGGACCGGCCAAATTTCGATCCATATAAGGGGAAGCTGGTTGATCTACTAATCGGCTCCTGTGCAACCAGCCAGTCTGGTTTTTCCCTAACAATCAGTTCCACTGGCTATAGCCCACAACACTGATCAGTGTATTCTGACTGTGGGGAAGGCTCCCTGCTGTCAGAACACAATAGCGCACAGTGGGAGTGATTCCCCCGTCCACATCAAGTGTGTGAATTGGGTCATTCTTTTTTTCAATCAACCTGCTGGCTGAATGAAAAAACAAAATTAAAAATGTATGGCCAGCTTGACACATATATGCGATGGCAGGTAAAGTTGACTATAACAATCAGCTTCTGCACACATGCATCCATGGCAGCCTGAGGTTGCATGCTGACAGCGTGTTCCCAGCACACTGACCAAGCTGTCTCCAACCGCTCTCGGTCACAGCTTCTGATTGGGAACCAGTGAGACAGGCTCCCAATCATGTGACACTGAAATGGCTGTGGGGAGGCAGTGTAAAGTGTTACTAAACCCAGGACCCTGCATTTAATATATCTGGTCTCCCACAGTAGACATTTGCAGAATGAAAAAATGTGTTTTCTTTCAATGCTTTATTTACATAAATTTGTTTAGTCTCCCCCACAGGGGCATATGTAAATTTGTTTAGTATAATTTGTTTTTGGAATTTGTTCCGTTTACTCAAATTTTCAGAATTCGGAAAATTTGAATCAAATTGCATTCTAAACAACTTTATTCAATTCGAATTTTGGAAGATGGATATATTTTTTCTATTACATTCTATTCAATTCTATTCTTTTCTGTTATATTCTATTCAAATTGATTCTATTCGAATTTCGGAAAATGATTATATTGTTATATTATTTTCTATTGTTTATTCTTTTATTTTCCATTCTATTCTATTCAAATTTGAATTTATTCTTTTCGAAATTTGAATTTCAGAAGATCATCATATTTTTTCTATTCTATTCTTTTTTTATTGTAGTCAATTCTATTCTTTTATTTTATATTCTAATCAATTATTCAAGAGAAGTTTATATTTTTTTCTATTTTATTCTTTTCTATTCTATATGGTTATATTCTTTCTATTTTATTCTATTTGTTTCTATTTTCTATTCTATGTGGTTATATTCTTTCTATTTTATGCTATTCTATTCTTTATTCTATTCTATTCCTTTATTTTTCCATTCTATTTTATTCTGTTCTTTTTTTTTCTTCTCTTGATCTGTTTTACTCTTCTTTTCATTTATTTTCTATTCCTTTATTTTCTATTCTATTCTTTTCTATTCTATTTCATTCTTTTCTATTCTATTGGTTTACTTTCTATTCTATTATATTCTCTTCGGAAATTCGAATTTAATTCGAAAACTATTCGAATTTGATTAGAAAACTATTCGAGTTTCATCCAAATTTTGTTTAGTTATTTCAGATTTGTTTAAATGTGTTACTACTGTAATTTGGAAATTCTGATACATCCAAATTTTCCCGAATAACAAAAAATTTGTCAGAATTTAAATTCGGAACGAAACAAACTGCACATGTCTAGTACACAAAACATGGAAATGCAATTATTTTAGTAAATATAAACTGCTAAATACAGTATCTCACAAAAGTGAGTACACCCCTTACATTTTTGTAAATATTTTATTATATCTTTTCATGTGACAACACTGAAGTAATGACACTTTGCTACAATGTAAAGTAGTGAGTCTATAGCTTGTATGACAATGTAAATCTGCTGTCCCCTCAAAATAACTCAACACACAGCCATTGATGTGTAAACCGCTGGCAACAAAAGTGAGTACACCCCTAACTAAAAATGTCCAAATTGGGCCCAATTAGATATTTTCCCTCCCTGGTGTCATGTGACTCGTTAGTGTTACAAGGTCGCAGGTGTGTTAAGTTTGGTGTTATCGCTCTCACTCTCTCATACTGGTCACTGGAAGTTCAACATGGCACCTCATGGCAAAGAACTCTCGGAGGATCTGAAAAAAAGAATTGTTGCTCTACATAAAGATGGCCTAGGTTATAAGAAGATTGCCAAGACCCTGAAACTGGCCTGCAGCATGGTGGCCAAGACCATACAGTGGTTTAACAGGACAGGTTCCACTCAGAACAGGCCTCGCCATGGTTGACCAAAGAAGTTGAGTGCACGTGCTCAGCGTCATATCCAGAGGTTGTCTTTGGCCCCTTTCACACTGACCGTCGTTTTTGCGGGGGGTTTTGGCCGCTAGTGGGGGTTAAAAGGGTTAAAACGACCCGCAAAGTCCGACAGTTCGGCAGCGGTGCCGATTCAGTTCAATGGGCAGGAGTGATGTATACACCGCTCCAAAGATGCTGCTTGCAGAAGGTTTTTTTTAACGTCCTGCAAGAGCACCGCTCCAGTGTGAAAGCCCTCGGGCTTTCACACTGGAGAGACAGGAGAGGCACTTTACAGGCACTATGCAGGCGCTATTTTTAGCGCTGTAGCGCCTGTAAAGTGCCTCAGTGCGAAAGGGGTCTTTGGGAAATAGACGTATGAGTGCTGCCAGCATTGCTGCAGAGGTTGAAGGAGTAGGGGGTCAGCCTGTCAGTGCTCAGACCATACGCCACACACTGCATCAAACTAGTCTGCACAGCTGTTGTGCCAGAAGGAACCCTCTTCTAAAGATGATGCACAAGAAAGTCCGCAAACAGTTTGCTGAAGACAAGCAGATTAAGGACATGGATTACTGGAACCATGTCCTGTGGTCTGATGAGGCCAAGATAAATGTATTTGGTTCAGATGGTGTCAAGCGTGTGTGTGTGGTGGCAACCAGGTGAGGAGTACAAAGACAAGTGTGTTTTTCCTACAGTCAAGCATGGTGGTGGGAGTGTCATGGTCTTGGGCTGCATGAGTGCTGCCGGAACTGGGGAGCTACAGTTCATTGAGGAAACCATGAATGCCAACATGTACTGTGACATACTGAAGCAAAGCATGATCCCTTCCCTTCGGAGACTGGGGCGCAGGGCAGTATTCCAACATGAAAATGACCCCAAACACACCTCCAAGATGACCACTGCCTTGCTAAAGAAGCTGAGGGTAAAGGTGATGGACTCACTGTCCAATCATGTCTGCAGACCTAAACCCTATTGAGCATCTGTGGGGCATCCTCAAACGGAAGGTGGAGGAGCGCAAGGTCTCTAACATCCACCAGCCCTGTGATGTCATCATGGAGGAGTGGAAGAGGACTCCAGTGGCAACCTGTGAAGCTCTGGTGAACTCCATGCCCAAGAGGGTTAAGGCAGTGCTGGAAAAAAATGGTGGCCACACAAAATATTGACACTTTAGGCCCAATTTGGACATTTTCACTTGGGGTGTACTCACGTTTGTTGCCAGCGGTTTAGACATTAATGGCAGTATGTTGAGTTATTTTGAGTGGACAGAAAATTTACACTGTTATACAAGTTGTACACTCACTACTTTACATTGTAGCAAAGTGTCATTTCTTCAGTGTTACGTGAAAAAATATAATAAAATATTTACAAAAGGGGTGTACTCACTTTTGTGAGATACTGTACCTTTTCTCATCAGCAGTATATAACAGTCTTGTGACTTCTATCAGTGTCTGGTTAAAGCTTGTTGGACGAGTTTTCATTCTCCTATGTCTGACCCTGTCTGGACAGTGCTGATCACATGCACCCTCCCAAAAAAATAAAATAAAAACTCTAGAGCAATACACACCAAACCGAGCATGTGCCGAGTGCCCCCAAGGCTCTATACCAGGAGTCTTCCAACTATGGCCCTCTAGTTGTTCAGGAATTACTATTCCCATCATGCCTAGTCATGTCTGTGAATGTCAGAGTTTTACAATGCCTCATGGGATGTGTAGTTCCCCAACAGCTGGAAGGCCGTAGTTTGAAGATCCCTACTATCAGGAGATGGATTGGGGACAGTGGAAGAAGGGGAGGATCAAACAGCCTTTTTTACACAATGCGCAGGATTAACCCCTTAGGTCCCAAAGTGAGTATAATGAGCATGTTTTACTGCATTTACAGACTGATTTTACTGTTGTGGGTTTAGTAACACTTTAACCACTTACCAACCGGCCCATAGCTGAATGACGGCTGCAGGGCGGTTGGATAACTCTGGGAGGATGTACTATGACGTCCTCCCAGAATTCCCCTCTCGCGCGCCCGCTGGGGCGCGCACCCGAACACATCCGTGACCGCCGGGTCCTCAGGACCCGGCGCATCACGGATCCCGGTAAATGGGCGCTGATAGCGGCCGTTTACCATGTGATCGCGCCGTCAAATGACGGCGCGATCACATGTAAACAGACCGGCGTCATCTGATGACGCCGGTTCCTCTCCTCCCCTCTGTGTACCGATCGGTACACTGTGAGCGGAGAGGGAGATGGATGGATGGCTGCAGCGCTGTGGGCTGGATGTGTAGTGCCCACAGCGCTGCACAGAGAGATCCAGCCATCCATCCATCCATGCTCAGCCATCCCTAACGCTCTGCAATGCTGTGCACTACTCTGCAATGCCCCACATTACTCTGCAATACCCCCACATTACTCTGCAATGCTGTGCACTATTCTGCAATGCCCCACATTACTCTGCAATACCCCCACATTACTCTGCAATACCCCCACATTACTCTGCAATACCCCACAGTAATCTGCAATACCCCGCAATACTCTGCAATACCCCGCAGTACTCTGCAATACCCCACAGTACTCTGCAATACCCCGCAATACTCTGCAATACCCCGCAGTACTCTGCCATACCCAACAGTACACTGCAATACCCAACAGTACTCTGCAATACCCCGCAATACTCTGCAATACCCCGCAGTACTCTGCAATACCCCGCAATACTCTGCAATACCCCGCAGTACTCTGCCATACCCCGCAGTACTCTGCAATACCCCGCAATACTCTGCAATACTTGGTGATACCCAGTCATACTCAGCGATACTCTGCAATACCCCCCATACTCTGCAATACCCTGCCATACTCTGCAATACCCCGCCATACTCTGCAATACCCCGCCATACTCTGCAATACCCCGCAATACTCTGCAATACTCTGCAATACCCCGCCATACTCTGCAATACTCTGCAATACCCCACCATACTCTGCAATACCCCGCCATACCCAGCCATGCTGAGCCATACTCGGCTGTACTCGGCCTCTCTATGTGGCCAGGCTGTGGAAGTCTCACACATGTGGTATCGCCGTACTCAGGAGAAGTAGGAGAATCTATTTTGGGGTGTAATTTTTGGTATGTACATGTTATGTGGTAGAAATATTGTATAAATGGATAACTTTGTGTTAAAAAAAAATAATGCGTTTTAACCACTTCCCGCCCGCCGGCCGTCATACAACGTCCTTGACTTTGTGCGGGGATATCTGAATGATGCCTGCAGCTACAGGCATCATTCAGATATCAGCTTTTTCAGCCGGCGATTCCCTACACCATAAGAATGATCATAGCGGCTGTTCCACTGCTTGATCGTTCTTACGGGAGGCGAGAGGGGATGTCCCCCCCCTCCCGCCGCCCTCCGGTGCTTCTACCGACTCACCGCTGCGATCAAAGCCAGGATCGTTTTTTTTTTTTTTTAATTTCAGGCTTCCCAGCCTAGAGGTGAGATGTGGGGTCTTATTGACCCCATATCTCGCTGTAAAGAGGACCTGTCATGCCATATTCCTATTACAAGGGATGTTTACATTCCCTGTAATAGGAATAAAAGTGGTCAAAAAAATTTTTTTGGGGAAAAAAGCATCAAACTAAAATAAATAAAGTAAAATGAACAATAAAAAAAAAAAAAAAAATTTTAAAGCGCCCCTGTCCCTGTGTGCTCGCATGCAGAAGCGAACGCATACGTAAGTCCCGCCCACATATGAAAACGGTGTTCAAACCACACATGTGAGGTATCGCTGCGATCTGTAGAGCGAGAGCAATAATTTTGGCCCTAGACCTCCTCTGTAACTCAAAACATGTAACCAGTAAAAAATTTTAAAACGTCGCCTATGGGGATTTTTGAGTAGCAAAGTTTGGCGCCATTCCACAAGCGCGTGCAGTTTTGAAAGGTGACATGTTGGGTATCTATTTACTTGGCGTAACTTCATCTTTCACATTATGCAAAAACATTGGGCTAACTTTACTGTTTTGGTTTTTGTAAAGCACAAAACAGTTTTTTTTCCAAAAAAAAAGCGTTAAAAAAATTGCTGCGCAAATACCGTGCGAGATAAAAAGTTGCAACGACCGCCATTGTATTCTCTAGGGTCTTTGCTAAAAAAACATATATAATGTTTTGGGGTTCTATGTAATTTTCTAGCTAATAAATGATGATTTTTACATGTAGGAGAGAAATGTCAGAATTGGCCTGGGCACTCCAGAACGCCTGAAGGTGCTCCCCTGCATGTTGGGCCTCTGTATGTGGCCACGCTGTGTAAAAGTCTCACACATGTGGCATCGCCGTACTCGGGAGTAATAGCAAAATGTGTTTTGGGGTGTAATTTGTGGTATGCATATGCGGTGTGTGAGAAATAACCTGCTAATATGACAATTTTGTGAAAAAAAAAAGTAAGAAAAAAAACTTGATTTTGCAAAGAATTGTGGGAAAAAATGACAACTTCAAAAAACTCATCATGCATCTTTCTAAATACCTTGGAATGTCTTCTTTCCAAAAAGGGGTAATTTGGGGGGTATTTGTACTTTTCTGGCATGTTAGGGTCTCAAGAAATTAGATAGGCCGTCAGTACTTCAGGTGTGATCAATTTTCAGATATTCGCACCATAGCTTTTGGACTCTATAACTTTCACAAAGACCAAATAATATCCACCGATTTGGGTTATTTTTACCAAAGATATGTAGCGGTAAAAATTTTGGCCAAAATATATGAAGAAAAATTAATAATTTGCAAAATTTTATAACAGAAATGAAGAAAAATGTATTTTTTTTACAGATTTTTCGGTCTTTTTTCTTTTATAGCGCAAAAAATAAAGAACCCAGCGGTGATTAAATACCACCAAAAGAAAGCTCTATTTGTATGAAAAAAAGGACAAAAATTTCATATAGATACAGTGTTGCATGACTGAGTAATTGTCATTCAAAATGTTAGAGCACCAAAAGCTGAAAATTGGTCTTGTTAGGAAGGGGGTTTAAGTGCCCAGTTGTCAAGTGGTTAAGGGAATGTTTTCTGGCCCCTTTCTCAGAAATAAAATATGGTAAAGTTGGATTTTTTTTTTTATATATATATATGGGTGTTCGAAGCGTGCAAAAGGAAAATGTTCAAAATGATAACACTGATAGGACATGCACCTACACTTTGCTCTGAAGCATAAAGTCCCTTTTGTCAATTTACGTGGGTCAGTCTATAAGGCCCCATTCAAACCTGGGCATTTTGGGATCGCAGCAGAATCACTGTGATTCTGCCCATGATATCAAAATGCACTACAATCGCAAAACGCGGGTTCAGGTGCCATTATTTTCAATGGCACCTGAACCCGCATTTTGAGATCACAGGTAGAATCTCAAAGCGCTCAGGTTTGAACAGAGTCTTAAAGCCTAATTCATGTAGTGTCATAAGTCCCATATGTTTCTAATTTATCACTCAAATTTTTTGTTTCAGTCAAGTTATTTATTTATTTTTTTATAGCATGGATCTCCAGAGTTTAAATCTGAAGTTTAGCTTAAAAAATAAAAAATCTCTCCAGCTTTGGTCACATCCCTTATTTGTAATGAAGTATACCCCATGTTGTGCAGGTTGGATTCTGAAGTTGTTACTGTCCGGTCCTCTTCCTGTCTTTGAGCTTACAGTGCTGCAATGAATAATAGCTTCAGGCAGCACAGTAGATCATCCGATGGGGATGCGCCTCCTCCTTTGCAGAGAAAAGTTCCTTCATTGATTATATGGCTCGCAACATGATCTGTGAATAGGGGAGAGCCGGATGACGTGATTCTCTCCCTCATTCACAGATCATGTTATAAGCGGTGTAATCAAAGAAATAACTTCTCTCGGTGGAAAAGGAAGGAGTCCCCATCAGACCATCTGTACTGCTGTTCTGTCTGAAAACCCAAAGCTGTTAGCCATTGCAGTCAGGGCTGTCTTTAATATTTATTGGACCCTGGGCAAACATTTTCTTGGGCCCCCTCTTCCATGCAATGTTTGCTCTCCATATGCTTTGAGACATACAATAAATAGCAGCTAGACTCAAAATCAGTTTACCGAATCGGCCAGCAATAGCGATTGGTTTCCAGAGGTTACATTGTATCATTACCGCTCACTGACTGGCTGCTAGAGGTTACAGCACACATTATGGCTCACTGTTTATTTTCTAGAGGTTACAGCACATGACTTATGATTGGTTGTTTAGAGATTACTTTACATCAATACTGCTCACTTTTGGTTCCTAGAGGTTACTGCATATTCTTTCCGCTCAATGATTGGTTGCAAGAAATGAGTGCACAGCATTACTGCTCGCTGATTGGTTGCTAAAGGTTACAGCACATCATCTCCTCACTGCCTGCACACCATGGACTGGGAAGGTGAGGGGACCCATCATAGACAGAAAACTCCTAGGACTCCTGGGATCAGTGGCAATGCTGGGGGGGTGTGATCAGTGGCAATGCTGGGGGTTTGATGGGATCAGTGGCAGTGGTGGGGGGGTGGGATAAGTTAGGAGGCAGTATACTGTGAAAAATTCTGAATCATGTAGAGCAAAGCTGGAAATCTTTGGCAAGTATATATTGGGGGATTCTACAAATGTAATGGGGAATTTACAATGACCACCAATGTGAGGGGGGATTTAGACTGACAATCAATGTGAGGGGGAATTTGCACTGACCACCATGTAACGGGATTTTACACCACCCACCCAATAGAAAAGAAGGATTTCTACACTGACACCAATGTACTAAGAATATTTACACCAACCACCAGTGTAAGGGGAAATATACAATGACCTCCATGTAAGAGCCCTTGCACACTGGGGCGGTTTGCAGGCGCTATTGCGCTAATAATAGCGCCTGCAAACCGCCCCGAAAGTGCCGCTACTTTCATTCCAGTGTGCAAGCCCCGAGGGCTTGCACACTGGAGCGATGCGCTGGCAGGACGGTAAAAAAAGTCCTGCTAGCAGCATCTTCGGAGCGGTGAAGGAGCGGTGTGTATACCACTCCTTTACTGCTCCTGCCCATTGAAATCAATGGGACGGCGCGGCTATACCGCCGGCAAAGCGCCTCTGCAGAGGCGCTTTGCGGTGGTATTTAACCCTTTCTCGGCCGCTAGCGGGGGTAAAACCGCCCCGCTAGCAGCCGCATACCGACGGTAAAACGCCGCTAATAATAGCGGCGTTTTACCGCCGACGCCGCCCCCCGCCCCAGTGTGCAAGGGCTCTAAGGGGGAATTTACACTGACAATCAGTTCTTGTCGAGGAGATTTGTACTGACCACCAATGTAAGGTGACACTTCTACACCGACCATCAATGTTAGGGGGGATTTACACTGACCACCAATGTAAATGTAGCCTCTATGCAATCTAGAAATGAGCTACTTCACTCTGAGAAAGCCAAAAAAACAAATAAGAATGATACTAATACCACTAGAATAATTGCAAAATATAATAATCAATACAGACAAATTAGGAATATCATAGAAAAACACTGGCACATGCTACAATGCGAACCCTTTGTTCCCCCCAAACCTCTCTTTACTTTCAAACGAACTACATCTTTGAGAGATAGAATCACTACTAGTGAGTTCAGGGGGGAAGCAGGCAAATCCCACTGTAAATATAAGGGAACCTTTAGATGTGGGGCTTGCAACGACTGTAAATTTATGCTCACGGACAAAAACCCGACCCTTCCGAATGGCCAAATTTTCTATCCCAAACACCTCGCTAACTGTAAAACTCATGGAGTAATCTATATGCTTCTATGCGAATGCACATGTTTTTACATCGGAAAAACAAAAACTGAGTTTTGGAGGATGGCCTACAGACACATACTGGGCATGAAAACCTGTGACCCCGATCTTCCACTGGGGAGACACACTACAATGGTACATAACGGTGAATTTCCAAAGATAAAATTTCTCATTTTGCACCGTGTGCACCCCAATTCCAGGGGGGGCGACTGGAACAAGACATTGTTACAAATGGAATCCCGTTGGATATACAATTTAAGGGCCACCTGTTACCCAATTCCCCCTCTTTGTACCTCTGTTTGGATCTACTGCCAATTTTTCATTATAATATATATATTTTTTTCTTTTCTCTTTTCCTTTTTGGAATGTGTTAATTCACCATGTAAAATGTTGCTTGTCAGCAGCGGTTTCCTGATTTCTGTGGTGGTTCCTTTATTGAAAGCTTTAAACCTTGGGCAATGCTGTGTCATTGTTTTACATTATACTAATCCATTACCCTCTGGACTTGCAGCTCGCCCGGCACACAAAGCCGCCCGGGTTTCTTAAACCCGCAGCGGCGCTATGTGAGGCTACAGTGTATTTCCACCTTACACTGGCCTCCATCTTGCAACCCCGGCAAACATGCGCAGTCCGCCGGGGAAGCTGAACGTGTCAGCGGGTGGAGTGGGCGGGGCCACGTCCCGACGCAGACGCCTGCGCGTGCGCGCTGGTGACTCGGCAGCTATCGCTCCACCTGGGGGGCCACTCATGGCATGCCTGCCCCTCCTCCGTTCCAAATGATCAGCTGTTGTTTGTTTTCATCAACAGCTGATTGGGGAGGAGGGCTTTGTATACTGAGACACTGCTCACGCCGAACATCCGCTCCATTCTGCAGGATGATTTCGGCCTGAACAGACATCCAGCTTCTTGGTGTTAAAAAGTAAGTCAATACCCTACTTTTCCTTGATTAGTATTTCAATCTAGGTTACACTTACTACACTCTAAGAATTACTTTTTGCATCCTTAGCTGCTATGTGATATGGTATTTGCTATTTCCTAATGGCCCAATGTGATTTATATAATTTATGTGACATTTATTTAGCTTTTTCAAAAAAAAAGGGGGAAAAAAAAACAAAACTATAAACCATTTTATTTTCTCATACTATTTATGACACTGGGCAACTCATGACAGTCCAGTCTCTTTATAGATTTATTAGTTTTCTAGATACTGACACATTTCAATGTTTCAGCTGCAAATAATATACAGTTGGAGAGTTTGCTCTTCCAATTAAATATACCTTCATATTCCTTTTTTCGCTATTACCCCTAGCTATCCAAGACATATCCATCAAGCCAATACCATATCTATTACGTATCCCTTTGAACCATCTATTAAGCCACTATCAGGTATGGTTTTCTTTTGTTATCAATATCTCTTCAAAACCGTATTTGCTTTTACTATACGACCTAAACGATTGGCCACTACATATGTGTACTATTACATTTTGCAGGACCCACCCTCGGCCTCAGTGGAGCTTCAGGTTCCTTAAATTCGTTACGCCCTCTGTTGGGTCCTTTCTTCAATTTCTGAAGAAAATACCACCTTTCTACATACACATGTAAAAAAACCCTTTCTTTTTGTTACTGTTACGCATGAAATCCACCGTAAATCAGGAACACGCTGGATAGACAGATAATGTCTGTGCCTTCGTTTTTAACAGCTTTGGAATGCCAAGTCAGCCTACACAGTGTCAATGTAAGTGAGAACAAAACGTAAAGCATGACATACATATTTTTGTACGGTTATATATACCTATATGCTTACTATCTCTTGTTAATACACTATCACTTTCAATATAGAACCTTCTGTAAACCTTTATCCACCCCCGAGGAAGGAGGCTAAGTAACTCCGAAACGCGTCGGGTGCAAGAATATTGGTATCAACATTATATCTGTGTACAAGTACATGATTCGCATTCCTTATAATTATTGCTATTTTTGCTTGATGTTTTTACTATGTTTTCAAGTTTATAAATCATTGTCTTTATTATACATACTCCTCCTACGTTCTTTTACATGTGCCTTTAAAGTCCACCACTAGGGGAACTTCCTGTTTTTGGTATATTTAATTTTGGATGTGGCACAACCTTGCAGTTAACTGTCGATCTACAATTTTTGCTAGAATGTAAAGGGGGATTTACACTGACCACCAGTGTAAGGGCAATTCTGCACTTACCACCAATGGAAATGGAAATGTACACCGATCACCAATGTTATGAAGAATTTACAATGACAACCAATGTAATGGGGGATTTTACATCAACAGCCAATAAAGGGGATTTCTACACTGGCCACCAATATAAAGGGGATTTACACTCACCGCCAATTTAAAGGGGGCTTCTACATGGACCACCAATGTAAGCGAGGATTCAAAACTGACCACAAATGCAAATTTGGGTTTTTTTAACAATTACTAATATAAAGAGGAGTTTCTACACTGGCCACCAATGTAATGGGGATTTACACTGACCACTAATGTAATAGGAGCATTCACAGTAGCCTCCAATGTAAAGAGGGATTTATACTGACCACCAACTTAACTGAGACATTTAGCCTGCGTTCACATTTGTGCAGGTTGGGAATACATGCAAAATCACTTTCCTGACACCACAGACACATGCTGCCCTTTAGCAGATACACAGAAGTGCCATTAATGACACCCTCATGCATCTGCTGAGATGTGCGTATTCACATGCACCACAATTCAAGGTACTGTGGCACCATGTTCTTTTGAAGAAGGGTTCCACCTCCAATTTGCTTACCTTTGCAGAACAGACTGATGTTAGGCTTAATGACTATAGTTGTAGGCAGGACTTTCAGAATGAATAGCGATGACGTCGGGAGGTTGACGTTCTGACGTCATCGCTATTCATTCTGAACGGGCGCTCGCCAGCCGGCCGGCGAATTCGCTCTACTTCTTATGCTGGAATGTAAGTTTTCTACGTGTTTTAATAAATTTATTTGTACGGAGTTACGCTATGGTCATCTCCTTTTTGCTCCTGTGTTGGTGATTTGGGTTGTGGCAACCCCCTCCTGCCCCATGCATGTCCGTGGTACATTGATTGAGTGATGTCCTGATGCTGCTGGATGCCTGAATACTAGGCCTTATACAAACCTGGTTTGCCTGTCATCTGCCACGCCAACAGAGGGATGTTCCAAAACTTGCTGGTCATCAGGCCCTTGGTTTATCTACGAGCTTATTGAGCTTACTATCTGGTAAGCATGTATTTTTAAAGGTGGAGGATCATTGCAAGGAGTGTCGTTTTCACTTTTCACTTTCAGACACCGATCCCTATAAAGAGCCTATTGGGGACTTTCCCCATTTCTTTAGAAGATTTTCTTTTTGGTCCTGGGACTTTTTTGTTTGTGTTTCACTATTTTGTGCTTTCGGCACTTTTGTGACTTTTATTATACATATTGATTGTTCATTATTGATTTGTATGCTATCTAATTTAATTTTTAGAGGATATACATATACCTTTATTATCAATTTGGTGTTTTTTCACATATACCCTTACACATGGTATGAGGGTTTAGCGCAGTTTTTTTCTTTGTTTTTATCCCGCAGCAATAGAGTCTGAGTGGCACACCAAGGTGTAGTAGGTCACATTACAAGGGGTAATAGGTCACATTACAATGTGTAATAGGTTCGGATGGTGGATTAAACAGTGCTCTGTGAGATGTTCAAAGCTTGGGATATTTTTTTATAACCTAACCCTGCCTTACACTTCTCCGGAGTTATCATGGGCCTCTTGGCTGCTTCTCTGATTAATACTCTCCTTGCCTGGCCTGTCAGTTTAGGTGGACAACCACGTCTTGGTAGGTTTGCAGTTGTGCCATACGCTTTCCATTTTCGGATGATGGATTGAACAGTGCTCCGTGAGATGTTCAAAGCTTGGGATATTTTTGTATAACCTAACCCTGCTTTAAACTTCTCCACAACTTTATGTCTGACCTGTCTGGTGTGTTCCATGGCCTTCATGATGCTGTTTGTTCACTAAGGTTCTCTAACAAACCTCTGAGGGCTTCACAGAACAGCTGTACTGAGATTAAATTACACACAGGTGGACTCTATTTACTAATTAGGTGACTTCTGAAGGCAATTGGTTCCACTAGATTTTAGTTAGCGGTATCAGCATAAAGGGGGCTGAATACAAATGCACACCACACTTTTCAGATAGTTATTTGTAAAAAAAAATTGAAAAGCATTTATAAATTTCCTTTTTCTTCACAATTATGTGCCACTTTGTGTTGGTCTATCACCTAAAACCCCAATAAAATACATTTACGTTTTTGGTTGTAACATGACAAAATGTGGAAAATTTCAAGGGGATATGAATACTTTTTCAAGGCACTGTACTTCACTACAAGTAAGTGATGTGACTAAAGCTGTGTAGAATTTCATTTTCTTTATTTTAGCTAACCTTCAGCTTTAACAATTATTTTTTTAGCTGGAAAAGTTTCAACAAAAAAATGTATAGGTTTATTTTAAATGATTTGATAAAAGATCCTTGGCTTTTGGCTGACTTGAATAGAAATACTAGTTGCTGATGTAACACCCCCTTACTCCTGGACAGAAGAGGAGGACCTCCAGGCTTGGTGGACTAGTATTTCATCTCACAGGGTGAACTCTTTGGCATGTTGTAAAGTAAAAGCAAGATGGGTGGCAGTCACTTAAGAAAGACCAAATGGTTTATTTAGCACCACAGTGAACTCCAGGAGAAAGGATACAGGATACCCCAAAAAAGCTCTGGACTTATCTTCTAGTAAAATGGTAGTAGGCTCTTTAAGAGCAGCTAAATAGAACCCAGATTATATACAAGCAATCAAAGGTACATTGGTGGATGAACAGTGAGAACTTCTTGCAATTTCCACTGGCAACAGCAGCTTCTGCTCGGCTCTCCAGGTCACACTTCAGCAAAGAAGCCCTCCCTCCAGCCATGCAAATCAGAGTGGAGCTATCAGTCAAGGATCTTATCAGTCTGCAGTTGTTGCTGCCTGCAGGGTGCATCAAATCCTTGACTAATAGCTCCACTGCACTTTGCATGGCCTGGGGAAGGGATTCAAAAGCTGAGGTTTGTTGGTTGAACTAGATGGACTTGTGTCTTCTTTGAACCTGACTTAGGCTTAACCTTAAATCAAGTCATGCTGCCATGAAAAGGGACAAAAAGTCATGTGACCCAAACATAAACTAAAAAAAGGTATTGATTACTTTTTTCCTAAAGCTTTTCCCATACCTCCCAACATTTTGAGATGGGAATGAGGGACACCTACTAGCAAACGTATGTAGGCATAGGACACGCCCCCCTGCCACACCCCATTAAAGGAGAATTAACCAAAAAAAAAAGGTTAATTAAATCCACAAGAGCTTTTTTTTTTACCACTACTATTCTTTTATATTGGCTTTAAAAATTTACAAATGCAGCAATTTAGAATTTGGATGAAAGGTTTAGCACAGGGAAACACTTTTTGAAAGATAATAAGTGCATTTTATATACAACTATATGAATCAGACCAAAATGAGGGACACATGAGGGGGGGGAGAGGGACATTGCTCCAAATCAGGGACAGTCCCTCGAAATCAGGGACAGTTGGAAGCTATGGTTTTCCCACATAAATGGATGGTGGGGAATGTCACTTGTAGCATAATGCCCTGTACACACGGTCGGACATTGATTGGACATTCCGACAACAAAATCCATGGATGTTGGCTCAAACTTGTCTTGCATACACACGGTCACACAAAGTTGTCAGAAAATCAAATCGTTCTGAACGCGGTGACGTAAAACATGTACGTCGGGACTATAAACGGGGCAGTGGCCAATAGCTTTCGTCTCTTAATTTAATCTAAGCATGCGTGGCACTTTGTGCGTCGGATTTGTGTACACACGATCAGAATTTCCGACAACGGATTTTGTTGTCGGAAAATTTTATAGCAAGCTCTTAAACTTTGTGTGTCGGAAATTCCGATGGAAAATGTCTGATGGAGCCTACACACGGTCGGAATTTCCGACAACATCGTCCTATCACACATTTTCCTGTCAGAAAATCCGACCGTGTGTACAGGGCATACAAGTACCACTGCACACTTAGTTTAGAGGCTAAGGCCAATGTGGGAGAAATATGTCAGAGGGGCACAACCAATGGGTGGGAATTTGAGCTGAAGCCCGTCGTTCATTCACTTCACACCAAAGTTGAATATAGTGTTTGGTGGCACTTGTATGCTACTATGTATTTTGGAGCCAAATGTGCTCTGTCTCTGCCAACACCTGACTACAGAGTGTAAAGCCAGGAGACTGATACTGCAGACTGTTATGGTATGCACGGCATGTGTGCTGCCAATTAGATATGGGAGTATTATCGGGGTTTACAATTGCTTTAACCACTTCAGCTGCGGAAGATTTTACCCCTTCATGACCAGGCCATTTTTTGCTATTCAGCACCGCGCTATTTTAAATGGCAATTGTGCGATCATGCAACGCTGTACCCAAACTTATTTTAGATAATTTATTTTGTTTTACACAAATAGAGCTTTTTGGTGGTATTTGATCACCAATGTGTTTTTTTATGTTTTTGGACAAAAAAGTCCAAACATTTAGAAAAAGATATCCATTATTTTTTACTTTCTGCTATAAAACATATCCAATAAAATAATTTAAAAAAATCTAATTTCTTCATTAATTTTGGCCAAAATGTATCTTGCTACACATCCGTATACAGTGGATATAGAAAGGAATCACCCCCCTTTAAAATAATCACATTTTGTTGCTTTGCAGCCTGAAATGATGACAGACACAATTTTTGTTTTATCTAGCTGTATTTACTCATTGCACCTTATAACATCCAAGTGAAAGGTTTAGCACCAACATGTCAGAAAAAAATTAAAAACAATCACTGATCTGGAAAAAGGATCACCCCTTTGTGTCAGTATTTCGCTGAACAACCTTTTGCTTTAATTACAGCCTGTAGTCTGTTGGGATATGTCTCTACTAACTTTGCACATCTAGACTGCAATATTTTGCCACTCTTCTTTGCAGAACTGCTCAAGTTCAGTTCAATTTGATGGTGACCATTTGTGGACTGCAGTCTTCATGTCATTCCACAGATTTTCAATGAGGTTTAAGTCTGGGCTCTGACTAGGCCATGTAAGGACGTTCACCTTTTTCTCTTTCAACCACTGTGTGGTCATTTTTGCTGTGTGCTTTGGGTCATTGTCATGTTGGAAGGTAAACCTTCCCTTCGACAACTTTCTGGCAGAGGGCAGCAGATTTTCCTCAAGAATTTGATGGTATTTTGCCCCATCCAGTGTTAATATTGGCAGCAAATTTCGATATAGTTTTAGTTTAAGGACTAAAATGGCATTTTAGATTTAGTCCCATTTTAGTCTTCTGCAATTGTTTTAGTAGTATTTAGTCGGCTAAATCTCCAATAGATTTTAGTCGACTAAAATGTCCTTCATTTTAGTCGACAAACTCATTTTAGTCTTCTAAAATCTAATGGGTGTAAGTAAATTGTAATGCATTAGTTAACATTTCTCTACAATTTCCAAACTCATTATATACTGCTGGAGTGAAAAATCAAATATGTTAGTATTTATGGTTTTGAGTTATGAACATGCACTACAGACCAGTGTTAATTTTGATCGGTGTTGTACCAAATACCTTCCACTTCTTAATAATAGACTTCATTTCTTTGCTTCTAGGCATTGATAAAGCCTTTGATTTTTTTTTGCATCTATCTCCTGACTTGTGCCTGTCCACAACTTTATACCGAAGAGCCTGGTGACAGTGCCTCGCCACCCATGGTTGATTGTTTGCTTCAGTTTCACTATCAGGGACTGAAATGCTCCAGGAATGCTTGTTTCATGCTGCACTAATCAAAATTACCACAGCTGATCGCAGTTGAAAGTCAAATGGCTTTGTGTGCCATTGAGAAGGTAATTAGCTACACCTGATTGAGTTTACAAGCCATTTCTAGGAGGGGGTGATCCTTTTTCCAACTCAGTGATTCTGTTTTTTTATTTTTTTCTGACACGTTGGTGTTATATCTTTCACTTGGATGTTATAAGTTGCACTTATAAATACAGCTGGATAAAACAAAAACTGTGTCTGTCTTAATTTCAGGCAACAAAATGTGATTATTTTAAAGGGGGTGATTGTTTTCTATACTCACCGTATATACTGGAATTTACATTTTTTTTTATGCTACTATTGGCGCCGATCAATGACTTACAACAGGACTGCAATAGTGCGGAGAGCAATCTGACACTAACTGGCGCTGGGGGGGGGGGACTGACTAACTATACACTGTCACTGTACCAATGACACTGTCTGGGAAGGGGTTAATATCTAGGGCAATCAAGGGGTTAAATATGTGCCTAACTATGTGTAATGTGTGTACAGTGTGCTGCTTTTTACTAAAGATCTCTCAGTTCTCAGCTCTCTTTGTACAGAGCTCTGTGTTGTTTACCAGCCAATCAGCAGGTCCTGGCCCTGAATCATTGGCTGGGGTTTGCTTACAGGCTCCCGCTGTGTGCAATCACAGCAGGTACCGGGCGGTCCAAAACCCGGAAGTAGGCAGCAACATACAGGTACTTCACTTTGCCTACAACAACCGCCCCTCCGCGGTTCATTGTGGGCAAAAAGTGGTTAAATGATGTCTGTACTAAAAGTACAGTTATCTTTGAGGATTCATTCTGTATAGATCTGCAGTGTTGTAAAAGGGCTTGTGTACACATACATACCCAGGATATGTAGGGGGAAAATAAATTGCTAAATCTGCAAATCGTGAACTTTGAGTCATGTATAGTGCATTTAAGTATCATTGAAAATTTAGGTTCTAGCTCTATCCATAGATCTGTTTCCAAGACTCTCCCTCATCAACCCAATAAGATATGGCTCCTCCCAGTCTGAAAAGGAAACAACAGACCAAACTTCCTACGAATTCTCCTGCTTGCTCTGTTACTAGCCAGTACTGGAAAAAAAAAAAAAAACTGAAACAAGAATGGGTTGGAAAATATGCAATCCTGAATTTACACTTTAGGGAACCTTCTAACTTTCCTTAGGTCATGCTCTAAGATGTCCCAATGAGAGACAAGTCAGAAACACAAAGTAATGCAAAGTAAATTATTTTTGGTCAAAATGAAGCTAAGGCTAATTAGGAAGACACCTATCCATTTGGAGATTCACTGCCCTATACAGTGCAACACAACAGGTTACCTTTAACCACCACCCCTCCCTACCCAGCATAATCTTACCTATAGGCCCCAGGCACACTTGGCATCAAAAACACTTCTTTTAAGTGCAGCTGTGCATAGAAACCAATTAGCGTCCAGGTTTTATTGTCAGGGTCGGTTCACACTGAGGCAGCACGACTTACAGCGCGACTGCCTCAGGCGACCCAGGACACGACTCAGCGGCGACTTGCAAGACGACTTCTGTATAGAAGTCAATGCAAGTCACCCCGAAAGTCGTACAGGAACCTTTTTCTAAGTCGGAGCGACTTGCGTCGCTCCGATTAGAACGGTTCCATTGCACAGAACGGGACGCTACTTGTCAGGCGACTAGGTTGCACACAGGCAACTCCATCGCTCCTGGCAAGTGAATAAAGTGGCAGGGGAGCAAAAATATAAATATATGATGCTAAGGAGGCCTAACTTAAAGTACATTTGACACTCTGAGAGAAAGATCCCAAGGGACGTGAACTTAAAGGAATATATCTGAAAAGGAAAGCAGCCTTATAAAATGTTCTGACAAATGGACAAAAGGTCACATTGCAGTTCATGGGTGCCCTGAATGCTAGGAGCCCTGAAAATACCTAAATCCAAACCATGCTGTCAATATCCAAAACAGTAGTTATATTCTTTATGTTCCATCTCTGATCATGTTTGTGGCCAATTGACAAAAAATGTCAAGAGTTACAGATCTTGTGATCAGCTGGCTTTCTCTCTTTCTTGGCTTTTAGTACACTTTATTCACCTGTTCTAAAGAGAGCTTTAGCTCTCAGGTCACTCTGCACCCATGCTTTTAACTCTAGATTTTCCATATGAAGATGTGGAGCTGAAAGGTACTACCCATTTGTTGGAAAACTCTACAAAGTCTCAGAAGTTCAAAGTCAATTTTCCTAATGATAGCCTGAAAAGAATTCCACAAAACAAATTGTTGAACCTATTAGGTGTACGACCAATGTACATACCCAAGCGGTGTGTGGGCACAGTCGTGTGTTTCCAGAATTTCTTGTCTGAAAAACCTAGTACCGGTACCAGCATGAAGGTTGATATAAACCATTGTTGCAACATTGACTCTGAATATGTCTACCTGATACATGCTCCCGAAACTTCAGCAGAGTCTCATTTACCGTTCAGATCTCTTTTGGGTTGTAAGCCGCTTGAAGTAAGGTATATCTGGATGCCAAAAACCATGAATAACAGTCTCCCCCAAACCAACCCCAAAAACTGCAATCTCTGGTAATAAAAACTCAAGGTAGAGGAAGGGGGTTACCCAGTCATCATTTGGTGAAATTCCCTTTTATAATTATCTACCTGTATCCACAAGTCAAACCAAATGGGAGAAGGCAGACAAATTGGTAGGTCTACATCCTCAAAGGTTTACATTTTAAAGAGACCTTGTATGGAGTTGGAATCACTGAATGGGCAGAGAAAAGAGTAAACACTAGGAAAATAAACTTCTTAGATTGAACCAAGTTTAGAGGTTTAAAATCCAACCTAATCTTGAATGGACCTTCTTGACCTATGAGGGCCTGACTGATATGCCCCATACACACAATCGGATTTTCCGACGGAAAATGTGTGATAGGACCTTGTTGTCGGAAATTCCACCGTGTGTAGGCTCCCTCACATATTTTCCATCGGATTTTCCGACACACAAAGTTTGAGAGCAGGCTATAAAATTTTCCGACAACAAAATCCGTTGTCGGAAATTCCGATCGTTTGTACACAAATCCGACGGACAAAGTGCCACGCATGCTCAGAATAAATAAAGAGATGAAAGCTATTGGCCACTGCCCCGTTTATAGTCCCGACGTACGTGTTTTACGTCACTGCGTTTAGAACGATCGGATTTTCCGACAACTTTGTGTGACCGTGTGTATGCAAGACAAGTTTGAGCCAACATCCGTCGGAAAAAATTCTAGGATATTGTTGTTGGAAAGTCCGAACAAAGTCCGACCGTGTGTACGGGGCATTAGACTTCTTGAGAAGAAGCAAAATTAAGAATATCAACCAAGCCTGGGATTAATTAGATGAAATGCAGATTCAAGAAAGCAGAGACCTCTGCTATGATTTTTCCAAAATACAGGGAGCTGAGAAAAGACCAAAAGCAAAAGCTGTAAACTAAAGATGAGAAACATCTTTGCATAGATGATCTGAGAAAATGCTGAAAATCTGGATGAATAGCCACATGTTGATATGCATTCCTATACTCTATGTTACCACTGAATAATCTGGAGGTATAGTAAATTGCTCCTTTTAAAAAAAATGGTTCATAGAGCATGGTTGTGAGAAATAGTGAGATGCTACATTTAGTTCCTTTATGTGTGCAATCCACTGCATGCCAGAATCAATAATATAATGTAAGGCTGCGAAAATTAACGATTAATTCCTCAATTAATCGTTAATTTTTTTGATCGATCAAAATTTTTTTGAGCGGTAGGCTGCCTGCACAGTCTGCGGGCATCTCCCGCTGTGTGTCTCCGAGCTGAGTGTGAAAACTTAGCTCCAAGACACACAGCGGGAGATGCCCGCAAACTGTGTAATCCAGGCACAGGCACTGACTACAGTGAGGCTGTGATTATGGGCACAGTGGGACTACATTATGGGCAGGGTGAGACAGCATTATGGGTATGGTGAGGCTGCGATTATGGGCACGGTGAGACTGCAAATATGGGCACGGTAAGTCTGAGATTATGGGCACGGTGAGACTGCATTATGGGCACGGTAAGGCTGCGATTATGAGCACGGTGAAGCTGCGATTATGGGCATGGTAAGGCTGAGATTATGGGCACGGTGAGGCTGAGTTTATGATGTGTGACGTCCTAGCCATGCCCCGCTATGTCCGGTTTCGGCCGTTGCCATAACAACGGTGCTAAATCAGCTAAAAGTAGTTGGATCTGTATGTGCGTTAATTAGTCGAAATTAGTCGATTAACCGATTTAAAAAAAATCAATCAATTGAACACGAAAATTTTAATCAGTAACAGCCCTAATATAATGTAATTTATAACTTGACTCTTGACTTCTAATAAAATCGAACACAGAGCTAAGTTCCAGTTTGATAGCAGCTTAAAGAGGAGGTTCGCCCAAAAGAAAAAAATTAAAAGCCAGGAGCTACACATACTGCAGCTGCTAGCTTTTAATAATAGCACACTTACCTGTCCTATAGTCGAGTGATGTCGGCACCGCAGCTGATGTTTCCATCAGCTGTCGGGTGCTGCCGCAGCTATTGCGGGTAAGGGAACCCAGCAGTGTAGCCTTATGGCTTCACGCTGGGAACCCTACTGCGCATGCACGAGGCCCTGCTCCTCTCTCTTACTGGCCCGGCGACAGGTGGAGATGGAGGAGTGAGGCGGGAGCCCAACGGTGACGTCATGGGCCGTGGCGCAGACTCCTGGAAGTGTACCCACTGTGACAAGTAGCAGGGTGATGTTGGCTATTTCTAGGGTTTTTTGGAGTAAAGACATTTCATGACAGGAACACAGTAGTGCAGAAATTTAAGATAGCAAAACATGTTTAATGGCTGATGGTAAATGGCTATCATCAGAATGCAGGACCATGAGCACCTTTGCTAGAGCAATTGAAGGCATGGATGTACTCCCAGATTACCTAGATCAATGATTCTCAACCTGTTTCCAGTCAAGGCACCCTCAAAAATTAAGCACAATCCCAAAGCACCCCATTGTAAGATATAAAAAATGAAACTAATAATTTTTCATACTGCATCAGCATCCACACATATAGGACACCTAACATTAGAGGCTATTTATACTTAGAAAGCAAATACACTTTTGCACACTGGTACTGACTAATATTCCAGCATTTGTTCTCCCCCATATTCTTTCCCCCATGCAGCTAACGTGGCTCCAGTGAGGGTCAAACAAGGATCCTGTGAAGGTGCCTGGTGTCCTCCTTATCTACCGATGATGTCAGTGGTGGTTAGGATGCTGGCGGCTGGCCAGCACAGTCCTCCAGGTTATAATGTTGCACAATGAAAACCAGTGGCTTTGTATAACAAACAGGCATGCTTGATCCACTTGTTAAAAACAAACACAAATTCGCAGCTCACTTGCCAGCCTGCAACAAAACGGAATTTACACTGTCCAGTGGCACTGGAGCTTACAAATATATTTGCAAATGTGTACAACCCCTTGTTTTTAATCTGAACTGTTGGACATGGTCAATTTGGTTTTGTTGCAGGCTGGCCGGTAAGTGAGCTGAAAATTTTTGTTTGTTTTTGATGCATGTTGCCTTTCCATGTGCTCCTAGCTGCAGAGGCTAGTTATAGGTTGGGGTGGTTGCCATCTTTTTGTATAGTTGACCCACTTGGCTTGTTCACAATTTTTTCAAAATTTTAGGCAATTTGGGGAAATGGGAAATTGTAGGCATTTTGCCAAGGCAACCCTGAGAGGTAAACAGCATGTGTACACAGTCCTTGTCTGGATGAGTCTCTCACTCTGTGCACAGCTCATTCTCCGCCAGTCTGCTTCCAAAGAAGACCCAATATCACCAATATAAAGCAGTGCCGTGCCACAACAGATATGCCTGCAAAGAAGCTCCTATAGTGTAGTAAGTAAAAGCTTTTAATTAAAACCGCATCAATAAAAACATACAATACACTTACAGAAATGCTGCTGCCTATCTCGGCAGCAGCATGTGATGTCAACAGGCACCAGCTCCGCCCTACACGTGTTTCATCCAATGGGACATCTTCAGGGACATTTTCAGGGGTCTGTGGCTTCTTACACTAATATAAACTAGCTCTAGAACCATGATTCTCGAGTCTTCAGGCACATACTGATTCACAGAGCAATCAGAAGCAACAAAATCCTAAGTGCATTGTTATGAAACTGATAACCAGCGTTCTGATGGTTATGCCCTAGCCCGCCCTCTGACACGTACCTGGTCGGAGGCCAAACTGTTGAAAGGGCTTCCCTTGCGACTAAGTGCAGAGCACCCCTGAAGGTGGTACCAGGAAGTGCTATGCTCAGAGAAGCAGGGGTTGCCAGCTGCGACAGGTGATGAGGAGATGTCAGCTGGGTGGTGGCTGAGGAGCAGGATGCACTTCTGGGCAGGAGTCCCTCAGGAGCACCAGGTGAGACTTGGCAGAAGGGAGAGTCAAGAGCAGAGTCAGGGGCCGTGCCAGAAGTCATGCAAGAAATATCAGCCAGGAGTAAGGCAGCAAGCAGAGTCAGAAGTCAGCCGGGGTCATACACTGGTAATCAGGCAGCAGCGGAGTCAGAAGAGCAAGCCAGAGGTCATACACAGACCAGCAGACAGAAGGGGAGTCACTGGAACAAGCTAAGGGTCAAAGCCAGGAATGGAGACAAGACGGGTCAAAGGCAAGCCGGGTCGTTAACAGGAAATCCAATAATAGCAGGAACAGGAACACTCGGGGGAGCTGAAGATCATCCAGCAACTAGTGGCTGATGCTGCTGGCTTTAAATAGGGCGCCAGGACCTGTCATCTGCCTTGGCACACGCGCAATGCGCACTGGCACATGAATCTGCGCAGCCGTTCGTGCCCATGTGCGCATGCGCATTAGTGAATTTCTATGTGTCAAGCTGCGATTCCGCTGGGCATTAGCAGATATGCCAGTTCCTCTGTGGACTGTTCTCTGACACCCTTTGGGCCTTACTATAGGTTAGTGAGGCTGCATATCACATGTATTTTTCATTGATAAATTCACATTTATAATACAAAATTTTGATTACGGTATATACTAGAGTATATGCCGAGTTTTTCAGCACATTTTTTAGGCTGAAAAACCCCCATCGGCTTATACTCGAGTGAGGGTCTCGAGTGAGGGTGCCCATCTGCAGCCGTACCTTTGATAACTAAAACAGAGGGTGTCTCCCGCTGTGTCATGCCCATCTGCAACTGTAACTTTGATTACTAAAACAGCGGATGTCTTCCACTGTGTTATGCAGTCTGTTCGGCCCTGCCTCCTCCTCGTCCGTGATAGATGGAACACTGATGCAATTTTCCAGCATTGTATCAGTGTTCCACCTATCACAGACACAGTGAGGCTGCAAATGGGCACAATGAGGCTGCAAATGGTTACAGTGAGGCTGGAAATGGACACAGTGAGGCTGCAGATGGGCACAATGAGGTTGCAAATGGGCACAGTGAGGCTACAGATGGGCATTGTTTACCTAGTAGCTGCTGCATTTTCCCACCTTAGGCTTATACTCGAGTCAATATGTTTTCCCAGTTTTTTGTGGTAAAATTAGGTGCCTCGGCTTATATTCGGGTCAGCCTATACTCGAGTATATATGGTATATAAATATACTACTGATGCAGAGCTTAGCCAGTGTCTGTAGCGAATTAAATGTGAACTCAGAATAAACATCAATACAGTGTAGTATAAATGTGTCAAAGTCCCAGAATTGCAACAAACATTTTAACATAAACATCAATCTCCTTAACAAGGTAGTAAACCCTTGCTTGGTCATTTTTACCTACAGGTAAGCCTATAATAAGGCTTACCAGTAGGTAAAATGAATATCTCCTAAACGTGTACCATTTAGGAGATATTCGCCCTGCATGCAGCCAGTGACATCACTAGTGCATGCGCTCTGAAGGCCTGGCATACCTTGCCGGAACTTCAGAGCTTTGTGCTGGAACCAAGGGCTCCTGGACGCACGTGCAGGAGTGACGTCATTGCCTTTTCGGTCAATCACATAGCCGGAGCGCGCAAACCTGGAAGAAAGACCGGGAGAACATGTTAGCCTTCTCAGCGGTGACAGTACAAAGCTGGAGGGCTTTGTTCCAAGGTGAGTATGTCATAATGTGCTAGTATGCAATGCATATTAGCACATTATGCCATTGCCTTGCAGGTGTTTTTTTTAAATAACACCACAGTTTACAAACACTTTAAGTGTAATGAAACATCTTTATTAGGTCCCTTTCACACAAAGGGTCTGATCGGGTCTGCCTGTCAGTTTTTCAAGCAGACTTGATCGGAAGGTCCCTGCACATCTATGGACAGGTGGGTGTAAACTGACTTGTGTCCAGGTTACATCCGCCTTTCTCCTGGCCTGATCCAATCCACTAAAAAGGTAAGGGATCCATCCTCTTCTGTTGATCAGGGCGTAGTCAGGTGTAAACAGACAGCAGAGTCCGTTTACTCCTGGCCGCCCATAGAGCAGAGCAGACTCTGTCTGTGTCCGCTCTGCAGAAACTGAGTGGACACATATGTGTTATCCACCCGCTCTGCTCAAAAGCGGATCCGTGAGCGGAGTCAACCCTATCTGAAATGGGCCTAATAAGACCCCTTTTGCACTGAGGCAGTTTTCAGGCATTTTAGAGTTAGAAATAGCACCTGTAAAGCACCTGAAAACTGCCTCCCATTCTCTGCAATGGGTGCTCTCACACTTTTGTAAAAGTCCTGCAAGGAGCATCTTTGGGGTGGTTTGGGAGACAGGCAACAGCATTTTTTGTTAGAACTCTCTTAATCAAGTAGATTTCAATCCCGGCAGCATAAAATCCTCCTCGTGACAACACCTCCATTACCATATGACTCACACTCCACCCAAAAATAAAACAAAATCACACATACAGTAGTGTAATAAAGCTTCTAAATAAAAAATAAAAATACACTCACATAAAGCTAGTGCACAACAGCATATAATTAGCAGGAATCCACTCTCTCATTTTCCTGCAGTTTGCTGCTAGCCATATTTAAACTTTTATTTCTCACTGTAGGCCAGTTTATTTCTCCGTGTTTGTAGCCACACCGGATCCTGAACATGTTGCCAGACTCCATCTCCATGCATTTACATCATGAAAGACTTTGTCAAGGGTCTTTTTTTTGTGTTCTATTGGGGGTTATCAGCTGCAGCAGCTTTTTTGTAGGTTAATTTAATTTTGTGAGTTTTCTACACTGTTCTAGATCTTTTTATTTTGAACACAGGATGTGGCGAGTTAATTTTTACATTTTTATTGGGGTGGTTGGATGGATTAAGTGGTGGTGCTTGAATTCCTAATTTTAGATTTCATAGATTTATTATACAAGATACAATGTCATTCTCTATAAAATATGAAACAAATGTAAGTCCAATAGCCTTAACTATGATTATTATTTACCTAATCGCTTTATGTCAGGTACATGACATACCAATACATGGAAGCTGTCAGAGGAACATATTGATAAATCCCCCTGCTTTTAAGACATATAATAGTGTAATATGAGTTTCCTTTGCTATGAAAAATTGGCGTTTGAAAACTTTACAAGAATTCAGTAAACCTGGGTACGCACTATAAGAAAATTGGAAGAAAAATTCCATATGAGGAACAATCAATATCTGATTGTTAGTACAGTGTTTTCGACAGCTGATTCCGACTGTTCAGATGCAAGGAAACGAAGGTGCAAGCTAGAAAATTTTAATCATATGTGAACACAACCTCTGATTTTCGCTCAATGTGTAGTTATTATACGGAAATAAACGAATAGAGAAAAACATGCATTATGAGGAGCAAAGAATGGCCTGGAAGGTGGCAGCAGCAAACATACAAATCATACACAAAAAAGGATGTTTGCCTTTGTCGTTTGAGAATTTTCGTACAAGTTAAAACCAATGTCGGTTACATCATGATGCGCACCTTCGTGGAAAATCAGACAACCGGTCGTGCGATTTTTTTATAGTGCGCACCCCACTTAATACAGCACCAGGAAAGCTGCTTGTAATATTATATTGAACATTTCCAGGAGCAGCACTAAACAAGCCCACCTAACCACTCCATAAATGTTTTTATTTCTACCAAAGCTTAGTTTTATGTTTAATTCCAGGTACACATTTATTGGACTTGTACATAGTTTCAATGTCACATTCAGATAGCTAAGATTACTTTCAAAGTATGACAGCATTATACAGCTAGTTCCGGGTTTGTGACAAACATGCTTAGTCACTAAAAATTATAAGCGCACAGAGCGCCATCTTGTGGTTGTGCTCAACAAACAAATTGATCTGCAGCAGTCTGGATACATACAGTATGTATTATAAACTGGCACAAATTATTATTATTATTATTATAATACAGGATTTATATAGCGCCAACAGTTTACTCAGCGCTTTACAATATAAAAGGGAGACAATACAGTTATAATACAATAAAATACAAGACAGTTATAATACAATAAAATACAAGAGGATTAAGAGGGCCCTGCTCAGAAGAGCTTACAATCCAATAGGGTGGGAATTATACCCAAATCAGTCTATAGACTGGGTTTCACTATGTTCTTAGCGTTTTGCCTCCTTCGCCAATGCAGAGCAAGCAGATCCCCATATACTGTAAATTAACAAATGATAGAAAAAAATCTGGGATTAGGAAAGCCAGTTAAAGAGGAACTGCATTCTGCTCACATAATTTGTAATAAAAACATCTTTGCCATTCTGAAGCTTCCCTCCAAAAACTTTGCATATTATCTTATATATACTGTGATTCTGTACTTGCCAAACATGCTGCAGAAATTTCCCTCCACTAAGTCTGGCTGCATCCATTTTAACTGTGGGCAGCTGAAGCTGCTGCCTGTTCACTTCCTGGATTTACAAAGACAAACAGAGGCATACCTCTAGCTCTGCAGCCCAGCAGCTCTCATTGACCCTCTTATGACGCATCACTTTTCCCTTCCTGGCAAACTCTCACAGACCTAGAGAGAGAGCTGTGCATGATGTCATAAGTCTAGGCTTTTTACCAGACAAGAAACAGGAAGTGGGCTGTATAAGGTATTTACTGGGAGGGAAAAAAATGTTTTACTATCCAAAGTTAAAATAACAAGGGCAGAAGATTTAATAGATGGAAAGTTGAAAAAATGACTGAAGGTCTGCTTTAGCGAATTCATTGTATGAATGCATAAAAAGCAGAGGGCAGTGAGAAGTGTAAACTGCAATATCTGTCGAAGAGTGTTAGTATCTGCTCTCTTTTACAACCAGGCCCCTTAAAAGAGAAGTATAGCCAAAGCTATTTTGAATATACTCCTCCTGGGATCACAGGAGTGCACTTCGTTCTGCACTACTGTGACCTGTTTTTCAGCCAGTGGGCTTTAGTCACTCCATATGGTCTGGATCCACCCAGAGGCCTGGACCAACACCTGGCATACATCCTTGAACGCATACATCCCTAAATGCAAGTATGTATTTCATGTGAAAAACATGAACCAACTTATCGTTTCCCTGCTATGGGTAGTCCTAAGGACATGTAGTATATCTAAATGTCCTTGTCCAAGATCCTAAAACTCCAGATCCCAGATGCAGCTGTCCTTAAATGGCACATGTCGATGAGTGAAATTTCAAAGATATAAGAAAACAGGAAGCGCAATGACCTGACACAATAAAACACTTTATTATCAAAAGGAAAGACAAATATCATTTCACTCATGTTTCACGAGAAGCAGAGGGCTTTGAATACAGCCATCATTGTGAAGAGGAAAAATTAAACCGGGGCCAGTGATGCGGTGTTGATGGCAAGTAAATCCTCCTGGAGCACTTCCAGGTAGCTGTCAAGATGGAAAAGGTGGCTCTATCGTGCCTGGATTGAACTCTATGTTGGGGGTCCTCACTACCAACTTCTGCAAGGATAGCCAGGATTGGTAAGAATCTTTTTGCTCCTAGCAAATTTAAAGGGTCCAGGTTGTCGATTAAAGACATACAGGCAGTCCCCGAGTTACGAACGGGTTAGGGACTGCCTGTTTGTTCTTAAGTCGGATTCGTTTGTAAGTTGGAAGCGCATGCGCAGAACGGCAGAGACGTCGTTTTCCGATGTTTTCCGATGTTCTGTCAAGTAGCGGCGCATGCGCAGACGTCGTTTTCCAATGTTTTCTGCTGTTTTCCGATGTTTTCCAATGTGCCCACCGTCGAAAAGTGGCCGCGCATGCGCAGAACGTCACACCGCCTCCCGTTTGTAAGTAGGAGTCGTTCACAAGTCGGAGGTTCGTAACTCGGGGACCTCCTGTACCTTTTTTAATATACATGAACTGTTTAAAAAAAAAGCAAGTGCTTAGCTTGTCAATGTATTTTGCATGCGCAAAAGAGCCTCTCAACACTGGCAGTAAAAGTTTTAACATCAAGCTGTTCATAAATTGTTCCAAATAATTTGTGATATGCGGCTTGAGATGTCTATGGGTTTTAGCGAGCAATGCACATCAGGTTCAATGAACATAGAAGGTTGATTGACAGGATAACAGTGTACCCAGGCATTTATCACTACATAAAAATAATGATATCAAAGGACTGACCTTTAAAGGGGTTGTAAAGGTAAAAGTGTTTTCACCTTAATGCATTCTATGCATTAAGGTGAAAAAACATCCGACAATACCCCCCCCAGCCCCCCCCCCCCATTTTACCTACCTGACCCTTTGAAAGTCCCGCGCTCGCCCCCGACATCCTCTTCGACGCTCAGCCTGGTCGTTGACTGGCTAGAGTGGATGAATTGAAAGCAGCGCAGCCATTGGCTCGCACTGCTGTCAATCACATCCAATGATGCGGCGTGCCGGGGGCGGGGCCGAGTGATACAGTGAGTGGCTATGGCCGCTGGCTGTATCACGGGAGCGCGCCCGCAAGCACTCAACACCATGTGAGGGAGCTCGCATCAAGGTGTTGAGTCCTTGCAGGGGGGAGTCGAGACAGCCGCCGAGGGACCCCAGAAGACCAGGTTCGGGGCCACTCTGTGCAAAACGAGCTGCACAGTGGAGGTAAGTATAACATGTTTGTTATTTAAAAAAATAAATAAATAAAACTTTAGTGATCCTTTAAATGGTATTGAGGCCATACCTAACACATATAACAGAAAAAAGGAGCGTTTTTCAAAATTTTTCCAGGGGAGACATATTGGATCTGTGTGCTGAAAATCATGACACCAAGAGGTCTGAATGAAGAAATCAAGATCAGCTCTATTTTGTAACAAGTAGGTAAGGATTTACAACTATTAGAAATGTTTCACATCGGGCAGATTCTGTTTCCAATCAGTGGGGCATCCACTCACTGGTCCCCTGCTAATCGGAGAAGAGCGGGGCGGATGTCACATCTGTGTCTGCTCAGTTTATGCAGAATGGGGGAGCCCGTGTGCCCCCTATGGACGGACCGCTACTGGTGGACCTTATCGGAACCGCTGTGTGGAAGGGGCCTTCGAGTCTCTCAGTTTCTTAGTCATATAAATTACTAAGTATTTATTATATATTATCATTAGTTTTTACTTATCTTTTAATATTAATTTCATTTGTTTTTAGCTTATAAGCATGTACCACATTTTTTCTTCAGTACTATTCCAGTAGAATTCCAGTCAAATACTAACTATACCTAAACCTGCTCCCACCCTCATTCTAAGCTCATTCTAACTACCCTGTAATAGAAAGATGACTACACCTGTATATACTGAGGGCACTCCAGCCTGGTCACATGATTGGCTCCCAGCACCAGCTTCGGTATAGAGGAGGGGCAGCTGACAATGGATGTCCCATAGTAAGCCCATGGGTGACGTCATCACCGAGGCTCTGCAGCCATTGTCGTGATCTCTGCTCTCCACTTAACCAGCCACTGGTGTGATCACGTGATCTGATCAGAGCTCCCTCAGGTTAGGTAAGTATAAATATCTTTCCTTCTCTGGGTAGTTCAAATAGGCTTAGAATGGGGGTGGGAGCAATTTTAAGTATAGTTAGTATTTGACTGGAATTCTACATTAATGCCATCAATAAGCCCCATACGCACATGAAAGTAAATTCTTTTATGAGCTTCTATTAAGTGAAGTTCCTTTCTGAGCTTCTATTAAGTGAAGTTCCTTTCTGTAGGTTTATATATCAATACATGTTTCTACAGCAAATCTGGAAAAGGGGGCAACAATTTATTTGGGCCCTCCCCCATGGTATTGCGGCTGACATTTTCTTCTCTTCCATGTTCCTTTTCCCATCCCAGTCTCCATTTCTCTTCTTTCTAGTTATTTATTTTAGGATGTGGCCCCTAGATGTTTCTATAAAAGAATCTTTTTGGATGCTCAGCGTTACTTGGCTGTGTTTCAATACAGTGAGCTCTGAGCTATAATGCAGTTATAGAATTGTGGATAACTGTTTATGATTGTCTGGCCATAAAGATGCTCATCTGCCAGGTCTTGGAGAGAGTGGAAAGATTTAGAGGAGAAGACCTGCTCTGTCAATGCCTAAAAGCCCCTGAAGACAACACTGTGTACCCTGGAAAAATGATTCTCTGCTTGTTGGGATCAAGATGAAGATAGGCCAGTGTTTCTCAACGCCAGTCTTCAATACGCCTCAGCAGGTCATGTTTTCAGGTTTTTTCTCAGATGAAATGGCTGTGGTAATTACTAAGGCAGTGAAACTGATCAAATCACCTGTGCAAAATAATGGCAAGCCTGAAAACATGACCTGTTGGGGCACCTTGAGAACTGGAGTTGTAAAACACTGAGATGGACAGACCTACATTCAGCAGCCAGTTCAGGGGAGTCACCCTCCAGAGCATGCTAGTGGTTTAGCTCAGCCTGAAGAAGGAAGTTGTAAGCAGCAGGTGGGCACACGGCAGGAAGTAGATCAAAAGGCGACTGGGCCAAGTTATGCAAGTACAGGAGGAGATCCCAGCAAACATGTTAGAAGAAGAAGGAGGAGGGCCTTCTCTCTGTCACCTGGCTAAAGCTCTAAATGGCCAAGCAGATGCATAAGGTCAGCCCCTGAGCTTATTGCTTCTCCTAGGCAACCAGCAAGTGGGGCCCAAAGGCTAGAAGAGTTAGCACTGTCATATTTGACAGCTGAGCAATTGTCATGTCAAGATATGACTATGGCGGTTCTAACACTGGCTCTGGCTTTTTCTGACAGTCTTCAAGCTTTTCCAGCACATTTCCAAATAACATTTTTATTAAAGTTTGTGGTTGCGATACAAAATAAAGAGGTACGTAAGTTCAAAAGGTACACATCTTATTGTGCAATAATACTTTTAAGTATTCACACATGAGTACTAATGCTAAGCTTAAAGCGGGATTCCGGCCGTGAAAAAAAAAAAATTAAAGTCAGCAGCTACAAACAATGTAGCTGCTGACTTTAAATAAGCACACTTACCTGTCCTGGGTGCCCACGATGTCGGCCGCCCGAGGCCCACCCGTCCCTCGGCTCTCGGGTCCCGGCACCGCCATCCTAACTAAGGGAAACAGGCAGTGGAGCCTTACGGTTTCACTGCCCGTTTCCTACTGCGCATGCGCGAGTCGCGCAGCGCTTTGCGATTGGGACGCGATGTGTTGTGGGACACATACAGTTCCCATAACACACCGCGCCCCATTCCCCAGAAGACAACGCGGGGAGGAGAAGACTGAAGATCACCGCGGCGTAGGAAGAGGCAGATTAGGAAGGCTGCCTAGCAACAGCCATTTCATGTAAGTTAAAAATGTTTTTATTTTTTTTTTCCCTCCATTTTTTTAGGTATTTTTTTGTGCAATTTTTTTTTCAGGGTAGACCTCTACTTTAAGGACTTCTGTAAGTGTTTATCTAGCGTTACCGTTTTGTCAAACATGCATCGCAATTTCGTTTAATAAACTGTAACATCTTGTATATAACTGTAATGCCTTGTACACACGATCGCACATTCCGACAAAAAAATCCATGTTTTTTTTCAGATGGATGTTGGCTCAAACTTGTCTTGCATACACATGGTCACACAAAGTTAATCAGAAATTTCGAACGTCAAGAACGCGGTGACGTACAACACGTACTACGAGCCAAGAAAAATTAAGTTCAATAGCCAGTGCGGCTCTTCTGCTTGATTCTGAGCATGCGTGGAACTTTGTGCATCGGAATTGTCTATACACGATCGGAACGGGTTTTGTTGTCGGAAAATTTGAGAACCAGATCTCAAATTTTGTGTGACGGAAATTGCGATGGAAACTGTCCGATGGAGCCTACACACGGTCAGAATTTCCAGCAAAAGGCTCCCATCGAACATTTTCCGTCGGAAAATCCGACCGTGTGTACGAGGCATTAGAGTCACAAGAATGCACTATATGAAAAAAGGAAAGGGAAAAGGGGGAAAGAGAGTCATGGAAGTAGCTTTTTAAATTTTTTTACCTGTTTAGGGTGGGTCCTTCCGAAGGTGCCACAGCTCCCAGACCTTATTATGAGCCTCCAGTCTGATTTGAATCCTAGCCATCATTTTCTCCATCAATTCCACATCCTTAATTCTGGAGAAAAGGGCCTCTAAGGAAGGGGGGATGCAGCGTTTCCAGTTTTAGGGCTATAAGACAGCGTGCTGCTGTGAGGCCATGACGTACTAGTTTTTTATAGGGTGTGGGGATCTTTAGAGGAGACAGACCTAGTAGGAAAAATTTGGGGGTCACCGGGAACGGTAGCTCCAGTAGGCAGACTAGTAGTTGTTGGAGTAAAAAGGAGTAATTATTGGGCAGTTCCAATAAATATGGGGGAGCGTGCCTCCTCCATAGCACCTATCGGAGCTAGTAGGATAAATGGCATGAAGTACATCTGGGGTCATGTACCAGAATAAGAGGATTTAGTACGTGTTTTCTTTATATAGTGTACAGATTGAACTCTTTGCTGCTTGGGACCATATCACCCGCCACTGTTCTATGGGAATTTCCTCATTGAGGGCTTTCTCCCATCTTGTCATGTAGGAGTGGTTGCCCTTTTTGTCCGGGGGGCAGGCATTCAGTATTTTTTAGATATCTGATATTAGGCCCTTTTGAGCATGACCTGCCAGGATTAGATTTTAAAAAGGGGATGGGGGGCGAATTGCAGGTCTGGGGCAATAGTAAGTGCGTAGTGTCTGATTTGCAGATACCCATAAAACATAAAACACCTGTCATCGTAGATCGAATTTAGTCTGAAGGTCGGCAAAGGGTAGCAACTTGCGTGATCTGGGGTCCACTATATGCCCATAGTGAAACGGGTCCTGTGATATCCATGGGTGTGACATCTGATGTGTGAGGCTATCCGGCACCTTGGGGTTGCAGACAAATGATGCCACAGCCGCCTAAGTTGGGCCATAGAGCCCAGCAGGTGCTACCTCTGTATTCGCACTTCAGAGTAAGCTATTCGGGTGGGTTGGGGCTAGCCATATTTTTTCTATTTCTGTCCATTTGTTGTAGGACCGTTGGGTGAACCATGAGGCTACCGCTCGTAGTTGGGCTGCCTGATAGTATTTAATGAGGTTGGGAAATGTAAGGCCTCCGTCACTGCGTGCAGCCATCAGAACCGACCTAGGTATTCTAAGTCTTTTGTAGTTGCAAGTGTATTGCAATAGGTCGGATTGAAGTTTTTTCAGGTGTTTGTAGGGTACGGGTATGGGTAGTGTTTGGAATAGATATAAAAGCTTCAGGAGAATCGTCATTTTAACTGAGGCTATCCGCCCTAGGAGGTGTTTTTTCACTGGAGTAGTAAAGATCTGATCGACAGTTAGAGGGGGGGGGGGTTGGGGGGGTGGAAATTCTCTAGGTATAGGGTGTTGAATTTTGGTGTGATGTGGATCCCTATGTACTTCAGGGCGATTGTTTTCCAGCTGTAAGAGACGTTGGTTTTTAAATGTGTGATCTCAGTATCGGGAATATTAATAGGCAGGGCCTCTGATTTGGATGTGTTTATTTTATATCCCGAGAGGGCTCCATAGTGGTCTAGTTCTGCATGCAAGTTTGGAAGAGATATATGGGATTGGGTCAGTGTGAGGATAATGTCGTCGGCAAAGATGGAGATTTTAAACTTTTTACCACTGACCGAGATGCCCCGTATATTAGGGTTGCTGCAAATTGAGGCAGCTAGGGGTTCAACGCAAAGTGCAAAGAGCAGGGGTGAGAGTGGGGACCCCTGCCTAGTGCCATTAGCCATTGAGAAAGAGGGGGAAAAGTTAAAGGGGGTCCTGACCTGGGAAGATGGGTTCGTGTAGAGGTGTCTAATCACCCACAAGAAGGGCCCCCGAACTCCCATATGGCCTAGCGTGGCGAACAGAAAGGACCACCCTAAGCGTTCAAAGGTCTAAGTCCCAGTCTGGTAGTTGGGGGGTTTGTATCCCCAAGATATCGCAGAAAGCAAGTAGATCCTCTGGGTATCGTAGCATGGCGGACTTGCACCTTGAGGCTGAAGGGAAATCCCCATTTGTAGGGAATTGATTCCTCTTGCAGTGTGCACAGTAAGGGTTGGAGAAGCCTGCGTTTTTGCAGAGTGATCCAGGAAAGGTCAGGAAACAGTTGTATTTGGGCACCATCAAATGTCACTTTGTGTACCAGACGGGCTTGTCACATAATTTCTTCCTTGAGAAGGTAGGAGCTAATCCTGCAGATGATATCTCTCGGCTTAGAGGTGGCTCCCTTGGGGCGCAAAGCTCGGTGGGCTCTGTCCATCTCTATATGTTTTGCAGGAGGTTCGCCTAGGGGGTTGTTGAATAAGGTCTGCAGCGTTGATTGCAGGTCTTCGGAGCCCTCTGGTTCTGGTATGCCTCTTACTCGGGTGTTAGGAATAGTTACCACCGCTCCGGACAAGCCAAGCTGGAATCTCTTTTCCTCCACAGCAAAGAAAGGGAGAGAGCCCGAAGTGCTGGCAATTGCTGGTACAAATGTAGTCGTGTAGAAAGATCTGGACGGCCACACACCGGGATAGGCAGATAAAATCTTCTTTATTCAATAGATGAAATAATAAAGAACATGACACCGCTGGAGTGATACAGCTTAGCCGCTAACGCGTTTCACACTCATACAGAGCGCTTACTCATAGCTAGCTTACATAAAAGTGATAACCACTTTTATACTTAAAATACAAAACATGTGACCAAATATAAATGAGATGATGCCAAGTAGCTGGAAACTGGCCGCATGAGATCTCAGCACTCATTGCTAGGTGAACAGCATAAAGTGGATCAGGCACCCATCTAGGTCTGCTTCCGGTCATGCCCCCCTTCCCAGCACATTTCAGTGGTTCCCTGCAAGTTTTATCTCAGCAGCTCCAGGCAATTCTATGGATTATAAAGCCTCATGTCAGCAATTTAAGAGAACAGCAGTGCTGTATTTCCACTACTGCTGGTGAGTCAAATCATATTAATTTGCTTAGTAAATTAGTAATTGCATTGTCTAGAATTGCTGAAAGATTTTCTAGCTTTTCTCCTTCTGTATACAGTCAGCTGCTGAAAGTATTTGGTATTATCTTTTTCTAAAACATTTCTTAGGGAGGCTATGTTAGGAGGAGGAAAAAATCCAAGGAAAAGATCTGGAAAGCTGAATTTATAGATCTTTTTTCTTTATTGACTTCATCAAAAGAATTTACTGTAAAAGTAGATAGGAAAATAGAAAAAAATTTGGATGAGAATTGTTGTAGGCCTATATAGCCAGATTATTAACTAGATGCATGCCTTTTGAATTTTTGCAGGCGCTTTAGGTGGAAAAACACTCAAAAATGTAGTAGGTTATTTCAGCATGTTGAAATCATCTCAAAAGCTTACAAAAAATTGGAAGTTTGAGTTGGTTCATGAATTGTTTAAGCAAAAATTGTCAGCGTACCCCAATTCAAAATGGGGAATGGTACTCTGGCTAAATCTAATTTTTGTCACAGAGACTGGTGTCTTTCAAGCAACCTCTTCCCACTACTAGTTCCTCTGTGCTTAAGAAGGATGTATGCTTTGACTATGCTCTGAAAACCAGTGTAAATACAAGCATGAATGTTCTTTCTGCACGTGGCTCACCCAATAAGAGGGTTCTTTAACCACTTCCCACCCCGGCCTATAGCAGAATGACGGCTGGGCAGTGGTTCAGTTATCCTGACTGGGCGTCATATGACGTCCTTCAGGATAACAGCCGCTGCGCGCCCATGGGGGTGGTGTGTCAGTCTCTTACAGAGGCTCTTTACCACGTGATAAGCCGTGTCCAATCACGGCTGATCACAGTGTAAACAGGAAGATGGGCTTTTCCTCACTCACGTCTGACAGACACGAGTAGAGGAGAGCGGAGCGGCGGCTCTCCTGACAAGGGGGGGTCTGTGCTGATTGTTTATCAGCGCAGCCCCCCTCGGATGCCCACCCAGGACCACCATCATGCCGCCCAGGACCACCAGGGAAGGGGGTAACATGTGGGCCAGGTATGTACCCCATGGCCATCCACATATGAAAAAATATGCACAATAGATGCCAAACAGTGCCCACAAATGGGCACTGACTGGCAACATTATGGTCCAGATAAAGCAAGTGATGCCCAGCAATGCCACCCATTAGTGTCATCAGTGCCACCCATCAATGTCCATTAGTGCCACCTCTCAGTGCCCATCCATGCCCATCAGTGCCCACCTATCAGTGACCATCAGTGCCTATCTGTGCCACCTATCAGTGCCACCCATAAGTACCCATCAGTGCTGCCTATGAGTGCCCATCAGTGCCGCATATCAGTGCAGCCTATCAGTGCCCATCAATTCCGCCTATCAGTGCCCATCATCTGTGCCACCTCATCGGTGCCCATCAGTGCAGCCATATCAGTGCCCATCATTGAAGAAGAAAACTTACTTATTTACAAAAAAATTTAACAGAAACAAAGAAAAACTTTATTTTTTTCAAAATTTTCAGTCCTTTTTTATTTGTTGCGTAAAAAGTAAAAATCACAGAGGTAATCAAATACCACCAAAAGAAAGCTCTATTTGTGGGAAAAAAATGCTAAAAAATTTGTTTGGGTACAGCGTGACCGTGCATAGACAAGTGTAGCGCTTGTGAATTTAAAAACTTATATAAATTTATAAGAGTAAAGAAACGTCTATGTCGATCAACAATGGATACAAAATATGACAAATTAACAAATAAAGTCTTTGATGATCTTCAGGAGTTTTTTAGACTGAAAGAGGCTGATGTTAGTCCAAAAAAGTATATAATTCCTTATTCACCACGTGGGTAACGCATGCAAAGATGTGATGGACCCTCCACATAGAGAAAAAGTGAAGGCTTACCGGAAGGATTGAACTCATATGAACGTACGTTCAATGAGTCAATCTAGCTTGTAGCCCCAACGGGCAATGAGAAGGAAGGGCCTCACGATTAGATGGCGACAAGACTCCCAAACATATCCAGACTCCTGACGGAGCTTTAGAATGGATGGCAGACCTTCCCATAGATCATATCAGATGGATAGCCCATATAGGAATAAAGAAGGGGGGCCACATAGCATAATATCGTTTTGTAAAACAGATTTATTAAAATAAGTAAACAACTTACATTTCCGTAGTAAAAAAAGCGCTTCAAGTAAAATTATGGCAGGCAGTGGAGTCTCCCGACGCGTTTCGTCTTATTAGACTTCATCTGGGGTACTCACCCACTGCTGCCATGCCCCTTAATATAGATATCTTAGCCCCCCTAATGAGGATACAGCTCGTATCTAAATTTCATAGGCACTTCCGGGTTTGGCCAAGATGGCGGACCCGCGTGCGTTCCAAGCCTCTATTTCGTGTGTGTATATGCGTTCCAGCACTGTACTAGAATGACATTATAAGATGTAATGAGATAAAAAGTGCAGGGATAAACTAGGAATAGAGTCCACTTCCTTATACCGATGTCCCCAATATAAAATTACTATTACTACTCTCCGTTCTCTGGTGGAGAGTATGATCCGAGATGCGGAAAGAACGAGTAGCCGGATGTGCGTCACTCCGTCAGGCGGGATGAACGCACGTCACTTCCCTTCACGTGGACCGCTGGAAGTAAACAGCGGTTCAAGCCTCGTTTTGATACGTATCAACCTAGTGGTAGAGCATGCGTCGCCGCGTCGAACGGGGCGATAGCACGTGACTACCCATCACAAGTAAACAGCGGTTCAAGCCTCATTCTGATAATAATCTCCCCAGTGACATCGGTTAAGCTTTACATTGACAACATTGAGAGAGCTCTGTGTATAAACTCGAATCATGTGCAGCCAAAGATATAAACTTAAAATGAATGCATGAATATGTGGAAATATGGAAATAATATACCAATAAGAATTAACAATCAATGTATCCAATATATAGTGATATCATGATGAGAAAATTATTGAAATTACTAAAAAATTGATAAATAATAAGTGACGTGATAAGGTTGCAATATAAAAAAAAAAAAAAAAATATATATATATAAACATAAAAATAAAAATAAAAAATGTGAAAATAAAAATAAAAATTATAAACAAAAAATAAAAATAAAGAAAGAAGTAAAAGATAAAAAATAAAAATAAAAATAAAAATAAAAAATAAAAAATGAATTGAAAATGTGAATGAATATTCATTTAAGAAAATGGTGATAACTACCACCTTAGAAAGTAAGTGTTCTGATGTGAACCTAAGGAACTAAAATGTGAAAAAAACTTTATATTAAAAATATCCATGAAGCTTTTCTATGTATGTATATAAATTTGGCCACCATAGACCCGAGATGTATCCTCAAAAGAGTTCTACACAATTATACATCAACATAGAAAACCTCTACTTGCTCTCAGGTGAATGAACTAGGAGTCATTAATAAATGCGTTAATATCGATTTCCATATTCATACCCCTTGGGGAGAGGGACTGTAGCTCATGTATCCAGAATGTCTCTAGACGTGAGACTCCCCTGGTCTTGGCACCCCCTCTCCAAGGTGGGGTGTACTGGTCAATGACTAGAAATTGTGAACCTAGTGGGTTACCGTTATGGAATTCCTTGAAATGTCTGGGTACGCTATGTTTCGACTTCCTCCCTTTAATAAGGGCAATATGTTCGCCTACTCTTCTGGTGAAAGTTCTCATTGTGCGGCCAACATATTGTTGGCCACATGGACATGTAATCAAATATACTACATATCTAGAATTACATGTACAGAAAGGCTTTATAGTATACCTTTTCCCAGTAACCGTCGATATAAATCGAAATAATACAAATTGCGACAGCGCTGAAAGCTGAAAATTGGCTTGGGCAGGAAGGTGCGTAAGTGACTGGTATTGAAGTGATTAAGAAAGTTATTGTCCCAGACTAGTCTAAAAAAATATTTTAATAAAAGCCTGCACACCTGTCATACTGAATTGGTTAATGTTTTACCCAGAGAAAGCTCAGCTACTCATCAATTCTGCTTTCAAAATTTCCACTTTTAAGGGTTTTGGTTGTAAGATAGTAAACAATTTAAAATTGGTAAACTAAGTGAACAAGGCTAATAAAGTCTAGGAATCCAATACCTTTATGCTTATTCAACACCCATAGGCGTGCGCACAGGGTGTGCCGGGTGTGCCCAGGCACACCCTAATCACCCTGTGCACATTAGTGTTATCGCTCTGTGTAGCAGCAGTAACAGGGGAAAGATCTCCCTCTTACCAGCTCTGCTATAAGAGAAGTGTTTATGCTCTTCTCTTTTACTGTGCCGGCAGGGAGATCAATGTGCCGGGGTCATATATATGTAGACATCCGCACACACACGTGTGTTTGAGCTTAAGGGTGCACACCCTAATGCAATAGGCTGCGCACGCCTATGTCAACACCTCTAATTTCTTAAAGGAAGAAATTAATCCTTCTTTATCTTTCATCTCTTATGCCGTGTACACACGGGCGAACCTTTCAACCGGACTGGTCCGACGGACCGAATTCGGTGGACAATCCGACCGTGTGTGGGCTCCATCGGGCCTGCAGCTGACTTTTTCGGTCAAAAATCTGATGGACTTTAGATTTGGAACATGTTTCAAATTTCTCCGACGGACTCGAGTCCGGTCGAAAAATCCGCTCGTCTGTATGCTAGTCCGACGGACGAAAACCCACGCTAGGGCAGCTATTGGCTACCGGCTATCAACTTCCATATATCCGGACGTACGTCATCACGTACGAATCCGTCAGGCTTTGGTGTGATCGTCTGTAGGCAAGTCCGTTCGGTCGAAAGTCCGTCGGACCAGTCCGGTCAAAAAGTCCGCTCGTGTGTACGCGGCATAACACTTCTTTTGACCGTGCGCTTGAAAAAATTTGGCAATTTGGTCAGAATGCACTACTAGCAAAATTGGATATCAAATCAGGCTTTAGGTCTTTGCTCATCATTCATGAAGCTTTTAACTTCTTAGATTTCATTAGCATATAACAGTTTCAAAAGGTAGCGTTCTTTGGTATATATGAAGTTTCATCAATGCATTGAATAGTCCATTTTATAATCAAACTCATATCCCACACCACTGTGTCTTCAAAACATGCAGTGCACTTGAATATTATAGATGGAGGCTTACCGGAGGGTTTGAAGAGCTCTAGAGATGAACACATGGAGACAGTCCCTTTTTGTGCCCTCTATGAACCCGGGTTGGTGAGATCCAGCATCACGTGTGGATAGGATACATCTTTGGAAAAGACCTTCTCACTATCCTCAGGCCACAAAGATCTTCCCACCATTGCCAGGGTGCAATAAAAGCTGGTTTGACCCTCACAGTATATGCTGTTTTGGGTTCAAACCCTCCGGTAAGCCTCCATCTATAATATTCAAGTGCACTGCATGTTTTGAAGACACAGTGGTGTGGGATATGAGTTTGATTATAAAATGGACTATTCAATGCATTGATGAAACTTCATATATACCAAAGAACGCTACCTTTTGAAACTGTTATATGTTGGTGAAGGCGCTCCTCACTTCACGTTCGGGGTAGCAACCCACTCAATTCCAACGTATCGACTGTTCTTTTGGACTTTTAGTCATACTCTACATGTATGTTTATATGCACACTATACTTTAAGTATAGGCCTTTATACTTATTAGTTTTAAGGTATCTTGTCATTTTAGCGCTACACATTTTTGTATAATTATTTATCTGTTGGGCAACGATTCTAGTTGTTGTGTTAGCTGCTTACAACTTTTAGACTTGTTTCAGAGTAAGCGCAAATTTACTAGTAGTGCGATTTTTAGATTTCATTAGGATGCCATAAAAAAATTTGGGCTACTATTACTTGGTCAGAATATTCAACTGCCTAGAATAGGTGGATTACATTTAATAAAGACTTTGGTTTATCATCTGATTCAGCTTCTGAACAAACTGTTCTGGCTTTTATCTGCTATCTAATGCAAAATAAAATATCTTTTAGCCACCTAGTAAAATTGAATAATTCTTCGAATTATCAAAGCTTTCCCACCGCACTAGTTATTTTGTAGTGAAGCAAGCACTCAAAGGTTGCAGAAGGGCTAATGTCGAACCAGATGATAGCCGCCCTCCTTTTGTAGACCTTTTAAAAAAGATTTATTTATGCACCCCTACTGTGTGTTTTTCAAATTTTGAATCTCTTTTGTCAATGTTGCCTTAATTTTAACATTTTTTACAGCTCCCACGATTTCTGAATTAGTTACATCTAACAAAAAAAGCGAGTCAGGTATCCTTTTTGATGATTTCATTTTATATGACTGATATGATATGGCTGTTTCTATTTGCATTAAAAAAAATTAAGGCAGAACAATTAGGTCTTAGGCGCTGGATCAATTTATATTCTTGTGAAAACCTTTATTGTTATTTGTACTGTTTCAATTCTAAAAAAAATTTTGCCATTTAAACCTCATCCTAATTTTCGTATTCATTTAAACAGATCACCATTAACTAAATCCCTATTCAATTTTGTCTTTAAGTGTTGCATTTCAATGCTTAATCTAAGTCATTTAGGATTCTCTTCACGCATTGAGAATAGGAATGGCAATTGAGGCTGCTAAGCTAGATTTTGATGATGCTATAATTAAAATTAATGGTACATGGGAGTCCCATAAATTTAAGATCTACATTAGACCTGAAACCATTTAAAGATGCTATGCTTTTATTCCCGCGCTGCCTATTTGTAAAGATGTGCTTTTTAAAATTCAAACTGCAAAAAATGTGCCCAAAACATTATTATAAAAAACTAGAACTAGTGAGCGGCTGCAAACAAATCTGTGTTCCCAAAAGGACAAAAAATATTACAAGAAATAAACATGTTGCATCACCTTTTATATCCATGCAACCTAATGCAAATCAATCAAATACACATATAGTAAACAAATGTTATAAACAAACAAATCTAAAATAATTGCTTTCCACTTGCTCACAATATTTCATGCAATTTGCACATAAATGTGGCCAATATTAATTTCAGTGTTCTAAAAAAAACGCCCAATCAGAATGTTCCAAATAAACAAAACGAATATGCAGTTTTGTGAAATCTTCACACCATGCTCAAATATATCCTCCACAAAGTATTTGATTAATCCCACCACCTTTTTGTGTCTACACGCTTACCTTCACAGATGGACCTGTATAAAGGTTACAAGTTCCTTCCCTGTTGGGAATTACTCCTACTCACTTTCCGCCACTGATATCAATAATACTCCTTCTCATATGCTCAGGGATAGTAGGACTTGGTATATAATTCCTTGCACAGAAATAAGGGTGTGTGGCCCCTTTAAGAAATCGGCCTCACTGTGTCTTCCACTTTGCAACCAGACTCACAAAGTGCCACGTATGCTCAGAATATATAAAGAGATGAAAGCTATTGGCCACTGCCCCGTTTATAGTCCCGGCGTACGTGTTTTACGTCACCGCGTTCAGAACGATCGGATTTTCCGACAACTTTGTGTGATCGTGTGTATGCAAGACAAGTTCCGTCTGAAAAAATCCTAGGATTTTGTTGTCGGAATGTCCGAACAAAGTCCGACCGTGTGTACGGGGCATAATTCCTATTACAAGGAATGTAAACATCCCTTGTAATAGAAGAAAAGCACCTCTTCTGCCGCCTATAAAAGTGATCTCGCAGTGAATCCGCCACGGAGACCACTTTTATCCTAAAGCGGACCACCTGTCGTTTAAAAAAAATACTATTTAACATCAAAGTAGCAATGTATATTCACGGTAGGCGGTCTGGAAGTGGTTAAAATCACTTTTATTACAATAAAAATTGCACTTACAGAGATAGAGAAATTAATGCACATCAAAATGACAGTGGAGCCGGTATTGCCTGTCAATTGTGTTACCCAGCTCAGCTCTCCTCGTGTATCGTCACAGTCACATGGTTTGCTCAGGAGACAGAGGCTGGGCTCGCTCCTACAGCTTATATAATGGTGACTAAATGACAGGTGTTTCCTCAAACTCTGGTTAATCGATACTTACATAAGAATATCAAAATAAAATTATAGAATTGGTATATTATTAATAAATACCTAAAAAACTCCTTAATATGATAAAAACCCAATTTAAAAACTGATATTAAATTAAAGCTTATGATCCATACAAATACCCGTGCTGCGTGCTGCTGCAAGTAACTAAGTCTCAGCATCAGCAGGCAGCCACCGCTTCGTTCACACATGATGTCAGAGGCGCAGGGGCGGCGGAGGACTGTGTCTGTGCCCCAATTCCTGAATGAATGGAAACAAGCAAACATTCATTGATGGGCACTGGTAGGCTGCATTGATGGGCGCTGGTGAGGATGAATTTGATGGGCGCTGGTGAGGCTGCATTGATGGGCATTTCATTAAAAAGGTGGGGTACACATGGGCAGGGCAAAGGAGGTGGAGTTGTAAAATGTAAAGCGCTGCGTAAATTGACAGCGCTATATAAGTACCTGAAATAAATAAAATAAATAATAAATAATAAATAAAATTAGGTTTCTCCTAGAGCAGTAGTTTTCAACCTGGGGGTCGAATGATGATTTGCTAGGGGTCACCAAATCCTGGGCTGTTCCTGAGGCTCTCCCAGCCTTTTCATGGCCACCCAGCTGGCCTGTTCCTGGAGCCTGCAGCCGCCCACTCAGCCTCTTCGCAGCCGTCCATTCAGTTCACGGCATGGCTGGGGGGCAGAGACTAGAGTTCAGCTGACTGGTGAGGAATGTGAAGTGGGAGGGGCTGAAGGAGACCCTATCTCCTGATTTCAGCATAGGGGTTACTGCTGCGAGACACCACAAAATCAGAGACACGGTGAAGCCAGAGACACAGTGAGTAACACTACCTGTGATTATAGTTGCTATTAAAAGTCCCCACTACAGTTCTCAGATCAGCAGATAACCTTGATCAAGAGCACCTAAGTTGGCTGATCAGAACTTCCCCAGCACTGCCACTCATCCCAACTCCCCATTAGCACTGCCACTCATCCCATTCCCCCCACCCCCCCCCAAGGACTAAGAGAAGGAATAAATATAGAGAATACGTGGAAGGGGGAGGAAAAGAGGGGGAGGAACAAAGAAAAAGGGAGAGAAAGAATAAGAGAAAGAACAAGAAAGATGGCTAGAGAGAGGGATGGGGGGAAAAAACAAGAAATTAAGAAAGAGAGAGATAAAAGAGAAAGAAAGAAGAACAAAGGAAAAGAGTGGTACATTCACAATGTACCATAAGGGGTTTTAATACTGTACAAGTGAAACTAACTATCCATGAGTTAAGGGCGCAAATTACTTGTCTTGCCTTTGGTGCTGACAATCCACGCTACGCTAATTTTACTGTTAGGGGTCCTCACAACTTGGAAAATTTTATCAAGGGGTCACGGCACTAGGAGGGTTGAGAACCACTGTCCTAGAGTGTCAAAAATCCTTGCACCAGCCCTGTTTGGCCAGCTCCAGGTATTGTAATTATTCATCTTGAAGGTATTGAAATGTGCAAAATTAAAACATTAGATCTGCCATTTAGAATTAGAGGGATTTACATTGTTTTGTTATTGTTTTCAAGAATGTTGAGACCCATACTACTATATTTTTTCTCAAATAATACTTTGTTTGGCCTGGCTTTTTTCTCCTTTTTTCAAGCCATTTGAAAAAAATAGGAAACGTTTGAATAGTGCTTTATATTTGCTCTGCAGAACGTGTTCCATTGGCCCAGGACATCATATGACGCCCCCGCCCATATGTTAACCACTTCAGTACCATGTTAACCACTTCAGTACCGCCCATAGTCATATGACGTCCACAGGAGGGATCTCCTATCCTGGGCGGGGGCGTCATATGATGTCCTGGGCTTCCCGGCCGTCTGGGGGCGCGCGCTCGCTGTGTCACTCGGGAGCCGATGCACGTGCCCGGCGGTTGCAATGTCCGCCAGGCACCCACGATTGCCCGGTAACAGAGCCGGGACGTGGATTTGTGTGTGTAAACACACAGATCCACATCCTGTCAGGTGAGAGGAGACCGATCATGTGTTCTGTGTACAGATGAACACCGATCGGTCTCCTCCCCTTGTGAGTCCCCTCCCCCTTTAGTGAGAATCACTCCCTAGGTAACACAGTTAACCCCTTGATCGCCCCCTAGTGTTAACCCCTTCCCTGCCAGTGACATTTATACAGTAATCAATGCATTTTTATAGCGCTGATTGCTGTATAAATGTGAATGGTCCCAAAATGGTGTCAAAAGTGTCCGATATGTCCACCGCAATGTCGCAGTCACAATAAAAATCGCAGATCGCCGCCATTACTAGTAAAAAAAAAAAAAATGCCATAGAACTATCCCCAATATTGTATACACTATAACTTTTGCGCAAACCAATCAATATACGCTTATTGTGATTTTTTTTACTAAAAATATGTAGAAGAATACATATCAGCCTAAACTGAGGACTTTTTTTTTTTTTTAGTTAAATTAGGATATTTATTATAGCAAAAAGTAAAAAATATTGTGTTTTTTTTTTTTTTAAACTTGTCGCTCTTCTTTTGTTTATAGCGCAAAAAATAAAAACCCCAGAGATGATCAAATACCACCAAAAGAAAGCTCTATTTGTGGGGGAAAAAATATGATAAAAATTTAAATTGGCTACAGTATTGCATGACCGCGCAATTGTCATTCAAAGTGCGACAGCGCTGAAAACTGAAAATTGGCCAGGACAGGAAGGGGGTGAAAATGCCCTGTATTGAAGTGGTTAAATGGGCTGTAGTGCAAATCTGCAAAGTGCAAAAAGCACTAAAAATGCATAGCTGTGACTCAAGCCTTAAGGAGTTTTCTGTATTTATTACTTGAGTCCTAATGAGCAATTGGTGCTCTACTAATTATTATCATTAAAGGAGTTGTAAAGTCAGAAGGTTTTTTTATCTTAGTGCATTCTATGCATTAAGCCTTCTGTGTGCAGCATCCCCAGTACCCCCTAATACTTACCGGAGCCCCATCTCTTTCCAGCGATGTTCATGAGTGTCTCATCCATCCGAGACTCTCCCTCCTGATTGGCCAAGACACAGCATTGGCTGTCACTGTTGTCAAAGTCAGTCAGCCAATCAGGAGAGCTGTGACTCAGCTCGGGTGCCCCCATAGCAAGCTGCTTGCTGTGGGGGCACTCAACAGGAGAGAGGGGCCAGGAGCAAGGGACCCAAGAAGAGGAGGATCCGGGCTGCTCTTTGCAAATCCACTTCAACAGAGCAGGTGAGTATGACATGTTTGTTATTTTTATTGAAAAAAAAATGAGAGTTTACAATCAGTTTAAAACCAATAAAAAAATGTCATGGCCTTTAAATGGCAAGTTTGGTATCATGTGTTTTTATTCAACCACTGGAAAGATTTACCCCCCCCCCCATGACCAGGCCATTTTTTGTGATACGGCACTGCATTACTTCTGACAATTGCCTGACAATAAAATTGATGTCCTTTTTTCCCCACAAATAGAACTTTCTTCTGTTGGTATTTGATTACTCATAAAAAAAATTTAATTTCTTCATCAGTTTAGGCCAATATGTATTCTGCTACATATTTATGGTTAAAAAAATCCCAGTATATTGATTGGTTTGCGCAAAAGTTATAGTTTCTACAAACTAGGGGATATTTTTATGGAATTTGTATTTATTTTACATTTTTTTTTAATTTGTGATTTTTAGCGGGACTGCGACATTGCGGCGGACAAATCTGACACCTAACTGACACTTTTAGGGGACCAGTGACATTATTACAGTGATCAGTGCTAAATAATATGCACTGTAACTGTACTAATAACACTGGCAGGGAAGGGGTTAAAATCAGTGGCGATTAAAGGGTTAAGTGTGCTCCTAGGGAGTGTTTTTCTCTATGGTGGGAACGCTGTGACTGGAGGAAAACAGAGGAAAACCAGGCAGCAGCAGTCAAAATCCTTACAAAGGGTCTCCATGGTTGCCCCTGAGTGACCTAATAACCCACTCCTTTTGACACATACAGCCCGGCGTCGGGAGGTCAGTGCACACCAGACTCCCCGAGCTCAACGGAAACCCAAGCCAAATCAGGCTTCCCATAAGAAAAGAGTGCAGATACAAGCCACCAAACAGGCCCAGCCAGCCACTTCTCTCAAATTCCCTCCCAAGTTAGTGGGACCTTCTCCAGTTGTCTCCATCCAGGTGGAAGGAGTCTACACCAAGACCCTCCTGGATACTGGAGCTCAAGTGACCCTCCTCTATAGAGACTTTTATGACAGGCACCTCAAACACCTTCCAATACAGAAGTTAGAAGAGTTAGAGATATGGGGTATTGGGACCCAGAATTTCCCCTATCATGGCTATCTACCCATCAGACTAACCTTTGACCTCTCTGTACCTGGGAAGGCTGAGATGTTTGATACTTTGGCAGTGGTCTGTCCTCGTCCACAAGGGGCTAGTAAAAGTTCCCTCATCATCTGGACTAATACTGACCATGTCAGAAGACTGTTAACACCTCTTGTCCAAGGGCAGGGCACTTCAACTCCAAGTGTGCACCCAATGTTGAGACCAGCCTACCAGCGCCTAATGCAAGAACAGAAGGCTCCAGCTGAAGGAGTAGGAAAAATCTGGCGCTTGGACCGGAATGAGAAGGTGCTACAGCCCGGTGAGGTGGCTTGCTTGAGGGCATCCTTCAAGCTGAATTGGAAACAACCAGGCCCTTTCATTGTCCTTGAAGCGGATGGTCAAAAGGAAGACAGGGGGTGGGAAATAGTTCCTGAAGTGGTCCCAACTAAGGCATTACAGAGAAGTCACAGGAAGATCTCGGTTAGTGTTCGCAACACAGCAGCCTCACCTATGAAGATGCCAGCTCGGATGCTGTCTCACCGTGTGATTTGAAAGGAGGAGGAAAACATGAAATCCCTGTGGGAGAGTTCTACCTAAAGAATACTCCTCTCTCACCTGCTTGGATAGAAAGGGCCAAGACCCAGCTCCTAAGATGGCGAGCTGCATTCTCGAAGAGCGAGTTTGATGTTGGACATGCAAAAAGTGCCCCGCACCGGATCAGTCTTCAAGAGGACAAGCCTTTTCGAGAAAGAGTTAGACGGATTCCTTTAGGGGACTTGGAGGACCTGCGAGAACAGCTGGCAGAATTGAAGAGAACAGGTGTCATCCAAGAGTCTCGGAGTCCATACGCTTCCCCAATAATGGTGGTGAGGATGAAGAATGGGATGCTGCTGTTGTGTATTGACTACAGGACACTAAACAGAAGGACCATTCCTGAACAATATACCACCCCAAGGATAGAAGACGCCTTACAGAGCCTATCGGGGGTGAAATGGTTTAGCGTGCTAGATTTGAAGAGCGGGTACTACCAAATCCCCATGCACCCTGAAGAACGGGAGAAGACCGCTTTCATTACCCCAGTGGGATTTTTCGAATTTGACTGCATGCCTCAAGGCCTGTCTGGTGCCCCAGCCACCTTCCAAAGATTGATGGAGAAGACTGTCGGTGATATGAACCTGATCGAAGTATTGGTGTACTTAGATGACATCATCGTGTTTGGCAAGACTTTGGAGAAGCATGAAGAGTGACTGGAAAAGGTCCTGAAGAGACTCCATGATGAAGGCTTGAAGCTCTCCATGGAAAAATGCCAGTTTTATCAACTTCAATTACCTGGGCCATATTGTGTCCGCTGAAGGAGTAGCCACAGACCCTCAGAAGCTGGAAGCTGTCACTTCTTGGCCGAGATCCACTAATTTGACCGAGCTTAGGTCATTTATGAGATTCTGCTCATATTACTGGAGATTCGTTGAGGGGTTTGCTAAAATAGCATGCCAATTCAATGAGCTATTGAAAAGTAAAGAGGAAGACGATGATCCAGATTCAGTTAAGCCTATAAAACCAGCAGGAGGGCCCAAAGAGTCCATCCAGGAACAGTGGACCGCCCAGTGTGAAAAGGCTTTCAGGCAGCTGAAGTGGAGCTTTACAACTGCCCCAGTCTTGACCTATGCAGATCCAGCTAAGCCGGACGAACTGCATGTAGATGCCGGCCGAGATGAGTTAGGCGGAGTGTTGTACCAAGGACATGATGGGCACTTAAGGCCTGTTGCCTATGTGAGTCGGAGTTTGGCACCCACTGAGAACTACCCCACACGCAAGCTTGAATTCCTGGCCTTGAAGTGGGCAGTAGTGGATACACTGAGGGATTATCTGTATGGAGCAGAGTTCACAATCAAGACCGACAATAATCCTCTCACATACCTACTCACTACCGCCAAGTTAGATGCCACAGGCCACAGATGGTTGGCTGCCCCATCAGGTTTTACCTTCAGCCTGAACTACCGGCCAGGGATCGGGAACAAGGATGCAGATGCTTTGTCGAGAAGACCCCACTGTTCCCGAGACTCCTCGGAAGAGTGGACTCAGCTGACCCCTGAGGGGGTGAGAGCCCTTTGTCAAGGAGAGGAACAGCAAGGAAGAGATGGAGCCAGGGCTGAGGAAGTTGGAGTGTCTGCCGCTGGGGTGCCCAGGTGCTATTGCAGCGTCACCCAAGTCGGGGATGAAGGTCTGCCAAAGCTTTCAAAAAAAGACCTGCGTAGGGACCAGTTGGAAGATCCTCTCTGTAGTTTGGCATTAAAGGCTTTAGAGAGTCAATGCCCTGACTTGCTCCTTACTGTCTTTCTAAGAGAGGGCCGTTTACTGCACCAAGGGTGGGATCGATTACAGCTGCAACAAGGGGTGTCTACCGAAGAGGCCCCTCTGAAGTTTCTGAAGAGAAATGGCAGTTGTTCCTACCAGAGAAAGATCGGGAGACAGGGTTAATTGCTCTGCATGACCATCATGTCCATCTAGGGTCCGAGAGGACTTTCCAACTGGTCAGGGACCGATTCTATTGGCCCCAAATGCGGACTGAAGTCGAGGGCTACTGCCACTCTTGCCTTAGATGTATTCAAAGGAAGACTTTACCTAACGAGCCACCCAATGGGCCACCTCCAGAGCCAAGGACCATTGGAGCTGGTGTGCATTGACTTTCTGTGCTTGCAGTCTGATCTGAGTGGGCAGGGAAATATCCTGGTGATAACCGACCATTTCGCCCATTATGCCCAGGCATTTTCCACAAAGGATCAACAGGCATCCATGGTGGCCAAAGTCTTAGTAGAGGAATTCTTTGTGCATTATGGCCTGCCCCAGCGTATCCACTCCGATCAAGGGAGAGACTTTGCGAGCAGCCTCATTAAGAGACTTTTAGATTTGCTGAAATCAAGAAATCTAAAACCACCACGTACCATCCTCAAGGGGATCCCCAACCAGAGAGATTCAACAGAACTCTTTTGAATATGCCTGGAACTCTAACTTCAGAGCAAAAGCAACACTGGAGCAAGTACATAGCATCTATTGTACAAGCTTACAACAGCACTGCAAATGATGCCACAGGATACTCTCCTTATCGCTTGATGTTTGGGCAAGAGGCCCGGCTGCCAGTAGATCTAGCTTTTGGCACCTCTCTAGACCATACCTCAGCAACTTCCCACAGAGGGTTTGTCGACCGACTGCGGAGAAGCCTGAAGACTGTCTATGATAAGGCTCAAGCTGCTTCAGATGCTTAAGGACAGAGGAACAAAAGAAATTTCGACTTCAGGGTGCGAGTACAGGATTTACAACCAGGTGATAGAGTGTTGCTGAGGAATCTAGGTGTACCTGGGAAACACAAATTGGCTGATCGCTGGAAGTCACAGCCCTATGTTATCTGCAAACAACTGCCAGTGTACCAGATTTGGCCAGAGGGATGCACAGGCCCACCAAAGACTTGGCATCGCAATCATCTTTTGCAACTGTCGGAGGCAGTCGTTGTACCACCGCAGCAAGATTCACCGTCCACATCCACCACCTCTCAGAGGCCCCGACCAGTGACTAGATCTCAGCCTGTGCCTCTTGCTGTAGATGATGAGGACAGCGAAGACGAAGAGATGGGAATAGACTGGTTGTGGCCATCTCCCACACAAGAGATTACTTCCACACTTTTTTCTCATCCCACGGTGACAGACAGTGGAGTTCTCTGACCAGAGGCCCCCAAGTTTGTGCCGCAGGACAGCTCTTTGGAAGATCTGGAAGACCCCCAATCTTCCTTGTTAGAAACAGACACCGAGGGTTCTTGTTCCTTCATTGAAGCGGAAATGCAGGAAGCTGAAATGAAAGAAACCGAGATACAGGAAGCTGAAGTGGATTTGCAGGAGGAAGAAGTGGCCGTGGAGGAAGACGATGCCAGTGTGCCTGTAGCACCAGAACCTAAAGAACAGAGAGCAAAGAGAATTATCCAACCACCCAAGAAACTAACCTATGACATTCTGGGTGAATGCTCCGAGGAGATTTGTCTTACTTCAAAAAGGACTCCTTAAATGCCTGGTCCTTCCACCGCTGATTTGGTGGAGGACAATCCCATCTCACCCCCTGGCACATCTATACAGGACACTTCAGTGTCAGTAGCAAGTGGACAGCACAGTCTTCCTCCTTGTGACAATTGGAGGGAGGCTCCTCTGTCAGTTTTGTGTCATGGTATGAACCGTTTGAGTTTAAACTCTTCTTATGATAATGGAACTTGTTTGTTGTCATGTGTGCATTAACCTATTTTTTTCCGTTTGCATATAAAAGCATGTAACAGGTCACGAGCTTTGACTGTCTTTGGGGACCAAAGATTTCAAGTGGGGGGAGTATGTAACGCAGGGGTTGTGACCAAAGTTATCATGCTAAACAATGTGTTATTTAAGTGAGGGTTTGGCTCCATCTAGTGGCCGCTAAAACTTTGTCATGACCTTTTCTCTATTTTAGAAGCAAACAGTTATGCATTGCGGGATTGGTAGTTTATGAGGAAGTGACTCATGTGCTTAACTCAGTCTGGGAACTACTGACCCACAATGCCCAGTTCACAGACCCACAATGCCAAGTCACAGAACAGCCTGCTGGGTAAACAGATAAAAAGGACAGTGCGGCCATCTTTCGGCCTCTTGGGACACCATTCAACAACCAGCAGGGAGGTCTGTGTTGTGTGACCAAAAGATTGCGGCCTGCACGGCGCGGAGCGGGGTCGCCAGCCTCTGAGGGACTTCAGAATACAGCCCTACGAGCCACACAAGCGGATCGGTATGCAGTGCCAGGACGTCTGGAAGTTCCTGCATCCCAGCCATCCGGAAGAGAGGTACAGCGTGGCGGCGCCATCTTTCATTCGACTGAGACATCAGAAGGAGAGCCTGGACGGAGCCTCACAGCCTTTGGGTCTACTTGGTGAGAAGGGCACATGCCTATTTCAGTAGAGTACATTATTAACTGAGTGTGTTATCTACAGACTGCTGGTGAGACTTGCAGTCCCACAGGAGTGATCTCACTTATTCACAGGCTGCATACAGTTGAACTTTAGGATTTGTTTTTCTGTGCTATAAAGTCAATACTGAACACCCATTGCTAAGGAGGAAGTATTATAAGTGCCTTATATTTGCAAGTACACAATTACCAGCGCATCATCTGTCCTACAGTTTGCTTTCTTCTTGTTTCCCTGTTTGGATTTACAAATACTGCAGTCTAATACCATAAGCTAGCTGAAGATTCTAAGACAAGGAACTTGTATCATCTTCTACAAAGCATCACAGTTTACTTTGCATTTGGAACATTGCATTACAACCTAGGGGGAGCCCTTAAAGCGGGGTTCCACCCAAATTTTGAACATTATCTCTATGCATTCTCTTCCTTGCCTAGATGCTGACATGCTGTGTAAAAAAATTTAAATCGCCGTAATTACCTTTTTTTTCTAATCTTCTTAGCACTTCCTGGTTTTCCTCCCATGGGAGTAGGCGTGTTTCTAGCCTCTCCCAGACCTCCCACAGTCCCCTGGGAGCTAGTCTCAGGCTTCCCAGCATGCATTGTGCAACAGCGTCATCACAACATCTCGGTGAATGCTGGGAGCACAGCATTCACCGCATCCAGGAAATACATGCTTGTGGGCTTCAAATGCCCACAATGAAGATGGAAACCGCCTTCAGTGAATTTTATAAGTTATTCTTTACAACGAAATCGGACACAGGCGGACTTATTACACAGAACATGTAAGTAGATAATCATGAGAAGAAAAGTTTGTGAATGAACTCCAAAAAAAAAAAAAACGATAGATAGGTGGACCCCCGCTTTAAGTACAGGATATATACATTGCATTGTACTGTTGCATGTTCATGACATTATACTGCAGATCTGGTGTGTGTGTTTCAGTGGGAAGATGCTAAATATAAGTTTTGGAGGATATTGGGTACTTGTTCCATTGTGCACCTGTCTGCATATACTCTCTATGCTGATCATTGAATCTACGGTTTCATATATACATTGACTGTTATCTGTTGTCATTTATTACCTTTATGTTATCACACTGTTCCTTGTGAATTAATTGATATCCTGTGTGAGTCTCTATCTATTATTACAGCTGGTGAAGTGATGGGTTCCAAGGTTACGGTAAATATACTGTATAGTGTATAATTACTGTGCTTTTCTTTACTGCTAGGTCCCACACTAATATTACCATACAGGTGTGTCAGCGGGGTTGAGACCGTTCTTTGGGGTTGAGAGGCAGGGTGCAGAATTGAACATTTATCAGCAGCTCCTACGAGGGTAGTGCTACATATACCTTTCACGCCACCATTTTATCTGACATCTGTTACTCCGCACCTTGGAAGACCTATTAGCTCTGGAAGTGACTATGTTTTTTGTATCTCTTCTGTTGTAGGATGTTCCATCTCTGTGTGCCGTCAGGCATGACAAAGGGGAATCCACCCCCCAAAATGTGCCACCTAGATTACCATCCTTTCACACACTTGCCTTTGGCCGTGTTCCAGAGCTGGTAGTGTGGAGCCCCAGTGAGGAGTTTGATCCAGGCATGAGAGTGTGCCACCTTTCCCTGATCTAAAAGATACCACACCACTGTCCTCAGTGTCAGTGCTCACCTTCATCAGGATGGCTGTGTACAAAATGCTCTGCTCCTCATGAAATATGTGAGTGTAATGGTATTTGTCTTTGCTGTAATAATAAAGAGTTTTATTGCGCCAGATCATTGCACTTCCTGTTCTCTTTTATCACCACATATTTCTGCTTGTCATTGATTTGGCATCTGCTGGCAGTGGACTGTACATTGCACCTATGTCTCTCTAATGTCCTGAAAACACCCAGTTTTTACATTGCAGGTGCCAAACTGCCTGTATGCATGTGCCCATTCAGTTACTGTCAAGTTAACCCATACATGCTGATAAATTTGGTATAGACATCTTGTCATCATTGACCTCTAGACACAAAAGGAACTGAATTCCTAAAGCTGTGCAAAAAAGAGCAGATAGAGGGCAGGTGTCTAGTCACCAGTGTTGTCTGCAGTCTCCCTGCAGCTGATCTTTTATCTATTTCTCACTTATCATGTCTTGTTCTGCATTGTGTCTCTGTGTGAACGTAGCCATCTTGGTAAAGGCAGGGGTTTGCTTCCCCGTGTCAGAGCCTCCAGCAAAGTAATCAGTGAGCGGTACTCTAGTAACATCACCAAATCTCACTCCAAATCTCCCATGAGTAGCAGGCAGAAGCAGCAGGACCTTAGATCTCACACAGCAGATATACAGCTATGAGGAGTGCCTAGGCCCTCTGCACATACTAGTAAATGGAATGCTATTTTTCAGGAGGAGCTAAAAGGTACATTTTTCAGGGTATAGCTTGGACACAATTAACATTTCTAAATGTTCCCTATAACAAAGCAAATCTTCACTGTTTGAATTCAGGTCCACTTTCAGGGTTCACACCAGGAGCTTAGAGTTGTGTTGATCTGCATTGATCAATGAAGGCTCTATAAAAGGGCACATATAAAACAGTTGTTCACATCATATACTATATATGTTACTGTGCATTGCATAAAAATTCAGCATAAATTACCACTAATGGGTAGAAAGGAATGCAGGTAAATAGATGTGCTCACTGGGGATGATTATAAATTGAACCAGCCACACTATTGCTGCATTAGGGAAAACGTTTACTTTTATTCAGCCTATACATTGAAGTGAGCGCCAGACTTCCAGCACTAATGTTTACAGATCCAACTGTAGTACAAAGATCATAGGTTGCTCAAGCAGCCATTCCTTCCATTGAAAGAGGGTAGATTATTTATCCACACCTCATTGAAAAGAATGAAAGATTACTTACTATACTGGTGCTTATTGTACTATATGGGCTGCATAAAAGTAAAAGGTTTCCCTTGAGACAGAAAATTTTTCAAATAAACTACTGCACTATTACTTGCTTAAAGGTGAGCAGCTGCAGGCACTACAATTTGACAGAATATTGTGTAACATTCAAAAAAGAGGAACACAATCTGTGCTAGAATAATTCAACACATAATAAAAACTGCAAAGTGACTGTGCAGGGTACATACAATCGAACAGCAAAAAGTTCCATAAGAGAGAGAGCTTTGATCCAGGATATAATGTCTTAAATAAGAAATAATATGATTGTAAGGAATAACCTGATAGAATACCGACTTCCATTGAATATGTAAATATAATGTTTATTGTTGTATGAAATGTGTCTCGATGCTGACAAGCCTCAGTGGTGGTTAGGGGCACCTGGACTGGACAAAAGGATTAATCAGCAACAGGTAAGGGTACATACAATGAATCTCAATGCATAACTGAATACATATATTCACAGAAAACGTACCAAGTGCTTATAAAGTGAAAATATACAATTGAAAAATGTGCAATAAAAGGAAAGTCCATAGAAAGTGGAAGCCACTGGTGTTCAACTTAGTTGTTGTTAAGGAAAAACACATAAGTCCTTTCAAGAGATCACCGCGGTGTTCACATCCAACATCCAAGGAAGGGTTAGGTACGCTTACCAAAATTCATGGACCCAAATGCCAGAAGCACTGAATCAAACAGGCAGCAGAAGAAATATATCTCCAAAGTGGTAGTCTGCAAAACAAATCCCTCAATCCAACATGGTATCTCTTGCGGGAAAGGACTTCTTTCTCAATCATGCAGTCCAACCATGAAAGATAAAACATCTCTGCATAGTGTAAAACCATTGATACAAATTTTATTAAAAAGTGTAAATCACTCACATTTAGGCATACAGAAAACCATTCAATCAAATCCTCTCCCAGACTGGATCATAGAAGCAAGATGGAACGCAATGACATGGACATCGACCTGACATGTTTCGTCTAATAAGACATCATCTGTGGTATGGGTCCACATCCGTCATTGCGTATATATAGAAAATTCATCCAATGAAAGCTAATAAATTGATTATCCAACCTGTAAACCTAAGCTTATTATAGATCACTCTGGAAATGTCCTCTAAGATGTGCGCCTCACTCCTCAATCTGGTCTATACAACTGCGCATGTGTCACCTCAAACCTCAATCTCATAATAGATCGGGGAGGTGCGCATGTGTACAAACGTCATCTGGTGTACATATTACTTGTTACATATTAGTGTTATATTTATTATTGTTAACTACAGACGAATATCCTGTCAGCATGATCTTCAACACATAACCAGCTATCAAACATTTGTTACATGTTATTGTTACAAAAATGTGTTATTCTTTCAGTTTCAAATATATGAATAGTGACAGTAGTACTACGAGGACATCTAGTGGCAATAGATGTAAACTGCACACCACAATATAATGTTTCTATACAGTAAATGCTATAAATGACATTCATAGACTTTGCAGGTAGTGGCAGATGTATCCTGTTTATAAAAAATGTAATAACCCAATGTGAATTCAGATCAAAAGGCTGAGAGGTTTTCAGTCCAATAAACCTATCTGCTTCAACATTTTAAAAATAATTTATCACCTTGTGTCTGCAATTCCACTTTCACAATCCTTCCACTTGTGTGCCAAAAAGGGCCACTTCCAAATTATGAATTAAGTCTCAAAAAATGTTTAAACAAATTAGTCACTTTTCCAGTCTTAAAATGGTTCTAAAGGCTGAAGGTTTTTTTATCTTCATGCATTATGCATGAAGGTAAAAAAACCTTCAGTGTGCAGCTCCCCCCTCAGCCCCCCTAATGCTTACTGGAGCCCGATCCCAATGCAGCGATGTGCACAAGAGCAGAAGCTCTCCCTGGTCTTTACTTCCTCATTGGCTGACGCACATATGTCTCATATGTGTCTCATAGACACACACAGGCAGCTTGGGAGTGAGCAAGCACGAGTGCTCCCAGAGCAAACAGCTTGCTCTGGGAGCACTCAGCGGGGAGGGGGGAGTGCCAACGGGAGACCCAAGAAGAGGAGGATCGGGCTGCTCTGGGAAAAAACATTACACAGAGTAGGTAAGTATCATGCTTGTTATTTTAAAAAAAATTGGAACATTTACAAACACTTTAACTACTAGCCGACCAGCTCACGCAGATATACTGCGGCAGGTCAGCTCTCCTGTGTGAACCGCCGTACCTCAAGACGGCGCGCTCCCTCTGCATGCTGGGGGAGTGTGCCCGTGGGTCGGGCGGACTCAATGTCCACCAACGACCCGCAATCGCCTAATACAGAGGCAGAATGGGGATCTGCCTTTTAAACAAGGCGAATCCCCGTTCTGACAGGGGACATATCAGAGATCTACTGTTCCCAGTGATCGGGAACAGTGATCTCTGTCATGTCCCAGTGATCCCATCCCCCCCACAATTAGAACACACCTAGGGAACACAGTTAACCCCTTGATCGCCCCCTAGTGTTAACCCCTTCTCTGCCAGTGTCATTTTTATATTAATCAGTGCATTTTAATAGCACTGATCAATGTAATAATGTCACTGGTCCCCAAAAAGTGGAATTTGGGGTCAGATTTGTCCGCCGCAATGTCGCAGTCCCGCTAAAAATTGCAGATCACCGCCGTTACAAGTAAAAACAATAAAACATTTTTTTAAAAAGTCCCTAAATCTATCCCATAGTTTGTAGATGCTATAACTTTTGCGCAAACCAATATTTTTTTTACCAAAAATATGTAGAAGAATATATATCAGCCTAAACTGATGAATAAATGTGTTTTTTTTATATATTTTTTTGGATATGTATTATAGCAAAAAGTAAAAAATGTATTTTTTTTTCAAAATTGTTGCTCTTTGTTTGTTTATAGCGCAAAAACTAAAAACCACAGAGGTGATCAAATACCACCAAAAGAAAGCTCTATTTGTGGGAAAAAAAGGACATCAATTGCGCACGACCTTGCAATTGTCAGTTAAAGCGACGCAGTGCCGTATCGCAAAGAAATGACCTGGTCATGAAGGAAGCAAATCCTTCCGGGGCTGAAGTGGTTAATGTGTATGTCAAGTCAAAACGGGGAAGAACCACTACCATTTTTTTTTTTACTTCCATCCAGTGCACCGTTAGGGCTCGTTCACACTTACATTAACCTCTGAAGAGCAATCCATGTTCAGATCGCTCTGCATAGAGCACTTGATAGGCAGTGAGGAGGCGTTGTATCACCCCCTTGCCTCCTGGTTGAACCCCTTAAACCGAACACTAACGCCCTGCAACCGCATGCATTGCAGGGTACTTGCAGAGCAGCCCCATTCTCTTGAAAGCGCCAAGGGTATAATTCTGCGGCATGTGTACACCTCTGGCCATTGTCTCTGCAGCTAAAAGGGGAGAGGTATAAATGCAGCTCAACCACAGATTTCACTTCACTTCCCGATGACAATGATTTACCACACAGGAAGTGTGTGTGTGTGTGTGTGTGTGTGTGTGTGTGTGTGTGTGTGTAGGGGGAGGGGGGGCACAACTCTCCAACAGAAGCACAGACAGGAATAATTATTATGTAGTAATGTTTTATAGATATTATGCATGTAATTATGTATTTATAGTTAATTATGTAATATAGTATAGAAAATCCAAGAACCCCTGTAACATTTTTTTATTTTTGTTTGCGTCTCTGTTGCAGATTTTCCTGTAAAACTGTTGTAGGTAAGGCTGACCATACGTTATACAATTTTTTTGTACAATCTTCGATTAGATTTACCAAAACTATATAATATAATATGAGGTCAAACCTAAACACTTTCAATTTGTATGCAGTCAGGCAGGTACTTGCACTACATAGTTGAAGGTAAATCTAAAAGAAGCTGCGTGCTGCGGGGTATAAGCTTCTCCCAACTCAGCTCTGTGCTGTTCGCTCCGTCCTGGTCCTGGACGGAGCGAACAGCACAGAGCTGAGTTGGGAGAAGCTTATACCCCGCAGCACGCCGATCGACAGTTTTTAAGAGCTTATATTGTATGGTGCACAATAGCACCAGGAAAATGTGAGTACCCCTTTGTGGGGAGTGGGTTTTTTTATTCAATAAATATTGTTTGACGGAATTACACTATATAGTCTCTCTTTACTTTCTGGTGTGATGTCTATGGAGGCATAGTGATCCAGATTGGAGATCGTATCTAGCTTGCTATACAGAGCCCTGGGGTGGCTCCACAGCGTGATTTGACACAGCTGATTACTGTGTCACACGCTCTAAGGTGAGCGCAATCACTTTGGGGGGTCACTGAGGCACACCACGGCATGTTTTTTGTGACACTTGGACTCAGCACGCTGGATAATTTGGACATTTAATGTGTTCTTTGGACACGATCACACACAGAATCTTTTGTGGATATTTTGAACACTGTTATATGGAATTTTTTTGGGTGATATTTCACCATTAGAGATTGCATTGATTTATTTAAGATTCACTTGTCACTCATATGTAAATTAATTTTAGATTATAATTGAAGAATTGCATGTTGCACTTTGTGTGAGGTATTGCACGTTTTTTATCAATTTTTCATTAACTTATCTATTCATTATACGCACAGTATTTATGATTATGTGTTTTTTATCCATTTCTTATTAATTTATCCATTCAATATATGCACAGTATTTTATGTTTATGTGTTGAAATATCTATTTATATGCACATTGCACTTAGGAGGAATTGTGTGCAAACATATATATATATATATTTTATTTTTTTTTTTTTTGATGGTATCACCACGGTGAATAGTTTATATGATATACACTTAAGCGCAGCACAATTTTTTATTTATATTAAAGCTAATAAAGGGTCTGGAGGATCTTAGTTATGAGGAAAGGTTGCGAGCACTGAACTTATTCTCTCTGGAGAAGAGACGCTTCAGGGGGGATATGATTTCAATATACAAATACCGTACTGGTGACCCTACAATAGAAATAAAGCTTTTTCGCAGAAGAGAGTTTAACAAGACTCGTGGCCACTCATTAAAATTAGAAGAAAAAAGATTTAACCTTAAACTACGTAGAGGGTTCTTTACTGTAAGAGCAGCAAGGATGTGGAATTCCCTTCCACAGGTGGTGGTCTCAGCAGGGAGCATCGATAGTTTCAAGAAACTATTAGATAAGCACCTAAATGAACGCAACATACATGGATATACAATGTAATACTGACACATAATCACACATAGGTTGGACTTGATGGACTTGTGTCTTTTTTTAACCTCGCCTACTATGTAACTATATATGTAATTATCCCTTGTCCTGGGAGATCTTCAGAGCAGCCAAGTGGGCTGGTAGTTCTTGCAGGCAGTAGGGTTGGGAGAAGTTTCTACGGAGAAGTTGGGGATACTCCTGAATGCAGCTTATAACTAGGGATGGGCGAACGGTTCGGCCCGAGCATAAGTTCGGCCCGAATTTTGGTTGTTCGGGTGTTCTGCAGAACACCGAACAATATGCGGTGTTCAGGGCAAATTCGAAAGCCGCCGGAACACCGTTAAAGTCTATGGGACATTAACATGAAAAATCAAGTGTTCATTTTAAAGGGCTTATATGCAAGTTATTGTCATAAACAGTGTTTGGGGACCCGGGTCCTGCCCCAGAAAACATGTTTCAATGCAAAAAAAGTTTCAAAAACGGACGTTTTTTCGGGAGCAGTGATTTAATAATGCTTAAAGTGAAACAATAAAAGTGAAATATTCCTTTAACCACTTGCTTACTGGGCACTTAAACCTCCCCTCCTATCCAGACCAATTTTCAGCTTTCAGTGCTCTCACACTTTGAATGACAATTACTCAGTCATGCAACACTGTACCCAAATTATTTTTTGTCCTTTTTTTCATACAAATAGAGCTTTATTTTGGTGGTATTTGATCACCTCTGTGTTTTTTATTTTTTGCGCTATAAATGAAAAAAGACAGAAAATTTTGAAAAAAACTAATTTTTCTTAATTTCTGTGATACAATTTTGCAAATCAGTCATTTTTCTTCATAAATTTTGGCCACAATTTATACTGCTACATATCTTTGGTAAAAATAACCAAAAATTTGTGGAAATTATTTGGTCTGTGTGAAAGTTTTAGAGTCTACAAGCTATGGTGCAAATCATAAAAAAATTATCACATCTGATGTACTGGTGGCCTATCTCATTTCCTGAGACCCTAACAAGCCAGGAAAGTACAAATGCCCCCCAAATAACCCCTTTTTGGAAAGTAGACATTTCAATGTATTTAGTTAGAGGCATGGTGAGTTATTTGAAGCTGTATTTTTTTCCCACAATTCTTTGCAAAATTGAGATTTTTTTTTTTCCACAAAATTGTCATTGTAATAGCTTATTTCTCTCACATGGCATGTGTATACCACAAATGACACCCCAAAATACATTCTGCTACTCCTCCTGAGTATTACGATACCACATGTGTGTGACTTTTTTACTGCCTGGCCACATACAGAGGCCCAACATGCAGGGAGCACCATCAGGTGTTCTAGGAGCATAAATTACACATCACATTTCTCAACCACCTATTACACTTTTAAAGGCCCTGGAGCACCGGGACAATGGAAACACCCACAAAATGACCCCATTTTGGAAAGCTTACACCCCAACGTATAATCTATGAGGCATAATTAGTCTTTTGAATGGTTTATTTTTTTCCAGAAGTTTTTGGAAAATGTGGAAAAAAAATGAAAACGCATTTTGTTTTACACAAAGTTGTCCGTTTATAAGATATTTCCAACACATAGCATTTAGATAGCAAAAATGACACCCAAAAATACATTCTGCTACTCCTCCTGAGTATTACGATACCACATGTGTAGGACTTTTTCACTGCCTGGCCACATACAGAGGCCCAACATGCATGGAGCACCATCAGGTGTTCTAGGAGCATAAATTACACATCACATTTCTCAACCACCTATTACACTTTTGAAGGCCCTGGAGCACCAGGATAATGGAAACACCCACAAAATGACCCCATTTTGGAAAGCTAACACCCCAACATATAATCTATGAGGCATAATGAGTCTTTTTAACGCTTCATTTTTTTCCAGAAGTTTTTGGAAAATGTGGTAAAAAAAATGAAAACGCATTTTTTTTACACAAAGTTGTCAGTTTATAAGATATTTCCAACACATAGCATTTGGATAGCAAAAATTACACCCCAAAATACATTCTGCTACTCCTCCTGAGTATGGCGATACCACATGTGTGAGACTTCTACACAGCCTGGCCACATACAGAGATCCAACATGCAAGGAACACCGTCAGGTGTTCCAGGGACACATAGCATGCACATACCAAGAATTACACCCCAAAATACATTGTGCTGAGCAAAGCATAAACAAAAGATTACCTGTGGTTGTAGTAGCGCCGTTGTACACAGGAGGATAGCACTGGTCCAGGCAGCAGGCAGGGACTTGGTCAGCAGCGGCGAACACAATTGTCCAGGCAGCAGGCAGGGTTACTGTCCATATAAAGTCCAGGGTCAGTGCAGGCAGAGATATTGTCCGCAGTGCCAAAAATATTGGTCCTGGTAGTAGGCAGGTCCATGTGGTGTGGTCAGTGCGACAGGCAGAGGCATGACGGCAGTAAGTCCTACAGGAAGAAGTAGGGCCTCATTCAGGACAGAATGGGGACAGGGGTAGAGCCTTCTCCCACCCAAATCTCTTTGAAGCCTCCGAGTCTCCAGACCCTAATCTAGGATTGAGAAAACAAAAAAAATTGTTTACTCCATCCAGAAAAACAATTCTGGAGCCCCTCACATATGTGAGACCCCTGTGTTGAATCCCACTAGTCCAGTATCAGGGTACAAGATCAGTCCAAGAGGCAAATATCATGGTCAAACAGTCCAAGGTCAGTTCCAGATCAGGCAGATGTATGTACAGAATTGTTAGGCAGAAGCATGGTCGAATAACAGTCCAGGGTCAGTTCCAGATCAGGCAGAGGTATGTGCAGAATCGTTAGGCAGAAGCATGGTCGAATAACAGTCCAGGGTCAATTCCAGATCAGGCAGAGGTATGTACAGAATCGTTAGGCAGAAGCGTGGTCAAATAACAAGCCAGGGTCAGTTACAGAGGAGGCAGTGGCATAAGGGTAAATTGCAGGAACGGAGGCTTACGTTTACCATACTTCACTAATAATTTAGTGAAGTATGGTAACGGCAAGAACATTCACCTACGCAGAGGCCTGGTTCAGAAGGACATTGTGCACAATAAAAAGATGTGTCTCTTCTGAATCCTGGTACACACCTTACATTTTTTTTGCCGTCGTTGGCCTGTTGGTTTGGGAGGGATTTTATCGGGAAAGTGGCGTTCGGAGAGTCGACTTAGAACATCTGATCGGATAATTTCTGGTGGGCCGTTCGGGAATATAAGGGCAGTGAAAACTTCCTCCTGGTAGCCAAGGAAGCTTTGGGGTTTTGGGTGGAGTTACGATAAATTAAATATGAATTGTAGATGGCCAAATGAAAAAAATAAATTGCGACTTTCTTATACCAATGGTATGTCCGTCTTGTGGCAAGGTACGGTTCCAGCATCTGGTCATTCAAGTCGACTCCTCCCATAAACAAATTATAATCATAGATGCATTTAGGTTTCTGTATGGGGCCATTTCTTCTGGGGATTTCCATGAAGGTATCATTGTGGATTGAAGACAACATGTACACATCTCTTTTGTCCCTCCACTTCACTGCCAAAATCTGGTTGTTTCGTAGACTTGCCGTTTCTCCTTTTCTCAATTTCTTATTGACCAGACTTTGAGGAAAGCCCTCTACACACAGAGATGTGTAGAAGTTGTCTACATACAGGTGGTAGCCTTTCTCCAGTAGGGGGTATGTGAGGTCCCAAACAATTTTCCCGCCTGATCCCAAGTAGTCTGGGCAATTAGGGGGTTGCAGCTAGGTGTCCTTCCCTTCGTACACTTTGAAGGCATACATGTAACCTGTGACTCGGTCACATAATTTGTATACCTTCACCCCATAGCGGGCCCTTTTACTGGGAATATATTGTTTTATTTTAAGCCTGCCACTAAACTTAACAAGGGACTCATCCACACATATGTTTTGGTCCGGGGTAAACAGCTGGGGGAATACTGCAGAAAAATAATTTAAAAGTGGCCGAATTTTGAAAAGCCTGTCATAGTTTGGGTCATTTCGGGGAGGGCACTGGGTATTGTCATTGAAATGAAGAAACCTCATTATCATGAGGTATCTGTTTCTGGGCATTACCTTGGAGAATACTGGCATGTGGTGGATGGGGTGGGTTGACCAATAGGACATCAAAGTGTTTTTTTTTTGTGAGTCCCATATTAAATGTGAGCCCTAAAAAAACCTTCAACTCCTCCACCGTTAGGTCTCTCCATTTATAGGGACGGGCATAGTAGGACGTTGGATTATTCAAAATAAATTGCTGTGCATAAAGGTTGCACTGGGCATGACAGCATGTCCTCGGTAAAAATTAAATTAAAAAAATTTATTGGGGAAAAATTCTCCGTGTCCACCTGGACTCCTGGCTGGGCAGTGAAAGGGGGAATGTTGGCTTCTCCTGAATTAGGAGGAAGCCACAAGGGGTTCTGCAGGGCATAGGGAAGGCTGGCATGGGTCCTTGGCCTTTCTTGCCGAGGCACTGCGGTGCTGGTGGATGGCACTGCGGTGCTGGTGGATGGCACTGCGGTGCTGGTGGATGGGACATGCCGCGCTGGTGGATGGCACTGCAGTGCTGGTAGATGCCACTGCCTCCTCACCAGAACGCCTTCGTTTGGCGGGCCGAATATTTTCCTCCTCTGAGTCACTCAGTGTTCCACTACTGAGGACTGGCTCATAATGTCCGACTCAGATCGGAGTCGGAAAGGGAATCTGAAAAAGAGAGCTCCCCGTTGCTCTCCTCGGCCTGGGACAGTATTTGTTAAGCCTCCTCAGCGGAAAAGCTTCTTTTGGCCATGGTTGCTAAGCCTGCACTGATGGGCACTGATGAGGCGGCACTGATGAGCACAGATGGGCACTGAGGTGGCACAGATGTGCACTGATGAGGTGGAACAGATGTGCACTGATGAGGTGGAACAGATGTGCAGATGTGCACTGATGAGGTGGCACTGGTGGGCACTGATGAGGCGGCACAGGTGAGCACTGATGAGGTGGAACAGATGTGCACTGAGATGGCACAGATGTGCACTGATGAGGTAGCACAGATGTGCACTGATGAGGTGGCACAGCTGGGCACTGATGGTTTGGCACAGATGGGGCGGCACAGATGGGGCGGCACAGATAGGCACTGATGAGGTGGCACAGATGGGCACTGATGAGGCGGCACAGATGTGCACTGATTGCACAGATGTGCACTGAGGCAGCACAGGTGGGCACTGATTGGCACAGGTGGGCACTGATGAGGTGGCACAGGTGGGCACTGATGAGGTGGCACACGTGGGCACTGATTGTGCAGATGGACACTGATCACCGCTGGGCAGACAGGTGGGCACCGATTGGCCCAGGTGGGCACCGATTGGCACAGGTTGGCACTGTACTGATGGGGCACTGTACTGATGGGCACTGTACTGATGGGCACTGTGGGCACTGTAAAAACGTTATTGAAACTCACAGATCGCTGACAGTTTCTCTCTCTCCTCACACGCTGTCTCTGTGTGAGGAGAGAGAGCCGGCAATGAGAGATGATCTCAAATGTTTACATTTGAGATCATCGCTCATTGGCCATGGTGATCGCAGTGATCACAGCGGCCATTTACAGCGATCTGTGATTGGCTGTGTCCAAGCGAGGTAAGGGGAGGCCATCATATGACGGCCTCCCGGGAATTGACATCCGCGCTGTAGCCGTCATTCAGCTATGGCCGGATGTCAGGTGGTTAAATTTCGTACCTGGGGGGTGTCTATAGTATGCTTGTAAAGTGGCACATTTTTCTCGTGTTTAGAACAGTCCCTGCACAAAATGACATTTCTAAAGGAAAAAAAGTAATTTAAAAGTAGGGATAAGCACGATGTTTGAGTCGAACGTAAGTTCGACTCGAACATCGGGTGTTCACCTGTTCACCAAATAGTGAACAATTTGGGGTTTTCGCGGCAAATTTGAAAGCCACAGAACACCCTTTAAAAGTCTATGGGAGAAATCAAAAGTGCTCATTTTTAAGGCTTATATGCATGGTATTGTCATAAAAAGTGTTTGGGGACCTGGGTCCTGCCCCAGGGGACATGGATCAATGCAAAAAAAGTTTTAAAAACGGACGTTTTTTCGGGAGCAATGATTTTAATAATGCTTAAAGTGAAACAATAAAAGTGAAATATTCCTTTAAATTTCGTACCTGGGGGGTGTCTATAGTATGCCTGTAAAGTGGTGCATGTTTCACGTGTTTACAACAGTCCCTGCACAAAATGACATTTCTAAAGGAAAAAAGTCATTTAAAAGTACTCACGGCTATTAATGAATTGTCGGTCACGGCAATATACATAAAAGTCATTGAAAAAAACGGCATGGGATTCCCCCACAGTCCATTATCAGGCCCTTTGAGTCTGGTATGAATATTAAGGGGAACCCCAAACCAAAAATTAAAAAAAAAAATTGCGTGGAGGTCCCCCTTAAAATCCATACCAGACAATTTTAAGGGGAACCTCGCGCCAAAATAAAAAAAATGGCGTGGGGGTCCCCCAAAAATCAATACCAGACCCTTATCCGAGCACGCAACCTGGCAGGCCGCAGGAAAAGAGGGGGGGCGAGAGAGCGCCCCCCCGAACTGTACCAGGCCACATGCCCTCAACATGGGGAGGGTGCTTTGGGGTAGCCTCCCACAGCACAGTGTCCCCATGTTGATGGGGACAAGAAATGTCATTTTGTGCAGGGACTGTTGTAAACACTGGAAACATGCGCCACTTTACAGGCATACTATAGACACCCCCCAGGTATGAAATTTAAAGGAATATTTCACTTTTATTGTTTCACTTTAAGCATTATTAAAATCACTGCTCCCGAAAAAACGTCAGTTTTTAAAACTTTTTTTTGCATAGATACATGTCCCCTGGGGCAGGACCCAAGTCCCCAAACACTTTTTATGACAATAACTTGCATATAAGCCTTTAAATGAGCACTTTTGATTATTCATGTTAGTGTCCCATAGACTTTAACCGTGTTCGTGTGTTCTGACGAATTTTTTGCCTGTTCGGTATGTTCTGGTGTGAACCGAACAAGGGGGTGTTTGGCCCATCCCTACTTATAACACACTGTGCTATTTTCTAAAAGGGACTGAGAGTTCCTAGTCCTCAAGGGGCTTTTGCTTTTGATCACCAAAGACTGTCAGTGTCCAGGAAGGAGGACAATTTAGTATCTTGTACATAGCAAGGAATTTTTCACTGTTTATTGTTTCAATAAAGCTGGGCATCCCATAATCCCCTATTCCCCATCCAAGTTATCACCCCTAATAAAATAACAAAACCAAGTTCAGAGTCTGTTTCTTGTGTCTGGATGGAAGTGCAAAGTTCTTGTTGCCTGGAACCAATTACCAGCAGCCCCTGCGGGGGTACTGATACATGGAGAAGAGGAGTCCCAACACACTTTGTATGTTATAGTGAGAACACTGCCCCATCGTAGATACAGTGATTGAGAATTTTACCTTAGGACAGGAAGTGTGCTAGGGTCGGTTCACACTGAGGCAGCACGACTTACAGCGCGACTGCCTCAGGCGACCCAGGACACGACTCAGCGGCGACTTGCAAAACGACTTCTCTATAGAAGTCAATGCAAGTTGCCCCCAAAGTCGTACAGGAACCTTTTTCTAAGTTGGAGCAACTTATTAGATTAGAACGCTCCGATTAGAACGGTTCCATTGCAGAGAACGGGACACTACTTGTCAGGCGACTAGGTCGCCTGACAAGTCGTCCCAGTGTGAACCGAGGCTTACTGGCAGGAATATCAGGTGAAAATAAAGTGCAATAAGGCTAAATAAAACTAAAGCAGCAGCTGCATATTAGGACCTAAATTGCAGTATACAGTATAAAATTCTGTTCTTAGATTTACATACACTTTAATGTCTCTTCCTTTTCCCTCAAAAAATAGTAATCGTTTAGTACCTCCCAAACATCTGGGCAACTCTTTTACCAGAGGTTGAAAATATGATCCACCCACATGCTTAGATTCTTGTTATGAGATCTGGTGCAACACAAGTCAAATGAGTGATACAGATGTTAATATTTTAGCCATTTCAGCAGACGAGATACCCAAACTCCCACTCTTCTGTATTAAAGGCAAACCCCACACAAAATGGGTAAAAACCCGTTTGGTCAGGTAGTAGGAATAAGCACAAATATTTACCTTTGTTCACTCGCTTACCTGGCAGCAGGTGACCTCTTCCACTGCCAGTGTCTTGGGTTGTGAGCAGACTCTTACTGTCTTCCTGTACAATGCATAACTGCTGGTCCTGCATTGTACTTGCAAACAGGCTTGATGGAGTGAGGAAAAAAGTATTTGTTCTTATTTCTCCACCCCTAGCCATATGAAAATGTAAAGTTTAGCTAATATAAAAATAAAATTAAAAAATAATCAATAGGGATATTAAATACTGTGCTGCTGGCTCCTACATTAGTCTCTAATCTTCCAGTGCAGCAGGGTTTAATAGAACTATGAACTTGTCAAAGGCACTCATCAGGTCTGCAGACTGCCCACCCCTTCTGCCCAGCGCCTCTAGTAATAGAAGCTGTTCTATAGCTTTTATGAATACATTGTGATCTGCGAATGAAGGACAAGTGAATGTATAAAAGGTCCACTTCCTCCACTCATAGATAGGGATGAGCCCGAACATTATGGGGCGTTCGTGGCAAATTTGAGCACCACGGAACGCCCCATAATGCCCTGCAAGATCGCAGTGCATTGGCATCTTATGTTTGGCCATATCATGCACCTGATCTGCATGCTTTGGCCAATCACAGCGCGCTCTGCTGGGAGCCTTTGGCCAATCATGGCTCAGGGGGGTAAGTCCACGCCCCACACTATATAAGGCTGCACAGTATCTCACAAAAGTGGGTACACCCCTCACATTTTTGTAAATACTTTATTATATCTTTTCATGTGACATTGAACGTTGGCAACACTGAAGAAATGACACTTTGCTACAATGTAAAGTAGTGAGTGTACAGCTTGTATAACAGTGTAAATTTGCTGTCCCCTCAAAATAACTCAATACACAGCCATTAATGTCTAAACCGCTGGCAACAAAAGTGAGTACACCCCTAAGTGAAAACATCCAAATTGGGCCCAAAGTGTCTATTTTGTGTGGCCACCATTATTTTCCAGCACTGCCTCAACCCTCTTGGGCATTGGAGTTCACCAGAGCTTCACAGGTTGCCACTGGGGTCCCCTTCCACTCCTCCATGATGACTAAAGAAGCTGAGGGTAAAGGTGGTGGACTGGCCAAGCATGTCTTCAGACCTAAACCCTTTTGAGCATCTGTGGGGCATCCTCAAACGGAAGGGGGAGGAGCGCAAGGTCTCTAACATCCACCAGCTCCGTGATATTGTCATGGAGGAGTGGAAGAGGACTCCAGTGGCAACCTGTGAAGCTCTGGTGAACTCCATGCCCAAGAGCGGTAAAGGCAGTGCTGGAAAATAATGGTGGCCACACAAAATATTGACACTTTGGGCCCAATTTGGACATTTTCACTTAGGGGTGTACTCACTTTTGTTGCCAACGATTTAGACATTAATGGCTGTGTGTTGAGTTATTTTGAGGGGGACAACAAATTTACACTTTTATACTACTTTACATTGTAGCAAAGTGTCATTTCTTCAGTGTTGTTGTATGAAAAGATAAAAAAAAAATATTTCAAAAATGTGAGGGGTGTACTAACTTTTGTTAGATACTGTATGTGTTGCATGGTCAAGAAGAGATTAATGCATAATTATTGGGAGTATTATACATATTCCTTTCACTTCCTGTCCTATAACCACAACAGGAAGCAGTAGTGGTCCATCCATTAGGACAGCACGGACACCGCAGCCCCCCCCCCCCATCCATATGTCCGGTCCCCTAATATACATGCAGGGCGCCGGACGCATGGATTCCTATGTTTTTTTTTTTTTTAAGCATGTAATTAGAGCCAGGGGCTCTAATAGGCTTCAAAAAAGGGTGGGTTTGGGGAACAGAGCACTGCGCCCCCTGAGCCCACCCAGTTGTGTAACAATAGCGAATGAATATATGCTATTGTCACACTGATTCTCCTCCTAGCCAATCAGGAAGCGGGAGAGACCCATCACCCGATTCGCTGAAAGTACAGGCGATCCTATTGGCCACCTAGAAGGAGGAGGGAGAGGAGACGCATGGCTGCCGTGGGGAGACGCATGAGAAGCTGCTGCCTGTTGCCCGGAGGTAAGGGTAAGTGCGGGGCCAACCGACTGATGGGGAGGAGGGGTGCGATTGACCCAACCGACTGATGTGCAGGGGGCGGGGTGGGTGCATTGTTTGCCGCTCCCCCCAAAACACCAGGCGCCACTGACAGGAAGTGAGAGAATCCCCAGTTGTCACCAGAACCACTGTCCCCAATTAAAGATTTCCCTTCTATACCTGTCCTAGTGACAACTTTCGGGATTTCTGCTTTAGGTTCATGTCTGAATGAAAAAAAAAACCTAGCCAGTATTTGTGTGAATGTAACCTTTGGTAGGGGATATCCCAAAGGTGAGAGCCACAGAGCCAAAGGACTAATAGGAACAGGCAAATCACATCAATTTCCACAAATAGGGCGGAAACGTTGGCATTTCTTTCACTTTCACTCTCGGTGAGATCGGTCATTGGGGAAATCTCCCTAATGGGAACAGTCATAAAGTTTCGTTTATCTGTATAATAAAGGAGGGAAGGGGAGGGGACAAGTCTTCCAGAAAAGAGGCAATAAGAAAAAAAAAGAAGAGATTACTTCAGAGCCCGCCAGGTGACAGACATGGGGGGCCGTGGAAGGGGCAAAGAGCCAGACACCTGCCCTAAGCAGCCCAGGGGCAGAGGAAGGGGAGCCCTCAAGAGCAATGAGGAGCCGGGCAGAGGAAGGGGAGCCGCTAAATGTAATGAGGAGCCGGGCAGAGGAAGGGGAGCCGCTAAATGTAATGAGGAGCCGGGCAGAGGAAGGGGAGCCGCTAAATGTAATGAGGAGCCGGGCAGAGGAAGGGGAGCCGCTAAATGTAATGAGGAGCCGGGCAGAGGAAGGGGAGCCGCTAAATGTAATGAGGAGCCGGGCAGAGGAAGGGGAGCCGCTAAATGTAATGGAGAGCCGGGCAGAGGAAGGGGAGCCGCTAAATGTAATGGAGAGCCGGGCAGAGGAAGGGGAGCCGCTAAATGTAATGGAGAGCCGGGCAGAGGAAGGGGAGCCGCTAAATGTAATGGAGAGCCGGGCAGAGGAAGGGGAGCCGCTAAATGTAATGAGGAGCCGGGCAGAGGAAGGGGAGCCGCTAAATGTAATGAGGAGCCGGGCAGAGGAAAGACAGAAGTTGCTGGAAGGGCTCAGGGGCAAAGAGGCGCTAAGAAAGAGCCTCTGAGGAGAGCAGAGCAGAACACAGACCCGGGAGGGCACAAACCGGCCCAAGCCAAGCCGAAGGGAAAGGTGCCGCCACTGGCCGCCCCCAATGGCAGGGGACTGAGACCCGTGGTAGAGAGTCTGAGCCTGAAAATGACTGACATCTCACGTGCTGCAATGAAAGTGAACCCGATAGTAGACACCATCATACGTAAGGTGTCACAGGAAGACCCTCTGTTCTCATACATGGAATGGATGTCTACAGGGAGCTATTATGAAAAAGTGAAGGTGAGATTTTGTTTAATATTTTGTGTGTTTCACTTTGTTTGTAATTGCATTTTATTTTTATATTTATGTATTTTGCCCTATCTACATGTATATTTTATTTTTGTAGTCATGTGTTGTGCTTTATCTGTATTTTAAAGTGGTTGTAAACCCAAAGAAAAAAAAAAACATTGTAAGAAAAAAGGCATAATGAATTAGTATGCATCGCATACTAGCTCATAATGACATACTTACCTTAGATTGACGCAGTTGCAGCGGTCCCCGCACACCAATGTGAGCGGCGACATGTCTCCCGGAGTTATTTCTGGGTTCACGGAGCCGCAATGACGTCCCTCCCACGCATGCGCTGCTGAAGAAACGGCAAGAGCGAGCCATTTCTTCAGTGCGCATGTGCCAATGACGTCAGCGCAAGCGTATATATGGTAAATATCTCCTAACCCGTGCAGGTTTAGGAGATATTTACAGTACCTACAGGTAAGCCTTATTATAGGCTGTAGTACGGTACAAGTGGTGTAACTAGGTTTACAACCACTTTAACCACTTGCCTACCAAGCACTTACACCCCCTTCCTGCCCAGGCCATTTTTCAGCTTTCAGTGCTGTCGCACTTTGAACAACAATTGCGCGGTCATGCTACACTGTAGCCAAACACATTTTTTTATCATTGTCTTCACACAAATAGAGCTTTCTTTTGGTAGTATTTAATCACTGCTGCGTTTTTTTTTTTTTTACAAAAAAAAAGACCAAAAATATTGAAAAAAATGTTTTTTACTTTTCTTTTCTGTCAGTAAATTTTGTAACTAAGTAATTTTTCGCATTCACTGATGTGCGCTGATGAGGCGGCACTGATGGGCACTGATAGGCTGAACTGGTGGGCATTGATGAGGTGGCACTTATGGGCACTGATTAGGTGTCACTTATGGGCACAGATGAGGAGGCACTAATATGCCGCACTTATGGGCACTGATAGGTGGCACTGATGTGTGGCATGATGAGCACTGATAGGCACTGTTAGGTGGCACTGATGGGCACTAATAGGCGGCACTGGTGGGCACTGATAGGCACTGATAGGCAGCACTGGTGGGCACTGATAGGCGGCACGGATAGGCGGTACAGATGGGCACTGATGGGCGACACTGATGGGCATTGATCAACAGAAGTGATGGGTATTGATGGGTAGCACTGAAAGGCTGCACTGATTGCCAGCACTGACTGGCATTGCTAATGGGCACTGATTTGTGGCACTTGTGGGCACTGATTGCTGCCACTCATGGGCACTGTATGCTGGCATTGATGGGCAATGATGGGCACTGGTTTGTGACACTTTTTTTCTTTATTGTAATCAGGACACTGATGATCAGTGCCCCGATTACATTCCTAGATGTCCCCCTGTGAGGAGATGCCGCTGATCGGCTCTCCTCTCCTCACACTCTGTCAGTGTGAGGCGAGGAGAGACGATAACTGGCATCTCCATGTTTACATGTGACCGGCTGTGATTGGACACAGCCGATCACATGGTTAAAAAGCCACAGACGCTGCTATTTTCAGAGATTGGGGTCACGCCGTGTCCTAGCAACACGGAGCGGCCGTTCGGGGACACCATCAAATGACGGGCGTCCCAGAACGAGAGCCGGGCGGCAAGCAGTTAATTATTATTTTCATATTTTACATGTTTTGTTCTCTCTGTATTTATATTTTACATTTTATTTTCATATTTTATGTGTTTTGCTTTATTTATATTTTATCTTTATATTTTGTGTTTTGCTTTATCTATATTTTATATTTATATTTTGTGTTTTGCTTTATCTATTTTTTTTTTACTTTATACATTTTATTTTATCTATATTTATATTTTACATTTTATTTTTATATTTATCCTTGATGTGTTTGGCTTTATCTATATTTATATTTTGTGTTTTGCTTAATCTATATTTTTATTTTATACAGTGCATTGAAAAAGTATTCATACCCCTTGACATTTTCCACATTTTGTCATGTTACAACCAAAAACGTAAATGTATTTTATTGGGATTTTATGTGATAGACCAACACAAAGTGGCACATAATTGTGAAGTGGAAGGAAAATAATAAATGTTTTTCCAAATTATTTACAAATAAATATGTGAAAAGTGTGGCGTGCATTTGTATTCAGCACCCCTGAGTCAATACTTTGTAGAACCACTTTTCACTGCAAGTCTTTTTGGGGATGTCTCTACCAGCTGTGCACATCTAGAGAGTGACATTTTTGCCCATTTTTCTTTACAAAATAGCTCAAGCTCTGTCAGATTGGATGGAGAGCGTCTGTGAACAGCAATTTTCGAGTCTTGTCACAGATTCTCAATTGGATTTAGGTCTGACTGGGCCATTCTAACACATGAATATGCTTTAATGTAAACCATTCCATTGTAGCTCTGGCTGTATGTTTAAGGTTGTTGTCCTGCTGGAAGGTGAACCTCTGCCCCAGTCTCAAGTCTTTTGCAGACTCTAAAGCCGCGTACACACGAGCGGAATGTCCGACAGAAAAAGTCAGACGGAAGCTTTTTATCGTCTATTCCGATCGTGTATAGGCCTCATCGGACTTTTTTTTTCTAAAATTCTGACGGACCTAGAAATGGAACATGTTCTAAATATTTCCGACAGAACCAATTCCTATCGGGAAAACCGATCGTCTGTATGCTGTTCTGACGGGCCGAAAACGACGCATGCTCTGAAGCAAGTACGAGACGGAAGCTATTGGCTACTGGCTATTGAACTTCCTTTTTCTAGTCCCGTCGTAAGTGTTGTACATCACCGCGTTCTTGATGGTCGGACCTTGGTTTGACCGTGTGTAGGCAAGACCACTTGAATGGAATTCCGTCTGAGTTTATTCCGACGGCAAAACCGGTCGTGTGTACGCGGCATAACAGGTTTTCTTTGAAGATTGCCTTGTATTTGGCTCCATCCATCTTTCTACCAACTTTGACCAGCTTACCTGTATTGCTAAAGAAAAGTATCCCCACAGCATGATGCTGCCACCACCATGTTTGGGGATGATGTGTTCAGGGTGATGTACAGTGTTAGTTTTCCGCCACAAATAGCATTTTGCTTTTAGGCCAAAAAGTTAAATTTTGATCTCCTCTGACCAGAGCACCTTCTTCCACATGTTTACTGTGTCCTCTACATGGCTTTTTTTTGCAAACCACAAACGGGATTTCTTATAGCTTTCTTTGAACAATGGCTTTTTTTCTTGCCACTCTTCCATAAAGGCCAGATTTGTCCATTCTCCCACCTGAGCTGTGGATCTCTGCAGCTCCTCCAGAGTTACCATGGGCCTCTTGGCTCTCCTTGCCGGCCTGTCAGTTTAGGTGGACCATGCCCCTGTTGAAGACCCCCTTGGTCGAAACGCGTCGGACGATCTCCCCTTCCTTACGCTGCTTAGATTTTATTTTAATTGTGATCACTTTTATCCATTTTTTGTATGGTATTTTTAGAAATAAAAATCCCTGGTTTACCTGCACTATGCAGAAGCTTTTTATTTTTTATTTGCATATTATCCCGATGCAAGAAACTGCCTTCCAGTAGCCCTACTTCCATCACGGGGTCTGGATCAAATCTGTCCCCGGCTTCTCCTTGGAACACATCCTTGAGGTCTATTGGCTGATATCCAGTTGGCGGCCCTTCCTGATGTTTCTTCACCCCATCAGAGAAGTCGAGAAGTGAGACAGAGGTTCCACCGTTCCGGATATCCTTTTCCAGCCTAGGTTTGGCTCCATGCACCATTGACTCCATGTCATATGACAGTGGAGTCCACGTCATCTGGTAAGAGTACCCATCTTATCTTACTTCCTGATGTTTTCATTCTGATGCCCCATATCGAGATGTTGGTTTACAGCTACGGAAGTTCTGTACCCCGTTGTTGACTCACAGTCACAGATCCACACCGTGCACCATTGACTTTATTTTCTAGTTTCACATCATTTTTTGGTCCATACCAGTTCCTCTTAATAATTTGAGTTTGGAATCATCCATTTACCATATGTGGACACTTTATACTGTGTTTGTTCATTTCATTTCACTTATGGTTTTTGCACATATGCTTTACTGTTCAGTACAGCATCTCTTACTTAATTGTTTCACTACACCCTAACTTCCTATTACTTCTTAGCGCTGCATTTTTCTTCCCATTGGTAGGTTTGTAGTTGTGCCATATTCTTTCCATTTTCGGATGATGGATTGAACAGTGCTCTGTGAGATGTTCAAAGCTTGGAATATTTTTTTATAACGTAACCCTGCTTTAAACTTCTCCACGGCTTTATCCCTGACCTGTCTGACGTGTTCCTTGGCCTTCATGATGCTGTTTGTTCACTAAAGTTCTCTAGCAAACCTATGAGGGCTTCACAGAACAGCTATATTTATTCTGAGAATAAATTACACACTCTATTTACTAATTACTGTATATACTCGAGTATAAGTCGAGATTTTAAGCCTTTTTTTTTAGGCTAAAAGTGCCCCCGTCGACTTATACTCGAGTCACCGCTGTCTGCCTACATGATCAGTGTGTCATGCAGGCAGACGGCGGCCAGCGTGTGATAATACAGTTCGGAGGCTATTCCAGCTTTCAAAAGCCACGCCTCCTCCTCGTCTGTGATAGGCTGAACACTCCATTTCCCAGCAGTCAGTGTACAGCCTATCACGGACATTCTCTCATCCTCGTCCGTGGTATGAGGATGAGAGAATGTCCGTGATAGGCTGACCGCTGACTGCTGAGTGTTGTACCTATAACAGACAAGGAGGAGGCACGGCTTTTGAACAGTGGAATGGCCGCCGGCTGGTATTATCACACGCTGATCAGAGGATGGAGATCGCCACAGGGAGGATGGAGATTGCCACACGGAGGTTGCACAGGGACACAGGACACATGCACATGTACAGGACACATGCACATGTACAGGACACAGGGACACAGGACACATGCACATGTACAGGACACATGGACATGTACAGGACACATGCACATGTACAGGACACAGGGACACATGCACATGTACAGGACACAGGACACACGTAGGCTGCACAGGACACATGCACAGGACACAGGGAGGCATGCAGCTGCAGATGGGCATTGTTGACCCTCTTTTTCCACTTACAGTAGCTGCTGCATTTCTCACCCTCGTCTTATACTCGGGTCAATAGGTTTTTCCCAGTTTTTTGTGGTAAATTAGGGGCCTCGACTTATACTCGGGTCGACTTATACTCGAGTATATACGGTAGGTGACTTCTGAAGGCAATTGGTCCCACTAGATTTTAATTAGGGGTATCAGAGTAAAGGGGGCTGAATACAAATGCACACTACACTTTTCAGATATTTATTTGTAGGAAATTTTAAAAAACAATTATTATTTTCCTTCCACTTCACAATTATGTGCCAATTTGTGTTGGTCTATCACATAAAATCCCAGTAAAATACATTTATGTTTTCAGTTGTAACATGACAAAATGTGGAAAATTTCAAGGGGTTGGAATACTTTTTCAAGGCACTGTATTTATTTTTGATGTTTTGCCTCATCTAGAATCAGGGTGGATTTGATTTAGATCAAGTCAATTTAAATAATGATTTAAATCACTAGTAAAAAGGCTTGATTTAAATCAACTCGATATTTTTTAAAGAGCAACTGTAATCTCTGACCCACAGCGGCTCCTCCTCTGACCCACTGGTGATTTACCGACAGTCCCATTCACTTTAATGGGATGGCTGGTGATGCGGCAGTGACACACCAAGGTGAGGGACGTGGCGCCAGCAGGTGAGTGGATGCCCGCTAACAGGCGCTGCCATAATGGATCTGAAAGAACAGGTGCTCTTTAAATGTAAGGACTTATTCTTGCTGGTAGTTAGAATCGGTAATATTTGCAAACAAAATGAAGGTTTCCTATTTAGAATATTAAGCTGTCAGGTTAGTAAAACAGCGATAATTGGAACCGACCAGCGATCAGCGGTGATTCAGTCTTAGAAGCGGTGGGGGACAGATGCAGTATGGGATCGAAGCTGCATCCGCCAAGGTAAGTATAAATGTTTATTTTTTAAAAAAACTCAAACTTCTCTTTTAAAGCGTAACTTTAGACAGATAAACAAAACATGGGCGGACAGGCAAGATTTTTGATACGGAATAGACATGCTGTGTCTCTTCTACATTAGAGGTACTTACCTGCGTGTCCACCCTGTACAGTGAGCCACAAACACACAACTTATAGTACAAGTTCGGGAATGGCAATTTGAATGAACTCCTACATGCATGAGAGTGACATCATCTTGGCCCAGCCGATGATCCATAATCGGAAGCCAGCTGGCTGGGAACTCCGGGAAGCCTCATTGCTGGAGCCAAGGTGGGTATAGTTTTGATTTAGGTACTGAACGCATGGGGGGGCTGGAAGAATCGGTGATCATGTGACTGCTGCCATTGACTGTGACATTGGTCACATGATCAGGAGTCAATCCCACTCACTATCAATCCTTAGTAGGGAGCAAGAGTTGTCAAAGAGAGTGCACAGAAACCTCAAATGCATATGTGTGGCATTTGGGCTTTAAAGTGGGCAGCAACAGGCTAACTACCCCACACTGCATCCCAGCAGGCCTTTAAATGAGCTTTAATGCAGGGAAGCTGATCAACTTCCTAATTGTGTGACCGCTGTGGCATGATCCTGAGCTTATCCCAATCAGAAGTGATAGCTCAGGTCAGTGTGCTGGGTCTGTTCTGAACATATATGGCCCACAATCTACCTATCACCATATATATGTTGAATGGTCAAGAAGAGACTAGGGCCTTGTTTGCACGTGCGTACACCCGTGCAAAGGGCTGTGTTTGCCTGCAGGGGATGCACAGATGCCCCATGCATTCGCGTGCAGGTACTTTCATTTTGGGACTCAGCAGTTGCATGGAACAGTCGTTACAAATTTGAAACCTGTGTGGGTGCGTGTTGCTGCATGTCCCAGAATAAAACTGCCTAGAAGTGGATGCACGGAACACCTGTGCATCCCCTCCAGGCAAAACACAGCCCTTCACACTGGTGTTGGGAAGGGGGCCTAGCATGAGAATTTTTTGTTGCCCTTAAAGCTCAACAGCCCCCTAATACTTACCCCAGCCCCAGTGGCGTCGCTAGGGGGTGGCTATTGAGGCTCTAGCCCCGAATCTGGGGCCCATAGCCTCAAGTCTCTTCTCACAGGGGTTCCTGCATAACCAGCGGGCCGTGGCCTCCCTGCAGCCGATGCCGCGGGTGCGGCGGGTGGGCTGCATGAGAGAGCCGGGCAGGCGGATGACAGAAGCAAGTGGGCGGACGAGCAGAGATGACATCTCTCTCCACCCGCCCCGCATCACCGCTCTTCCACACTCATAGTGCGGGCCTCTTCAACGAAATGGATCCATACTGCCAGCCTGCCACCAATGCAGGGAAAATGCATATTTGGTGGCACTGGTTGGCATGGCAAGTGACAATCCGCAAATAATGGCAGGCGATCATCCACATCTGGTGGCAGGTGACGTGGCAAGTGACAATCCACATCAGGTAGCAGGTGACGGTGGCAAGTGACAATCCACATCTGGTGCCAGGCGACAGTGGCAAGTGACAATCCACATCTGGTGGCAGGTGACAGTGGCAAGTGATAATCCACATCTGGTGCGAGGCGGCGGTGGCAAGTGACAATCCACATTTGGTGGCAGGCGACGGTGGCAAGTGACACGCTGCATCTGGTGGCAGGAGATGTGGCAAGTGATACGCCCGGGTTTCCACTGTTTCTGCATTATGGTGAGTTGAACCACTTCATTATATATTACAATGTAATAATAGAAATAATGCGCTTCAATCACCCTGACACCATACCAACCATGGTGCCGTGGTGATTGAAGCGCCAACACCAGCTAATGCCCGCGAAAAATTGCTTACCACGCGCATGCCCCCCAAGTGACCATGCCCCATCCCTATATAAGTCATTGCGGACCGCACACACGGCATTACAGTGAGAGAGAGCGTCGTGTCAACATCGGAAGAAGAGGGTAGAAGACGGCTGAGAAGACCGGGCCACCGCTAGCAAAAGAGCCGGCAAAAGAGCAGAAGATAGCGGAGGAGCCCGGCAGAAGATACCAGAGAGTGGGAGAAGAACCAGAGAGCGCGGAGAAGAAGGAAGAGACCCCCAAAGTCGGAAGAAGACCCCCGGAGCTGCCTAATAAATTATTTTAAAAACCTGTCTAGTGAGTTTTTTTTATTGACACTTTTTTCCTAGGTGAGTGGGTAGGGGTACGATGTACCCCATACTCGTTTACATAGGGTGCGGCGGGGGGCTCCCGGATTCCGATAAGCCCCCCGCCCGCAGACCCCGACAACCAACGGCCAGGGTTGTCGGGAAGAGGCCCTTGTCCTCATCAACATGGTGCTACCCCAAAGCACCCACCCCCCCATGTTGAGGGCATGCGGCCTGGTACGGTTCAGGAGGGGGTGGGGCGCTCGCTCGTCCCCACCCCTTTTCCTGACCGGCGGGCTGCGTGTTTGAAAAAGGGTCTGGTATGGATTTGGGGGGACCCCCACGCCGTTTTTCCCATAGGGAAACATTGATTTTCACACGTCATGCGACATGAGCTCCCAATGTCGGAGCATTTTTCGCACTAGTGTAAACCCAGCCTGAGATGGTTCTACACCTTCATTTGAGTCCAGCTGTGTTTGATTATACTGATTGGACTTGATTAGGAAAGCCACACACCTGTCTATATAAGACCTTACAGCCCACAGTGCATGTCAGACCAAATGAGAATCATGAAGTCAAAGGAACTGCCTGAAGAGCTCAGAGACAGAATTCTGGCAAGGCACAGATCTGGCCAAGGTTACAAAAAAATGTCTGCTGCACTTAAGGTTCCTAAGAGCACAGTGGCCTCCATAATCCTTAAATGGAAGACGTTTGGGATGACCAGAACCCTTCCTAGAGCTGGCCGTCTGGCCAAACTGAGCTATCGGGGGAGAAGAGCCTTGGTGAGAGAGGTAAAGAAGAACCCAAAGATCACTGTGGCTGAGCTCCAGAGATGCAGTCAGGAGATGGGAAAAAGTTGTAGAAAGTCAACCATCACTGCAGCTCTCCACCAATCGGGACTTTATGGCAGAGTGGCCCGACGGAAGCCTCTCCTCAGTGCAAGACACATGAAAGCCCACATGGAGTTTGCTAAAAAAAATACCTGAAGGACTCCAAGATGGTGAGAAATAAGATTCTCTGGTCTGATGAGACCAAGATAGAACTTTTTGGCCTTAATTCGTAATCTGTCCAAATACAGTCCCAACTGAATCTGAATCTGCCTGCAAAACGCCGCTGCAGCTGCACTTTGCCGGCGCTGCCCATTGTATACACCGCTCCTACAGCACTGCATAGAAACTGCTTGCAGGAGTTTTTGTGACGCCTGCCAGCGCAGCGCTCCAGTGTGAAAGCACTCGGGCTTTAGGGGGGGCTAGTGATGAGTGGGGACATGGGGGGCCCCAGTGATCATAGAGGACATGGGGGGCCCAGTGATGAGGGAAGACATGGGGAGAGGCAGCAATGATGTAAGACAAGGGGGGGCCCAGTGATGAGGGAAGACATGGGGGGGCCAAGTGATGAGGAGAGATATGGGGGGCCCCAGTGATGGGGAAGACACGGGGGGGCTCAGTGATGGGGGAGACATGGGGGGCCCCAGTGATAAGGGGCGACATGGGGGGGGCCCCAGTGATGAGGGGAGACATAGGGCGGCCCCAGTGATGGGGAAGACATGGGCGACCCCAATAATGAGGGAAGACATGGGAGAACCCCAGTTATGGGGGAAGACATGGGGGGACCCCAGTGATGGTGGAAGACATGGGGGACCCCAGTGATGGTGGAAGACATGGGGGACAGTGATGGGGAAGACATGGGGGGGCAGTAAAGATTGAAGACATGGGGGGACCCCAGTGATGAAGGAAGACATGGGGGCAGTGATGAGGGACGACATGGGGGGGAGTGAAGAGGGAGGACATTAGAGGAGGGGGTCCGGAAAGAGGGAGGACATTGGGGGGGACCAGAAGGTGAGGCCTCCTGACTGTCGTGTGTGTGTGTGTGCCGGCCTGACATCAACTTCCCTTCCTGTGCCCTCCCATGTCTTCCCTCTTCACTGCCACCCAAGTCCTCCATCACTGCCCCCCCAATGTCCTCCCTAATCACTGGGGTCCCACCATGTCTTCCCCCATCACTGGGGTCCCCCCCATGTCTTCCCTCATCACTGGGCCCCCCATGTCTTCCCTCATCACGGGCCCTCCCCATATCTTCCCTCATCACTCTGGGCCCCCCATGTCTTCCCTCATCACTGGGCCCTTCCATGTCTTCCCTCCTCACTGCCCCCCTGTCTTCCCTCATCACTGGGTCCCCCCCCCAATCTTCCCTCATCACTGGGTCCCCCTGTGTCTACCCTCATCACTGGGGTCCCCCCATGTCCTCTCTGATCACTGGGGCCCCCCATGTCTCCCCTCATCACTGGGGCCCTACCATGTCCTGCCTGATCAAAGGGGTCCCCCATGTCCTTCCTGTTCACCAATCATCACCCCCCCTCAAATCACTGTGCTTCCCATGTCCTGCCCCCAGCCTCTGCTCAGGGGTCTTCCTGTGTCCAGGCTGGTGGGGGCTCCTGGTGTCATCCCAGCTGTGGGGGAATCTTTCTGTCAGGATCATTGCTATGGCTTGGATATTGCATTGATGTAAAATATATCTAAACCCAGTTCCATAATATCTGCTTTTCTTAACCACTTCAGCCCTGGAAGGTTTTACCCCCTTAATGATGAGGTGGAGAGTGTGATGTCGCCCTGCCTCTTCACCTTGTCAAATCAGAGAAGACCATGTATTAATTCAAAAAATGCAAAGGCGCTAAGTGGCCAACTGCTGTTCAGAAAGCAGCGGGGCAGCCGCTCGGCATGTAGCCCAGAAGTAAGTGGAGATCCCTGAAAAAGCTTTGTCTACTGTAGTGTTTTCCAACAGCATTGGCCAGGTATGGTATATACATAATTACATTAAAAACAATGGAAAAACACATATACGAGAGCGCCCAGGCTGCACAACCCAAATGTATACAGAAAAGACAAGACAAGGATTCCCCAAGGGGGTTTTTTAGGCAGCAATACATTGAATGTTATTATAATAATAAAGTAAGTCAAATTCATAACGTATATAAAATGTGTAACAAGTTTATTTAAAAGTACAAAATACAGACTCTGGTTGACATGTACCAAAAATCGACATATAACATCATCCATGGTTAAAAAACGTGTCATCAATAATGTCCATATGAATACCCCAATGCATTTCGACCCATTGGTCTTCTTCAGGGGGGTTTTGTATTCTAGGAAAATATGTCACAGTTAGAGTTTAAACTTATAACCTTAGTCAATATGTAAAACATTTACACAGCATTTAGCATTGATAAATAACTGTATTACATTGTATCTATGGAGGTATATTTACCATTGAGTGGATGATATGGTGAAGATGCACCAACCAAACCAGATTGTTTAAAAGCATGAAGGCCTAGAGATCCCAGAGGCCGCACATATCCCTCCGTGCATCCCAGGCACATCCGCAATCCATTGGACTTGCAAGGGGTCACACATTTGGACAGGGGAAATGACGGGGGCAGAGCACCTGCCATTGTATATAGAAAAGACTTGGTTAGGAACCTTAGTAGTATTGTTCTCAAAATATCTAGTGCCGTAGGGCAATAGCTAATTAGCCCTCAATGGAGTGATTGCTTGTATATATGTATATTACTGTTAATCAAACCTATTACTCGGAAGTATGTATTTAATTGATAGTATAATAATTAAAGGATACAAATAATGAAAAATGTGCATGAATAACGCATGATGGGTGATAGAAGGATGTTAAGAATAATAAATCCAATTAGAGCATGGATGGAGAAAGTGAATGTGCTGATAGTGCCATGGTGATGATGATGGATGTGAAGTGATCGTGTGGGAATGCACTGTGAGAATTAGTGTAAAAAGAAAAGAACTAACTAAATCAAACCAAACTGTGATAAAAACTAAAAATGTGTATGGGTGCCAGTGAACAGATCAAGCCAATTGTTAGGAGTGTATGGGGTGAATGTAGAGGTTGGAATGGTGAACATGTGTATGAATAGTGATGGCTAGAGGTGAAAAGACAATTGTACTAAGTGAGTGTATCCAAAAAATAGTTAGTTAGTGATGGTATTATTAATGATGTTAGAATCGATATCAGCTATAGTGGGTAAACTAAACATAGCACTTACCTAGTGCTGGATGCTTCTCAGTATAGTGGCAGCTTTACAAGGATACAACTACAGAGCATCCAAGAACTGCCAATTATATAATCACAGGGGGCTAACCTACGACTTGCAGGTGAGGAACTCCTCCCCAACGTGCCAATCCTCACATGTCCATGGCGCCGATTGACGGCGTCTGTGTGGCCCCCTCGGCGTTCCGGAAGGCGGAAGCCCCGGCAGCCGCCGTCACCTCCGACGCAATTGCGTGACGTCACGACGCCACGCGCGTGCGCGAAGAAACCCGCACGCACGCGACGTCACTGATGGTCCGGAGGTGATCGCGGGACGCCGCCGGCACGGGGGGAGCTCCCCACGACTGCCCTTAGGCAAAAGTCTTGTCGTGGAGACCATAAGGGGGAGAATCGCAAAAGCATAATGCGTCTCCCCCCCCCCCGTGCCGGGAAGTCAAATGGAGATGGGAATGCCACCCCGGGATACACAGCGGACACAGCAGTCCATGGGCAGTGAGCCTTACATGCCAAAACAAAGTGGTGTGGCCACATAAATGTTGTAGTTCATAAATTTGAAAGTAGTAATGTATATCTAATATGTCAAGATGTTAAAAAATACATTAAAAAGGCCAGGAACATATACAAAAAACCAACAAACCAAAAAGGTCAGAAGATGGGGAGGGAAAAAAAGTGTTTTCCTTCATCTCAGGAGCAATGTTCTCCCATGCCTACATGGTAGATATGTTCTACACCAGGCAACATTCTCAAACCATTGGAACAAGGAGCCAATTGGAGCGAGGATGGGGAGGGGGAAAAGTGATTGTTTACCCCCATCCCAGGAGTGATATTCTCCTATGCCAATAATTGGTGAGTGCAATCGTACTGGGCAACATCTTCAAACCGTTGGGATATGTCCTGGCTCGTATGGGGTCTCTCATGTGCTAGAAGGGGAAACGGGTGTTTAACCACCCAAATAGAAGAAAAACAATGGAAAAACACATATACGAGAGCGCCCAGGCTGCACAACCCAAATGTATACAGAAAAGACAAGACAAGGATTCCCCAAGGGGGTTTTTTAGGCAGCAATACATTGAATGTTATTATAATAATAAAGTAAGTCAAATTCATAACGTATATAAAATGTGTAACAAGTTTATTTAAAAGTACAAAATACAGACTCTGGTTGACATGTACCAAAAATCGACATATAACATCATCCATGGTTAAAAAACGTGTCATCAATAATGTCCATATGAATACCCCAATGCATTTCGACCCATTGGTCTTCTTCAGGGGGGTTTTGTATTCTAGGAAAATATGTCACAGTTAGAGTTTAAACTTATAACCTTAGTCAATATGTAAAACATTTACACAGCATTTAGCATTGATAAATAACTGTATTACATTGTATCTATGGAGGTATATTTACCATTGAGTGGATGATATGGTGAAGATGCACCAACCAAACCAGATTGTTTAAAAGCATGAAGGCCTAGAGATCCCAGAGGCCGCACATATCCCTCCGTGCATCCCAGGCACATCCGCAATCCATTGGACTTGCAAGGGGTCACACATTTGGACAGGGGAAATGACGGGGGCAGAGCACCTGCCATTGTATATAGAAAAGACTTGGTTAGGAACCTTAGTAGTATTGTTCTCAAAATATCTAGTGCCGTAGGGCAATAGCTAATTAGCCCTCAATGGAGTGATTGCTTGTATATATGTATATTACTGTTAATCAAACCTATTACTCGGAAGTATGTATTTAATTGATAGTATAATAATTAAAGGATACAAATAATGAAAAATGTGCATGAATAACGCATGATGGGTGATAGAAGGATGTTAAGAATAATAAATCCAATTAGAGCATGGATGGAGAAAGTGAATGTGCTGATAGTGCCATGGTGATGATGATGGATGTGAAGTGATCGTGTGGGAATGCACTGTGAGAATTAGTGTAAAAAGAAAAGAACTAACTAAATCAAACCAAACTGTGATAAAAACTAAAAATGTGTATGGGTGCCAGTGAACAGATCAAGCCAATTGTTAGGAGTGTATGGGGTGAATGTAGAGGTTGGAATGGTGAACATGTGTATGAATAGTGATGGCTAGAGGTGAAAAGACAATTGTACTAAGTGAGTGTATCCAAAAAATAGTTAGTTAGTGATGGTATTATTAATGATGTTAGAATCGATATCAGCTATAGTGGGTAAACTAAACATAGCACTTACCTAGTGCTGGATGCTTCTCAGTATAGTGGCAGCTTTACAAGGATACAACTACAGAGCATCCAAGAACTGCCAATTATATAATCACAGGGGGCTAACCTACGACTTGCAGGTGAGGAACTCCTCCCCAACGTGCCAATCCTCACATGTCCATGGCGCCGATTGACGGCGTCTGTGTGGCCCCCTCGGCGTTCCGGAAGGCGGAAGCCCCGGCAGCCGCCGTCACCTCCGACGCAATTGCGTGACGTCACGACGCCACGCGCGTGCGCGAAGAAACCCGCACGCACGCGACGTCACTGATGGTCCGGAGGTGATCGCGGGACGCCGCCGGCACGGGGGGAGCTCCCCACGACTGCCCTTAGGCAAAAGTCTTGTCGTGGAGACCATAAGGGGGAGAATCGCAAAAGCATAATGCGTCTCCCCCCCCCCCCGTGCCGGGAAGTCAAATGGAGATGGGAATGCCACCCCGGGATACACAGCGGACACAGCAGTCCATGGGCAGTGAGCCTTACATGCCAAAACAAAGTGGTGTGGCCACATAAATGTTGTAGTTCATAAATTTGAAAGTAGTAATGTATATCTAATATGTCAAGATGTTAAAAAATACATTAAAAAGGCCAGGAACATATACAAAAAACCAACAAACCAAAAAGGTCAGAAGATGGGGAGGGAAAAAAAGTGTTTTCCTTCATCTCAGGAGCAATGTTCTCCCATGCCTACATGGTAGATATGTTCTACACCAGGCAACATTCTCAAACCATTGGAACAAGGAGCCAATTGGAGCGAGGATGGGGAGGGGGAAAAGTGATTGTTTACCCCCATCCCAGGAGTGATATTCTCCTATGCCAATAATTGGTGAGTGCAATCGTACTGGGCAACATCTTCAAACCGTTGGGATATGTCCTGGCTCGTATGGGGTCTCTCATGTGCTAGAAGGGGAAACGGGTGTTTAACCACCCAAATAGAAGAAAAACAATGGAAAAACACATATACGAGAGCGCCCAGGCTGCACAACCCAAATGTATACAGAAAAGACAAGACAAGGATTCCCCAAGGGGGTTTTTTAGGCAGCAATACATTGAATGTTATTATAATAATAAAGTAAGTCAAATTCATAACGTATATAAAATGTGTAACAAGTTTATTTAAAAGTACAAAATACAGACTCTGGTTGACATGTACCAAAAATCGACATATAACATCATCCATGGTTAAAAAACGTGTCATCAATAATGTCCATATGAATACCCCAATGCATTTCGACCCATTGGTCTTCTTCAGGGGGGTTTTGTATTCTAGGAAAATATGTCACAGTTAGAGTTTAAACTTATAACCTTAGTCAATATGTAAAACATTTACACAGCATTTAGCATTGATAAATAACTGTATTACATTGTATCTATGGAGGTATATTTACCATTGAGTGGATGATATGGTGAAGATGCACCAACCAAACCAGATTGTTTAAAAGCATGAAGGCCTAGAGATCCCAGAGGCCGCACATATCCCTCCGTGCATCCCAGGCACATCCGCAATCCATTGGACTTGCAAGGGGTCACACATTTGGACAGGGGAAATGACGGGGGCAGAGCACCTGCCATTGTATATAGAAAAGACTTGGTTAGGAACCTTAGTAGTATTGTTCTCAAAATATCTAGTGCCGTAGGGCAATAGCTAATTAGCCCTCAATGGAGTGATTGCTTGTATATATGTATATTACTGTTAATCAAACCTATTACTCGGAAGTATGTATTTAATTGATAGTATAATAATTAAAGGATACAAATAATGAAAAATGTGCATGAATAACGCATGATGGGTGATAGAAGGATGTTAAGAATAATAAATCCAATTAGAGCATGGATGGAGAAAGTGAATGTGCTGATAGTGCCATGGTGATGATGATGGATGTGAAGTGATCGTGTGGGAATGCACTGTGAGAATTAGTGTAAAAAGAAAAGAACTAACTAAATCAAACCAAACTGTGATAAAAACTAAAAATGTGTATGGGTGCCAGTGAACAGATCAAGCCAATTGTTAGGAGTGTATGGGGTGAATGTAGAGGTTGGAATGGTGAACATGTGTATGAATAGTGATGGCTAGAGGTGAAAAGACAATTGTACTAAGTGAGTGTATCCAAAAAATAGTTAGTTAGTGATGGTATTATTAATGATGTTAGAATCGATATCAGCTATAGTGGGTAAACTAAACATAGCACTTACCTAGTGCTGGATGCTTCTCAGTATAGTGGCAGCTTTACAAGGATACAACTACAGAGCATCCAAGAACTGCCAATTATATAATCACAGGGGGCTAACCTACGACTTGCAGGTGAGGAACTCCTCCCCAACGTGCCAATCCTCACATGTCCATGGCGCCGATTGACGGCGTCTGTGTGGCCCCCTCGGCGTTCCGGAAGGCGGAAGCCCCGGCAGCCGCCGTCACCTCCGACGCAATTGCGTGACGTCACGACGCCACGCGCGTGCGCGAAGAAACCCGCACGCACGCGACGTCACTGATGGTCCGGAGGTGATCGCGGGACGCCGCCGGCACGGGGGGAGCTCCCCACGACTGCCCTTAGGCAAAAGTCTTGTCGTGGAGACCATAAGGGGGAGAATCGCAAAAGCATAATGCGTCTCCCCCCCCCCCGTGCCGGGAAGTCAAATGGAGATGGGAATGCCACCCCGGGATACACAGCGGACACAGCAGTCCATGGGCAGTGAGCCTTACATGCCAAAACAAAGTGGTGTGGCCACATAAATGTTGTAGTTCATAAATTTGAAAGTAGTAATGTATATCTAATATGTCAAGATGTTAAAAAATACATTAAAAAGGCCAGGAACATATACAAAAAACCAACAAACCAAAAAGGTCAGAAGATGGGGAGGGAAAAAAAGTGTTTTCCTTCATCTCAGGAGCAATGTTCTCCCATGCCTACATGGTAGATATGTTCTACACCAGGCAACATTCTCAAACCATTGGAACAAGGAGCCAATTGGAGCGAGGATGGGGAGGGGGAAAAGTGATTGTTTACCCCCATCCCAGGAGTGATATTCTCCTATGCCAATAATTGGTGAGTGCAATCGTACTGGGCAACATCTTCAAACCGTTGGGATATGTCCTGGCTCGTATGGGGTCTCTCATGTGCTAGAAGGGGAAACGGGTGTTTAACCACCCAAATAGAAGAAAAACAATGGAAAAACACATATACGAGAGCGCCCAGGCTGCACAACCCAAATGTATACAGAAAAGACAAGACAAGGATTCCCCAAGGGGGTTTTTTAGGCAGCAATACATTGAATGTTATTATAATAATAAAGTAAGTCAAATTCATAACGTATATAAAATGTGTAACAAGTTTATTTAAAAGTACAAAATACAGACTCTGGTTGACATGTACCAAAAATCGACATATAACATCATCCATGGTTAAAAAACGTGTCATCAATAATGTCCATATGAATACCCCAATGCATTTCGACCCATTGGTCTTCTTCAGGGGGGTTTTGTATTCTAGGAAAATATGTCACAGTTAGAGTTTAAACTTATAACCTTAGTCAATATGTAAAACATTTACACAGCATTTAGCATTGATAAATAACTGTATTACATTGTATCTATGGAGGTATATTTACCATTGAGTGGATGATATGGTGAAGATGCACCAACCAAACCAGATTGTTTAAAAGCATGAAGGCCTAGAGATCCCAGAGGCCGCACATATCCCTCCGTGCATCCCAGGCACATCCGCAATCCATTGGACTTGCAAGGGGTCACACATTTGGACAGGGGAAATGACGGGGGCAGAGCACCTGCCATTGTATATAGAAAAGACTTGGTTAGGAACCTTAGTAGTATTGTTCTCAAAATATCTAGTGCCGTAGGGCAATAGCTAATTAGCCCTCAATGGAGTGATTGCTTGTATATATGTATATTACTGTTAATCAAACCTATTACTCGGAAGTATGTATTTAATTGATAGTATAATAATTAAAGGATACAAATAATGAAAAATGTGCATGAATAACGCATGATGGGTGATAGAAGGATGTTAAGAATAATAAATCCAATTAGAGCATGGATGGAGAAAGTGAATGTGCTGATAGTGCCATGGTGATGATGATGGATGTGAAGTGATCGTGTGGGAATGCACTGTGAGAATTAGTGTAAAAAGAAAAGAACTAACTAAATCAAACCAAACTGTGATAAAAACTAAAAATGTGTATGGGTGCCAGTGAACAGATCAAGCCAATTGTTAGGAGTGTATGGGGTGAATGTAGAGGTTGGAATGGTGAACATGTGTATGAATAGTGATGGCTAGAGGTGAAAAGACAATTGTACTAAGTGAGTGTATCCAAAAAATAGTTAGTTAGTGATGGTATTATTAATGATGTTAGAATCGATATCAGCTATAGTGGGTAAACTAAACATAGCACTTACCTAGTGCTGGATGCTTCTCAGTATAGTGGCAGCTTTACAAGGATACAACTACAGAGCATCCAAGAACTGCCAATTATATAATCACAGGGGGCTAACCTACGACTTGCAGGTGAGGAACTCCTCCCCAACGTGCCAATCCTCACATGTCCATGGCGCCGATTGACGGCGTCTGTGTGGCCCCCTCGGCGTTCCGGAAGGCGGAAGCCCCGGCAGCCGCCGTCACCTCCGACGCAATTGCGTGACGTCACGACGCCACGCGCGTGCGCGAAGAAACCCGCACGCACGCGACGTCACTGATGGTCCGGAGGTGATCGCGGGACGCCGCCGGCACGGGGGGAGCTCCCCACGACTGCCCTTAGGCAAAAGTCTTGTCGTGGAGACCATAAGGGGGAGAATCGCAAAAGCATAATGCGTCTCCCCCCCCCCCCGTGCCGGGAAGTCAAATGGAGATGGGAATGCCACCCCGGGATACACAGCGGACACAGCAGTCCATGGGCAGTGAGCCTTACATGCCAAAACAAAGTGGTGTGGCCACATAAATGTTGTAGTTCATAAATTTGAAAGTAGTAATGTATATCTAATATGTCAAGATGTTAAAAAATACATTAAAAAGGCCAGGAACATATACAAAAAACCAACAAACCAAAAAGGTCAGAAGATGGGGAGGGAAAAAAAGTGTTTTCCTTCATCTCAGGAGCAATGTTCTCCCATGCCTACATGGTAGATATGTTCTACACCAGGCAACATTCTCAAACCATTGGAACAAGGAGCCAATTGGAGCGAGGATGGGGAGGGGGAAAAGTGATTGTTTACCCCCATCCCAGGAGTGATATTCTCCTATGCCAATAATTGGTGAGTGCAATCGTACTGGGCAACATCTTCAAACCGTTGGGATATGTCCTGGCTCGTATGGGGTCTCTCATGTGCTAGAAGGGGAAACGGGTGTTTAACCACCCAAATAGAAGAAAAACAATGGAAAAACACATATACGAGAGCGCCCAGGCTGCACAACCCAAATGTATACAGAAAAGACAAGACAAGGATTCCCCAAGGGGGTTTTTTAGGCAGCAATACATTGAATGTTATTATAATAATAAAGTAAGTCAAATTCATAACGTATATAAAATGTGTAACAAGTTTATTTAAAAGTACAAAATACAGACTCTGGTTGACATGTACCAAAAATCGACATATAACATCATCCATGGTTAAAAAACGTGTCATCAATAATGTCCATATGAATACCCCAATGCATTTCGACCCATTGGTCTTCTTCAGGGGGGTTTTGTATTCTAGGAAAATATGTCACAGTTAGAGTTTAAACTTATAACCTTAGTCAATATGTAAAACATTTACACAGCATTTAGCATTGATAAATAACTGTATTACATTGTATCTATGGAGGTATATTTACCATTGAGTGGATGATATGGTGAAGATGCACCAACCAAACCAGATTGTTTAAAAGCATGAAGGCCTAGAGATCCCAGAGGCCGCACATATCCCTCCGTGCATCCCAGGCACATCCGCAATCCATTGGACTTGCAAGGGGTCACACATTTGGACAGGGGAAATGACGGGGGCAGAGCACCTGCCATTGTATATAGAAAAGACTTGGTTAGGAACCTTAGTAGTATTGTTCTCAAAATATCTAGTGCCGTAGGGCAATAGCTAATTAGCCCTCAATGGAGTGATTGCTTGTATATATGTATATTACTGTTAATCAAACCTATTACTCGGAAGTATGTATTTAATTGATAGTATAATAATTAAAGGATACAAATAATGAAAAATGTGCATGAATAACGCATGATGGGTGATAGAAGGATGTTAAGAATAATAAATCCAATTAGAGCATGGATGGAGAAAGTGAATGTGCTGATAGTGCCATGGTGATGATGATGGATGTGAAGTGATCGTGTGGGAATGCACTGTGAGAATTAGTGTAAAAAGAAAAGAACTAACTAAATCAAACCAAACTGTGATAAAAACTAAAAATGTGTATGGGTGCCAGTGAACAGATCAAGCCAATTGTTAGGAGTGTATGGGGTGAATGTAGAGGTTGGAATGGTGAACATGTGTATGAATAGTGATGGCTAGAGGTGAAAAGACAATTGTACTAAGTGAGTGTATCCAAAAAATAGTTAGTTAGTGATGGTATTATTAATGATGTTAGAATCGATATCAGCTATAGTGGGTAAACTAAACATAGCACTTACCTAGTGCTGGATGCTTCTCAGTATAGTGGCAGCTTTACAAGGATACAACTACAGAGCATCCAAGAACTGCCAATTATATAATCACAGGGGGCTAACCTACGACTTGCAGGTGAGGAACTCCTCCCCAACGTGCCAATCCTCACATGTCCATGGCGCCGATTGACGGCGTCTGTGTGGCCCCCTCGGCGTTCCGGAAGGCGGAAGCCCCGGCAGCCGCCGTCACCTCCGACGCAATTGCGTGACGTCACGACGCCACGCGCGTGCGCGAAGAAACCCGCACGCACGCGACGTCACTGATGGTCCGGAGGTGATCGCGGGACGCCGCCGGCACGGGGGGAGCTCCCCACGACTGCCCTTAGGCAAAAGTCTTGTCGTGGAGACCATAAGGGGGAGAATCGCAAAAGCATAATGCGTCTCCCCCCCCCCCGTGCCGGGAAGTCAAATGGAGATGGGAATGCCACCCCGGGATACACAGCGGACACAGCAGTCCATGGGCAGTGAGCCTTACATGCCAAAACAAAGTGGTGTGGCCACATAAATGTTGTAGTTCATAAATTTGAAAGTAGTAATGTATATCTAATATGTCAAGATGTTAAAAAATACATTAAAAAGGCCAGGAACATATACAAAAAACCAACAAACCAAAAAGGTCAGAAGATGGGGAGGGAAAAAAAGTGTTTTCCTTCATCTCAGGAGCAATGTTCTCCCATGCCTACATGGTAGATATGTTCTACACCAGGCAACATTCTCAAACCATTGGAACAAGGAGCCAATTGGAGCGAGGATGGGGAGGGGGAAAAGTGATTGTTTACCCCCATCCCAGGAGTGATATTCTCCTATGCCAATAATTGGTGAGTGCAATCGTACTGGGCAACATCTTCAAACCGTTGGGATATGTCCTGGCTCGTATGGGGTCTCTCATGTGCTAGAAGGGGAAACGGGTGTTTAACCACCCAAATAGAAGAAAAACAATGGAAAAACACATATACGAGAGCGCCCAGGCTGCACAACCCAAATGTATACAGAAAAGACAAGACAAGGATTCCCCAAGGGGGTTTTTTAGGCAGCAATACATTGAATGTTATTATAATAATAAAGTAAGTCAAATTCATAACGTATATAAAATGTGTAACAAGTTTATTTAAAAGTACAAAATACAGACTCTGGTTGACATGTACCAAAAATCGACATATAACATCATCCATGGTTAAAAAACGTGTCATCAATAATGTCCATATGAATACCCCAATGCATTTCGACCCATTGGTCTTCTTCAGGGGGGTTTTGTATTCTAGGAAAATATGTCACAGTTAGAGTTTAAACTTATAACCTTAGTCAATATGTAAAACATTTACACAGCATTTAGCATTGATAAATAACTGTATTACATTGTATCTATGGAGGTATATTTACCATTGAGTGGATGATATGGTGAAGATGCACCAACCAAACCAGATTGTTTAAAAGCATGAAGGCCTAGAGATCCCAGAGGCCGCACATATCCCTCCGTGCATCCCAGGCACATCCGCAATCCATTGGACTTGCAAGGGGTCACACATTTGGACAGGGGAAATGACGGGGGCAGAGCACCTGCCATTGTATATAGAAAAGACTTGGTTAGGAACCTTAGTAGTATTGTTCTCAAAATATCTAGTGCCGTAGGGCAATAGCTAATTAGCCCTCAATGGAGTGATTGCTTGTATATATGTATATTACTGTTAATCAAACCTATTACTCGGAAGTATGTATTTAATTGATAGTATAATAATTAAAGGATACAAATAATGAAAAATGTGCATGAATAACGCATGATGGGTGATAGAAGGATGTTAAGAATAATAAATCCAATTAGAGCATGGATGGAGAAAGTGAATGTGCTGATAGTGCCATGGTGATGATGATGGATGTGAAGTGATCGTGTGGGAATGCACTGTGAGAATTAGTGTAAAAAGAAAAGAACTAACTAAATCAAACCAAACTGTGATAAAAACTAAAAATGTGTATGGGTGCCAGTGAACAGATCAAGCCAATTGTTAGGAGTGTATGGGGTGAATGTAGAGGTTGGAATGGTGAACATGTGTATGAATAGTGATGGCTAGAGGTGAAAAGACAATTGTACTAAGTGAGTGTATCCAAAAAATAGTTAGTTAGTGATGGTATTATTAATGATGTTAGAATCGATATCAGCTATAGTGGGTAAACTAAACATAGCACTTACCTAGTGCTGGATGCTTCTCAGTATAGTGGCAGCTTTACAAGGATACAACTACAGAGCATCCAAGAACTGCCAATTATATAATCACAGGGGGCTAACCTACGACTTGCAGGTGAGGAACTCCTCCCCAACGTGCCAATCCTCACATGTCCATGGCGCCGATTGACGGCGTCTGTGTGGCCCCCTCGGCGTTCCGGAAGGCGGAAGCCCCGGCAGCCGCCGTCACCTCCGACGCAATTGCGTGACGTCACGACGCCACGCGCGTGCGCGAAGAAACCCGCACGCACGCGACGTCACTGATGGTCCGGAGGTGATCGCGGGACGCCGCCGGCACGGGGGGAGCTCCCCACGACTGCCCTTAGGCAAAAGTCTTGTCGTGGAGACCATAAGGGGGAGAATCGCAAAAGCATAATGCGTCTCCCCCCCCCCCCGTGCCGGGAAGTCAAATGGAGATGGGAATGCCACCCCGGGATACACAGCGGACACAGCAGTCCATGGGCAGTGAGCCTTACATGCCAAAACAAAGTGGTGTGGCCACATAAATGTTGTAGTTCATAAATTTGAAAGTAGTAATGTATATCTAATATGTCAAGATGTTAAAAAATACATTAAAAAGGCCAGGAACATATACAAAAAACCAACAAACCAAAAAGGTCAGAAGATGGGGAGGGAAAAAAAGTGTTTTCCTTCATCTCAGGAGCAATGTTCTCCCATGCCTACATGGTAGATATGTTCTACACCAGGCAACATTCTCAAACCATTGGAACAAGGAGCCAATTGGAGCGAGGATGGGGAGGGGGAAAAGTGATTGTTTACCCCCATCCCAGGAGTGATATTCTCCTATGCCAATAATTGGTGAGTGCAATCGTACTGGGCAACATCTTCAAACCGTTGGGATATGTCCTGGCTCGTATGGGGTCTCTCATGTGCTAGAAGGGGAAACGGGTGTTTAACCACCCAAATAGAAGAAAAACAATGGAATGCATTGGGGTATTCATATGGACATTATTGATGACACGTTTTTTAACCATGGATGATGTTATATGTCGATTTTTGGTACATGTCAACCAGAGTCTGTATTTTGTACTTTTAAATAAACTTGTTACACATTTTATATACGTTATGAATTTGACTTACTTTATTATTATAATAACATTCAATGTATTGCTGCCTAAAAAACCCCCTTGGGGAATACATAATTACATTGGTCCATGTATAAAATACCTGTAATTATTCTTTGAAAAGATATCTAAAGGCTTTTTTACATTTTTGTTGGAGTAGGGAAGGGTTGGAACAGCTGTCTTTTGGATGATTTTTAGCCCCTTTTAGGGTACATGTATGTGTAATCCTAAGCAGTCCTAGGCCAATTTGGTGATATGATCCCATGTCAGAGATCAGTAGCTCCCGAATTACGTGACTGAACTGGAGATAACTAAAAACTGGAATTTTCAAACCTCTTTTTACACAGGTTAGGCAGGATACGTAGCGGGAGGGGGAGGGGACATTTTAAACATAATTACTGTTAGGTCCTGTTTACATTTGTCATAGAAACAAGCATTTGGGGCGTGATTTTGCCACTCCCTGAATGCTTAGTAAAGCAGCCTCTAATGTATAATATGGGCGGAGCTGTTTACATTTGAAAAACATTTAGCATTTGAGTCACTTCTCGTCACTGTGCAGCAAAAATTAAGCCATTTGTTGAGTTTAGGAGTTGAAGCTCGTCAACTTCTTCCATTCAAGTCTAAATGCGCCTGTAGCTTTTTTTTTTTTTTTTAACAGAAAAGTTTTTATTTGTCTCCTATCGGAGATAATTCAAACATACAAACATATTTACAAAGAACATAATGTTGCTACATATGTCAAAACACATATCTAAACAATTGCATATTTCCAAGTCATACAATCTCAGATTGTTTTAGGTCTTATAAAACGAGAGAGCAAGAGAGAGCAAAAGAAAAAGAGAGTGAAAGGAGAGGGAATCTTTAATCTAAGTGGCCAAACATTGACACACGAAGAAATAGGGGTTTTAGACAAAGGATTAAAATATGCACCCTCCAAGAATTTGCACAAGTTTCAAACCTATTTAGGAATTCAGAAATTTGTGAGGAAACTTAATATTGCCAAGTACATCGCAGGAAATCCACCAAGGCCGAGACATATAGGATCTTGTGATGAAGAGATTGTCCATAGCACACTACGAAACAAATCTGTTTTCAATCCAACACTAAAGAACAATAAGTACACTGAAGTTTTAAAAAAAGTAGTTTTAGATGATATTAAAGTTTTAAAGATCAAGAAGAAAGAAGAACCAAGCCACATAAGGAGCGGTATTAAGAAACTTACCAGAAGGAAAGACTTGGTTATACGACCAGCTGACAAAGGAGGGGGAATTGTGATTTTATCGAAAGAACAATATCACAACAGTATGACTAAGATGTTGGGAGATGAGACGACTTATAGCAGACTATTAAGCAACCCGATGTTTAAGTGCAGAAAAGCACTAGAGAAGGTGGTGTGCCTAGGAGTAAAGAAAAACATACTGAATAAAAAAGAAGCCAGATTCCTGATACCTGACTCCTGCAGAACCCCGATCATATACTCATTGCGGAAAATACATAAAGACAAAAGTGATCCACCACCAAGACCGATAGTGAACGGCATAGACTCATTGACATCAAGGATCGGGCAATATATAGATGTTTTTTTGCAGCCAGCGGTCCAGAACACAGAGGCATATCTCAGAGATACCAAGCAGATGTTACAAATATTAGAAGACACCCCGAAAGAAGAAGGTCCTTGGATTTTGGCTACCGCGGATGTTTCATCCTTATATACAGTGATACTTCACCACCAAGCATGCAAAGCCGTAAAATGGGGCCTTAGGCTATATACCAAGCTACCATGCGTTCAAAGGAAGTTCATAGTGAAATGCCTAGACTTCTGTCTAAAGAACAACTATTTCTGGTATGATAAGAATTACTATCACCAACAGACAGGGGTAGCGATGGGAGCCAAATTTGCCCCAAGTGTGGCAGGCCTTTTCATGGCCCAGTGGGAGGAACAAAATGTCTTCAGCAACAGACCCACCGAACTAGCCATCTACAAGAGGTATATTGATGATGTCTTTATACTCTGGAAAGGTGAACTAGGCCAACTTACCAGTTTTCTGGAAAACCTTAATATAAACGACAGAAATATTAAATTATCCTGGGAGACCAGTGAAGAAAAGGTTACATTTTTAGATCTAGACATCATACAGGAAGATGGGAAATTATGGTCACGCACGCACTTTAAAACAGTAGATAGGAACAGCTATCTCCCGAGTGACAGCTGTCACCACAGAAACTGGCTGTTTAATGTCCCCAAAGGTCAACTTATGAGGTTAAGATGGAATTGCACCCATCTAAATACGTATTTGGAACAAGCAGAATTGATTGCACAGAGATTTACCAACAAAGGTTATGATCAACAATTCATAAGAGACAAGATATCCGAAGTAAAAGAGATGGACCGAAAATAACTAATCAGAGACAAAACCAGAACAGAAACGACATCCACGGTAGCACCATTAATCCTGGATTTTAATGCCCAACATAAAAGAATTGAGAAGATTATTAAGAGACACTGGCACATACTTTTAGCAGACAAGGAATTACAGGAAAAATTACCCCCCAATCCCAGATTTATTTATAGAAAAGCACCCACCCTTAGAGATAAAATTGTGAAAAACGTTATCGATCCACCAAAGAAAATATTGTCCTTCTTTACGCGGAACGTTTTTTTCCCCTGTAAAAAATGCTTTGCATGTTTGAGAACCAGGCGCCCCAATGAGAAGAAATTCCACTTTTCGTTGAATAGTACAGGAGAGACATACGAAATTAAAGATTTTATCTGTTGTAACACGGAAGTAGCGGTATACGCCCTAGAATGCAGCTGCGGCCTACAGTACATAGGCCGCACGAAAAGACCCCTCCGGGTAAGGATCAAAGAACGTGAATAATATCTTAAAGGGGTATGATAAACACAGTGTATCTAAACACGTCCTGCTGTGCCACAATAAAGACCCCACACAGCTAAAATTCTGGGGAATTGAACCGTATGTCAGGCACTGGCGGGGGGGCCATAAAGTGAGGACTCTCAGCCAGTTCGAATCCAAGTGGATTTTCACTTTAGATACTTTTGCACCTAGAGGTTTGAATATCAAGTTTGATTTGAATTGCTTTTTAAGTGACTTTTAATTAGTAGTGTACACATCTATCTCTTTACACACCCCATCTGCCCCCTTTTTTTACCCAATTTTACAATACCTTTAGGAACATGTCTTGGCCCTTTTTTCTCTCTCTTTCCCAATGCCCTCGGCCACTCTTCAGAAAATCAGATTACATTTGTATGTTATTACCTTTTTTACCTTTTTTATCTCTCTTTCCTCCCTTGGATATTGTATTTTAGTCCAGACCATATGTATATACATGAGATATTATGTAAGGGTAGATGTATATATGAAGCGAATAAGCCTATTCCATCACCCTCCCACGGAATTTCTATTTTATTTTTAAACAATAAGATTTAATATAGGAATTTTTTCCCCCTTTTTATATGTATTGTTTATATATATATATATATATATATATATATATATATATATATATATATATTTTTATATATATAAATTTTTTATATTTTAAGTAACTTAGTTCTTTTAAATTATTTTAATGATTTTTATTTATTAAATAAATATCTTTATTAATTTTTTAATATATTTCTTGTGTACTTTAACTGGCAGCCTTTTATTACCTGTCAGCGCGCTTAGCAAGATTAAATTATTTCTACAGGCTATATCACTAAAACGGACAGCGGTTCAGCAAGAGTAAACTATCTGTAATATAAATAGTTTTTACATAATATACCATCGAAAATGGATCTCCTTCCATAGGACTAGGCTGTATCCATGTGTAGCTACATATCACCATGGAAACATACAGCTAACCCGATATCCTCCTACTTAATCTTAGCCTTTACTAACCAAAAAGATGGCCGCGCACATGAGATACCTAATAATGGCCGGCGCGGCTACAAGAAAATGGCTGCCCATTAATCTCTATGGGAGAGACTATTTAAGACCACAATGAGCCTATTTTGTTTATCCCCTGAAGAAGTCACGTGATCGGTGATGTCACATGTGGGGATGGAATAGGCTTGTTCATAATGCTGGAAGCATTACGAGCTCGCTGCTCGTAGGAGATAGGCATTTGATCTGTATACTGCTCAATGTGAGTACTTTTTACCTATGTTTTTGAATAAAGCGACCCCCCTGTTCAAAACATACTTCACTATATGGTATCTTTGTCTTGCATATCCACTTTCTTATATACATCTGAGTTGTGGAGGAGGAGCTAGGACCCGCACTGGTCTAGGACCCCAGCTAGGACCATAGCTATATACATCCAGCTGCCATAAGGATCTTGGAACGCTAGCAAGCGTGGACATAGGGACGTGATTGAGGCTCAAGATCCTGCGCTTTTAGCGACTACCTCTGCGGTTGACCTAGCACCGCTAGGTAGGGGGCCATTACCCACACTAGTGTATGTTGCACGAAGAGGACACAGAGTGTATTGCATCCCAAAATACCTCACTGCTCTGTTTTTTTGAGCACTGTTGTCTGTGCACTTCTATAAGACCACCAAGGCAGGGACAGGGGAAATCCCAGAGGAAAGGGGGGGGGGCAGGAAGAGGGGGGGGGGGAGACTAGAGGTGGGAAGGGGGGGGAGGGAGCGTTCCAGGGAGAAGTTTAACATGTGTTCCACAGATTACTAAAGCGCATCTCTATTGTTTGGACCAAGCTCCCCAAATCTTGGAGAATTTTTTGGGGCATTTACGGTTGATATATGTGATTTTGTAAAGTGGTAATATGGAGTTTATCATATCCTTCCATTGGGTTACTGTGGGGGGATCAGGTTGCTTCCACCTGAGGAGAATAGCCTTCCTGGCATAGAATGAGGCGTAAAAAACAAACAGTCTTTTGTGCACACTAGGTATAAGATTGTCACACACCCCAAGCAGTAGAACAATCGGACTCCTTTGTATATTTAGATTACCCACTGTATTAATAACCTCGACCACCTCTGTCCAAAATTTTTGTATAACCGGGCACTCCCAGACTACATGGATAAAGGTACCCAGTTCCCTCGTACATTTCGGACATCTGTCCGTTTGTGTCGGGTATATTCTAGACAATCTCTGTGGCGTGTAGTATGTTCTATGAATAAATTTGAGCTGAATAAATCTATCCCTTGCCGAGATCATAAGGGGGATATATTGTTGCAGACCTTCCTCCCAATCATCGGGAGCAAGGTCTGGAACGTCTCCCTTCCATTTATCATATAGTCCTGTTTCCCCAGTCTGCTCCTCAGTTAGTATCTGAGTATATAGGGAGGATACGATTCGATCTATATTTTTGGAGATGAGAAGCCTCTCTACCCCATGTGATTGCAAAGCGACACCTCCTGGATATTGGGCCTGTACTGCATGCCGCAGTTGCAGATAACGGAAGAACATTTTTGGGGGAAGTTGGAAATCATTTTTTAGAGTGTCATATGGGATGATTCTACCTCCGGACCAAACTTGTTGCATTATTTTAATTCCATATCTCGCCCACAGGGCCGGATCTGGAACTGTTTGGAGATGTTTTAGTTTGGGGTTGCCCCACAGCGGTGTGTAAGGGAAAATGGTATTAGGTTCAGCAATCCTCTTTGACATCTGTTCCCAGACCCCAACCGTCGTTCGCATCGAAATTGTCATGTCCACATGTGCCTTAGCCCCTTTAAAGACCAGATTACTCAGAGCTGAGTATGAACCCAGTATTGCAGTTTCAAGATTAAGTGAGGGGTTAGATTTCGGTTGGGAGAACCACCAACGGACAGTGACTACAACTGCAGCCCAATAATATTTTCTAAAGCATGGGAGTGCCAAGCCACCCAATGATAAAGGGAGCTGAAGGGTGGTCTGTGCTACTCTAGGAGCAGAGCCCCCCCATACAAATGTATTAAAGACCTGATCTAGCTTATCAAAAAAAGATTTGGGGATAGGGACTGGAGTGTTACGGAATACGTAGAGGAATTTGGGGAGGAACGTCATCTTTAAGAGATTAACCCTACCTACTGGTGATAGGGGATGGGATTTCCAGGCCTGACAGCGGGTAGTAAGTTGGTGTAGGATTGGATATACATTGTCTGTCAAGTACATATGTATTTAAACTTAGAGACCAAAACTAGTGGGTTTGAAGGGTCCATATCAGGTACGATCGGAGACAATGAAAATATAATGGATTTAGTCCAGTTGATCCGAATGCCTGAGAAGGATCCATAGTGATTGATAATTTCAAGGGCTGCGGACAACGATGCCGACGCATCCGGAAGGTACAGGAATGCATTGTCAGCATATAATGAAAGCCTCTCAGTCAGCGGACCAACCTTTATTCCCCCAATCCTCGGGGATGCTCTGAGCAGAATAGCCAGAGGCTCAATGGCTAGGGCGAATAAACCCGGGGACAGAGGGCACCCCTGTCTGGTTCCTCTTTCTAAAGAAAATGGGGGAGAGAGCATTCCATTCGTTCAGACTCTTGCTGTGGGGTTGCTGTAAAGGAGTTTTATCCATGAGATAAACTGGGGGCCAAAATTAAAGCGTTCAAGCACCTGCCACAAGAACCTCCACTCTACCGAGTCGAAGGCCTTCTCGGCGTCCAGAGAGGCCACCACTCCCGGGGATTGCGACTTCCCTGCATGAGAGATATTAGTGTACAGTCTACGTAAATTTATGTCCGTACCCTTGCCTGGCATAAAGTCTGTCTGGTCGCCATTATTTATAGAAAGGATAACCGAGTTGAGCCTATTTGCTAGGATTTTGGTAGTTATTTTGGCATCTACATTTAGAAGTGATATAGGGCGATATGATGTACATGATGTGGGGTCTTTATTGGGTTTGGCTATAACTACAATCACAGCCTCTGACATTGAGGGAGGGAGGGAACCTTCTTTTAGCATTGCGAGGAGCAGCCTGTGAAATATAGGGAGGAGAATTTCGTTGTTTGTCTTATAGAATTCTGCCGGCAGGCCATCGGGGGGCCTGGAGTTTTTGCTGACTGAAGTGATGCCACTGATGTCTGGACCTCTTTCAGAGTAATTGGTGCGTCTAGTGTATTTCTGGCCTCCATAGATAATTGGGGGAAGTCAATCTGGTCTAGGAAGGTGCACATAGCTTCCTCAGTAGAGGTGGCCTTAGAGGTATATAGCTGTTGATAGTATTTTGCAAATTGCCCATTTATTGCAGTGGGATCAGAATGGATCACTCCCATGTCATCCCTTATATGGGCAATGTGTAGTGAAGAGGAGCGCTCCTTGGCCAGCCAAGTTAGCATTCTACCTGTCTTCTCTCCTTGCTCAAAGATTCTTTGCGATTGAGCCAACAGCTGTTTCTTAGTGGTCTCAATCCGCAAAAGAGAGATCTCTCTATGTAAAGACTGCATAGCATTGTATATTAATACATCTTTAGTGTGCACGTAATTGTTTTCCAAAAGGAGAACCTTTCTCTCAGCTTCTTCCAATGCCATCCGGGTATCCTTCCTAACCCTCCCAATTGCCGTTTTGTATTGTCCCCTAGTGTATGCCTTAAAGGCATCCCAGAGCGTAGGAGGGGGGACCGTGCCCTCGTTAAGCGCCCAATAGATCCCCAACTCGCCCTCCACCAGGGGGATCACCCTCTCATCCGCAATCCAGGGCCCCGAGAGCCGCCAAAGGGCAGTGCCCATCGGAGAGTCTGTTTGCATTTTAAGTAGGAGGGGAGCGTGATCTAAAATACCCCGCGGCAAAATTTCCACCTCTTGTATTCGGGAGAGCAGAATGTCAGATGTGTACACCAGATCAATTCTAGAGAAGGACGCATGCGCGGCCCTAGTGATATGTGTACTGTCTCTCCCCCGGATGCCTCAACCTCCACACATCAGTAAATCCATAATTGTCAGCCCACTGTGCCAAGGGGGTCACACCTGAGGGTCCCACACCAAGTCTGTCCAGGTCTGGATTTGGGGTCATATTAAAATCTCCGGTCAGGAGTACTCCGGCCGAAGGATACTGAGCTATTATTGGGGTGAGTTTCCTAAGGATCTCTATCGTGGCTGGGGGGGGATATATATGCCTACTATCAGTAATTCTATTCTGTCACACATTGCATGTATGGCCACATATCTTCCATCTGGATCTAACTGAAGATCCAATAGAGTAAACCCCACTGACTTATGGACCAAGACGCTGACACCCCGGGAGTATGAGGAATATGTAGAGTGATAATATGCACCAACCCACGGTCTCCGAAGTGCCAGCGTCCTGCTCCCCACCAGGTGAGTCTCCTGAGACACACATAAATGCGGGTTATATTTTTTCAGGAAATTAAAAACCAGGGACCTCTTAATTTTGGAATTTAACCCTCTAACATTCCACGATAATACTGTCAGTGGTGGCATTGGTGCTCCGTCAAAGATAAAACAGAATGGCAGCCAGCCCCTCGGGGTCAATTTAAATGTGAGCAGGAAGAAAGAAAAATAAAAAAACATACACATATTTCCCTGAGTATTAGCTAATAGATCGCTCATGCCATCTAGTGGAGAGAGATCAAACCAGCCCTGATCTTCAGTAAAGTATACCTCAGCACGAGATATTAAGCATATGCAGCAACAAAAAAAGAAAAAAAAAGAAAAAAATATCAAAAGTTTCAACTCGGAGCAAAAACTTGTGCTCACTTTCCATCCCCCCCTCCCCCACCCCGCACCACCCCCCAAACTTCGGCGTGCTTCTTTCCCAGAAACTGTCATGGCAATTGCCAATTGGGGAGATGAACAAGAGGGGACCTGAGTGTTACAGTACATACAGTAAGTCCTCCCATTAAAATAAAAGGATAAACGTTCCCTGCAGAATAAAGAACTGATATCACCCGGAGAAATAAACACATTCCTCCGGGGGCACATAACTTGAACCTGTATTAACCGTGAGTACATATAATCAGAAGGAATGCTTTGAAGAAAACAGACACTGAAGGTGTTCTGCCTCAGATCTTCTCTGGCTGCACGTGTGTTATTTGTAAGGCCTTGTATGAGGTATAGGTCCGCCTGCACCCCCATGCTCCCAGGGACCATGAGGCCCCAGCCATCACCTCTTCAGCCAGCCCCCATGGGAACAAAAGGGTCACCAGCCCAAACCAAACTAATGTCAGTGACTACCAGGGTTCCAAAAATAAATGCAGCCATAAAGCCAGGGTAATAGAAGCAAACCTTGTGCCTGCGGCAGATCATCAGTGTCTCTGAGTGGTTTCCAGCCATTGCGACGCTTCTTCAGGGGAAGTAAAAAATCGCACCTTCTCCCCATCCTGGACCCGTAGCCTCGCCGGGAATAACATACTATATTTTATCTTCTTGTTGCGTAGGTTAAGTTTCACTTGATCAAATGAACATCGTTGCTTTTGGGTATCTACTGAAAAATCCGGAAAGATCATTAATTTAGCCCCCTCATATCTCAGCTGCTCAACCTTCCTTGATTCACGGAAGACAAGGTCCCGGTCCCTGAAGTTCAATAATTTGAGGATAAATGTGCGCGGAGGAGCTCCCGGGGGCCCCCGGGCAGCAGGCGTTCTATGTGCCCTCTCCACCACAAATACATTAGAGGTAGCAACTCACGTAGGAGGTTTTCAGTGAAGGTCGTGGGGTCAGCTCCCTCAGCCCCCTCCGGAAGGCCCACCACGCGGAGGTTATTCCTCCTGTTTCTATTCTCTGCGTCCTCTGCACGAGTTTCAAGGGACTTAATTTTTGTTTGCAGCGTGCGGAGTGAGACTGTATGGTCTCGCAGTACATCTTCTGTGTCCCCCACGCGGCGTTCGGCCTCAGTGAGGCGGGACCTGAATGTGTCCATGTCTCGCCGTATGAGACTGATATCAAGCTGCATCTGCTCGATTTTCCCTGTAAGGGTAGATTGGCAGTTGGTGATTGCCTGCATAAGGGCCTCAAAATTAGATGAACACTTACATAATGTCCTTTTCACTGCCACTGGTTCCTCCACAGTCTGAACCAGTCTTCTGAACTATCTGGTTGCAGAGAAGAGGTGAGGCTAGGGGATTCATTGGCTCTTGTAGAGGAGTTTTTAGCAAACTCCATGCGGGCTTTAATGTGTCTTGCACTGAGGAGAGGCTTCCGTCGGGCCACTCTGCCATAAAGCCCCGACTGGTGGTGGGCTGCAGTGATGGTTGACTTTCTACAACTTTCTCCCATCTCCCGACTGCATCTCTGGAGCTCAGCCACAGTGATCTTTGGGTTCTTCTTTACCTCTCTCACCAAGGCTCTTCTCAGTTTGGCGGGACGGCCAGCTCTAGGAAGGGTTCTGGTTGTCTCAAACATCTTCCATTTAAGGATTATGGAGGCCACTGTGCTCTTAGGAACCTTAAGTGCAGCAGAAATTTTCTCTGAGCTTTTCAGGCAGTTCCTTTGACCTCATGATTCTCATTTGCTCTGACATGCACTGTGAGCTGTAAGGTCTTATATAGACAGGTGTGTGGCTTTCCTAATCAAGTCCAATCAGTATAATCAAACACAGCTGGACTCAAATGAAGGTGTAGAACCATCTCAAGGATGATCAGAAGAAATGGACAGCACATGAGCTAAATATATGAGTGTCACAGCAAAGGGTCTGAATACTTAGGACCATGTGATATTTCAGTTTTTCTTTTTTAATAAATCTGCAAAAATGTCAACAATTCTGTGTTTTCCTGTTAATATGGGGTGCTGTGTGTACATTAATGAGGAAAAAAAATGAACTTAAATGATTTTAGCAAATGGCTGCAATATAACAAAGAGCGAAAAATTTAAGGGGGTCTGAATACTTTCCGTCCCCACTGTATATATGTATATATATATATATATATATATATATATATATATATATATATATATTGTAAACAAAGATGGTGGCTGATCTACATGTATATAAAAATCAACATGGCAACACAGATGTAATGCTCATAAGTCCAGGACTTCCATGATATAAAAACCACAACAGAAGTCCCTAGACCATACCCAACGCGTTTCAGAATCCCTTCTTTCTTCAGGGGTGTATATGTAGATAAAGCAGATTATTTATGTTGACAAAATATTGTAGAGAACAAATGTATCAGCCACAAGATATGTTCTTTTAATCTTGAAGCATCAAAAACACATCATAAAAGCATGTTAAGGCAGTAAGCGTTTTAATGTGTGTTGAAGCCGAAGCAAGTGTAAATGAGCCCTAAAAGTGTCACTTTCAGGAGCATTTAATGTATTTTTTCTGTCTCTAAACACCCCTCATTGTTAGCTTATGTGTCCATGCACACATAGCCGTTTACAGGTGTTTAGAGGCAGAAATGAAAACTTCACTGCCAGCATATTCAGAAGCAGCAGCATTTTGGCATAAAAAAAATGCATGACGCCCCTATACATGTCTACACCCTAGACATGTTTAGCGTTTGCACGTTAATTCATTACAATGGTCACAATAAATTATTCTGGACAATGAAATGAATTAACGCCCAAGCACTTGACACATGTATATGCGCCTAAATGTGTTTTAGAAAATGCAGCTTTAGCCATATTTTTGACACTGCTTTTTTCCTGCCAGGAGAAAGGCATTCAGTAGAGCCAGTGTGCACAAGGCTAAAGGTAACCACAAGATGTCGCCATTTAACCACAAATAATACACTTAGAAGCCTCAGATATTTGATAAAAAATGAAAGGGTAGTTTTAAAACTAGGGAACAAAAGCACAGTTTAGTGTAGTTATGTAATGTTCAATATAATATATATATATATATATATATATATATATATATATATAAACTTAAAAATGGTATTATATATTCTTTAAAAATATCAAGAATGTATTCTAAAATAGAACTGGTATCACCACCTTAAACTGTATTCAAAATAAATGCATGAAAATGTTTTTTTTTTTTTTTTCATGCACCATGCATTGTTGTGCATTGTGGCACAGGTGTGTTGTGGTGGTCCATTGGATTTCCATCCAAAATTGATGGCACTGCAGTACACCAGTGCATGTGCGTGTGTTACTACAATACCCACGTGTGAACAGGCTCATAGTATGGATTTCACTTGTATGTAATCTTTTAGGCACTACAAATGTACCTGAATTAAGTCAGAAAAGAAGAATGGTCACAAAAATAAAATTTTTGACTTACCTTAAAAATCCTTTTCTTGTTCCATATATGCTGCTACCTTCAAGTGATTGAACAGTGGCATAAAGAAAGCTGCAGGGTCATCCCTCATATACCCCTTCTGCTCCCAGCAAGCATAAGTTTGGTAGCAAGCAATAGAAAGGACATAGAGTACAGAGGGGAGGGACGCATTTCCTGTACTGTGCCTATGGGAATGTTTGACCATTCTTCCAGAAGTGCATTTGTGAGGTCAGGCACTGATCTTGGACGAGAAGGTCTGGCTCACAGCCTCCACTCTAATTCATCCCAAAGGTGTTCTATCGGGTTCAGGTTAGGACTCTGTGCAGGCATGTCAAGTTCCTCCAAGTTCCTCTCGGCAATCATCTGGGACACGTCACAAGTCCCAGATGATTGCCCGGCCAGTCACGGCACGCGGCGCGGCTCACGCATACACAGTGGGTGCCCGGCTGTGTACCCACAGTCGGGTGTCCGCAGTTACAATGCCGGCGCCGCAGAGAGGAGGGGAAGACGAGCGGGGCTTCATACTTCCGCATCACTGGACCGTGGGACAGGTGAGTGTCCGATTATTTAAAGTCAGCAGCTTCAGTATTTGTAGCTGCTGACTTTTTTTTTTTTTTTTTTAAGCAGAACTCCGCTTTAAGATCAACAGCACAACCATTGGTCCCTTCACACATGCCAGGGTGCTGAGTGTAATCCTTGACTCTGACCTCCCCTTCAACACCCACATCCAATCACTGGCAAAATCGTGCCGCCTTAACCTCCGTAACATCTCCAGAATTCGCCTCTTCTTGACTAATGACACCAAAAAGCAGTTTATTCACTCCGTGGTTATTTCCCACCTCGACTACTGCAACTTTCTCCTTAATGGCCTACCCTTACACAGGCTATCCCCCTTCAGTTCATTATGAATGCTGCTGCTAGACTCATACACCTCACTAAGTGATACGTGACTGCTGCCCTTCTCTGACAATTCCTTCACTGGCTTCCACTTCCCCCACCCTATAAAATTCAAAATACTAACCACAACATACAAGGCCATCCACAACATCACCTCCAGCTACCTCACCAATCTCATCTGCAGATATTGCCCAAAATCCTCCCCTCCTCTCCTCCCAGGACCTCCTGCTCTAGCTCCCTTGTTACCTCCTCCCACGCTCACCTACAGGACTTAACTAGAGCCTCTCCCATCCTCTGGAACTCACTACCCCAGGAATGTCCAATCAGCCCCTACCCTGTTCACCTTTAGGAGATCCCTGAAAACTAATTTATTCAGGAAAGCCTATCCCACACCCACCTAAGCACTATACCCGAGCCACCCCCATAAAATCATGCCCCGCAGCTATTACCTTTTGTACCACCTCCCCCTCCCTTTAGAATTTAAGCTCCATGAGCAGGGCCCTCCTGTCCCTTCTGTATTGAACTGTATTGTAATTGTGCTGTCCCCCCTCAAAATTGTAAAGTGCTGCGCAAACTGTTGCCACTATATAAATCGTGTATAATAATAATTCACAGACTTGCTGCAGAGCATAAGGGACAATGAATGTGCATGAGAAGGACGCCATAGGCTTTTGTACAAACAGTACACAGATATTCCCAATAAGAATTATTTCCAGATCACTGCAAATCAATATAGGTCAATGGCCATAAGGGATCAGGTTGCCATAGGCTTTTGACAACCAATACCCAGTAAAATATTAACAATAAAGTTGCTCACAGATCTACTGCAGTAGCTGTTAATGACCATTCCTGACTAGGTCACCATATGCCACTGTACAACAGAATACAGTGAGATGTTACAAACGATGTGTACTTACAAGTCACTGCAGGGCAGGAAGGTTAATGGTACTGTATTACAAAGTCACTATAGGCTACTGTAACAACATTATTCCGTGAGACATTACCTGCAAGGGTCACTCACAACTACTGCAGAGCAGGAGGCCTATCTGTGACAAGTCCACCACAGGTCTCCGTATAACAGTACAAAGTGAGACATTACCCACAAAGGATACTCACAGCCCACTACATAGCAGTAGGGGATAGTGGATGTTCAGGACTAGGTCACTACAAGCTGCTGTATCCCAAGTACACAGCAGGGCCTTACCAACACAGGGTCAGGACTTTACGCCTTAAGATCCTTAAGGTCCTTACTGTGACGTTCACTGCTGTCTATCACATCAGGTTAACAGCAGCGGCTCTCGGAATGCGCCTCCTCCACAGCGGCTGACTGCAATCTGTATGCCTCTATGCCTTGACTAACCTGGTGCTTGTGAGTGTATCACTGTGCTGTTTTGCCTTTGTCCTTATTTTACTAGTTCATTGCGCAATGATATGCTTTCTTGTTTATTTTGCATAATCCATCACATGCTGAGACTACAAAGGGAAACTAAGCGCAAGTTAACAATATTGCTTCATTTGGAATAAGAGCCTGTTGATGATAAAGCCATGAATAGGATTGACATTTAATAGTAATTAACCCTCTAACTTCAAAAGATGGATGGACTGCTGGGCTAATTATATTATCATCCTTAATTTTTGAACTACTAATTTTCTTCGTTTTTTGTATTTCTACACCTCTTGATGTGCACCGTTCACATGTAGTAGCTGATTTCAGAACGACACTTATTATCTCATTTTGTAATTTTATTATTGAGCACTATGGGATTGATTTCAATTTATTAGCATTAGTGCAGGTAGCACATTATAAGGAATCTAGATGCATATATGCACTTTATTTATTGCAAAAAATTATTTTATTGATTGAGTGAACCCAAGCACGGTATGCATTCTTATTAATCACATCCTGTATCTGTACATTTTATGTATTTCACATGGTGTGAGATACACACTGATTGAATATCTATTAGAGCGCATCGATATCTATATATATTTTTTACGCCTTAAGATCCGTCATGTGTGGTGCTACAATGTCCCGAGAAAGGTACTCACAACAGCCTTTGCGGGCTGAGAAGGGTTATTGCCGTATATGCTAGGCACACTTAACAGACAGAGCCCAGGTATTCGCTGTATTGTTTTAATGCAGGAGCCTAATGCTGAACCATTTTGTCCTCTATGCACCAGGATTTGAATATAAAAACTGCTTGCAAGCATGATAGGCATGGGAAACAGCCAAAACAGCACTATGGCAGCCCGGAAAATGCAGTAGAAGCTACCACAGAGGAAAAATGACCTAAATAAATGCACCAGAAATGACACTGGACTGCAACACACATTTTAACTGTCACAGCCGATGGTCCATTGGACCCTAGTGATTGGAAAAAACAGAGCACTGGGCTCATGGAAGGAGATGTTGGCCCACAATCACCCAACCCAAGGCCCATCTTGGTTCCTCCCTCCTCAGTGGGCATACCCCTGAAGGGGTTTTCAAGTACAGAGCTACATCAGCTGATGGACAACAACCCTGAACCTGTATAGCACCCTGAAACTAATTCAGTGCGACGCACCATATGTCATGCTGGAGTGCTCATGTAGGATCCAGTGTCCAAGGTGTGGTTGCAGGCCGGCTCCGCATCTTCATTCAAGCGAGGTCTGGGTTCAGTTGGCCAAGGCTCAGCCAAGTAATCAGCTGATCTAAAATATACAGAAAGGAGCCACAATCTCTAGTACAGCCAGAAAGAATCTTTGAAAGCCAAATCCTCCATATAAGAGGTAAGCATCTCAGTGGAGAAGATGCCCATCTCAAAAGGGCACTAGCAAAAAACTGCGGCTTGCTGGAAGTAAGAGGAGTTATATGGGAAATGACCCTGCAGCTTTTTTTTTATCTTCCAGTGTCCAATCACCTGAAGGTAGCTGCATATAACCTATGGATAAAGAACAATGTATTCCATACTCTACGTTTAAAGAAGCATGATTTTAAAACTTAATTAATGCTCCTTTTTTGTAGTCAAATAGTAAAAACAATTATCATTCTTTACTCTCTTTTAGATTTCTAGACCAAATGAGTTTGATATCATGTTGAAAATACCAATCTGTGATGATCAAAGGATTGGCTTGACAGAGTTTGGTGGAAGTGGAGCTTTCTATACATTATGCTGTAAACGCAATATGGCACACTTTATGGATAAATATGTAGATGATGATAGAAACATTTCTGCCAAACTTATTCTGACACAGTTCAGAAAGCTTGTTAAAGAAGCAATATCAGGTAAGTCACATGGTCCTTTTTCTTTTACTCTTTTTGTAGATTTTGCCATAAATAAAATGTCTTTGGTGGGCAGCAACAGGTGTGTGTATTGGGGGCGAGGTGATCGTACACCGAGTCCAACTCTTCTGTCAAAGTATTGGGTTCAAAGCCTAAAGACACCCTGTAGCAAGAGACCCACTGTGTGTCTTTAGTATTGAAATAAGACAAGCTCTTTAAACACAGCTGATCAGAAAGGTATGACGTGTCTAACCCTTCCACACAATCAGCTAGCAGCTAGAAGACCCATTTAACTTTTACAGACAATGGTGTTGTAGTCAGACTGTACATATATGCTATATAAAATTCTCCTCCTTGCTGTACATGGTCAACACTTTCATGTTTTAAATTATATTTCCTCATTAAAACACTGCATGTAATATGGTGCTCCTGACAAAGAAGAGTGAAAGTGGTTGTAAACCCTAATGCCGTGTACACACGGGCGGACTTTTCGACCGGACTGGTCCGATGGGACGAATCTGTCGGACAATCCGACCGTGTGTCGAAAAATTCACTCGTCGACCGACGCTAGGGCAGCTATTGGCTACTGGCTGTCAACTTCCTTATTTTAGTCTGGTCATACGTCATTACGTACGAATCCGTCGGACTTTGGTGTGATCGTATGTAGGCAAGTCCATTCGTTCGAAAGTCCGTCGGCAGTTCGTCAAAAGTCCGTCGAAAGTCTGTCGGAAAGACCGTTGGATCTTTACATACCACTTTTACCTACAGGTAAGCCTATAATAAGGCTTACCTGTAGGTACTGGAAATATCTCCTAAACATGCACGGTTTAGGAGATATTTGCCATATACGCTTGCGCCGACATCGGCGCATGCACACTGAAAAACGGGCACGTTTCTACAGGGCCCGTGCCATGACCGTTGGCTCCTGCGCGTGGGAGTGACGTCACGCAACTCCGGCCAGTCATAGAGCCGGAGTCCATGGCCCCGGAAGGAAGAGGGGTGAAGATGGACGCGGCCACCAGGGTGGACATTGCGGGCTTCGTTTGCAGGTAAGTGGCACGTAATGGGCTAGTATGCAATGCATACTAGCCCATTATGCTTTTACTTTGCATGGAACAAAATAGGACGTAAAACCCATGTTTGTTTACTACTAATGATACTATTTTCATGGGAAAATTCTTCGATATAGTCCCTTATCATTCATTCCAACAGTTTACATCAGGGGTGTCCCTGCACGGGGCCCAAGAGAGTTTAACATGCGGCCTGGGCATGCTTAGAGGAACACCGGTGATGCCGTGCAAGGATAGCAGTTATGGTGGCCGTCCCAGACAAGCCTGGCCCATGCACATTTGGAGAGACACTGGGGATGCCTTGCAAGAATAGCAGAGGCACATCTGGAGGGATGCTAGGCTGCCATATTTGCAATTACACCGGCAGCAGCGAATGCAGAGACTCTCGCTTGTGCCAGGGTAGAAAATGCCACATAGCTGGATCTAGATGGATGCTGGGGAGGGCTGCACCCCCCGCAGATTTTAGTTGCCAAAACAGAGGATTGTCAACTCTGTACATATGCTCATTAAAATCTTCTTTTATTCAAGCATTCTACAGAAAAACACAGCCTTAGATACAGAGATGGTACAGTGGATATACCATCTCTGTATCTAAGGCTGTGTTTTTCTGTGGAATGCTTGAATAAAAGATTTTAATGAGCTTATACAGAGTTGGCAATCCTCTGTTTTGGAATATGTTGTGACAGTGTTGCGGCTGCAGATCAGGCACCTGTTTGCCCTTAGGCTTGGTTCACACATGTACGGGTTGTTACTGCTGCTGGTCCACACCTGTTCCTGCAGCCACAACCACCCGCACATAAAAACTCTGGAGATGCATGTGTAACGGCACCTGCACGCACTGGAAATCGCTGTAGCCAACTCCCGCACTGTACTTGTGGTTCCTGTGTGGGCTGCGATTTCAAAAGTGGAGCACGGACCTTTTCCCTGTGTTTTCAGGAGGCATGGCAGCCCATTCAAATGAATGAGCTGCCGCGCCCCCACACAAAACACAGCCAGGGGTTATTGTTAGTATATTTTATGTGTGGCCCAGGACAATTCCTCTTCTTTTGATGTGGCCCAGGAAGGTCAAAAGGTTGGAAACCCCTGGTTTCCATACTAATGGTGTTAGGCTGACTAGTCTGTATATCTAATTAAAAAAATTGCGCTGCAGTGTTAAACCAAAAAATGAAATGTAAATAAAATACAAATGAAAAATAATAAGACTGCAGCTGCTGCACAAAGGTGCTACAACCTTAAAGCAATATATAGTATAAAACAGCACTAGCAGCCTATATCAAACAATATACATCCTAATGAATAGTGCCTAATACATCAATATATTGATGCTAAACGGTATTTCACTATGAATTCTTTCTCTGTCTCCCCATCTATGGAATGTGGTATATCCTTCCTGTCATAAAACATCTTCCTGCAAGAGTTTGCTGAGGAACCATCCAGCATATCCCCAGATCATTTGATCAATGCTTTTTTGATCCCAGACTGCGAAGCTGAGGATATAATAATTCTGGTGAGTGGGGTCACCGAAGGGGGAGTCACTTCACCCCTCCAAAGTTTTGGAGCACCGTTGCACTTTTTACAGATTTTGTGTGTATTTGTTTTATCACAATATATTGATGTATTAGGCACTATTCATTAGGATGTATATTGTTTGGTATTGGCTGCTAGCGCTGTTTTGTACTATATATGACTAGTCTGAAGTTTCTCATTTATGAGCTACAAATTTTTTCAGCTCCATAATAATGGATTATTGTCTTGTCACTGCTACACATGGGCCAGCCTGAGATGTTTTGAATTGTCTTTTGAAGACAGTTATTCTAGTTACATAAGCAGTTACTTCAAGAGGAAGTAAACCCTGATGGATTTACTTTTGCCAGACCAACCTTTTAACATTCTATGAGGAGGTGAGCTGTAATTTTGAGGAAGGTCTGTAGATATAGTATATATAGATTTAGCAAGGGCATTTGATACAGTAACCCACAAATGCCTAATTTACAAATTGAGGTATTTGATACTGATGATGATGATGATGAATCAGAAAACTGGTTGCAGGAGAACATCCAGAGGGTGGTGATAAATGGCATATTTTCTGAATGGTCTAAGGTTGAAAACGAGTTACTTCAGGGCTCTGTTCTGGGACCAATTCTGTTTAATTTGTGCATAATAAGCCCATACTTTGTTCACAATAGAAAATAGAAAACATATCAAATGTTTAAACTGAGAAAATTTGCCATTTTAAGAAAAATAAGGTAATTTTGAAATTGATGGCAGCAACACATCTCAAAAAAGGTGGGACGGGGCCATGTTTACCATAGTGTAGCATCCCCTCTTCTTTTAACAACACCCTGTAAATGTCTGGGAACTGAGGAGACCAGTTGCTGGAGTTTTGGGAGAAGAATGTTGTCCCATTCTTGCCTGATATAGAATTCTAACGGCTCAGCGGTCCTGGGTCATCTTTGTCGTATTCTTCATTTCAAGATGCGCCAAATATCATCTATTACAAGTTTACAGGTTCTAGCCCCTGCCTCAGCTGGAGGCTACCCAGGGCCCCAATAGTGTTAGTTAGGAAAGTGGGCTTACATAGTGACCCATAGATCCACCTAGAGTAGTGAAACAGGAGGGAGCAGGGGGCGGTTTGGGGTAAACTGAGAACTCTTAGAAAACTAAATTTAAGGGAGCTCCTGTGGGTTTAAAAATCGGGAGTGGCAGTTAGAGAGCACTAGAGGAGAGCAAAGTGGAATTGGTACAGGAGGGGAATCAGGGAAAGAATGGGAGTGGGTTCCCCTCAGATTTGGGAATAGGCCTAATACATAGACCTACATAGTACATAGGTAGCTCAAGCAAGATAGATTCAAGGCTGGGAAGGAATAGGCAATCTAGGGCTCCCATATTTTTAGAAACTTGGTTTGTGAATCGTTCAAGGTACTGGTTAATTTTTCATTAACCAGCATAAAACTTATATGCTCATTGACCTCTTGGAAACAGATCATGGGATTTTTCCAAGCGTTAACAATCACTTGAGTAACAGACAGAAATAAGTATCTGGCCAGTTTCTGTTGATATATGAAATGGCCCATGATCATATTATGTAGAAGGGCCATCTTTTGGGACAATTGTATAGAATAAGGTTTGGAGGAGGCCAAACTTCCTAGACTAGAAAGCAGTCAAATTGGGACAGGACCACCTGATATGTAGTACATCTCCCTGAAGCCCACAACATCTGAAGCCTCTGTCACTATATGTTGGAATTGCATGAGTCAGTCGTGTTGGTACCCAGTACCACCGAAAGAGAACTTTATATACCATTTCCAAAATAGAGGTGTTAAAGGAACATTTCTCTTACGGTCATTGACGGACACAGCTGCTTCTTCTATATCCATGACAAAACAGGGTTTTATAGCCCCACCTTCAGGAGTAGGACACTAAGCAAGCAAAAAGACTCGGCACCTCCTATGGGCAGTCCTCTATGGGTATAAAACCCCCTGTCTGCTATAGGTCTCCAGTCATATTTGCCTAGTGTCTTCAGGAATATGGACCTTACTTTTTTTGCTGGCACTCGTGGTCCCATTTTTTCTCTGGAATTTTACTGTTCCTGTAGAGATCATCTATCAACAGACGAGCTGAATAATCTAGATCCAGTGGTCACCCCATTCTGACCAGCGAGTGTGCACAACCCGCTAGCTCCACGCTGTGACGATGCCCCACGGAACGGAACAGCCAGCCAGTTAAACACCTCTCAGGGACACATATGACCGGTCATCTGTAGTCCATGTCACAATGATACCCCTGGCCAACAGCCCCCCACTTCGGTGGAGAGAAGGTTCTGTCACGGGAGCCTAACCCACACACTCTGCTGGATTGGTAAGTAGTTCTCCCCCTCTTCCTTTCCCGGACACGGTGTGGGGTGCTGGTGCTTCCTGGGGTGGTTGGTCCCTGTGGGGTCTTCTCTCACCCCCCATAGCAGCATCCCAGGGGGCTCAGCAGGGTGGACGCTGCTGGCCATAGTGGAGGCCACAGGCTCCTGCATTATTGTTAGCTCTGGTGGTGTTGAGCCCTCCTTGGTCTGCCCCTGCCAGTGTGATCTCAGGCTGGGGGACCTTGTCCTGCTGCTAGGGGGCTCTGTTTTGTGGCTGTACCTGGGCTTAGGAGGCGCGGGTTGTGGCTGTCATGCGGCCTCGGACCTATCCTTCCTGGGGGGCTCTCATTCTTTCCCCTTCCTAGGCTAGCCTGGGGGTGGGTTTCTTCTTGGCTATTGTCCTGGTCAAAACTCCAAATGATGCCAAATGCCCCTGGCTCCAAAGGTCTTCTAAGCCTGCGGACAAGCCCTCCTCAGCATGAAGGTTTGCCCCCACCCAGATCCCGTTGACCTCCCTCATTCATGACAAGTGGGTCGGTGAAATCATTCTCTTGGGTTACAAGATAGTTTTATTCCTTTCCTCAGGACAGATTTTTTTCCCTCTAAGCCAGTGCTCCTACAGGTACTGTACGGAGCTGTGCAGGACCTGCTCCTTCGTGGAGTGATGGTCCTAGTGCCCATCTCGGAGCAGTTCCAGGGTTTTTACTCCAATCTGTTCACAGTCCCCAAGACGGAGGGGGTTCACTCGATCCTGGACCTCAAGGCCCTGGAATCCATTCGCTCAGTGGTAGCCTACCTCCGCCACAGGGATTTTCTGGGATAGACATCAAGGACACCTATCTGCACATTCCCATTTGCGAAGGTCATCAGTGCTTCCTATGCTTTGCTATCGGGGACGCTCATTTTCCATTTGTAGTGCTGCCCTTTGGTCTGGCTTTCACACCTCGGATGTTTACCAAGGTCTTGGTCCTGGCCTTGCTGAGACAACAAGGGATTGCTGTGATCGGCTACTTGGATGACTTGCTCCTGCGTGTGGAGACCCACTCATCGCTGATAGACAGTGTGGGGATCACCATGCATTACAGGTGGTTCCTGAACTTTAGGAAGTCAGTGTTGACCCCTTCCAAGCATCTGGAGTATCTGGGATTGATCCCTGATTCGGAGCGTGCCAGTGTGTTCCTTCTATCAGACAAACTCTTGAAGCTCCGATCTGCAGTCCGGCAGCTTTTGACTTACAAGCAGCCCTCCCTGCATTTTTGCATGCAGGTCATAGGCCTGATGTTGGCTACCTTCGAGGTGGTCATGTATGCCAATTCCATATGTCCTGATGAAGTTCCGGTGGGCAGGACGAAACATGTAGACGCAGAGACTTGCCCCCCTATCGCCCAGCCACCTCATGCCCTATGAGGACCAATAGGAACCACACTGGATTGCCTGTGTTGTATCCGGAAGTAATGCGGCTTGAGCCGCCATTACCTAGACTAGCTCCCTTATCAAACGTTGCAGAGATTACATCTGTCTTGAGTGACCCAAGAATGATTTATTTCACTGGCAGGCGGCCAGCCTGTCTGATGCCAGCACATCACGTAACCATCTTGAATTCAATCACGGATGGAGGGCTGTGAGTATGTATGATACTACTGCAACTAATATCTGCTATACGGCTGTATGAGAGTTACCTGACCAGTAGGGGACTTTCCCTGTGATATCAGTGGTTTTATACACACTAGAGGTCGACCAATATATTGGCTGATATTTGGCATTTTTTAATTAATCGGCATCGGCCGATTGTGCTGATAAAAAAAAAGGCCAGTTTAAAACTTCAGCGCGACTTGCAAATTACTTCTGTAATAGAAGTCAATGCAAGTTGCCTGAAGTCTTCCTGTGGAGCGACTCCTATCTGGGCAGCCTGCCAAGTCTGAGAAAAGAACCAAAAAGAGATACAATGTTTATACTTATCAATGGATTGAACTCTGTGTGTAGGAGTTATCAGTTTAACATTTAAAGACTAAATCTTTTCTGACACTTATTACTTACAAGTAAAAATCCTGTATTTTCTGCTAGAAAATCACTTAGAACCCCCAAACATTATAATATATTTTTTTTTTAGCAGAGACCCTAGGGAATAAAATAGCGGTTGTTGCAATATTTTATATCACACGGCATTTGCGCAGCGGTCTTTCAAACGCAATTTTTTTGGAAAAAATACACTAATGAATTAAAAAAAAACTAAAACCGTAAAGTTAGCTCATTTTTTTCGTCCAAAAGTTTTGATCACCTGTTTTTGTGTATTTATTTTGTTTAATAAATGTTTGAATGTAAAAAAAATTCTGTATCACTTATTACTAAAGACTGCTGGAGCGGGCAGGCGTTGACGATAAAACGCTGCTAGTTTTAGCGGCGCTTTACAGTCATTTTAGCAGTGCTATTCGGCTGCTAGCGGGGTGCTTATAACCCAGCTAGCGGCCGATGAAGTTATTAGATGCGCCCGTATAGCGCTGCTGCCGAAGGGCTTTGCAGGCGCTTCGGCAGCAGTGCTCATTCATTTCAATGGGCAGGAGTGGTGGAGGAGCAGTATACACCGCTCCAAAGATGCTGCTTGCAGGACTTTTTTTTAACATCCTGCCAGCGCATCGCCTCAGTGTGTAGGCACTCGGGCTTTCACACTGAGACTACAGGGGAGCCGTTTTGCAGGCACTTTACATGCAGGTCGCTACAGCACTAAAAATAGCGACCGCAAAGCGCCCTGAAAGAGCCGCTGCTGTGGCTTTTACACTGGAGCGGTGAGCTGGCAGGACGCTAAAAAAAGTCCTGCTAGTAGCATATTTGGAGCAGTGAAGGAGCGGTGTATACACCGCTCCTGCCTATTGAAATGAATGGGGCAGTGCGACTATACCGCCGGCATAGCGCTGCTCCAGCAGCGCTTTGCGGTGGTTTTAATCCTTTCTCAGCCGCTAGCAGGGGAGTAAAACCGCCCCACTAGTGGCCCAATACCGCCGCTAAAATGACAGTAAAGCGGCGCTAAAAATAGCGCCGTTATACCACCGGCGCCCGCACCACCCCGCTGTATAAGGGGCCTTCGATTTTATGAGGTGAAACACTTCTAACACTTTTTATTTTTTTTTAAAAACACTTTTAAAAGTGACAAAAGTTTTATAAGTGTTGGAATGCATATGGCGGCGTCGCGCATGCGCACTCCAGCGGGTAGCCAAATGTGATGGGTCGCCATATGTGACGAAACACCGGCACTTTCTCATTACGAATGGACTGCCCAGTACTTAACATCTACGTTAGATTGAGACTGCCTTCAAGCTGCTTGGACAGTGTTTACTTTCTATCTCAGCATGGATTTTCATCTTAGTGGCTTTGTTCACATTCTACACCTGGTACTGCTTTGGGTAAATAAGCCCTTACCATGACTGACCACACTTCTAGTTTCTAACCCCAGGTGACTGGGATGGACAGGCTGAGACGGGCTGGTTATTCAGGCATATGTACACACACAGTGCTTTGGTACAGTTCCCCATTTGTCCATTGTGGCTTTAAAGTGTGGCATTGCCCAGAGTAGGGTTGTAGTGACATTATAGGGTCCCAGATGGGTGTTTTTTTACGGCTATTTGGGGGGTGTTGGGGAGGGTTAGCCCAGCTCCCTTTGTGGAACTGCATCCAATCTTTCTTCCCTGATTCAGGTGATAGCTTTTTATTGAGGGTGTTTGGGGAGGTTTACTATAAGGGAGGTTTTTGTATTAACTGAGGGTTTTTTTTTCTGCAGGGTTAGGAGGTGGAGTCACAAGCCATAATAAATTATCATTGTGGAGGTAAATCTGACTGGGTGGTTTTTGTCTCCTATGTTTTTTGTTTTTGAGTTTTTTCTCAGTTCCATATGAGACCACTGCAGGAAAATCCTATGCAAATGGAACAGGTCTTCCACCTCCCTGGACAATCGGATCCTTCTAAGCGAGCAACGAGGGCTTCTCTTCTCTGGTGGATGAGGTCTCCTACTCTGTGGAATGGAACATCATTTCTCCCCATTCGCTGGACGGTGGTCACGACAGTTGCCAGCCTGCCGGGCTGGGGCGGTGTCTTGGGATTGGATTCAACTCAGGGTCGCTGGACTCCAAGGGAAGCTCGACTGCCCATCAATATCCTGGAGCTGCAGGCGATCAGGTTGTCACTGACATATTGGACAGATCGCATAAGGGGTCTGCCGAAGAGGATCCAATCAGATGCAGTGGCGTATGCCAATCAGGGAGGCAAAAGAAGTGCAGCAGCGACACTGGAGATGGCTTACATCCTGCGATGGACAGAAAAGTTTGAGCTGTCTCTGTCCAGGTGTCGAAAACTGGCAAGCGGATTATCTCAGCCTTCAGACACTAGATCAGGGTGAGTGGTCCCTACATCCGGAGGTGTTCCATCAACACTGCCTTTGCTGGGGGACGCAAACATGACTCTTCTGGTATCCTGCCTCAATCAAAAGGTTCCATGGTTCTTGGCAAGGTCTATGGATCCTCTGGCGGACGCGACGTATGCGTTGGTGGCATCATGGGAGCAGTACAACCTCATTTATGCCTTACCATCTTCTGACTTATTCCTCAACTGCTATGTAGGCTAGAGGCTGAAGGGATCCCGGTCACACTGATGGCCCTGGACTGGACCCGCCGTCTGTGGTATGCTGACATAATGTGGTTGGTCGCGGACGTTCCCTGGCAGCTACCTCTTCGGGACCTTCTGTCTCAAGGGCCAGTCTTCCATGCTGCTTTAACATCGCTGGGTGTGACGGTGTGGTTATTGAAAACCAGGTTCTGAAAGACAGGGGGTTGTCTGGCTTTGTGATTCCGACTTGTTAAAGGACTGTAAGTCTACCTCCCAGAAGATTTATCATCGCACCTGGAGAGCTTATATCAGTGATGGCGAACTTTTTTGAGCCCGAGTGCCCAAACTGCAACACAGAACCAACGTATTCATTTCAAAGTGCCAACATATACAGAACTTGATGAGCGTGTGCTGTGATGTCTGGGGGTGAACATGGGACACAACACAAATCATTGTGTATTCACTATGTAGTCATAGTGTTTGGTACAAGAAGATCTAAAACTAGAACACATTTTGACAAAAGTTAAATTTTTTGGAAGCTGTCCTAGCATTGTGCAATCAAATTCCAGTACCACTATTCTACTAACTATACATTAATATTCAATACACTCAAGTTGCATGACAGGTGCACTTTAAATTACTAGTTGTTCAGTAGAAGCACTGGCTGGATGATAAAGAAATCCTGTTACAGGGGGTGACATGCAACCAGCAACTCTCCAGCTGCAGCAGAACTTCAAGTCCCCCCATGCCTTGCTGGGGCACATTATGCACTCTTTGTTTCACAAGGTATGTTGAGATCTGTAGTTCTACTCCAGCTGAAGAAGTACTGGTTGCCCTGCATTGCTGTAGCAGAAGACTACTTGAAAAATCTCTCATTCCTGACTATGTTCCCAGTCCTATATGTCCAGGAAACATCCTTCTGAACGTGAACACTCAAGGACAACTGTAGCAATGCTTTACCAATGCGGTTCACTCACAATGCCTGTGCAGATCATTGCATGTCGAATGCAAACTCTCAGCAGCAGCTCTACATCTCCTCCCTGTATAATGCCAGTGATTTTTCTGGACTATCTGTCATGTGAACCTGGTGTCATGAAATACAGGGGGAAGGCAGGGACAAAAACTATATGTATTTACATCTCACTGTACTGACGTGGTCTCTGCTAAATCTAGCAGGCATTCCCAGCCAGATAAACCTGAATAGCCAACACAAAGCAACATGGCATCAAAGCTCATATCCTACAGAAAATGCTTCTCTGACAGCTTTAATAGAGAGTAACACAGACAGCATATACACAACATTATTCTGACCATACCCTTCCATATTTTGTGGCAATGTTGGGAACAAGAAGAAAAAAAAAAGTCCCAAGGAATAGATTCTATTTGAAGAGGCACAGAAACAGTGTACACAGCTAAACACATTTATTCCCCACACAGCATGTACACTTACTTTAACAACGCTTGCCACAGAACTCTAATAATACATCTATCAGCCGACTCAGTTCCCGGGCACAAGAACGGCCTGTGATTGGGCATCTCCCCACCACATGTTCCGCCTGCCATCCAACCCCAAGCAACTCTTCTTCTCGTCTACGCCCATCCTAGACACTGCTCCCCATTGGCTCAATCCCCATCACATGTTCCGCCTGCCATCCAACCCGGAGCAACCCTTCATCTCGTCCACGCCCATCCTAGACACATCACCCCTGGCCCCAGAGACTTGTGGGAGATGTAGTTCTATGGGGAGAGGAGCTGTGCTCGAGATATAGGATTTTCTCAGAGATACAGGATTTTCTCATGTGCCCACAGAGAGGGCTCGTGGCACGCGTGCCATAGGTTTGCCATCACTGGCTTATATCATTTGGTGTGAAGCCTTGGGGTTACATCCTCACTCCTATTCAGTGGCTGAGGTGTTGGCCTTCCTCCAGCGCGGTGTGGATCAGGAACTTGCATTGAGCACAATCAAGGGTCAAGTCTCTGCTCTGGCTGTTTCTTTTAGCGTCCCTTGGCCACCCATTCTTTGGTTTGCACCTTTGTTTGGGTGGTTCGTCATGTGGTGCCTCCTGTGTGCTCTCCGTTGCCACTATGGGATTTAAACTTGGAGCTGTTGGCTCTTCAGAACCCTCCCTTTGAGATCATTCAGAATATTGCCTTGCTTACGCTTTTGCAGAAAGTTGCCTTTCTAGTCTCTACCACCTCTGCGCGGCGGGTGTCGGATTTGGCTGCTTTGCCCTGCAAGCCACCTTATCTGGTTTTACACAAGGATAAGATGGTGTGTCAATAAAGAGATGAAGTGAGCGCTAGATACCAACACGAATGACGGCTACAGCGCGGACCTCAATTTCCGGGAGGCCGTCATGGGACGTCCTCCCCTGTGCACGCACACCGCACGCACCCTGCAGGGCGTGCGCTGTGCGCGCTGTGATCACCGAGTCACAGAGACTCGGATGATCACAGATCCGAGTAAGGGGTCGGTCCCGGCCCCTTACCATGTGATCAGCTGTCAGCCAATGACAGCTGATCACATGATGTAAACAAAACCTCGGTGATTGGTTTCGTTTTCTCCTCACGCTGACAGCGGAGGAGGAAAAAAAAGCCGATCACCGGCTTATGTCAAAGGGACATCGGTCCCGAAGAGGAAGGAGGCACATATGCCTCATCTGTGCCAACAAGTGCCATCTGTCATTACCACCTGCCAGTGCCCACAAGTGCCACCTATCAATGCCCACAAGTGCCACCTATCAATCCCCACAAGTGCCACCTATCAATGCCCACCAGTGGTGCTAATCAGTGCCACCTAGCAGTGCTGCCATCAATCAGTGCCCATCACTGCCACCCATCAGTGCCCATCACCGCCACCCATCAGTGCCCATCACTGCCACCTATCGGTGCCCATCAGTGCCGCCTCATCAGCGTACATCAACGAAGGAGAAAAATTACCTGTTTGCAAAATTTTATAACAAAATATAAAAAAAATATAATTTTTTTTTTTTTAAATTCTGTATTTTTCAATTTTTTTAACAAAAATTAAAAACCGCAGAGGTGATCAAATACCACCAAAAGAAAGCTCTATTTGTGGGAAAAAAAATGATAAAAATTTCATTTGGGTACAGGAGGGGGGTTTAAGTGCCCAGTAAGAAAGTGGTTAAAGGACAAATGATGAAAACTATGGCATAAAAAAAAAAAAAATAATAATAATAAAAACATTGACTTGAAAAAAGTCCATATAATTGTAGAAAAAATAGCAGCTTTAAAGGGCAGTCCCGTTGAAGAGTAAGAAGCAATCTTCTTGGCAGGACTAGAAATAGAACAAACGCGCCACTCTAAGTGCAGTAAATCTAATAATGTTTTAATAAAAGCTGTAAACACGGTACTCACAAAGGTACACAAGTGACAGACATGTAAGCATAAGTTGCCGGAGGTCCGTCCGATAAGATGGTGCGTCGACCTTCCCCTACCTTTCTGCCGAAGGTGGTGTCAGATTTTTATTTGAAGATATTGTCCTTTCTTCTCTGTCTCCTCGGCCGTCGCACCCTAAGGAGGTCTGCACACTCTGGACGTGGTTCGCGGCTTCGTGTGTACCTTTCAGTTATGGCTGCTTTTTGGAGGTCCGATTTTCTCTGTGTGTTCACGGATTGTCCAAAGAAAGGATCGTTGGCTTCTTCTGCCACTATTTCTCGTTGGATTTGGCAGACTATTGTGCAGGCGTATGCCGTTAAGGTAAGGGAACCTCCTCTTCCTGTTACGGCTCACTCCACCAGGACAATTAGCGCCTCCTGAGTGTTCCAACATCAGGCGTCTGCTTCTCAAGTATGCAAAATGGCAATCTGGTCATCTGTGCACACGTTTACTAAGTTTTATGGAGTTGATGTGTTGACATCTTCTGATGCTAGTTTTGGCTGCAGGTGGCTGTGTAGGACTGCTAGTTTTAGTTTAGGACTCTCAGGCACCCCTTGAGGTGATTCGGAGTGTTGGAATATGGTCCTGGGTTTCTTCTCCATTGATTGGTTTGCCCACCCCTCTTTGGGGCACTGCTTGGGAACATCCATCAATGAACGTAAGAGAAAACTGTTTTTTTTTTTTTGTAAAATCCCTTTCTCTGAGTTCATTGATGGACACAGCACCCACCCCTCTATGGAGTTTCACCTTTGACACTGCTTGTGACTGACTAGAGACCTATAGCAGAGAAGGGGTTTTATACCCAGAGAGGACTGCCCATAGGAGATGCCGAGTATTTTTGTTTGCCTGGTGTCCTACTCCTGTAGGTGGGTCTATAAAATCCTGTTTTGTCATGAATATAGAAGAAGCAGTCTGTAAATGAACCGTGAGTAACCAAAAAATCACATTTTTGGCTATTCTAGACAAGGTTTTGCTCCAGTCCACAAGGTCCAGAGGGTTGCAAGGTCTTGCTTTCAGTTCTGAGCATAAGAGATGAGCCATGGCAATCCCAGAGAGTGCAAGCATACGTGTTCAAAAACTGATTTTGGTTGCTGCCAGACTCATCCACCTTACTGACAGCTCAGTGTCTGCTACCCCATTCTGCCAATCCCTCCACTGGCTTCTGCTTGCCCTGGTAAAAAATTTCAAAATACTAACAACATACAAAGCAATTTAAAACTCTGTCCCAAGGGACATCATCATTCTTGTCTCAATATATCACCCAAACCGTCCTCTCTGCTTCTCCCAAGACCTCCTGCTCTCTAGCTCCCTTGTCTCTTCCTCCCATATTGCCTCCAGGACTTCTCTAGAGCCTCTTCCATCCTCTGAAACCCTGTCTGGCTATCTTACTCTGCCCACTTTTACGGATTTCCTGAAACTAATTTCTCCAGAGAAGCCTATTCCGCCCTCCCTTAACAATTGAACTTGTAATTCTCTCATCAGCTCATCCCTCACAGTTAACCACTTGCCGACTGGCTCACGCCGATATACGTCGGCAAAGTGGCACAGGTGCGCAAAATCACGTATGGGTATGTCAGCCCTTTAAGAGCCGCCAGAGGGCACCCACGCGCCCGATGCACATGGCCGGCGGGCACAATCACCGCCAGCCATGCGCAATCATGTGCACGAGCGCCAGCACGGGGATTTGTATGTGTAAACACAAATCCCTGTGCTGTTAGAGGAGAGGAGACATGTCGTTTGTTCCTAGTAAGTAGGAACAGCAAAATGCCTCCTCTCCTACTCAGTCCTATCCCCATACACTTAGAACTCAGTGAGGGAACACACATTTAACCCCTTGATCACCCCCTAGTGTTAACCCCTTCCCTATCAGTGACATTTACACAGTAATCAGTGCATTTTTATAGCACTGATTGCTGTATAAATGCCAATGGTCCCAAAAATGTTTCAGATGTGTCCAATCTGTCCACCGCAGTGTTGCAATCCCAATAAAAATCGCAGATCGCCGCCATTACTAGTAAAAAAATAAATAAAATAAAAATATTGCTTTTTTTTCAAAATTGATGCTCTTTTTTTGTTTATCGCGTAAAAAATAAAAACGCAGAGGTGATCAAATACCACCAAAAGAAAGCTCTATTTGTGAGAAAAAAAGGCCGCAAATTTAGTTTGGGTACAGCATCGCATGACCGCGCAATTACCAGTTAAAGCGTTGCAGTGCCAAATTGTAAAAAGTGCTCTGGTCAGGAAGGGGGTAAAATTTTCCGAGGCTGAAGTGGTTAAAAGAGAAGTACAGCCTGAGCTTTTTAGACTGGGCTTCTCCTATGGGTCACAGGAGTGCAATTCGTTTTGCACTCCTGTGACCCGTTTTTAGCGGAGAGCGGTCTGAAGTCCGCTCCCTGCTGACGTCACTGTAATCATTTGAGGCAGCGTGTCATCCCGACTTCCGAAGTCTGGATCCCCCAGCTGCCTTGACTGATGGCAGTCTCAGCGAGCTCCCTGCACCCTAGGTAAGTATGAATATCCAAAAACATGCCAAACCCATACTTCTCTTTTAGGTTTTGGACCATATGCCTCTCCTGATTAGATTGTAAGCCCCCAGTGGCATGGCCCCTCTTGTATTGAATTACATTGTAACTGTACTGTCTCCCTTTATAATGTAAAGTTCTGCGCAAACTGTTGGCGCTATATAAATCCTGTATAATAGTAATAACTTTGTGTATGGGAACTGTTAATGTTTCCTAAGATTTGAAATTCAGTGGTGGATTTAGAGAATACAAAAATGTTCCATGTTAGGTGCTTGGTTATTATCTTGTACACACAAAAGGAGATTGTGCAAAAGCCCAAAAACATCAATATATAATCGTGCAAACCCAATATATAATATGTAAATGAATATATCAATATATCAAGTGGATAAGATTATCACTAATTGATTAATTAATAATTATTTATAATGATTAGAAAGAGTCCCAAAGGAACTTAAGGATAAAATCCAAAATAAATCCTTGCGTTTGATATATTTAAAGTACCATATCTGAAAAATGTCCCAACAGTAACAAATTGGTTTTAAACAAGATGATAATGAAAAATTTCCAATGCCGTCCCTCACACTCTGCAATGGTGACTAGTCATATGCTTAGAATCTGAACGGAGAAGTGAGCTTAAAAAAAGACAGATGGCCTCTTACCGAACTCGATGGACCCCAAATTATAGGGGTCAAACTCGACTGGTATCAGCATGATCAGCTATGATGTTCCACCCGGTCCGCTCCAAAAGAAAATAGCCACTCTCCCCCGTCAGGACAGTAAGATGGATTAATGACTTTCCTTTCACTCTGGTATCAGCAGTAATCAGCTGTGATATTCCATCCGGTCCGCTCCAAACAGGGAATATCCACTCTACCCCGTCAAGAACAGCAAGATGGATTAATGATTTTCCAATCACTCTGCTCCATACTCCTCCAGCAGGTTTTTAAAAAGATTTTTAAAAGAAAAAGAACTGCAGTAAATCATGGTAGTTTATTCCAAAAATCTTCTCATGCACAGTGAAGAAATACAGACAACACACAGCTACGTTCCCAGTCGATGCCTGTTACAGGGAAACGCGTCGGTTGGAGAGAATCTTGTGACATCACCACGCACCAGCTGACAGCCTGATAGCTTGTAGCTAAGTGTTGTTTGTATTTCTTCGCTGTGCATGAGAAGATTGTTGGAATAAACTACCATGATTTACTGCACTATGAAGTTCCTCTTTTTCTTTTAAAAATCTTTTTAAAAACCTGCTGGAGGAGTATGGAGCAGAGTGATTGGAAAATCATTAATCCATCTTGCTGTCCTTGACAGGGGAGAGTGGATATTCCCTGTTTGGAGCGGACCGGGTGGAATATCACAGCTGATTACTGCTGATAACAGAGTGAATGGAAAGTCATTAATCCATCTTACTGTCCTGATGGGGGAGAGTGGCTATTTCTTTTTGGAGCGGCCTGGGTGTAACATCATAGTTGATAATTGCTGATACCAGGCGAGTTTGACCCCTATAATTTGGGGTCCATCAAGTTCAGTAAGAGGCCATCTGGCTTTTTTAAGCTCACTTCTCCATTCAGATTCTAAGCATATGACCAGTCACCATTGCAGAGTGTGAGGGGCGGCATCTGAAGTTGTTTTCATTATCATCTTGTTTAAAACCAATTTGTTACTGTTGGGAGTTTAAATATATCAAACACAAGGATTCATTTTGGATTTTATTCTTAAGTTCTTTTGGGACTCTTTCTAAACATTATAAATAATCATTAACTAATCAATTAGTGATTATCTTATCCACTTGATATATTGATTTATTCACTTATAATATAAGTACATATTATAATGTTGTGTTTGCACGATTATATATTGATGTTTTCAGGTTTTTGCGCAATCTCCTTTTCTGTATATATATATATATATATATATATATATATATATATATATATATACAGTATATATGTTTATGAATTGAGTATTTAATTCTTGGAGACATATAGATAGATAGATAGATAGATAGATAGATAGATAGATAGATAGATAGATAGATACATACATACATACATACATACAGTATCTCGCAAAAGTGAGTACACCCCTCACACTTTTGTAAATATTTTATTATATTTTTTTATGTGACAACACTGAAAAAAATGATACTTTGCTGCAATGTAAAGTAGTGGGTGTACAGCTTGTATAACAGTGTAAATTTGCTGTCCCCTCAAAATAAGTCAACACACAGCCATTAATGTCTAAACTGCTGGCAACAAAAGTGAGTACATCTTAAGTGAAAATATCCAAATTGGGCCCAAAGTGTCAATATTTTGTGTGACCACCACCAAATGATGTATATGAGTGAAGCCCTGAGAGGTCCTTGTTGTCCAGGAGGGAGTCTTAGGTGTCCTGACCTGTTTAGGAGAATCCCTGCCAGAGATTAAAGGCACAGTGACCAAGGGGCTTCTGTAGCGAGGAAGGCTTGATGGTATAGAAAAAAACAAACTTCTGAACCAGAGAAATGCAAAATTAAGATGAGTGAGGCTATTCTAACACCCCACCAAAGCACCCTCACCCCTGAATTTGAGGGGTACGTGCCATGGGGGGCCGAGAGGAGCCTGCCTAAAGTAAATCGTTTAAGCATAAACTATATACATTAGTATAAATGAACAAAATACTAGTTCAATAACTGCCTCTTAAACCCAGCCCTGGAGGCTGGCATGTTGCAATGACCAGTTCCTTGGTAGGGAGTTAAGGTGACATTTCAAACATTCCAGAAACTAAAAGACCAACACTCCGATGCTTCTGTATGACAGCTTAGCCCTAAGGTCCTGTGCAGGATTTAGAGGACATGAATGGGTAAACTCCATGGCCTTTGATCTTCTCTCCTTCCCACTGATCACACATTCCTGGGCATCCTTTCCTCCTGCTCCCATTCACTGATCACTGGACCCCAGGTGTCCTCTCCTCATGCTCCTGCTTAGGCCCCTTTCACACTTATCCGACTTTTCCTGCGACTTTGGACATCAGAGTCACATGACAAGTCATACCCCATGATTCCCAGTGACAACCATTAATATCTGTGTTACTTCAAGTTGCACCGACTTCAAAGTAGTCCCTCTACTGCTTTGGTCCGACTTTAATGCGAGTTGAGGTCTATAGACCCTGAAATCGTGGCTGAAAAATAGCGGCAACATCGCGCGACTTTCTAGTCATGGCAGGGGTCTTACTGAACACATGACCCCGGTGCCCTCTCCTCCAGCTTCTGCTCACACAGCCCTCAGTGTCCTCTGTTCCTCTCCTCCTAACCTTGCTCACTGATCACATGGCCCCCAGTGTCCTCTTCTTTTCATTACTCAGCCCCTGGTGTCCTCTCCTGCTGCTCTTGCTCACTGATCACTTAGCCTCCAGTGTCCTCTAATCCCGCTCCTTGGTCACACAGCCCTTGGCATCCTTTCCTCCTGCTCCCACTAACTGTTCGCACTGATCTATTGATCAAGCCACAATGTAGTGAAGCCCATCAAGGAGGAAATGGTTACTTTGGTGGAGACATTATGGCTGTATAGGTATTATGGATGATCCAATAAAGTGACTTAGAAGAGGAACAGACTGAAGTGCAGATCTCTTCAATATATTTTAATCTTATGCAGTCGTATTGTTGCATTTTGTTTGTCTGGATTGATTTTGATTACATCTTTTTACAGGAATGCCAGTTTCTATAAAGAGAAGAAATCCATCCAGTCCTGCAGTGACTCTCATAATTAAGAATAGGCCAACAAACATTGAGGTGGATCTTGTAATTGCCTTAGAAATCAGGCAGAGCTGGCCAGCAAAGACAAGAGATGGGATGAATATAGGCAGCTGGCTGGGAACAAAGGTCAAGAGAGATTTCAAGTTCCTTCCATTCTTTATGGTGCCTAAGCAATGCAATGAAGGAAATACAGTCGAAGGTTAGTTTTGGAGATAAATGTTATGTTTAGAGCAAATTCATTAAGCTGGCTAAGACCTGCCCGGACTCTGATTGGGTGTAGACACTGTTTGGTCAAAAATTTTCTGGCAGGCTTATTCAACACAAGTTGGTCAAACGATTTTTGTCGAACGTAGTGGGGTGGGCAGAGCCATCCACTGACCACATTTTATTCGGTTCCTCAGGAACTGGATATACTTCACACAATTAATGGAACACTTTACGCTGACCATTTATCTAGGGGTGTGATACGCATCACTGAGAACAATGGGTAGTCTGACACTTAAACTGAAATAATTCAAAATATTGTCATTCAACATAATACAATTACTGTTTTTCAGGTATTTTTATACCTCATTTTTGGTGTAAAACCTAAAGCGGATCTCCAGTCATATTTATGAAAATTAAAAGTCAACAGCTACTGTAGCTGCTGACTAAGGCTCCGTTCACATCTTAGCGATGCTATTTTACAGGCGTTTTTGCAGAGTTTTTAAGCATTTTCTTTTACGACAATAAATCCTTTGTTTACATTCTGCTGTCAGCTGGGAATCCCTCAAGGACAGTGGGGATTAGTCTCTGAATGTTAGGATGCTGATGAGTGCCGGCTTCTTAACCACTTCAGCCCCAGAAGATTTTACCCCCTTCCTGACCAGAGCACTTTTTACAATTGCGACTGCGTCGATTTAACTGACAATTGCGTGGTCGTTTGGCGCTGTACCCAAACGAAATTTGTGTGCTTTTTTTCCCCACAAATAGAGCTTTCTTATGGTGGTATTTGATCATCTCTGCGTTTTTTTGGGGGGGGTTTTGCGCTATAAACAAAAAAAGAGCGACAATTTTTGAAAAAAATTTTTTTTTTTTTAACTTTCTGCTATAATAATAATAATGTATTTTTAAAAATGTATAAAAAAACAAACGTCTCCCTCAGTTTAGGCCGATATGTTTTCTTCTACATATTTTTGGTAAAAAAATCCCAATAAGTGTATATTCGAGAAGGTGAGAGAGCAAGGGGGTGGGACTTTAAGTGAGGTACGTGGTTGCAAAAGAGTAGTTTGGTGAACATAATTGGAATTTATTGATTGCCTTAAGGTACAAACAAGATACCTCATGTAAAGACACATTAAAGGGGTTGTAAAGGTAATTTTTTTTTTTTTTTTAAATATCAAACATATCATACTTACCTTCACTGTGCAGCTCGTTCTGCACAGAGTGGCCCCGAACCTGGTCTTCTGGGGTCCCTCGGCGGCTGTTTCAGCTCCTCCCCGCAAGCATTTACCACCTTAATGCGAGCTCCCTCGCATGGTGGTTAGTGCTTGCGGGCGCGCTCCCGTGATACAGCCGGCGGCTATAGCCGCTCGCTGTATCACTCGGCCCCGCCCCCCGGCGCGCCGCGTCATCGGATGTGATTGACAGCAGCGCGAGCCAATGGCTGCGCTGCTTTCAATCCATCCACTGCAGCCAATCAGCGACCAGGCTGAGCTGCAATGAGGACGAGCAGCGAAGATTCGAGGCGTCAGGTAAGTAAAACGGGGGGGCTGGGGGCGGCGGTACTGTCAAAAGTTTTTTCACCTTAATGCATAGAATGCATTAAGGTGAAAAAATTTTTATCTTTACAACCCCTTTAAGGTAATGCATGGGTAATACAATACATCTAATGCCGTGTACACACGACCAGACTTTTCGACAGCAAAGGTCCGACGGAACGAATCCGCCGGACAATTGAATCGTGTGTGGGCTTCATCGGATCTTTGCTGTCGAAAAATCAGACGGACTTTAGAAATAGAACATGTTTCAAATCTTTCCGACAGACTCGAGTCCGGTCAAAAAATCTGTTCGTCTAACATACCGGACAACGACGCAAGGGCAGCTATTGGCTACTGGCTATGAACTTCCTTATTCTAGTCTGGTCGTACGTCATCACGTTCGAATCAGTCAGACTTTGGTGTGATCGTGTCAAAAGTCTATCGAAAAGTCCTTCGGAGTTCAGTCCGTTGAAAGTCCGGTTGTGTGTACACGGCATTAGTCATAACTTAGATATCAGAGAGAGGCCTCCCCTACGGCTCCCACTCACGGCCCCCTGGAATGGAGACAGAGGACACAGGAGTAAGGATTGGTATGAGTGCCTGGCAGAATCAACAGTCAGTTCAGAAGGCCAGGAGACTGGACCTGGAGAGTAGACTGGAGTGCTGGACTGGAGCCAGAAACAACAGCAGGCAAGTAGACTGGAGACTGGAGTGCTGGATTGGAACCAGGAACAACAGCATGCAAGTAGGATGGAGACTGGAGTGCTGGACTGGAACCAGGAACAACAGCAGGCACAGAGAGGTCAGGCAGGCCGGGTCAGATATCAGGCAGGCAGAGGAGGTACCAGAGGGTCAGCCAGAAGAATCGTCAGGCAGGCCGGTGGTCAAGTATCAGGCAGACAGCAGAGGCACCAGGGAACAGGCAGAAGAATGGTCGAGGTCAGATGCAGGCAGACAGCTGGGTTGGTCACAAACAGATAGCCGGGCCTGAACAGGTCATCTCAGATCAAGTCCCGGAAGACGCCCATATATGCGCCACCGCGGGAACACCCACTGGCGTCACGCTGCGTAGCAAGACAAGGGGAGGGGCAAGGCAGTCGGGCAGCCAATGCCCGGCCAACTTGCACCAGTGATCCCCCGGTCTGCTCACAAGCGTGGCTACCATATACCTGAGCATGACACCACCCAGAGAGCGTCGCACATCCAGCACGGGATGCGTGATGCTGATGCGCACTGGCGGCGCCCACGCCCCCCCAGGCGTGGCATAGGCGGGGTGGGAGGAGGCCCGCCAGGCACATCACAGCTCCCGGAAGCGGAGAACCAAACCTAGAAGGCAGGCCGGCCCGGCCACATCTCACACCGCCTCCATCAGTGAACCGAGGCGTATTGAAGTACGCTGTAAAAAGATATGTAATGGGATAAATGAAATAAGTTGAATAACAAGGTTACTACTAGTAAAACAATAAGTCAGGTGGATCAAGAGAGGCTGTCATTAGGTCAAAAATGTTGCAAGAGGGGTAGCAAATCTAGAAAAATAGAGCATTACCACGTGCTTCCATCCCTGGTACTGGTATTAATAGTGAAACTAGTTTTTAGGGACTTTAAGTGAAGGCATGACTTGGTAAGGCCAATTATTCCATCCCTTGGGACTGAGTGAAATTGTGGCCCGGTAGGGTCACACATTTCCATCCCTGTTATGGTCGAGTAGGAGAGAGAGCAAGGGGGTGGGATTTTAAGTGAGGCACGTGGTTTCAAAAGAGAAGTTTGGTGAACATAATTGGAATGTATTGATTGCCATAAGGTACAAACAAGATACATCATGTAAAGACACGTTAAGGTAATGCATGGGTAATACAATACATCTTAGTCATAACTTGGATATCACATAATATAGCAAACAATAGCTTTCCAGAGTGCACCAAAAATAAGGTTTGGGTATAAACGTAGTACATAGTAATGCCTGCAAAGCCTCTGGCCTCTTGGATCCTAGAATGAGGTATTGAGAGTTAGCTAACAAAGCTATATATATATGTTGATGAAAATCATAACGTAGGGCAGCTCTACGCGTTTCGTGGCTGGAGGGCCACTCGTCAGGAGCAAGCACTTGATGGATCTAAGAGTAGAGATCTTAATATTGGCTTGGATAATATGGTAAATGCAAACATGGACAGGGGTGGGGTTAAAAACCCCATACCAAATGCAAATTAACTTACTCGAGTTCATGTGGTGGTAGTGTGGTGCCGGGCAAAACAAGCCATCCGACAGTATTCTCCACAATAAGTGTATATTGATTGGTTTGCGCAAAAGTTATAGCGTCTACAAAATAGGGGATAGATTTATGGCATTTTTATTATTTCTTTTTTATTAGAAATAGCGTTGATCTGCGATTTTTATGAGGATTGCAACGGACAGATCGGACACTTTTGACACTATTTTGGGACCATTGACATTTATACAGCGATCAGAGCTAAAAATAGCCACTGATTACTGTATAAATGTCACTGGCAGGGAAAGGGTTAAACACTAGGGGGTGATCAAGGGGTTAAGTGTGTTGCCTCAGCATGTTCTAACTGTAGGGGGATGATGGGCTACCACTGACATGACAGAGATCGATGTTCCAGATGACAGGGAACAGAAGATCTCTGTCATGTTACTAGGAAGAACAGGGAAATACCTTGTTTATATAGGAAGCTCCCCGTTCTGCCTCTCCTCGCCGTGATTGCGGGCATCGAGTCCGCGGAAACCGCAAGCACACTCCCGCGGTGGGAGCGCGGCCGCTATCCTGCTTTTGCGGACTGAGTCAGTTTGCACAGGAGTGCCATTCTGCCAACGTATATCGGTGTGAGCCGGTTGGCAAGCTGTTAACAACTGGCATCTGTCAATTGAGCAGGCTCTTTCCCTAAGGCTGCTTTCACACTGGGGCATCAGCGGCGTTGGTGGTAAAGCGGTGCTATTTTTAGCGGCGCTTTACTGTAGTTTTTGCAGAGGTTTTGGGCCACTAGCAGGGCACTTTTAACCCCCTAGCGGGCGAAAAAGGATTACAACAACCCGCAACGCACCGCTGCAACGGCGCTTTGCCGGCGCTGCCCTTTCATTTCAATGGGCAGGAGCGGAAAATTCACTGCTCCTTCACGGCTCCAAAGATGCTGCTTGCAGGAGTTTTTTTTAACGTCCTGCCAGCGCTTCGCCTCAGTGTGAAAGCACTCGGGCTTTCACACTGAGACTGCAGGGGAGGTGTTTTACAGGCGCTATTTTTAGCCCAAAAGCGCCTGAAAAATGCCTCAGTGTGAAAGGGGTCTTACAAATAAAAAAAAGCAGTAGCATGAAAAGCAGTGGTGGTGCGTCCCCTCTCTCCAGCCACCCCCTCTATGACCAATGGATAGATTCATGCATTGCATGAATCTATCCATGGCCACTGTTGCCACCCCCTATTCACAGTGGCGGCATTCAATGGGCACAGTGGCAGCATTCGATGGGCACAGTGGCAGCGTTTGATGGGCACAGTGGCTGCGTTTGATGGCACAGTGGCAGCGTTTGATGGCACAGTGGCAGCGATTGATGGGCACAGTGACAGCGTTTGATGGGCACAGTGGCTGTGTTTGATGGGCACAGTGACAGCATTTGATGGCACAGTGGCTGCGTTTGATGGGCACAGTGGCAGCTTTGATGGGCACAGGTGGCATTTGATGGGCACAGTGGCGGCATTTGATGGGCACATTGGCTGCGTTTTAGAGCACAGTGGCTGTGTTTGATGGCACAGTGGCTGCAATTGATGGGCACAGTGGCTGCATTTGATGAGCACAGTGGCTGCAATTGATGGGCCCAGTGGATGCGTTTGATGGCACAGTGGCTGCGTTTGATGGCACAGTGGCTGCGTTTGATGGGCACAGTGAGGCTGCAATTGATGTTTTTTTTCAGATTTTTTCAGTTTGTTTGTGCCCCCCTCCCAAAAAAAATTTTTGTGCACCAGTCGCCACTGTTGAAAAGTGTACCAATGTTACAATACAACATTGCAATGAAAATTGGATCGCGTTGCAGCTATGCCAGTGTGAACCTAGCCTTAAACTGTATGCATGTACCACTTATTTAAAGTGTGAGTGGATCATATTAACAATATATAAATCCAACCTTTGTTAGTTATCAAAAAACATGTCCCCATTGAATGATTTCTAGAGTTTATGGATTTCACATATAGTAAATTAATCCTTTGAAGCTGTATGTGATAAATTGGCTAAACTTGTCTAAAAAGCTGCTTACAATGTAATCTCCACAGGATATTAAAGCGGGTTAAATAGTTCTGCCAACTTTTGCTGTGCACGTGTGGGTGAAAGGGTGCTGGAATTCCCCAGACTTTTTCTGTACATAAACATGGCCTGATTGCTTCTGAGGAATTCAAGTTTCATGTGAATACAGCAACCCGCCAAACAAGCTTGTTCTCTTTTATATGAATAGAGACATTTTACAACTCTTCTTCTTGTCTTCACTTTCACTTAGAGAGCCTTGTCCACGTCTGCTCACAATCCATTGGTTGTAAACTTTTCAGAGCAAAATAATGCCCTAATGTAATAAGTGTTTGAATTATAGTATCCTAACAATTATCTTTCATTTCTGTTATTGGACTAATCAATAAACATACAATCTTTTTGGTCTTTATGGGTTTCAGCACATATTTCATCATATACATGGCTGCTTGTATACACATTGGCTTCATGCCTTCTGTAAGGAGTTAAAGGGTTACTCATTAGATGCTGATTGATGATATTGATAATTCACTATACTCACTGTAACTCTGTGTCAATATTTTAATTACTATCATGCCATGAGATAAGTACAAATGCTGCCGTTCTGCATTTGCTTCTGAAAATGTTAGGTGCCTGGCTGTGTCAGGTTTTAATACTTTTGAATCACAAACTAGAACAAATATTCTGTAAATAAGTGTCAAAATTCCTTATCTCTATATTAATTTTGATTGAAGGATTTGAAAAGCATTGAAGTCAAAGCTTTAGCATAATAGCCAAGTAACTAAAACTCCCATGACAACAATGGGAGCCTTCTTAATTCTTTCATAATAGGTATACTGGATAGTGACCCTGTGGTCAGGCTGTGGGCATTTTAAATGTTTACAAGTAAAATTCAGTGATAAAATACCATGTGCTTCCGGAAAGTGCAGATGCAGGAAAAGCCACTTAAGTCGCCTATAAAGCCATTCAGCTCTCCATGATGCACCTTTTATTGTATTTTTTGCAGATACGTGGAGAATTTCATTTTCACACATTGAAAAGGAAATCATGACAAACCATGGGAGCTCCAAAACTTGTTGTGAAGCTGAAGGAAACAAATGTTGCAGGTTAGTGCAGTAGATATCTAGGTACACATACAAAACAGGAAAACTAAAGAAACACAACTTTAGGACTTAAAGCGGAGCTCCACCCAAAATGGGAAGCTATGCTTGTTTGCTTCCTCCCCCCTCTTTTCTGCCACATTTGACACCTTTTGGGTGGGGTACCTTGTTTTGACATATCTACTGACATATCTTTGACATGATGTATTGTCATAGACCAAGAACAAGAATCTAGATCAAACGTACTTATCTCAATCTGCCTTCACTGACACTTTTAAAAGTGCCAGTTTAAGTAGATTGTTCTGGCACAGTGAATAAACTTAAGTTGGCCACAGCTGGATTGAAATTTGGCCAGTTCAGGAGGGACTGGCTAAATTTTGATCTATCTATGGCCAATCCTGATCGACTTTTATCGAATGGGAACATTGGCATTTTTTTCAATTGATCAGAGACTGCAGTGCTAATCAGGGCATTCTAATGCCTGGTACACACAGTCGGATTTTCCGATGGAAAATGTTCGATGGGAGTCTTTTCGCGGAAATTCCGACCGTGTGTAGGCTCCAGACATTTTCCATCGGAATTTTGTCTGGTTCTCAAATTTTCCGACAGCAAAATCCGTTTGTGTAAATTCCGATCGTGTGTACATAATCCCGAAGCACAAAGTGCCACGCATGCTCGGAATCAAGCAGAAGAGCCACACTGGCTATTGAACTTAATTTTTCTCGGCTCGTGGTACGTGTTGTACGTCAAAGCGTTCTTGACGTTGGGAATTTCCGACCAACTTTGTGACACCGTGTGTTTGAGCTAACATCCCTCCGAAAAAAAACATGGATTTTGTTGTCGGAATGTGCAATTGTGTGTACGAGGCATTACAGTGAAGGAGTCTGCCTATAACAGTGGGAAGGATTCCTCCATCCACCTCGCTTGTGTGGATGGGCAAAAACATGTTTTTGTTTCAGTCCTATGCCTGATCGAAAAAAGTGCCAGGCAGGCAACTGACCATTAGACTTGAAAGATGACAGTACAGGTTTTCTTTAGATTTATTGCCTATTTTGCTCTGTACAATGCTTTGAAAAAGTATTCATAACCCTTGAAATTTTCCACATTTTGTTGTGTTACAGCCAAAAACATAAATGTATTTTATTGGGATTTTATGTGATAGACCAACACAAAGTGGCACATAATTGTGACGTGGAAGAAAATGATGAATGGTTTTCATTTTTTTGTTTACAAATAAATATCTGAAAATTGTGGCATGCATTTGTATTTAGCCCCAGTGAGTCAACACTTTGTAGAACCACCTTTCGCTGCAATTACAGCTGCAAGTCTTTTTGGGTATGTCTCTACCAACTTTGCACATCTAGAGAGTGAAATTTTTGCCCATTTTTCTTTGCAAAATAGCTCAAGCTCTGTCAGAAGTCTTGCCACAGATTCTCAATTGGATTTAGGTCTGGACTTCGACTGGGCCATTCTAACACATGAATATGCTTTGATCTAAACCATTCCATTGTAGCTCTGGCTGCATGTTTAGGGTTATAGTCCTGCTGGAAGGTGAACCTCCACCCCAGTCTCAGGTCTTTTGCAGACTCTAACAGGTTTTCTTCTAATATCGCTCTGTATTTGGCTCCATCCATCTTCCCATCAGCTCTGACCAGCTTCCCTGTCCCAGCTAAAGAAAATCATCCCCATAATATGATGCTGCCACCATGTTTCACAGTGGGGACGGTGTGTTCAGGGTGATGTGCAGTGTTAGTTTTTCGCCAAACATAGCGTTTTGCTTTTAGGCCAAAAAGTTTCATTTTGGTGTCATCTGACCTAGAGATGTGAAGGCCCAGTAAAAAAAACGGAAACAGTTTTTTTTCCTGAAGGCTTTTTTGCTTTTTTCCAAAAAATTTGAAAAATTGAAAAAAGGAAAAAAAAATTGTGGAATATTTTATTTTAACATGATAAATAAAATATTTTAAGACAGGATTTTCAAATATTTTCCAAATCATTTCTAAAAAAAATGAATGATATCAGATTATTCTAATTTCTGTGCACTGAGGACAAGCAAGTTCTAGGTAACAAACTGAACCCTCCAATGCAAGAACAGTATGCATTTCTTCCTTTAGGAGGTGCTGTGCTGCTATTGTAACAAGAACCAGTCCGGTCAAACCTTAAGTTTTTAGAAGTTCCTAATTGTGATGATGGACAAAAAAGAGTAGCTGCAGAAGCAGAGATGGATACTGACAATTTCAGCTCAGAAAATGATTCTGATTAAATGTCCATTGAAACTTAGTCCCACTGTCTTCTTAACACTTCCCCCATTTTCAATTCTTTTTATGAGAATGGGGTTTTTATTTTTATTTATTACTGTGGAGAGGAAATATGAAAAATTGTTACTTTTGGTTTTGAAAATTGTTTTGTGGAGGCTTTTTGGCTGTTCAATATAAACTAGTAAGCAGTTCAGGAGATTGTTGCTCCCTTTCTTACAAATAAATATTATAAAAAAGTAAATTCTGTTCGTGATAATTGTTTGGCTACACTATATTTTTAATATGCTAGTTGTGATAATTTTATGCCAAGTCAAATTGTCCATAGTCATATTTTATGTTCCTAAAGTAACAGAATGACTTTCAATCTTAAAAAGACAAAAAAGTGCTAATTTTTTTTTTTAGCATTTTTTTTCAATTTTTCCGAAAATTTCAATTTTTTCCCCAAAAAACAGGGGAAAAAAAGTTTTTTTTTTTTTCCAAGCTTCAAAATTTCCGGAATTTTTAAATTTCTAATCTGACCAGAGTACCTTATTTCACATGGCTTCTCGCAAATTGCAAAAGGAACTTCTTATGGGTTTCTTTCAACAATGGCTTTTTTCTTGCCACTCTGCCATTAAGGCCAGATTTGTGGAGTGCACGACTAATAGTTGTCCTAAGGACAGATTCTCCCACCTGAGCTGTGGATCTCTGCAGCTCCTCCAGAATTACAATGGACCTCTTAGCTGCTTTTCTGATTAATGCTCTCCTTGCGTAGGTTTACGGTTGTGCCATACTCTTGCCATTTTCGGATGATGGATTGAACAGTGCTCTGTGAGATGTTTAAAGCTTGGGATAGATATTTTTTTAATAACCTAACCCTGCTTTAAACTTCTCCACAACTTTATCCCTGACCTGTCTGGTGTGCTCCTTGGCCTTCATGATGCTGTTTGTTCACTAAGGCTCTTTAACAAACCTCTGAGGGCTTCACAGAACAGCTGTATTTATACTGAGATTAAATTACTCACAGGAGGACTCTTTTTACTAATTAGGTGTCTTCTGAAGGCAATTGGTTCCACTAGATTTTAGTTAGGGGTATCAGAGTAAAGGGGACTGAATATAAATGCAAGCCACACTTTTCAGATATTTATTTGTAAAACATTTTGAAATCCATTTATCATGTTCCTTCGACGTCACAATAATGTGCCACCTTGTGTTGGTCTATCACATAAAATCCCAATAAAATACATTTACGTGTTTGGTTGTACATGACAAAATGTGGAAAATTTCAAAGGGTATGAATACTTTTTCAAGGAACTGTATATACAAGTATTGAACAGTTTTTCTAGGAATCGGAGGTGTTCAGAACAGCAGTGTTGGTGATGAAACTGTAGTTGCATTATTAGCATTTCTCTTTTAAAAGTGCCAGTGTAAGCACCTAGGTTGGCACTAGAGCAGCTTGTGAGTTCCAGTAAGGCAAAAAAGTGACGAGGAAAGACCTGTACTTCCTTTTTTTGTATTATGTTGTAACTCTTCACAGTGATTGCTAACTTATTTGCTTTGCCTAAATGAGAGACCTTGTAATATAACAGAACAGAGCTGATTCCTGTAAAAAAAGTTGTGCTGGTTGTCTACCTATCATAGATACTATGTGATAAGTCCTCAAATGTATTTAAGCCCTGGTTCACACTGACAGTGGGAATGAAAGAAGAAATAGGACGGTGCCATTGCCAGCAATTAACGCCGATTTGACACGTCAAATCACATGCCAAATCGCATCAATGTGAACCAGGGCTTTAATCATCATTAAAGCCTTGACTATGGTATTAAAATAGCATGTTAGACATCTTTAACACAGACACATTACTGACATTTAGCTGCATTCCTGATTATATATTATTTCAGATAAGAGGATCATTTCTGTGATATCATCATAGAATTAGGGCTGCAACTAACGATTATTTTCATAAACGATTAGTTGGCCGGTTATTGTTTCGATTAATCGGTTAATAACATCAAAAAATAAGTGTGGTGTATAATTTAGTTAATATGTAAAGTTTTTTTTTAAAAAAAGGCAATTTATTCTTAAATATCTCTATGCCCAATCACTTAGAGAGGAGTTTGATTTACCCGCACATATGCTGTTTAACTATATGCAACTAAGACATGCCCTACGGGCCCAATTCACAGATGGATTCCCTAACACACAAACGCTGCCAATGGTTGAAGTGATCACAGGCGAAGAGCCAGCTAAACTGATATCCAACCTCTATAGCATCATAAGGGCGTGATCAGTAGCAAGAATTATAGATATAGCTACAAATAGGTGGGAAGAGGACATAGGCCCAATAGAAGACTCGGATTGGGAGGAGGCATTATCCGACCGTTTGACTCAATTATATATTATCCACAAAGCCTACCTTACCCCCTCACGGCTGGTCAAATTCTCACGTGACCAGGACCCAAACTGCCCAGGGTGCTCAGCTAACCCATGTTCATTTGTTCATTTAATATGGGAATGTCCAAGCATTCAGCACTACTGGACACAGGTTATAAAATTTTTACACGATCACATGGGTTCACCCCTACAACTTGATCCCAAAACATGCCTACTAGGTATATTGCCAGACGCTGACACTGAAAAGTATTTGGCAATTTTCCTCTACGAAACCTTGTTCTGTGCCAGGAAAGTGATTGCCAGACACTGGATGAGGGCTAATCCTCCCACATTTCGAGCCTGGATTGGTGAAGTAAACAAAACACTGCCGTATAAGCAAGTATTATATAGCCACAGAGGGTGCCCGGGCCAAGTATAACAGAATCTGGGATAGGTGGCTCAACTCCAGTGAAACCTGTATTGAATAACTGCATAAATGAGAGATTATCTGATGTAAGCAATACTTACTATGCGTTGTTTATTCCTTAATGTTAATTGAAATACCATTATGACAATTGGATATGGTTGGAGAACTAAGGGGAGAATATAATGATACTTAGCGCAATGTACCCAAGGACATTAACACAAGTATGACCCTCTGATGTAATGGAAACCGTACCTAACAAACTCTTTTTTTCTTTCTTCCTCTGCTCGCACAAGTGTACTTTGATTATTTGTACCATTGGAACAAATGTATTCCGTATATATATGGTTGTTGTTTTCTTTCTCTGACAATCAATAAACATGCTCTTGTTTAAAAAAAATATATATATCTCTATGCAGTTGTAAATATAAATAACCAACTATATGGTTAGGGAGCAAAATCTCTAATCCACTCTGAGAATAACAGACAGAAGAGATATACTGTATATACTATTAAAGAGTAAATCTGGTAAATATCAGACTCAGAGATCAAATTTTTGTATTAAAAAAAACAAACAAACAATGTCTTCCTTCAAAAAAAAGTGTAATTTTAAGAACGTTCATTTTCGATTTTCTAATTGTTAGTGAGGTCAAATTGATTTTGCGGCAATTTGCGTTTTTGCATTATTTTGGCCAATTTGTTGTTGGGCAGATTAAAAAACACAAATTGTTGCAAAAACGCATTACGTGCTTTTCTGCAGCTTCTCCATTGAAGTATATTGAACCAAAAAGCACAGTTTTGCGTTAAAAAAAAAGTCCCTGACCCTTTCCAAACACGCAGTGGCTGAAAAAAGCATAGATGTGAACGTGTCCCATAGGAAATAATGTAAATGAACTGTAGTGCGTTTCTGCAAAAAGCACCAAAAAACACATAGATGTGAACCAGGTCTAAGACGTTTAGTAAAATAATGGGGTTAAAAAAAAATAAAATTAGCCCTTTATTGTACAAAAAAAGCAGATAATCACTACTGTAAGGGGTACATTTTATTACTGTAGAACTGTGAAAGTAATATTTACAGTAGCGATTATTTGCTCTTTTTGTACTATAAAGGGCTCATTTTAGGTTTTTTTTTAACCCCATTATGTTACTGGCCGATTAATCGATGATGAAAATAGTAATCGATTATTTTCATAATCGATTAGTTGCCGATTAATCGATTAGTTGTTTCAGCCCTACATAGAATAGTATCTATCATAAAGGTGCAGTACAGGACTTGTATTCACAGACCAGGGTTATAGGCAGGTAGGCAGGTTACGTTCAGGCGATCGTACACTAGCAAAATAATTGCTAGGACCATGCCTAATACAAACACGTATAACCCCTCCACTCCATGAAACAAAAAAAGTTTTTTGCTACACTCCTTAGGTGATGGACATTTTCTCCTTTGGAGAAGTTTTTTTCTTTTTAACCATTCCTTTTAACTTCTGACACTTCTATCAAGATCGGACTGCTTATTGCCTTAGGCTAGTTATCAGTTTCTGGTTTAGTACACCTTGGTGTTGTACCTTGGAGACCACTGTGTGGGGTCAGCCTGAAATATACATTACTGATCAGCACTGTCCAGACAGGGTCAGACAGTCAGAGGAGAATGAAAACTCCTGCAACAAGCTTTAACCAGACACTGATATAAGACACAAGACTGCTATATACTGCTAATGAGAAAAGGTACAGTATCTCACAAAAGTGAGTACACCCCTCACATTTTTGTAAATGTTTTAATATATCTTGTCATGTGAAAACACTGAAGAAATGACACTTTGCTACAATGTAAAGTAGTGAGTGTACAGCTTGTATAACAGTCTAAATTTGCTGTCCCCTCAAAATAACTCAACACACAGCCATTAATGTCTAAACTGCTGGCAACAAAAGTGAGTACACCCCTAAGCGAAAATGCCAAAATGGTGCCCAAAGTGTCAATATTTTGTGTGGCCACCATTATTTTTTAGCACTGCCTTAACCCTCTTGGGCATGGAGTTCACCAGAGCTTTACAGGTTGCCACTGGAGTCCTCTTCCACTACTCCATGACGACATCACGGAGCTGGTGGATATTAGAGACCTTGCGCTCTTCCACCTTCCGTTTGAGGATGCCCCACAAATGCTCAATAGGGTTTAGGTCTGGAGACATGCTTGGCCAGTTCATCACCTTTACCCTCAACTTCTTTAGCAAGGCGGTTGTCGTCTTGGAGGTGTGTTTGGGGTCATTATGTTGGAATACTGCCCTGTGGCCCAGTCTCTGAAGGGAGAGGACCATGCTCTGCTTCAGTATGTCGCAGTACATGTTGGCATTTATGGTTCCCTCAATGAACTGTAGCTCCCCAGTGTCGGCAGCACTCATGCAGCTCCAGACCATGACACTCCCACCACCATGCTTGACTGTAGGCAAGACATACATGTCTTTGTACTCCTCACCTGGTTGCTGCCACACATGCTTGACACCATCTGAACCAAATAAGTTTATCTTGGTCTCATCAGACCACAGGACATGGTTCCAGTAATCCATGTCCTTAGTCTGCTTGTCTTCAGCAAACTGTTTGTGGGCTTTGTGCATCATCTTTAGAAGTGGCTTCTTTCTGGGACTACAGCCACGCAGACCGATTTGATGCAGTGTGTGGCGTATGGTCTGAGAAATGACAGGCTGACCCCCCCACCCCTTCAACCTCTGCAGCAATGCTGGCAGCACTCATATGTCAATTTCCAAAAGACAACCTCTGGATATGATGCTGAGAACATGCACTCAACTTCTTTGGTTGACCATGGCGAGGCCTGTTCTGAGTGGAACCTGTCCTGTTAAACCGCTGTATGGTCTTGGCCACTGTGCTGCAGCTCAGTTTCAGGGTCTTGGCAATCTTCTTATAGCCTAGGCCATATTTTTTTCAGATCCTCAGAGAGTTCTTTGCCATGAGGTGCCATGTTGAACTTCTAGTGACCAGTATGAGAGAGTGAGAGTAATAACCCCAAATTTAACACCCCTGCTCCCCATTCACACCTGAGACATGGTAACACTAACGGGTCACATGACATCGGGGAGGGAAAATGGCTAATTGGGCCCAATTTGGACATTTTCACTTAGGGGTGTACTCACTTTTGTTGCCAGCAGATTAGACATTAATGGCTGTGTGTTGAGTTATTTTGAGGGGACAGAAAAGTTACATGCATTATACAAGCTGTACACTCACTACTTTACATTGTAGCAAAGTGTCATTTCTTTAGTGTTGTCACATGAAAAGATATAATAAAATATTTACAAAAATGTGAGGGGTGTACTCACTTTTGTGAGATACTGTATGCTTTGAGCACTGGATCCAGCATTAGAAGCTCACATTGACACATTGTGCAACACGTGTACATGTTCAGCCCTGTGGTCTATCTCTATGGTTCTTAGACCCTGAAATACATAGACAGAGGAATGGGGAATTAGTCACTTTATTAAGTTAATACCTGTTGTAAATGTGGCAAATTTTTCAGCGCAATATCTATTCAGTTTTAAATGTGGCGTTTTTTCCCCTCTGGTCTGAGGATTATGACATAGTGGCCACACGCCTCTCAGCTGATGCACTTCTGCCTGTCAAATTTACCAAAAATGCACACAGCACGTTTGCTTCCTGCTGCCTTTTGCTACAGAGAGACAGCCACAGGAACTCGGTCAGTGCCTTGGTTTTAGCGGTTTCTGCATTTCAGACATGCAAAGTCCTATTGAATCCCCTTACTTAAGCAATGGCAAACACATGCTCAAGGGAGCAAAGACAAAAGAGCCAAATAGCACACATTTTTTTGATGGCTTACAGGAAATTCATAACACTCAGGATGAAACTTGTAGTTGTTTCCTTGTCCTGGAGCAATGTCCTATGATGACACTGCTCCCTCTCCCCTGACCTTATCTCCCTCTCAGTTGCACAACGTGCAGCCTATGTTAAAAGCATATTCTTTGCCACGTCTGAAAACTTTTGGCACTCCTAGAATCTGTGGTTTGCAGGGAACAGAAATGCAACACTTCCTCTCTCCCCCTACCAATCTGTTCAAGAATCAGAATTGGAACCTACAAACTTTTTTGAGGATAAAATAGAGAAAAACAAGGAGGATGAAGATATTGTAGTGGATGCTGCAGAGGATTTTACAATCCGCTCCGTGCGGCAGTGTGAACCTAGCCTTAAGGATTCTGTTGATAAGACATTTTGAAGCCCTTTTAAAGTCCCATTTTGCACTTCTACTTACAGGTAATTCTATTAAGGGCTTACCTGTAGGCATAGGCTTCATTAAGGGGTGGCTATTGAGGCTGCAGGTGTGCTATTGAGACGTGCCCGGGATGAAGGGCGCATGCGCCGTACAGAACAGCACAACAGCTGATTTGACGATCGGCTGTTGTGACGGCGAGGCGGTGGTATTTATCAAAGACTAGCATAAAAAGTTTTGTTTTGCAGCACTGGCCATCTTTAAAATTTCCGCCCTCAACTGCCCATCATTTATAAATCCACCCACAACATGTAGAAATCCGCCCCTCACCGACATGAACTCGCCGCGGGAGCGCGGGGCACAATCTGACAGAAAAATGTATTCTGTCAGCTATTGTGCGCAGTCGCGGTCTCAACAGCTGATTGTCAAAATAGCTGTTGTGCTGTTCCGTGTGGCGCATGCGCCGTTCGTCCCGGGCACTTCTCGATAGCGGGAACTTTCTCGACAAAACACCGGACACAGCGCTTTCCGCACAACCGCGGCACTCTCACTGAGTCTGCACTCCGTGCTTCAGTGACACAGCCAGAGATCAGTGTGAGAGTGAGTCTCCTCCCTTGCTCCACCCATATCATAGAGTTAGGAGGAACATTCTCACACAAATCTCTCCTGTGCTAGTAAGTGCAGACCATGGGGGAGGAGGGAAACTCTGTATACCCAGCATATCTTCTGTATACCCAGCCTCTCTGTATATACCCAGCCTCTCTGTATATACCCAGCCTATCTTCTGTATAACCAGCCTCTCTGTATATACCCAGCCTATCTTCTGTATAACCAGCCTCTCTGTATATACCCAGCCTATTTGTATATACCAGCCTCTCTGTATATACCCAGCCTATCTTCTGTATACACCCAGCCTATCTTCTGTATAACCAGCCTCTTTGTATATACCCAGCCTATCTTCTGTATACCCAGACTCTCTGTACATGCCAAACCTATCTTTTGTATGCCCAGCTTCTCTCTATATATCCAGCCTATCTTCTGTATACCCAGCCTCTCTGTATATACCCAGCCTCTCTGTATATACCAGCCTTTCTGTATATACCCAGCCTCTCTGTATATACCCAGCCTATCTTCTGTATACCCAGACCCTCTGTACATGCCAAACCTATCTTTTGTATGCCCAGCCTCTCTCTATATACCCAGCCTATCTTCTGTATAACCAGCCTCTCTGTATATACCCAGCCTATCTTCTGTATACCCAGCCCCTCTGTATATATCAGCCTCTCTGTATATACCCAGCCTCTCTGTATATACCCGCCTCTCTGTATACCCAACCTATCTTCTGTATACCCAGCCTCTCTGTATATACCAGCCTTTCTGTATATACTCAGCCTATCTTCTGTATACCCAGCCTCTCTGTATATACACTAGCCTATCTGTATACTCAGCCTCTCTGTATACCCAGGCTCTTTGTATATACCCAGCCTCTCTGTATACACAGTCCGCATCTGGTGGTAGGTGACATGACAAGCTCTCTACTGACCCCGATGTAATGAGTGGGGCTTTGTGGCCCCTTATGTAATAATATATAATGTTCTATGTATACACACACGTATATTATATACAGGTGTATGCCCGCCCAAGGGTATGACTCTCTTTACTTCGCTGCTATAGGCTCTAGCCCCAGATCTTTTGTAGACCTAGCAATGCCCTGCCTGTAAGTACAGTGAATATCTCCTAATCTTGCTTTGTTTACACACAGGATGCAGCCGGTGACATCACCGGCGCAGGCAGTCTGAAGGGACAGCATACCGGTGTCATACCTTCAGAGCTTCGTGCCATGGCCAGGCCTCCAGCGCACATGCACAGGAGTGACATCATCGCGGCCCCAGCCATTCATACAGCTAAAGGCCGCAAACCTGGAAGGAAGACTAGGTGAAGATAGAAGCACTGTCAGCGGTGACAGCGCACCACTGGAGGATTTCATTCTAAAGGTAAATATTTCATAATCTGCTAGTATGCAGTGCATGCTAGCACATTATAATATTGCCTTGCAGGTGGCCTTTTTTGTTTAAAGGCTTCCTTTGCCCTTGCAGCTTGGAAATGCTGCCATGTGTATTTGCCAGACTAATGCTAACTGTGCAAGGCAAATGAATGGAAAACATGAACCTTCCTTTTTTTAAAAATCAGAAAATACATTTTATTAAAGAAAATGTTAATTTCCAGAGCAAGTAATGTACAATAATGGAAACACCAGTAAGCAGTACACAAAAATATTTACAGTGATCAAACCAGACTGTTTTTTTCCACAGACGCGTATGCACATCACTCAGAACACCACAGTAATATATTCACTGTTGATAATGACACCACAGGTTAGAAAACCCACATGAATAATGCCAAGTTTGTCCCAGAAAACACTTGCCATCACTTTACCTGCAGACGCAATTGCTCAAATTTTTTTTAGTGATGGTGAGTCTGTGGGGAAGCTATTCCGTGCACGCATTACCACTGTTGTCTGCCATCTTGATTAAAGGTCTCTAGACTGGCCCGCGGCATGTGCGCTGCCTCTCAGTAATAAGAAACACTTGCCACTTAACACTGTGTGTAGTACCAGCACGCTAGCATCCCTTTTGATACCTGTAAAATGAAAAGTCCCGGTTTGACTTAACGCCCCTCGTATAATTGTGTAAGCGCCTGGATAACATTAAGCAAGCAGGGTAGGGCTGCTTGGAGAGCTTCTTCTCATTGATCCTCCTCAAAAGGCCCAATATCTGTCTCCCATCGGCTCACCACTCTAAGGGGTAATCTTCTAGAAAGGTTAACAATAGCATAGTATAACTGTATTTAGAGATAATTCCCTTCACATTAACAGTATTCTGCATTATAGTAAATACAGGACTAGAAGACTGTCACCAAATAGTGTTACCACCTTGCGCCTTTACAGCATGTTGTAAATGTAAGTAGTAAAAATAGTGTGGAAGGCAGAACTTAGTCTACAGCTAAGATAATGGCGTTAAAGAGCCGTTCACAAAAATTATGATGCAAGTGGGTCACACCAAACTCCCGCCATCTACACCTGCGCTGAAGTTTTGCTAATTCAGGATAGGAGTTGTTGCACCATATGAGACTGTATATATTAAAGCCTGAAACCTGCTGGAACTGCTTAGCCACCTTCCAAGTTTTTTCCATTAGTGTGTAGGTGGAAAAAGCTTGTTGGATTGGCAGAATACTAATATAACCTATCTTTGTTGACCCCCTACTCTTAGAGTAGCTGATGCCCTCAGCCTTATTGTTTTGATGCTTTAGAGCGGTGGTGGGCAACTTGAAAATCCTGCCTCTAACACTTCCAGAGGGCCACACAATAGGAATAAAGCACAAAATGAAAGGACTATAGTGCACCTCAGTGCCCCAAAATTTTGGCCCTGTTGCATTTTTTGCAGTGTATTGCAAGTACATGAACAGCATTGGTGTCAGTGAACACAATAATAACCCCCAGAATTGAAGTTCATGGATCCAATAACAACCCCAAGTGTCAGTAGATGCAATAATAATGTCAGTGCTATCAATACCCCCCCCCCCCTTTTCAACAATAATGGCCAGTGGCAATGAAATTTGACCCCCCCGTGACCATCAGTCCAGGGGGAAGGGGAGGAGGTGGGTTACATTTCACTGCCATGATAACAAATGAGGGGGATGGTGGATTAAAATGATTATAAATGCTGTTTTTTTTCTGAAATAGCAAACATGTTAAACTTACTTGCTCAGAGCCATAGACAAACACACAGCGTGGCTCAACCCCCGCTCCCCTCCCCTTTCCTTCTTGCTCCCTCATGATTTGACTGACAGCAGCACGAGCTATTGGCTCCCACTGTGCTCAGCCCAGCCAATCTTATGAGACAAAGGAGAGGGGAGAAAAAAATGGAGGCTGGGCATGGCCCTGGACCAATACAGGACTGAGATAAGATGTAAGTTTTAGGGAAGGGGGCTGGGGGCACTGCAGAGAATACATAAAGGTGAAAATAAAATCCCTTAGCCTTTCCAACCACTAAAATTTTCACTGCCACTGACAAGCGGGGGGGGGGGGGGGTTATGGTCATTGGCATTGAAAGCTAACCCCCCCATCCCCATATTGATGGTCATGGCAGTGAAAGTTAGCCCTCCCTGCATTGGTGGTCATGGCAGTAAGAATTAATGCCCCTCCCCTACCCCATTGGTGATCACTTACCAGATCATAGGTTCCCACACCGCTCTCTCTCCACACCGCTCTCTCTAACAGGCCTGTTATTTTAATTGTACTTTGGGTGGAGATAACATCCGCAGTATAGTTTATAGTTTTCCTTTTAGTGTTGAGTGCTGGAACACAACAGCCTGCAGGCCACATGGGAGCAGGCATCTATGTACTTCACCAACTCTCTAGCATATGTGTAGGGCATATTCTTGTAAGAGGCACCTTACACACATGCCTGTTGATATACTTTAATAAATTCATCTATGAAGTCATTGAGGGAAAGGTGTATATACTTTACAAGAAAATGCCGAAGTCTACTATCTCTATACTCGGTGAAAGGGGTCATTTCGCTCAGCTCAGGCATCAACTTCAAAACAAAAGCTTAGTACTAAGCCTGCCCAGAAGCCCTCCTCAAAATGAGGGGGCGCCCACACTTCTCAGAATGGGGGGACATCTATTGGCATTTGTCCCAGTCCTTTGGGCCCAATCTGCCATTTTAGGGAGTACAAAATAGATTTTCTATCACTGCCCCTTCCTCTCTTCCTGCCCTACAATCTGCAGATTTTCTGGAAACCTTGTGCCAACTTTAGTCACAAGGAGTGGTTGTACCAGTTTCTCAGGGGAAAGGTTTTTCTTCTTTTTTTTTGCAAACCTAGTCACAGTTCCCAAAAAAACAATGGAGGTATCTGCTCCACATTGAAACTAGATGTGGAATCAGCAAGATCTGTCATTGCTTTTCTCAGACAAGGGGGGTTTCTAATATCAGTAGACAAAAAAAAAAAAGCTTACAATATCTATACATCCCAATCTTTCCCACAGATCAAGGCTTTCCACTTTTTGCTATAGGGAACCAACACTTCCAATGTGTAACACCACCATTTAGGCTCACCTCTGCACCTCAAGTAATCACAAGTTGCTTGCCCCCACTTCTTGCTCTGCTGTGGACCAAGGGCATTAATGTCACAGGATACTTGGACAATCTTCTGCTGAAGGACGCCTCAGCCACATTATCTGCTAACTTCCAAAGGATTCCATCAAATCTTCTTTTTTTATATAATCTTTATTTTATAAATTTTTCATTTTAGACAACATATATATGACTTTTTTATATCTTATAGATACAGCAATTTCCATTATACAAGTAAACTCATCTTCATTTCTATAGCCTTAAACTTTTATTATCCTCTATTTCTCTTTAGAGTTTCTCTATCACGTTATACATCTATGCATGTATCTATTTTCAATTAATATAACAGTTCAAAATACTATCTACCTCCTAAAATTATTTTACCAAGACTCACACAAAACAAACAAACTCAATGCACATAAACCATACACACTCCAAAAAAAAGGGGGGGGGGGGGAGGGGGGCCATGTAAAACTGCTCTATATATATTTAGATAATATTGCAGAGGTTCTGAACTCCTCCCATTGTTGCCATATCCTTAAAGTTTGTTCTCTTAGACCTGCTTCTGTCTTTCCTTCAAATCTTCTTTAATCATCTTTCCAAAGCCCGCCCTCCAGCCCGCACATGATCTGGGGTACCTGGGTCAAATCTTGAACACAGTCCAAAGCCATCATTTTCCTTCCTCCAGAAAAAAAGCTTCTTTAAGGGCCCCCATCTGCACCCACAGATCCATAAGGTACCCCTCAGTTTGCTTCTGTATGAGGGTTCTAGGCCTAACAGTAGCCTCCTTTTAAGGCAGGTCCCTTTGCCCAGTTTCACTTCAGCTCATTATCCTCATGTGATGGAACAAACTGACCCACTCTCTGGATCGCCCTATGCATCTATCCAGCCAGAGAAAACTCCCTGGCATGGTGAGCTCTACCTCTGCCCTGAAGTCTGGAAAGTAATTTCTTCACATGACCTTGATGGCGGTGACAATGGATCAATGGATTCCAGCTTCACAGGCTAGGGAAGGGGGGGAGAGGGAGTCTACAACTTACTGAGGTCCTCCGAGGTGCCAACAAGACTTCCCATCAACATTCTGTAATGTAGAGCCATCAGATTAACTTTACAACATTGAACCCCCCTTCTGCAAGGTCACCTAGTCAGGGTGCAGTCGGACAATTCCACAGCAGTAGCCTATGCAAACCATCACAGGGGGCACCAGAAGTCGAGCTTCCCCAAGAGACACACAGTTTATACTCTCCTGAGCAGAAATTCATATTCCAGGTCACTGTATCGTTCAGTTCCCTGGTGTGGACAATTTCCCAGGCAGATTTCCTGAGCTATCAATGTCTCGACTTGGGGGAATGGTTTCTGCACCCCGAGATCTTCCAAGATGTCTGTCAAAGGTGGGGGAAACCAGATATGGACATTCCATCTTCCATGTTCAACCACAAGCTAAACAGATTTGTAGCCAGGACCATCTGGCCTTTTGAGGTAGATGCCCTTGTAATTTCTTGGATTCCATTCTGGCTCATATATACCCTACCTCTGATAAAGATTCTCCCTTGACTGCTGTGCAAGATAGCGATAGACTCCTGTTGAACAAACCTTGGTCTGTTTCAAACAGACCAGACTTGCTGGTGCTGGGCCCCCTATTCCACCCTGCTTCTCAGTCACTGGTTTTAAAGACATAGCTGTTGAAACCCAGGCCCTGAAGGATAGGGATATTTCTGACTCTGTTATCACCACCTTACTCGTTGAGAGAAAATCTACCTTGTGCAGAATCTATCATCTAGCATCACTTTGCCTGTTGCAAGGACAGGTAGCAGAGTACCACGGAATACACTTTTGTTCATATTTTCCACCTTTCTGCAATTTGCTCTCGACCAGTGCCTGGCCCCAAGTACCTATTCTCCTCCAGAAACCTCTTACTTCACAATCCTTAATAAGGACTTATCTTCACAGAGTTGCTCATATAAATCCCCCCAATTAGGCCCCCTAACTTGGGATCTGAACCTAGTGATCTCTTTACTTTAGACAGCCGATTGGCGATATCCTATTGGAAGACGTAAGATTGTCGGTGGCCATTATGTCTGCTAGGCATGTTTCTGAGCTGACAGGCCTTTCTTGTAAAGAGCCTTTTTTTATTGCACAGGGACAAGGTGGTCTTGAGGCCAAGACCTTCTTTTCTACCCAAGATGGTCGCTCTTTTCCACTTTGTGAGGATATTGCCCCTTATTCCCTGTGTCCTGTACCAAAAACTCACCAGGGAAATTTCCCTACACTGCCCGGATGTTGTCAGGGCTGTCAGGATCCTCCTTTCCCCATCAGAGCTCCTTCCCCAAGGCCTGTTCTGTGTCTCTATGGCTTTCCAGCCTCAAGCGTCCCTATCCCAGATTTGCAAAGCCATCACCTGGCCCTCTGCTCACATGTTCTCCATGTTTTACCAAATGGATGTTCAGGCTGACACCAGCTTTCGCCGCAAGGTGCTTCAAGCGGTCACCTAGGTTTTCGGTGTCCTTAACTCATTTTTGTGGGGCTGTTGGCAGTTCTGTTTATAATGTTGTTGTCCATCCTTAGTTTATTGCTTTGGGATGTCCCATAGTCTATTACACTGCTGAAAATTTCAAGTCCTGAGCTACTAATCAGGCCTTAAGGGTTATTCGCCACCAGTTCCTCCACCCCTAAACATGCCCTGCTCTCTTCTTCTCCTCTCTCTGGGCAATTGCTGGGAGAACAGCTCCCATTCAACCCCGCCTGCCGGTGGCGCTTGCCCCACCCCCACCCCGAGGCAGCCCCATACTCGCCCTCAATTTTCTAAAATGCGAGCAGGCAAGTGGAAATTTTGAGGGCTGGTCTATGAATGCAAGCAATGAATGCAAGCAATGTATACTGTACTGTACAATTTAAGATATTGGGAATTTTGACTTACAGTACCTGAATAGTCCTTGTCTTTGAGTACAATACAGAATACAGGCCCCTCACCTCTGTTTTATATGGTCACTCCTTATTACTTGCACAAAATACTGGAGTTTCACTGAGTGAGTGGGGCATTTTTTGCCAGTGTCCTTTCACCTGAAGGTAGCATGCATATAACCGTGGTCTATGAATACAAGCACTTTGTCCTGTAGTGTACGTCAAGACAAAGAATTTACAAGTAAGTCAGAATTACCATTTTTGTACAAGGCTCACTTACTTTGTTCCATGTACAGAACCCTGTGTTGTTAGTAAACACAGGGCTCTGTACTGTCATTCGCTAAGCCGATCAGCAGGTCCCGGCCATAAATCATTGGCTTGGACCTGCTAACCGACTTCCGTGTAGGGAATGACAGCACAGAAGGGAAAATGCCAGATCACGTACATGTTCCGACGCAGCATGGCCGTCCTGCCACAGTAAAAAAAAAAGGTGGTGGTTGGTCGGCGAGTGGTTATTAAATGTCATTTTAACCTATTTACCCTGGCAATTTGAAAATAATTACACCTTTGGCCATGTAACTCAAACAATTAGAGCCTATCCTGAGTTCATGGTACCGAGTTTGACCACAGAATCACATTACAAAAGGGAGGTTCTAATTGTCTCTGCAAAAACACCATTATATAAGCGTACTATACCAGATTCTTTTTTTGCAGGGTACAAATATAGTTTTGGGTAAACGTTATAGACCCCAGTCATTTACTGGTGGTCTACAAGTCACTTATTTAAAGCAGAACTTCACCCAAATAGGGAAGTTCCACTTGTCTGCCTCCTCCCCCCCCCGCCCCCTCTCTAAGTTTTGGCACTCTATTTTTTTTTGGGGGGGGTGAAAGAGCGGGTACCTGGTGTTGACATGTACCCACTCCCATTTCTGGTCTGATCATTAAGGCGATCTGAGTGGAAGTTACCCCCCTTTCACATCACAGGTCTCATAATGCTGAGGGACTATTCACAAAGTGCAGTGCAGCTCATGCATGCACAGTGGGAAGCCTACCATGAAGCTACAAGCTGTTACAGCCAGCTTCCCAAAGTAAACATGTTTCTAGGGTGAAGAACCACTTTAACAACACATGCAGTAGGAAGATTAATCTAATTTTTAAAATAGGCCCCCATGTGTTCTTAGCCTGGATAAAAATCTATTAATCAGTCTATATAATACTTGCCTGTATGCAAACCTGAAAGTCCTTGCAAAGATGGCCAAATAGCATTGTGTAAGTGGAACAACTATCCCTAATCAGAGAGGTTGTCCTTCAAAACAATCTGTCACCCACATATAATTCTATTTTAACATCTCTTCCCTGATGTTTTGGCAACTTTTCACACAGGCCATGTAATTGAAATGAATAACACCTGTCCGAGACTTTCTAGCACCAGTGTGAATGAATTATGGAAATAGAACACAGGGTCATTTCACACCTCCCATGTTTTTCAACATCTGCCTTGACACATTCCATGGTGGTTGGATTACCCATGTGTTTATACATTTTGGGGTACGTTTCTGACAATTATTAAAGCTAAACTCCAGGAATTCAGCTATTTTGTAAAATGTGCTGGATTAGTAGGGGATAAGGCCAATGAGATGCATGCCGCCTTATGGAGGTATTTCTTTAATTTACAGTTTAAATTTTTCCTTAGCGCCAGAAACATTGCTATCACTATGCTTCTGTCACAGTGACGCTGGATCCTCTGGTGAAAACACAGTGTCCCTCCTGTCAGAGCTCCAGGAGTATTGTAATAGCTGCATATACTGAGCTCCCTAGGTGGCATGCACCTTGTTGGACTTAAGTCATAGTATACCAGCACATTTTACAAAGTGGCTGCATTCCTGGAGTTCAGCTTTGAAGTTTAACTAAAGGCATTTTTTTTTTTGATAGAGTGGAGCGGGATTAAAACATTTGTCAGGGTTTTTAGTGCTGTCTGTGCTCCCATTAGGGAGATTCACCCTCTTTGTCCTGTTTACAGTTATCATCAAAAGTGAAAGTAAAAGAAAATTCCAGATTTTAGATTGTCTCCAGAACAGGAATATCTTCCAACAGGGACACTAGTTCTGGTAACCTTGGTGACAAAAAGGGATTCCCTCACTTCAGAGAGATTTTCTCTCACTGTTTGGCTATAAGACAGGAAGTGAAGGGAAATCTCCCCAATGGGACACAGATGGCAAAAATAAACCTTACGGGAGTTATAACCCCCCTTTCTGTGTTGCCTTTATTTCTACGTTAAAACTGAGAAAGCTACCCCTGTGGGTCTGGACCCAAAGTTATGTCTCCTGGGTCTACTACCTGACATAGATGTGGACAAATATCAGGCAATATTTGTATATGAAACCTTATTTTTACATCCAGTAGATTGTAGTCGACTAAAATGTCCTACGTTTTAGTCGACTAAAATCTTCAGTACATTTTAGTCGACTAAAACTCATTTTAGTCGTCTAAAATCTAATGGGTGTAATTAAATTGTAATGCATTAGTTAACATTTCTCTACAATTTCCAAACTCATTATATACTGCTGGAGTGAAAAATCTAATATGCTAGTATTTATGGTATTGAGGTATGAACATGCACTACAGACCAGTGTTAATTTTGAAGTCAAATTTCTATTTAGTTTTAGTCTTAGTCTTTTGACCAAAATGGCATTTTAGTTTTAGTCCAATTTTAGTCCTTTGACTAAAATTCCAAATTAGTTTTAGTCGTATTTTAGTCATCTCAATTGTTTTAGTTTAATCGTATTTTAGTCGACTAAAATAGTATTCATTTAGTTGACTAAAATGTTTTAGTCAACTAAATTAACACTGGCTTAGGAGTTCATGATAATACAGTATTGGCATCCTAACACCCCTGTGAGTTCTCTTTACAAACAGAGAGAGTAACCAGGCAGAACCAATAGCTTAAATAGCTGGATTGAGTTTGTGAAGATCTCCATGCCAGACTGAAAAGGGTTCTGTTTTAAAGGGACAGTCCACCCAAAGCTCATATTTCGGTTCTTGATAGATGTTATAGAATTAACCTATCCGTCAGTCTCTCAGGGACCCGGTTAATGCTTGCATTTCTGGGTTTGTACACCTGCTGATTTCATTACAATGGTGTCCTATTCTCCACATTTGATTGTTTATAAAGTTTATATAATGGAGAATGCAACAGGAGGTGCTGTGACACACAAAGTGGGGACGGAACACCTAAAACTTCTAAGTGGACACAGAGTTTGAAGTTACCACAAGGAGAGGAGTATCCAAGACATATACAAGACCAGAATCTTTCCCTATAACACAAATAACACTTTTCGGCTGACTTACTCTTTATTATAGTTATAAAAATAATCAACTCATTCTCCCTATTTCTTTATTCATTATACTCTGACAGGAAAAAATGCCTTAAACTGCTGAAGCATTTACTGGAACTGCTTAAAAATGATGGAAGACAGGGAAAAAAGCTGGATAAGTTCTGTTCGTATTATGCAAAGACTGCCTTGCTTCACCTATGTGCAAAACATCCTAGAGATGAAGAATGGAAACTAGAAGACCTAGATATGTGCTTTAACAGATATATACAGTTTTTTCTGTCTTGTCTTGCAGATGCGTGTCTACCAAATTTTTTTATACCATCGCATAATCTCTTCAACCAGGACAGTGTTGATTGCAATTTGCTTTATGATCTAATAGTTGATGAAATAAAACACGGCTATCCATTGTTTAACTTATAGAACTGGACCCTGGCTCTAAACAGTGGCCAAGCTTTAGATGTTGAGGGTCACACTCCCAGTTCATCGTGTCCCACTGCCAATCCATTGTGTCCCAACTGCATGAAACAATTAAGGACGATAATTCTACCTCAAACCGAAAAGCTGAGGGTTTTTGCAAGGTCAATTGTGGCAAAATAGGTCAAAACTTTGAAAACATTTAAATTCACAGTTGATATATATATATTTTTTTACTGTTTTACCTGCCAAAAATGTTGAAATTCTGATTTACATATATTATAAACACTGCATAATCAGATAACCTCTTTACTTCCTACATCATCTGTATTCCTTGGGCAGGGAGCTGGCCTAGGATGCAGAAGAGCTGGCCCTTACAGGATAAGTTCACCTTTGGAAAATGAAATTAGTTCAACCAACAGAAAAAAAAAATGGTCAAACTTACTAAAAACCCCCATATACAAAAGAAAACTATACCCAAAATTGATCCAGAGGAAGGCAAAAACATTCATAAAGCTTGATCCGGTTTGCTCCAACAGGGAAAAAATATCTTTGTTTTTCCAGAAAGGGATCAGATATTCCCTGGATCAACATTCTCTGGTGTTATTACCTGTAAATGTTGTTTTCTGTGTATTCAGGAATGCATTTACTTTTTAATAAACAAACAACTAAGCTGGTTTGAACTAGCTCCCGAAGGAGTCTATTCCACATATTTCCAGCTCTTAGTGCCGGTTTACATCAATGCGCTCTGCGAGATTGCATGTGATTCGCATCGCACTGCAGTGCAAATCACATGCAATGTCCATGCGATGCGATTTCGGCCGTACAGATAGTATGGCTGAATTTGCATCGCATTCAGACCAAACTTGCACAGGACCCTTATTTTGGTCCGCACCAGAATCAGATCGCATGGGTGCAATTTGCGAACTGCAATGGGGTTGTCATTAACAATGTATTGTTAATGACACCCCTATTAACAATACACAATTCTGTTTGAAGAATTTTTGCACAACGCAATAGCACTTTATGGTCTTTATTATTATGCACATATAAGAGGCTATTACATTGCATGGACACTTTATAAAGTATTGGTTTATATACAGTATCTCACAAAAGTGAGTACACCCCTCCCATTTTTGTAAATATTTTCTTATATCTTTTCATGTGACAACACTGAAGAAATGACACTTTGCTACAATGTAAAGTAGTGAGTGTACAGCTTTTATAAAAGTGTAAATTTGCTGTCCCCTCAAAATAACTCAACATACAGCCATTAATGTCTAAACTACTGGCAACAAAAGTGAGTACACCCCTAAGTGAAAATGTCCAAATTGGGCTCAAAGTTTTATTATTTTGTGTGGCCACCATAATTTTCCAACACTGCCTTAACCCTCTTGGGCACGGATTTCACCAGAGTTTCACAGGTTGCCACTGGAGTCCTCTTCCACTCCTTCATGACAACATCACAGAACTGGTGGATGTTAGGGACCTTGCGCTCCTCCACCTTCCATTTGAGGATGGACCCACAGATGCTTAATAGGGTTTAGGTCTGGAGACATGCTCGGCCAGTCCATCACCTTTACCCTCAGCTTCTTTAGCAAGGCAGTGGTCTTCTTGGAGGGATGTTTGGGGTCGTTATCATGTTGGAATACTGCCCTGCGGCCCAGTCTCCGAAGGGAGGGGATCATGCTCTGCTTCAGTATGTCACAGTACATGTTGGCATTCATGGTTCCCATAATGAACTGTAGCTCCCCAGTGCCGGCAGCACTCATGCAGCCCCAGACCATAACACTCCCACCATCATGCCTGACTGTAGGCAAGACACACTTGTCTTTGTACTCCTCACCTGGTTGCTGCCACACATGCTTGACACCATCTAAACCAAATAAGTTTATCTTGGTCTCATCAGACCACAGGACATGGTTCCAGTAATCCATGTCCTCAGTCTGCTTGTTTTCAGCAAACTTTTTGCAGGCTTTCTTGTGCATCATCTTTAGAAGAGGCTTCCTTCTGGGGCGACAGCCATGGAGACCAATTTGATGCAATGTGCTGCGTATGGTCTGAGCATTGACAGGCTGACCTCCCACTCCTTCAGCCTCTGCAGCAATGCTGGCAGGACTCATATGTCTATTTGTCAAAGACAACCTCTGGATATGACGCTGAGCACATGCGCTCAACTTCTTTGGTTGACCATGGCGAGGCCTGTTCTGAGTGGAACCTGCCCTGTCAAACAGCTGTATGGTCTTGGCCACCATGCTCCAGCTCAGTTTCAGGGTCTTGGCAATCTTCTTATAGCCTAGGCCATCTTTATATAGAGCAACAATTCTTTTTTTTTAGATCCTCAGAGAGTTCTTTGCCATGAGGTGCAATGTTAAACTTGCAATGACCAGTATGAGAGAGTGAGAGCGAAAACACCAAATTTAAACACCTGCTCCCCATTCACACCTGAGACCTCGTAACACTAATGAGTCACATGACACCGGGGGAGGGAAAATGGCTAATTGGGCCCAATTTTGACATTTTCCGTTAGAGGTGTACTCACTTTTGTTGCCAGCGGTTTAGACATTAATGGCTGTGTGTTGAGTTATTTTAAGGGGACAGCAAATTTACACTGTTATACAAGCTGTACACTCACTACTTTCCATTGTAGCAAAGTGTAATTTCTTCAGTGTTGTCACATGAAAAGATAGAATAAAATATTTACAAAAATGGGAGGGGTGTACTCACTTTTGAGAGATACTGTAGATATTTGGATTGTTATAAGCACATATTACTCCCTTTGACCGAAATACTGACACAAGGAATAGTAAGCATCTCAGCGCTGTATAATTTAGAGTGTTGTCATATCTCATCCTAGTCACTTATTTTTTTTCCTGCGTCCAGCACTCTAGGCACCAGAGAACATTAAAAGAGAAGTATTGACTCATCTAGGTGGATGCAGCATCGATCCCCTGCCAACTCTGCAGTGAGAACTGAGCGATCAAATGCCGCTGATCTCTCAGTTTGCCCCTTCGCTCTGAGCAGAAAGTAGTGACTGTCAGTCACCGGCTCTCTGCTCTGCCCCTCCAGTGCTCACTGAGGCGCTGGGCTGTGAAGGGGTCAAGAAGGGCTGGTTTAGTCTCCAAGCGAATCGCTAAGAGGCTGAGCCAGCTCCCAATCCAGGCATCTGTGTGGATCCCGACCATCGTCAATGGGCTCAGGTAAGTATAAAGTGGGTAGGAGGGGGGATTCTGTTACTCAGAAGGTTTTTACCTTAATGGATAGCATGCATTAAAGTAAATAACATTAGGCTTTAGAACCACTATAAGGAATGGCAGCCTCTATATGTAGCAGCTTAAGGATGAGATTGCTGGGTGGGGCATTTTTTATTACAGTTGAATAAACTAGACCATGTTCTTTTTTAACTTTGTGATCTGCACTTTGAATGAGTGAGTGAGTGAGTACACAGAACTAAACATTTCTTTAGGTAAACAAAATTGACCATTTAATGTGCGGTCTGTATCTAGGGACAGAAGCTAATTTGGATTTTATATTGTTTGTCATCTCTGAAGTGGAAAAGGGACTTAAAACTAAAAGATTTTGGTCATTAGAGTTCTTCTATGCCATTTCATCAACCTACTTCCATTAGGGTCCAATCTGTTGTGAAAGAAAAAAAAATAGAATCAGATTTACTATTTACATTGCTGGGTATTTGATCTTAATGATTTGTTATTTTTATTTCAAAAAGTAGCTGCTATCTAGGCTTGGGGCACTATGGGACTGTTTATATCGGAATCAATCAATGCATCATAAACACCAATCTGCTTATCAATATACTGTGATTTTCACAATGTATGTACAAATCAAGCTATATGAAATGCAATAAACGATTCAACAATTACAATTTTTGTTTCATCATTTCAGAAAGATGTGATTTAGGCTGGGTTAACACTATTACGAATTGGATGTGGGTTTCTCTGCATCCAATTCGCATGTCAGGAGCCTGTGGCCTGCTGTCTATGGAGCCGGTTCACACAGCTCCAGGACGGCTGCGGAGCAAATTGCACAGGAGTTCTGTGCTTCTTCTGGTCCGAATTCAGCCAAAAATTCAGACTGAAATCGGACCTGAAACGGTGAACAGGGATGCACTAGACCCTGTTCGATAAAAAGATTGATGACTGGTAAACACTTGTTCTTGAAAGAACATACAGCTTGTGCATACCACAGCTATGGGACCAACTCATAACATGGAATGATTGGTATGTAATCAATCAGTATTCTGCTTTGATATAGAGCATATGTAACTATTTGGCCCCTTTCACACTTGTATGACCTGAAAGTCATGCGGCTTTGACACAACTTGAAGCAATGCCTGTGTAATCTTGAGGTCTATGGACCTCAAGTCGCATCAAAGTCAGACCAAAGTAGTGCAGGGACTACTTTGAAGCCAGACGGTACTCATTGGAAATCAGGGGCTACGACTTGTCATGCGACTTTGCAGTCCCAAGTTGCAGGACAAGTCGCAAAATCATTGGAAATCAGGGGCTACGACTTGTCATGCGACTTTGCAGTCCCAAGTTGCAGGACAAGTCGCAAAATCATTGGAAATCAGGGGGTACGACTTGTCATGCGACTTTGCAGTCCCAAGTTGCAGGACAAGTCGCAAAAGTATGAAAGGGGCCGCCTGTCAGTTTTTTAGGCGGACCTAAACCGACGTTCAATACAGTTCTATGGAGCGACGGATGTCAGCGGTGACATGTCCGATCGTAGTCCAATCTGCTCCGCTAAATTCAGATAGATGGTAACCCTATTTTCCATCCATCTGGCAGATTGGATCGCATGAAAACAGACAGGTGGATCAGTTTTCATCCGATCCCCCATAGCGGAGATCTGACAGGTCCGTCCCTCCACAGGCAGCAGAGACGGACCTGTCATCCACCGACTCAGCAGGGATCGACGGAGCAATCCCTGCTGAGCAAGCAGAGTCCGTCAAAAACGGACATTATGTGTGAAAAAGCGTTTTAAGTTTGCATAAATTACTGTGTAGCAAATGTAAAAAAAAAAAAAGAAACAAACATTTTAATCTATGTGGAAAAAAAAAGAAAAAGGAGGGTATCACCATGGCACCCTTTATTCATACTGCAGACATCAGCGCACTCTTTGCATCAATGAGTACCACTCAGGCAGCGAAAAGACCAACAGTCAGAGGACCTTGAGAGGTCACATGCCTTGCCTGGACTGAAGATGCCTGAAACAGGTCCAGAGATGCAAACAAAGCAGAGAAGGGTCCCACCGCTCAGGTAGGCACAAACCAGTGGAGATAAAAGCCAGTATAGTTTTATCCTTCAAAGGGGAAGAGTCCCAGGTGCTGGCTGATGCAAGATGAAGCAGGAAAATCGAGGAAAGCTGGAAGCCGCACACCGGTGTAATGATGAATGCTTTTATTGGTAAAAAGCTAAATCATAAAGTAACACAAAACACTACAGCAGAAGCGTACAGAAACAGCTGACGCGTTTCACACTCACAATGAGTGCTTACTCATAGTGAGTGTGAGTGTGAAACGCGTCAGCTGTTTCTGTACGCTTCTGCTGTAGTGTTTTGTGTTCCTTTATGATTTAGCTTTTTACCAATAAAAGCATTCATCATTACACCGGTGTGCGGCTTCCAGCTTTCCTCGATTTTCCTGCTGAAACAGGTAAGACTTGAAAAATTACTGCTGGAGGGACCACAAGAAGGGAGGGGTCAAAGAGATAGGCTTCAAAGCAAAGTTCCAGGCTAGCATCTAAACATTATATATACTCATGGTTAGTTTTTGGCTGAAGCCATTTATTATCAATCAATTGTGTTTACTCTTTTTAAAATCATAATGACAACAGAACCTACCCAAATGACCCTGATCAAAAGTTTACATACCCCAGTTCTTAATACCATGTATTTCCCCCTTATCCTCAATGACAGCTTGAAGTCTTTTGTGGTATTTGTAGATGAGGCTCTTTATCTTCTCAGATGGTTTATGGTTGCGCCCAAAAAGCTCAATTTTGGTCTCATCACTCCAAATGACTTTGTGCCAGAAGGTTTGAGGCTTGTCTTTGTGCTGTTTGGTGTATTGTAAGCGGGATACTTTGTGGCATTTGCATAGTAGTGGCTTTCTTCTGGCGACTCGACCATGCAGCCCATCGTTCTTCAAGTGCCTCCTTATTGTGCATCTTGAAACAGCCACACCACATGTTTTCAGAGTCCTGTATTTCACCTGAAGTTATTTGTAGGTTTTTCTTTGCATCCCAAACAATTTTCCTGACAGTTGTGGCTCGAATTTTAGTTGGTCTACCTGACCGAGGTTTGGTTTCAACAGAACCCCTCATTTTCCATTTCTTGATTAGAGTTTGAACACTGCTGATTGGCATTCTCAATTCCTTGGGTATATTTTTATATCCCTTTCCTGTTTTTCACAGTTCAACTACCTTTTCCCGCAGATCCTTTGACAATTATTTTGCTTTCCCCATGACTCAGAATCCAAAAACGTCAGTGCAGCACTGGATGAAAGATGCAAGGGTCTGTCAGGAGTCCAGAAACGCATTGACCTTTTATACACATACTAATTACAAGCGCACAGATCACAAGTGAGGATGGTTACCTTTAATAGCCATTCAAACCCCTTTGTGTCAACTTGTGTGCATGTTATCAGGCCAAAATCACCAGGGTATGTAAACTTTTGATCAGGGTCATTTGGGCAGTTTCTGTTGCCATTATGATTTAAAAAGAGTAAACACAGTTGATTGATAATAAATGGCTTCAGCCAAACACTAACTGTGAGTGAAAGAAATGTTTTTGTGTTATCATTCATAATCTCTGAAAAATGGCCCAGAAATCCTAAATTCTGCCAGGGTATGTAAACTTATGAGCACAGTTGTACACACACACACACATTATTAGTGATTGCAGCCCCAGTTGCTTGTTTCTTCAATAACTAGCATACAATAAGTCAATTCACTACATGCAGGGCTGCTGGAGGGTGTTGAATAGAATGTGCTTGCTGGGTGTTCCAAAAAGTTGGTGGAGAACCTTATTCTGAAGCTGTTAAATTAACATAAAATTAGATTTAGTGTTGTCATGACAGGGAGGTAATGTAGAAGCCAACTCTCTGAAAAAAAAGACAATAATTCTACCTTGCGACAGGAAAAGGGTGGTTGGAGCAGAAAATGACAGCTGGCTGGCCATCAGAAAGGCTGGATGTTACATCTTGTGCTTTCCCAGGCCTACCCTAAGTCATGTCATTGGCGCCTAAACGACCATCTACTACAATCCGAGATCTCACGTAATATACTAGCAAAAAATTTAGAAGAATTTTTTCAACATAACATAGGTTCTGTTTCAGATTTCTCCACACTTTGGGAAGCACATAAAACTGTCTTTCGCGGCGCCTGCATAGCCGAAAGCTCCAGGATAAAGAAGGATAGAAATAGTCTTTTGCAATCTCTTACCGCTGCTTTGGTTGCTGCGGAGCGGAGATTGTTGAGAGACCCTACAGTTTCAAAACTTCGAAGGGTAACCTCTCTTAGGGAGCAAATTAAATCACTTCATCTGGGTAGGGCAGTCAGATCTTTGCTATGGACAAAACAGAAGTTTTACGAGTACTCAAATAAACCGCATAGAATGCTAGTAAATAAACTTCGTCCACGTCCTTTCAACTCATTCCCCGATTTCCTTCAGCAGACAGATGGATCTAGAGTTTACTGCCCCCGTGGAATGTCTAGCGCCTTCGGCAAATTTTACCATAAATTATATAATTGCCTCACTCCTGAGCATGGTTTTAACTTTACTCAGGAAAAATTTAAAACATTTTTTTCTAATATAAAACTTCCGAAGCTGACTTCTGAAGACTTGGACAGTTTGAATATAGATATAACGACTGAAGAACTTTTGTCCATAGTTAAGAAACTTCCAATACACAAATCGCCCGGCCCTGATGGTCTACCCTATTTTTATTACAAATCTTTTTTTGATATCCTATCTCCACATATGCTAACCCTCTATGAATCCCTGCTTAAAGGTATATCTCCTATCTCACAATTCTCTCATTCATTTATCTCTGTCATTCCGAAGCCCGGTAAGGATCCCTCTATCCCAGATAATTATAGGCTGATAGCTCTTCTAAATTCAGATTATAAGATTTTTACAAAAATTCTTGCATCCAGGTTATCTAGGATTATCCCCAAATTGATTCATAGGGACCAAGTAGGTTTTGTGCCTGGTAGACACGTGGGGGACAACACCCGTCGTACAATAAACCTGATAGATCTTTTAGATAGAACCTCTAGACAGGCGTTGATCCTGAGTTTAGATGCACAAAAGGCCTTTGATAGGTTAAGCTGGCCCTATATGTTCAATGTTTTAGAGATGTATGGCTTTAGGGGTCCTTATCTGAAGGCTTTGAAGGCTATATATTCAACAATCACAGCTCAAGTACAGATGTCATCCTTCTTGTCGCCAAGCTTCCCCATGACTAATGGTACTCGGCAGGGCTGTCCTTTGTCGCCATTGCTTTTTATTCTCTGCCTGGAACCCCTGGCCGAGTCCATCCGCACCCATCCGGATATTCAGGGGGTGGTAATGCGACAAGGGGAATATAAACTATCACTCTTTGCGGATGACATCTTGCTCACGATCACTAATCCAATGATTTCTCTCCCCTCCCTACACAAATTGTTGTCTTCTTTTGGGGCCATTTCGGGCTATAAGGTTAACACGTCTAAAACTGAAGCTCTGCCCATACATATCCCATTACCCATACTATTACAACTCAAAGAGTCCTATCCTTATAAATGGTGTAAAACCTCTCTCAAATATTTAGGTATTCTTCTCACCCCATCCTACTCTTCTCTAATTTTCCACCCCTAGTTTCCACCCCTAGTTTTAGAAATTAATAAATCCTTGAGGTCTTGGACTAAGTATCCGTTATCCCTATTGGGCAGGGTAAACGTTTTAAAAATGTCTATTTTACCTAGACTGTTATACTATTTTGAAACGTTACCAATTGCTTTACCCTCATCCCAATTAAAGACACTCCAACGTAACTTTCTAAAGTTCATATGGGGCGATAGGGCCCACCGTATAGCCAGTTCAGTGGTGTTTGCTCCGAGGTCCAGGGGTGGAATGGGTGCACCGGACATTTTCAAATATTATTATGCCTCACATTTAAGGCCTATTATTTCTTGGGCATCCCTCTTTGCTCCAAATCAATGGTCCGCTATTGAGAAGGGTGTGATATACCCGGTTCACCCATGTACCTTGGTTTGGGATGATTCCTTTCCTATAGATCCCACTTTTAGACACCAGTGCACTGGCCCAATGAATTTTACTATAACTATTTGGCGTAAATGTTTCAAAAAATACCAACTCGTCTCGCCCTGCTCCCCGCTCATCAATGTACTGTTTAACCCACTCATACCAGACAGTTTGTCCTTGAGCAGGATCTCCCCATGGCTTAACGCCTCCCTTTTTCAACTTCGAAATCTGGTAAACCCGGTTACGCAAAAGCTACATCCCTTCGACACCTTACGTGAGAAATTTAATATCCCTCACCAACTTTTTTACTTCTACCTGCAGGTCAGACACTTTTTCCACTCTAAATCTTCATCATTATCCCTCGAAAGTCCAACTAATTTCGAACACATATGTGCACAGGGACCCCACCAGTTACACTTAATATCTACCATCCATCGTATCCTTCATGAGTCGACACCTCTGACTGAGACCACGCATCATTATATGGGAAAGTGGTCCCATTTGTTAGGCAGAACTATCTCAATTCAGTTATGGGACAAGATTTGGTCTTCTGTCTCCAAGTCCTCTAAGTGTGTGACCCAACGGGAGACTTCTATGAAAATTCTTATGTTTTGGTATAGAACCCCTGACGTTATCCATAAGTACGACCCCTCAGTCCCGCTGCGCTGTTGGCGTTGTGGGATTGACACGGGTTCTTTATTCCATATATTTTGGCAGTGTTCAAGGATACAACCTTTCTGGAGGGAGGTGGGGCTCCTGATACAGAAAGTGCTGGATAAAACTCTCCCATTAGACCCATTACACTATTTGTTGAGCCTTCCTTTCCCTGGCTTAACCAAAAGAGCTAACCGGCTTCTTTCTTATATACTACTGGCTGCCAAACGATTTATTCCCCTGTGTTGGCTGTCCGATGCCCCTCCCCCTTGGCCCAAATTTCTACAATTAGTAACTGATATCCGAAGGATGGAATATCTAACGGCCTCAGTACATGATACTATCCCCCAATTTGAAAAATTGTGGAAACCCTGGGATGAGTCGGAATTTGGGACTCCTATGCCAAACACCGTTCTTTAAGCTTTTTTGTTCTATACTGGCATGGGCGTCCCATATGATCATGAAATCCCAGCCCCCCCATTTGCCCCATTTTCATATGTGTTATTCAGAACTTATTATTACATACCACATATCCTTCATAGAATCTATGCTCCTCTCTTTTATGTAACTAACTTACACCTTTGATCCTGCACTTCTATTTTAGAAGAACTTTTTCTGTATCCTGAACAAAAAGTACAGAGCGGTTTGTGCTCTGTAATTGTGAACTCTGTTCCTATGTACTTTACCTTGTTTCGTTATAAAGATGTCCTCAAATTTTTATATTTTATATTGTACAACATTACTGCTGTACTTGTTCATTCTACAATGTTAAAAAAAAAAAACCTAATAAAAATACAATTAAAAAAAAAAAAGAAAGGCTGGATTCAGATATATGTTCTGGTAAGGTACCATAAAGCGCATGTTTTACTGCAGGGGTTCTCAACTCAGTCCTCAAGTACCCCCAACGGGACATGCTTTTAGGTTTTCCTTTGCAGAGCTGCTTTAAATCAATATCAATGACAAGGTATTGATAAGAGCTAATTTATCTAAGGGAAGTTCCCAAAACATGGCCCATTGGGGGTACTTGAGGACTGAGGTTGAGAACCACTGTTTTACTGCATGTTATTGCAATGCTGATTTTGAAAGGCATCGCAATGCGCCTTGCCAGTGCATTATAGTGCTCATATGTAAACCATCTGTGCAATGTGGTGCAGTGGAGTCAATAGGGTGGGCGTCACCTGGCGTGGTGAAACATGGTGTCACCCCCCTCCACCAAATCTAGCCCCCCTCACTAAAGATCCTCCCTCCACCAAGTATAGTCCCTCCTCAGAATAGACCCCCTCAGTATAGACCCCCACTAAGTATAGACCTCCCCCTCAATCAGTACAGACCCCCCTCAGGATAACCCACCCCCCTCCATCAGTACAGCCCCCCCCTCAGAACAAACCACCCCCTCCATCAGTACGGACCCCACCTCAGGACAAACCACCCTCCTCTATCAGTGCAGACCCTCCTCCCCTCATGCCCTCCTAGGAGGATTCAGTGTGCAGCTGCCCGGAGAGTTGCTTGCTCAGACTCTCACTCTCTGGGGTGGGAAGGGGGGACAGGCTTGTGACAGGAGGCAGCCGCATCAGCAGTAAGAGTGAGACTGATGCATAACAGCTTTGCTTCCGAGTACTAGTGGGCTGCGATTGGCCAACAGCTGTCACATGGTAAATGGGCCAGTCGCAACACCCTGTACCATGTGATTAGCTGTAGGCAATTACAGGTCACTAGTATCCAGAACTGTCATGAACTTAACCCTTGTGATAGCATGGACCATGACAGGACCTCTTTTTGGAGAGATCTGGGGTCTATTAGACCTCATATCTCTCCTTTGGCCTCCAAAGCATCTGATCAAATTGAGATCAGTTTGGTCAGGTGCTTTTTTAAGGCAGTCACGGCTTGTTTACATCAAACCGTAACTGGAAGCAACTAAATCCACATCACTTCTGGTTTCTGACATCACCCAGTGGGAGGAACATCATCAATTCCTTTCACTGTGTCCAGGGAAGCTGATGCTGCCAGTTGCATCATTACCCTGCTCCTGGATGGGATGAAAGCACCTGGTTTCGCCTGTAAAAGTAATCCCGCAGATGGGTAGCTGCTTGTATTACTTTTACCATGTGCAGAATCGCCTGCTGTAAAAAAAGATACCAGAATCATGGTTGTAGCCTTAACCATGATCCTGATATAAGCACCTCAATACGAGGCCGTATATACAGTTACAATGGTATTGAGATGGTTAAATTTGTACACACTACCTCAGTTAAAACTGATATGGTATATGAAGCCTAGGAATTATGCCAGAGGGTTGATCTTTTTTCAGGCACTCATTCAAGGTCTAGAGCAACTCCTCATCCACAGCTGACTGTGTAGAGGCTCCAACTACAGCAATGTCAAAGACAAGTGTGCACTAAGTGAAAAAAACAATATTAAAAAAGTTTAAAACCACTTGCAGCAACAACAAAAAAAAAATTATATAAGAAATGTCCCAACCAAACATATATATGAAGTTTGTGCCAAAATAATGATGTGATAATTTTATTACAATAATAAAGTAAAAATCTATAATTACACTTGTGATCAAAGAGATAAGTGAAATCGGGAGGTAAGGGGCTCTGCCCCCCACCCCAAAGCACCTTATCCCCATGTTGATGGGGACAAGGGCCTCTTCCCGACAACCCTGGGCGGTGGTTGTGGGGATCTGCGGGCAGAGGGATTATCAGAATCTGGAAGCCCCCTTTAACAAGCTGGTTTTTTTTCTCAATTTTTTTTTTGTCAGTGATTTGTTTTTTTTACATTCTTTACTCATTATTTTACTCATCGGTTGTCAAGGACGCGGAGGCGGGCTTCTCCTTAGCAATCAGCTATATACAGTGTTTAAACGGGAAAAATAAAAAACACAAAACACATCAAAAATTGCATCACAATACTTGCGTTTCTGGTGCAATTCCATTGAAGTCTATTACACGCAAAATTGGGAAAAAATTCCTCGACCCTTTCCAAAAATGGACAGGCTGCAAAAAGATTAGAACCTAGGGTTAACGACGCTGCGGCCGGCTTCCCAGACCTGCTCCTTAACCAGCTATTCACTGCACCCTGATTGGGCAAAGCTAAGAATGCAAATTCGGGTGTTCGCCAAACGGGCGAACGGGCGATGTTTGGTGTGAACTCTTTTTTGGCCCGAACTATTGGCCTAACTCTACCGATGAGTTAATAAAAGTCAAATATTTATTTAATTTTTTTACTAGCTCGCGTGGAACTATTCTGCTGTAACACTGGAGAGTATGAAGATAGAATATCTGTGTGTACGGACAGGCTGGGATCTTAAGATTTTCTGTAGGCCCAACAAAAGCTTGTCCTCCTTTCAAAGTCAGCTCACAAATTTGTTACGCTTCCACACAAGCATTAATATGCACTGAGGTAAGTCAGCCCAATAATATTTAAATGGGCTGCCAATGCACCACGTCAGTGGCATTGCTCTGGAGGTGCGGCCCGTAGAGGGGAGACACCATCCTGAGGGCGGCTGAGCCGCAGAGGGTCTTGGAGGCAGGGCTCTTTTCAGCCGGGAAATACTGGCGCCACTTCCAGCCCTGAGTGAGACTGCTCAGATTGATTGATAACAGCTTTGCTGAAGCGTTGATCATGTGGGGTGCAGCTTTCCCATATGTCTGTACAGGTAAAGCAACATATGGGTAAGTTGCTTTGCCTGTACATGCTGCTCGCCTACAGTAAATGTACTGTGGGCAGTTGGCAAGTGATTAATCAGGATATTATACGTTTATTTTTCTGTCATTACCATCCATTGCTTGGATATGGTACAATCTGATTGTGTGCACCTCTCAGGTACAGTTTCCTTCAGTCTCTTTCTTTCATTCTTGAGGGTCCCTGGAAAAGGCCAACTGCTTCTCGCTCAACTATATAGGTCTCTTTGGCTTCGACATGTCATTATCCAATATTATTATTATACAGGATTTTTATAGTGCCAACAGTTTGCACAGTGTTTTACAATATGAGGGCAGACAGTACACTTACAATACAAATCAATACAGGAGGGATCAGAGGGCCCTGCTCGTTGAAGCTTACAATCTAGATGGGAGGGTCAAGTGGAAACAAAAGATAATAACTGTGGGGGATGAGCTGATGGAGAAAATGAAAATACAGTTGTTAGGTGTGGGTAGGGTAGGCTCTGAAGAGAAGGGTTTTTCAGGGATCATCTAAAAGCTAATAAAGTAGGAGATAAGTGGACAGATTGGGGTAGGGCATTCCATAGGATTGGAGAGGCTTTGGAAAAGTCCTGGAGGCGAGCATGGGAGGAGGTGACGAGGGAGATAGAGAGCAGGAGGTCTTGAGAGGAACGAAGAGAACGAGTAGGTTGGTATTTAGAGACTAAGCTAGTGATATAGCTGGGGGCGAAATTGTGGATGGCTTTGTACGTAGTTGTTAGTATTTTGAATTTAATTCTTTGGCCGAGCGGAAGCCTGTGGAGGGATTGACAGAGAGGAGTGGCAGACACGGAGCGATTGGTAAGGTGGATGAGTCTGGCAGCAGCATTCATGATGGATTGAAGAGGTGATAGACTATGTAGAGGTAAGCCAATGAGAAGGGAGTTGCAGTAGTCGAGGCGAGAAATGACCAGCGAGTGAATAAAGAGCTTTGTTGTGCCATTGGTTAGAAAGGGGTGCATTTCACAGATGTTGTGGAGGTTGAGGTGGCAGGATTTGGACAGTGATTGGATATGTTGCTTGAAGGAGAGTTCAGAGTCCAGGGCTACACCTAGAACCTTGGCATGCGGGGATGGGCTTATAGTTGTGCCATCTATTTTGACAGAGATCAGGGGAAGGGGCATATGGGGGAGGAAAAATTATAAGTTCGGTTTTGGATAGATTGAGTTTGAGGAAGTGGTGTGACATCCAGACTGATATATCTGATAGTAAATTAGTGATACATGAGGAGGGAGTGAGCTGAGGGGTAGAGAAATAGATTTGGGTGTCGTCAGCGTAGAGGTGGTATTGGAAGCCATGGGAGGCTATCAGTTGACCCAGGGATGAGGTGTAGATTGAAAATAGGAGAGGTCCAAGAACAGAACCTTGGGGGACCTCAACAGAGAAAGGAAGAGGAGAGGAGGAAGTAGAGTTGTAAGAAATGCTAAAGGTGCGGTTGGATACGTAGGAAGAGAACCAGCGAAGAGTACATTTACGGAGGCCAAAGGCGTGGAGTTTTTTGAGGAGGAGGGGGTGGTCAACCGTATCAAAGGCAGCAGAGATGTCCAGGAGTAGGAGTACAGAATAGTGTCAATTGGTTTTAGCCGTTAGTAGATCGTTTGTTAGTTTTAGGAGAGCAGTTTCTGTGATTTTGAGTGTTGAAGACGAAATCCAGACTGAAGGGGATCAAGAAGGCTATTATCAACGAGGTGGATTCTCAGTCGGTTGTAGACCAGACGTTCGAGGAGTTTGGATAAGAAGGGGAGCAAGGAGATGGGGTGTAGGTTGTTAAGATTGGATGGGTCCAGTGAGGGCTTTTTAAGTATGGGTCTGACAAATGCATGTTTTAGAGAGTTGGGGAAGATGCCAGAAGAGAGGGTGAGATTGAAGATTTGGGTTAGAAAGTGTAGCATAGAGCCAGAGGGTGAACATAGCATTTGTGAGGGAACAGGATCCAGAGGGCAGGTGGTAAGGTGGACATTACCAAGTATTTTAGCAACCTCGTCTATAGTGGTGGGGTTGAAAGAGGGAAGTAATGATTGTGCCTGTGGGCATGAAGTGTAAAGCGTGGAGGGTATCAGAACAGTAGAGATCTCTGCGCGAATTGTATCAATCTTCTGTTTGAAGTGGTTGGCAATCTCCTGGGCAGTGAGTGAGTTGGCGGGTGGAGGCGGTGGAGGACGAAGTAGAGAGACGGGGATGGGATGATAAGTTGCTAATGAGAGTGGTAAAATAGGTCTGCTTGGCAGAGAGGAGGCTGGAATTATATTTTTGGAGGGCAGATTTATATTGGTTGAAATCTCTCTGAGACTTGGTCTCACAGGCGCTCATGAGCACGACTACATTTTTTAAGCCTTATAGTATCATCTGTTTGCCAAGGTTGAAGCGGTCGAGGCCTGATTCTGTGTGTAGTGAGGGGGGCCAGTGAGTCCAGTGAGGCTAGAAGTGAAGCGTTGTAGACAGAAGTGGCTAGGTTGGTGCAGGATAGGGGTGAGATTTTGTCGTAGAGGTTGTCGATAGCAGAGTAGAGAAGAGAAGAGTTGAGATGACGTAGGTTTCTGCGGGTAACTTTTAGGTGGTTGGAGGGAGAGGGGGTGGAGGAGAGGGAGAGAGTGAAACTAATAAGGTGGTGATCAGAGAGAGGGAATGGATAGTTAGAGAGGTTGCATGGAGTGCAAAGGTGAGAGAAAACGAGGTCAAGGGTATTGCCTTCGGAGTGAGTAGGAGCATGTATCCACTGCTTCAGGTCAAAGGAGGAGGTTAGGCTGAGGAGTTTGGAAGGGGCAGGAGTGTTAGTATTAATAGGGATGTTGAAGACCTTGAGAATGATTGTGGGGATTTCAGAGAAAAGAAAGTAGGGTAGCCAGGCAGAGAAGTCATCAAGAAAGGTTGATACTGATCCAGGGGGCCTGTAGATCACGGCTATCCTTAGAGAAATTGGAGTGAAATGACAAATGCAGTGTGCTTCGAAAGAGGAGAGCGACAGAGAGGGAGGTGGCTGAAGTGCCTGAAAGGTGCTCTGTGGGGGTAGAAGGATTCCGACACCTCCTCCCTTACTTCCACTGGATCTGGGGGAGTGAGTCCAGAGAAGACCACCATGGGATAGGGCAGCAGAAGACGCAGTGTCGGATTCGTGGAGCCAGGTTTCGGTAATGGTGAATAGGTTAAATGAGTTGGCAATAAAGAGGTCATGGAGAGAGGTGAGTTTGTTGCAGACAGAGCGGGAGTTCCAAAGGGCACAAGAGAAAGGGAGTCTTGTCTTGGAAGAATAGAAATGGGAACTAAATTGCCACCCTGCCAGAGGGTGCAGGGTGATGGGTGCATGGGGTACGGTTAAATGATGGAGGCCCACGGTTTAGGGATATATCTCCAGAGGTTAGGAGAAGCAGGAGGGTGAGTAAGGTAATATGGTAGTGGGATTTATATGAAGAGACATGCCCCAGGGTCTTGGAGATTTTTAGTGTATGTGGATTTAGAATTAGCAGGAGTTAGTGGGCGCAGTAATAAGGAGAGGACAGAAGTGAGGGTGATATATATATATATATATATATATATATGCTGTGGGGGGGAGAAGAGGGTTGAAGGAGAGATAGTTTTAGGATAGAGGAGAGAGCTGTCAAAAGGAGTGGTAGAGAAAGCATGTTACAAAGAGAAAGAGCTAAAGGGGTAAACAAGGCCACCTGATGTTTGTGTGGTGTTTTTCAAAGTATTTTCTTGTGTCCCTTCGCTTTGAGCAATCGCTGAAGTGCAGAGTCAGAAGTGCTCCCACTTATAGAAATCGCCCACTTTGAGAAAGAGCCCCAGTTGCAAATGTGTGCCCCCTGCAAATGCTTCCCCCAAAAGAAGCTTATATTTATACTGATAGGGTTGGGGTGTGGGTGGCTTTCAATTATCACTCAGGAGGTTCAGAAACAATACAATTGTTTTAAAGATAAGCCCATCCTTTTCCAGTCAAGATGCACTCTACTAGATCAGTTAAGTGCTTCTTGGGTTTTTCATCATCAAGCAACTATTTCCCAGATTTGCAAGCCCACCACCTAGTCTTCTCTTCAAAAGTTTTACCAGGTGCATCCTCAAACATCTGTTGCTGCAAGCTTTGGATGTAAGGTCCTATGGCAGCCTTTTAAGCTGCGGACAACCCCTATTGTTTACTTAATTCTTTCATTTTGTGGGCTGTTAGCGTTGTTGTTAGCCGTATTGCTTATACATCAGCTGGACTTCTTTGGGTCAACCCAGTGGTTTCAGATTCAACTGATCTTGTCTCCTTTGATAAACGATTAGGAAAACAGGATTTTTGTAATTACCATAAGATCATTTTCTTGGAGTTCAAGGGACACAGGTCTCGTCTCTATATGTTTATTTTCTATTCCAAATGCAGATTTTCTAAAAAGAGAAGCATCATGGCAGAGGATATACTTGGCTGAACAGTGACTTTTTTTGTTTGCCAGTGTCTACATTTTCCTAAAGTATAACCCCAGTGGTCTCAGATTCATCCAATCCTCTGTTCCTTCATGAACTTTAATAAAGTGATTTTACAGGGAACACAAAAATCCAGTGTTTTCTTTTGGGTGTGAAACACCAGCAATGAAAAAAATAAAAATAACTAAAGCCCATTTAACCAAGTTAGGTTTGGACATACTACATTCAGTTTATTAACCTGGTAGTTATTTCAACTTAATTTTTCCTATCTCCTGAAAAGGTTTTCCTCATTAATTTCACACAAAAAAATGCTGTTTAGAAGTGGAATCCTTATTTCTCATTGTTAAAACATTTTTTTTTCTTATGAAACACTTGGCCACCTTACATGGCTCTTTCATCAACAAACATCTTACTGAAACTCACGGTTATGGCCATCTTGAAGCATTTTGTTATATCAGATGTCCTCAATATTCTTAAAAAAAAGGCAAGTTAACCGTACAACAGACTAATTGGGAACTAATTGTGGCCAGAAAACAAACAAAAAAAAACACAGCATAAGTAATCAGTGTGAGTAATAATTGCCCCTGCATCATTGGTCAGTGGGATAAAAAATTCTCCCTGGTCAGAGGGAGGAATAGTGCCCTATCATTGGTGTCCAGTGGTCACTTACCTTGCTGGCTCCATGTGCTCTGCTGTTCAGTGTAGAAACGCCATGGCTGGGACAACACAGGAAACCACTGGGGAAAAGATCACTATGCTTATTTTTTGTTTACTGTATGCTTTGTATTTGTATTGCAAACTCCAATAAAAGTTTGATTACAAAAAAGAAATTTCTGCATGAAGGGCTTCATCATGGTAGGTGCCAATATTTACCAACAAGCATAGTTTGAGGACCACTGTGTTATATGAAAGAGCAAAAACCAATGTGATGGTTTTTGTGATGTTCCAACACCTCACAAATGGCTAACTTGCATACTGTAACAATAATATGCATGCAATAAATTCTATTAGATGTAACCATCCTAGCTTTCACACAGTTGTATAATTATTTATTAGCACTTCCTATCTCTGGGTGGCTGCCTTGGAAACCCAGAAGGAAAAAGTGGAGAGAGAGAGGGGAGTGGAGACCACATGGCCCCATGGAGAAATTGTTGATATTCCAGACCAAAAGCATGGACTATTGGGAAAGTATTCCTATGTTAATAATTTACTATTGTTGTGTTTAGCTACTGGGTGTATATATTTAACAACTGGTGACAGAAGTATATCTGTTACTTTGTTATTTCACATGCACTATACCACATAGCTCAGTCTGTGACATAGTATGCATGTGTAGTGGTCACCTTGCTGTAGGTTAGTAGGTCAACCTGTTTATTGCAATGGAGTTTCTGTGCAGCGCCTGTTATTAATGTTAACCCTGTCCCTTCTGGTCTGGGGTTCTAGAGCTAGTTTTAGCTCAGGGCTCAATAATTTGCATAGGCTAGCGCCAGGTAAGACATCTGACAGCCACTTATGGTGTTTAACGGTATAGACGTTGACCTCAACAGTTTCGCAGCCAATTTTGGCCGCAAAACTGTTGAGGTCAACGTTTGAGGTCAACGTCTATACCCACATCACTGTGCCTCTACATATCCGTGGGGGTTTCAATTGTCAATTTTAATGTTATTGTTCTATGTATTTCTGCAACAATCACCTTGTTGTTTTTGTTGTAACTGGTATTTTTGTATTTTGTATAATAAATTCTACTTTTATCAAATGTCCTATTGTATATTTGGGTACCGTGATAGTCCTAACTTCTCCTGGCGATTGAGGGCATATTTGGAGTAGCCCTTGTTCAATCTCCCTTCCTTCTCTATTATATCACTATAGGATGATGGTACCCTCCACTGTCTATTTTGCTAATCCCCAGTGGCAATACCCTTTGACTCATGGACGGAACTGAGGATGATCTCACATATATAGACAGTGACTCAGAAGACAGCAGTGATGCAATAGATGTTGAAGATATTGCTACTAATAGTGATGAAGAAGAGAGCAATGATGCAACAGAATGTGAAAATATATTACTAAATATAAACTCACGCTGATGGAAACAACTAAGTGATAATGAAATGCAGCTGCTGTAGACAAGGTGCTAATCACTTGGATAAATGTGGATAAAAAATACAGTGCTCCTAACACACAATATAAGTGAAATCAACAAAAAAGTCCAAATAAAAATCCAAATAAATGCAACTGAAGTGTTATTCCACAATGAAGTAGGTGCAAAAAATGCTTCACAAACTTGCAGGAGTACAGTGACACCCCCTTTTGCATCCCTACTCACCAGAACAGGACGACCCCCAGCTTTGCAGTCCAGGGGTCACTTCAGACTAGTAAATGGTATCCCACACACGTGGATTGGTGTCAAAACATCAGATGGTGGATCGGTATAAATATGAGATGATAGATTCAAATAGGAGGCTCTCAACAGGATATACAGGCACCCAGAAATGAAAAGAGGATGGACTAATAGTGAAGTACTGTTATAAAAGTAGATTTAATGTGCATAGGGATCAGTACTTACAAAAAGACGATTAAAAACAGGCATGATATAGAGCTGTAGATACAGGAAGCAGCCGTTCTTAGCATGTGTTCCACAGACTGGAAGTGAGGTCAAACCAGGAAATTATGTCAATGCATTTCGCCCTCCCTCAGGGCATCATCAAGGACCTCATTTCCTGCTGATAGAGCCGTCATTAAATACTGGGAGAGAGAGAGAGAGAGAAAAACTCCCCTACTGAAAATCAATCAGAATGGCATTGCGGCCATCTTGTTTGTTAGATAAAAACTGTCACTACCATGGATGCGGCCATCTTGTTGGTTAGAAACTCCCCTACTGAAAACCAATCAGAATGGCATTACGGCCATCTTGTTGGTTAGATGAAAACTGTCACTACCATGGATGGAGCATAGGAGAGACAAGGTCGCCATGGACCTGGTTGGAAAAAAAACAAACTTAGAAAAAACTTTGACATCAATTCCGGTGACATGGTAAAATTGGTGCCAAATATAAATATACAAAAATACCTAAACTAAACACATAAAAAGAATAGAAATAAAAATAAATATAAAAATGTAAAAAAGTGAATATAAATAATAAAAATAAAATGAAAAATGAAAAAAAGAATAAAAATAAAAAAGAATAAAAAATAAAAATGAAAATAGGAAAAAAATAAAAATGGAAAACAAAATGAAAATAAAAATAAAAGTAAAAATAATAATAATGATAAAATAAAATAAAAAATAGAAAAAAAAGATAAAAATAAAAGTTGAAATAAATGAATACCAAAAAATGAAAAAAGAAGAACGATAAAGTAAATAATAAAACTAAAAACAACCCCTAACAGGACAACAGCACTAAACCTCCCATACTAAAAATTCGACATGAAACAGTTCAGGTCTAGTTTGATGTTCAACCCCTGAGGGCTCATAGATCTTAAACGATGGATCCACTGAGTCTCATTGCGAGAAATGGCTCTTTTAAGATTACCCCCTCTCCAATGCCCTTCAATTCTGTCAATACCACAGAAGGTAAGCCCACTTGGGTCCTTACCGTGGACCAACTTAAAATGATTGGATAAACTATGATGTTTAAAACCCTTTTTAAAACTGTTAACATGTTCACGTAGTCTGATTCCCAATGCCCTAGTGGTCTTGCCTATGTACTGAAGACCACAGGGGAAGGACAAGAGGTAAATGACATGAGTCACACCACACGTGATGAACTTGTTAATTTTAAAAGACTCGCCTGAGGCGAGTGAAGTGAAATCCATAGTTTTCCTTACCCTATGTTTGGATGTTTTACACATCACACACCTCCCACAACTAAAAAAAAACACCTGATCCAAAAAGGTACATGTTTTCTTAGGTGGATCAACAACGTTGGGTGCTAATCTCAAACGTAAAGTAGGGGGTTTGGTGTAGATAAACTGTGGTTTACACCAAACCCCCCACTTTACGTTTGAAATTAGCACCCAACGTTGTTGATCCTCCTAAGAAAACATGTACCTTTTTGGATCAGGTGGGTTTTTTTAGTTCATCACGTGTGGTACGACCCATGTCACTTACCTCTTGTCCTGCCCCTGTGGTCTTCAGTACGTAGGCAGGACCACTAGGGCATTGGGAGTCAGACTACGTGAACATGTTAACAGAATTAAAAAGGGTTTTAAACATCATAGTTTATCCAATCATTTTAGGTTGGTCCATGGTAAGGACCCAAGTGGGCTTACCTGCTGTGGTATTGACAGAATTGAAGAGCATTGGAGAGGGGGTAATCTTAAAAGAGCCATTTCTCGAAATGAGACTCAGGGGATCCATCGTTTAAGAACTATGAGCCCTCAGGGGTTGAACATCTAACTAGACCTGAACTGTTTCTTGTCCAATTTTTAGTATGGGAGGTTTAGTGTTGTTGTCCTGTTAGAGGTTGTTTTTAGTTTTATTATTTTCTTTATCGTTTAGTGCTGTTGTCCTTTTAGCGGTTGTTTTTAGTTTTATTATTTACTTTATAGTTCTTCTTTTTTCATTTTTGGTATTCATTTATTTCTACTTTTATTTTTATCTTTTTTTTCTATTTTTTATTTTATTTTTATCATTATTATTATTTTTACTTTTATATTTTTATTTTCATTTTGTTTTCCATTTTTATTTTTTTTCTATTTTAATTTTCATTTTTATTTTCATTTTTATTTTATTTTTTTTATTATTTTTATTCTTATTTTCATTTTTCATTTTATTTTTATTATTTATATTCACTTTTTTATTTTTATATTTATTTTTATTTCTATTCATTTCATGTGTTTAGTTTAGGTATTTTTGTATAATTATATTTGGCACCAATTTTACCATGTCACCGGAATTGACGTAAAAGTTTTTTTCTAAGTTAGTTTTTTTCCAACCAGGTCCATGGCGACCTTGTCTCTCCTATGGACTATGCTCCATTTATGGTAGCGACAATTTTCATCTAACCAACAAGATGGCTGCATCCATGGTAGTGACAGTTTTTATCTAACCAACAAGATCTCCGCAATGCCATTCTGATATTCAGTAGGGGAGTTTCTCTCTCTCTCCCAGTATTTAATGATGGCTCTATCAGCAGAAAATGAGGTCTTTGATGACGCCCTGAGGGAGGGCAAAATGCATTGACAATTTCCTGGTTTGACGTCACTTCCGGTCTGTGAAACACATGCTATAAGCGGCTGCTTCCTATATCTACAGCTCCGTCTTTTTGTAAGTACCGATCCCTATGCGCATTAAATCTACTTTTATAACAGTACTTCACTATTAGTCCATCCTCTTTTCATTTCTGGGTGCCTGTATATCCTGTTGAGAGCCTCCTATTGGAATCCATCATCTGATGTTTACACCGATCCACCATCTGATGTTTTGACACCAATCCACGTGTGTGGGATATCATTTACAAGCCTGAAGTGACCCCTGGACTGCAAAGCTGGGGGTCGTCCTGTTCTGGTGAGTGGGGATGCAAAAGGGGGTGTCACTGTACTCCTGCAAGTTTGTGAAGCATTTTTTGCACCTACTTCATTGTGGACTAACACTTCAGTTGCATTTATTTGGATTTTTATTTTGGACTTTTTTGTTGATTTCACTTATATTGTGTCTTGCAAGAGCTGTATTTTTTTATCCACAATGATGCAACAGAGGCTGAATAAAGTGATATGCTACAAATATCACAGTACTGGTGTGTACAGTGGGGCAAAAAAGTATTTAGTCAGCCACCAATTGTGCAAGTTCTCCCACTTAAAAAGAGGAGAGAGGCCTGTAATTGTCATCATAGGTATACCTCAACTATGAGAGACAAAATGTAGAAACAAATCCAGACAATCACATTGTCTGATTTTTGAAAGAATTTATTTGCAAATTATGGTGGAAAATAAGTATTTGGTCACCTACAAACAAGCAAGATTTCTGGCTCTCACAGACCTGTATCTTCTTCTTTAAGAGTCTCCTCTGTCCTCCACTCATTACCTGTATTAATGGCACCTGTTTGAACTTGTTATCAGTATAAAAGACACCTCTCCACAACCTCAAACAGTCACACTCCAAACTCCACTATGGAGAAGACCAAAGAGCTGTCGAAGGACACCAGAAACAAAATTGTAGACCTGCACCAGGCTGGGAAGACTGAATATGCAATAGGCAAGTAGCTTGGTGTGAAGAAATCAACTGTGGGAGCAATAATTAGAAAATGGAAGACATACAAGACCACTGATAATCTCCCTCGACCTGGGGCTCCATGCAAGATCTCACCCCGTGGGGTCAAAATGATCACAAGAACGGTGAGCAAAAATCCCAGAACCACACGGGTGGGCCCTAGTGAATGACCTGCAGAGAGCTGGGACCAACGTAACAAAGGCTACCATTAGTAACACACTACACCGCCAGGGACTCAGATCCTGCAGTGCCAGATGTGTCCCCCTGCTTAAGCCAGCATGTCCGGGCCCGTCTGAGGTTTGCTAGAGCATTTGGATGATCCAGAAGAGGATTGGGAGAATGTCATATGGTCAGATGAAACCAAAGTAGAACGGTTTGGTAGAAACACAACTCGTCGTGTTTGGAGGAGAGAGAATGCTGAGTTGCAACCAAAGAACACCATACCTACTGTGAAGTATGGGGGTGGCAACATCATGCTTTGGGGCTGTTTCTTTGCAAAAGGAACAGGACGACTGATCCGTGTACATGAAAGAATGAATGGGGCCATGTATCGTGAGATTTTGAGTGCAAACCTCCTCCCATCAGCAAGGGCATTGAAGATGAAACATGGCTGGGTCTTTCAGCATGACAATGATCCCAAACACACCGCCCGGGCAATGGAGTGGCTTTGTAAGAAGGTCCTGGAGTGGCCTAGCCAGTCTCCAGATCTCAACCCCATAGAAAACCTTTGGAGGGAGTTGAAAGTCCGTGTTGCCCAGCGACAGCCCCAAAACATCACTGCTCTAGAGGAGATCTGCATGGAGGAAAGGGCCAACATACCAGCAACAGTGTGTGACAACCTTGTGAAGACTTACAGAAAACGTTTGACCTCTGTCATTGCCAACAAAGGATATATAACAAAGTATTGCTATGAACTGTTGATATTGACCAAATACTTATTTTCAACCATAATTTGCAAATAAATTCTTTCAAAAATCAGACAATGTGATTGTCTGGATTTGTTTCCACATTTTGTCTTTCATAGTTGAGGTATACATACCTATTGATGAGAATTACAGGCCTCTCTCATCTTTTTAAGTGGGAGAACTTGCACAATTGGTGGTTGACTAACTACTTTTTTGCCCCACTGTACCTGCGGTAAGTACTAATTAAAAATGTGTTCTGTTTTATGTTTAAAATATTGATTTCTTAATTTTGGGTTGGAAAAGTAGGGGGCGTCTAATACATGGAAAAATACGGTATGCACAATTTTACTAGGACTCCTATCAGGCCCTTCGTTGATAACATCTGTTTGTACATTGGATGTACAGCTTGTATTATTACCATACTGATACGCATCAATATACGTTTTGTCAATGTTATATGCTGGTTGCAGTATGCCTGTGCTCCCAATTACTTTTTTTTAGATTTCTGGATAATTTCCCAGGAAGGGATCCACTCTGTTGACAGAAGCCCTCTCCTGGGTGAAGGCAAACCCATTATCAAAATCCACACTTGCACTTAGGATAGGTTCTGGCTCATTTATTTGCCTACAAGTTTAGGGAAATATCCTGTTTAGGGACCACAATAATATATTTCATAACATTCAGTTTAGATCCTCAGATACAAACAGTACTGTGAGAGTTGTCCAGTCCTTAAAGTGTTTGTTAACCCATATATAACAAACACTACCAGACCCTCTATTAGAGCCTGGCATAGCACGCTGCATTAGTATTTTATTAAAAAAAAAAAAAAAGAAGAAGCTTGTAAATACCTATTTAAAACAATCTTCAGGCCGGTCACATGACTCGCAGCCGCTGTATACCTCTGATATATGGCCTCTGCAGGAGGGGCGGAGATCTCCCCCTGACGTCAGCTGGGGAGATCACATGGGCGTTTAGCCCCTCCTGCAGTAGCCCTGGAAACCAGCCGAGAGTCACGTGACCCGCCTGAAGATCGTGCTAAATCGATATTGACAACGCTCATCTTTATAAAAGACTATTATAGTGTGCTATGTCAGGCTATATTAGAGGGGCTGGCAGGGACCATTTAGAATTTTTTTTTTTACTAATAGCAGTGGGGGGGGGGGGGGGGGGGGGCTTTGACAGAGACACATAGCTGACAGGAAGGAGAAGGGGGAGAGAGGAGAGCTGAGACCAGGGCTACAGATGACAAAGGGAAATACACTGACCATGGTGGTCAGCACGCAGAGAGGGGGATACAGGAAGTGGTAGGTTCAGGGAGGTTTTTCACAGTTTAGAGGGGACAGATTACACAGCACAAGCACTGTGCTGTTTAATCTGATTTAAGGGAGCAGGATTTTTTTTTTTTGGGTTAACAAACATTAAAGTGTTTGTTAACCTAAACAAAAAAAAATGGATCCTGTTCCCTTAACCATTTATGGACTGCCCACCATCGTTATATATAGTTAGTCAGGTTGAAAAAAGACACAAGTCCATCTAGTTCAAGCAAAAAAAATACAATCCCATATACACAATTCTTCACCCTACAGTTGACCCAGAGGAAGGCAAAAAACCCCAGCAAAGCATGCTCCTATTTGCTATAGCAGGGGAAAAAGTTCCTTCCTGATCCCGCTAGAGGCTATCGGATTTTCCCACTTCAGCCCGGGAAGGATTTGCCCCCTTCCTGACCAGGCCATTTTTTGTGATACGGCACTGCGTCGCTTTAACTGACAATTGCACGGCCGTGCGACGCTGTACCCAAACAAAATTGATGTCCTTTTTTCCCCACAAGTAGATTTTTTTTGGGGGTATTTGATCACCTCTGTGCTTTTTGTTTTCTGCGCTATAAACAAAAAAAGAGCGACCATTTTGAAAAAAATACAATATTTTGTACTTTTCTGCTATAATAAATATCGCCCCCAAAAAAATGTAAAAAAACAAATTTCTTCATTAGTTTAGGCCGATATGTGTTCTACATATTTTTGGTAAAAAAAAAAAAAAAAAATCGCAAAAAGCGTATATTGATTGGTTTGTGCAAAAGTTATAGCATCTACAAAATAGGGGATAGATTTATGTAATTTTTACTATTATTTTTTTTTAATAGTAATTGCGGCGATCTGTGATTTTTATCGGGACTGCGACATTGCGGCAGACAGATCAGACGCTTTTTTGGGACCACTGACATTTATACAACGTTCAGCTAAAAATAGCCACTGATTACTGTATAAATGTCACTGACAGGGAAGGGGTTAACACTAGGGGGCGATCAAGGGGTAACTGTGTTCCCTAGGTGTGTTTCTAACTGTGGGGGGATGGAACTGACTGGGGGAGCTAACAGATCGTGCGTTCCTACTTAGTAGGAATGGTTAAAGGGACATTTTTTTTTTTTATTGCTTTTAAGTGTAAATGTGAGATCTGACCCCAGATCTCATGTTAAAGAGGTCCTGTAATGCTTTTTTCTATTACAAGGGATGTTTACATTCCATGCAATAGGAGGAAAAATGTGGTCCAAATTTTTTTTTTAAAGGGACAGTGTAAAAATACAAATTAAAAAGTAAAAGAAATAAAAAACAATTTTTTAAGCACCCCGTCACGAGCAGAAGCGAGTGCATATGTAAGTCGCGTCCCACATATGTAAATGGTGTTCAAACCACACGTGAAGTATCGCCACGATCATTAAAGCGAGAGCAATAATTTTAGCAAAAGACCTTCTTTATAACTCAAAACTGGTAACCTGTAGAAATTTTTAAACGTCGCCTATGGAGATTTTTAAGTGTCAAAGTTTGTTGCCATTCAATGAGCGGGCACAATTTTGAAGCATGACATGGTGGATATCATATTACTAAGTGTAACATTATCTTTCACAATATAGAAAAAAATTGGGCTTACTTTACGGGTTTCTTATTTTTTAATTTAAAAAGTGTATTTTTTCCCAAAAAATTGCGTTTGTAAGACTGCTGTGACAAAGTATTGCAACGACCGCCATTTTATTCTCTAGGGTAGGGATATGCAATTAGCGGACCTCCAGCGGTTGCAGAACTACAAGTCCCATGAGGCACAGCAAGACTCTGACAGCCACAAGCATGACACCCAGAGGCAGAGGCATGATGGGACTTGTAGTTTTGCAATAGCTGGAGGTCCGCTATCTGCATATCCCTGCATATCCCTGCTCTAGGGTGTCTGAAAAAATATATATATAATGTTTGGGGGTTTTAAGTAATTTTCTATCAAAAAAACAGAGTTTTTAACCACTTAACGACCACCTGCCACAGGTGTACTGTGGCAGGTCAGCTCTCCTGCGCAAACCGCCGTCATTGTACGTCAGCTCGTGCAGGCGGGCACCGATGTCAGCATGCTCTCGCGCCCGCTGCGAGAGCGTGCCCGCAGGTGTCCGCCGGCAGCCCGCGATCGTGGTGAGGAGAGGCAGAATGGGGATCTGCCTTTGTAAACAAGGCGGATCCCCATTCTGACAGGGGACATGCTGGAGATCTACTGTTCCCAGTGATCAGGAACAGTGATCTCTGTCGCCCCCCTAGTGATAACCCCTTCCCTGCCAGTGTCATTTTTACATTGATCAGCGCATTTTTTTTTAGCATTGATAAATGTAATAATGTCACTAGTCCTCCAAAAAGTGTCATTTTGGGTCAGATTTGTCCGCCGCCATCCTGCTAAAAATCGCAGATCCCCACCATTACTAGTAAAAACAATAAAAAAAAATAAAAGTCCATAAATCTATCCCATAGGGACTGATTTACTAAGAAGAATGTGTTGCGCCAGTTCATACCTTAATTGGTGTGCTGGAAAAGTCATTACCTGAATGTGCGAGCCAGTGCACTTTGAAGCGCAAAACGATAATAAATATGTAAACTGCAACTAGTGCTAGGATAACTGCGGTTTTCTCATTGATAATAGCGCACACCTAATACAATTGGTTAATTTCATCTCACTGGATGTGTCTTGTTAGGCAATTAGTAGGTGTTCTCAGTTAATTAACCCCTTTTGATGCTAATCTCCTTCCTATTACTTCTAATATATCTTTGAAATGTGTTTTTTTTCTAATTTAAGCCCGGGTTCACACTATACCGGGCTGCGGATCGCACAGGAGCGCTGTGCGTCCCTGTTCCCCGTTTCAGGGACGAATCAGGGGCGATTCTATGCCTGAATTCAGCCCTGAAACGGAGCCAAAGAAGCACAGCGTTTTTGTGCAGTGCGCTCCGCAGCCGCCCTGGAGATATGTGAACCGGCTCCATAGGGAGCCAGTCACATTCTTCTACTATGCAAATTAGATGCGGGGAAACGCACATCTAATTCGCATAGGTGTGAACCCGGGCTTACTCAAATCTTTCAATACATTATAAAGAACAGAGAAGTGTTTCTAAACCCAATAAATTAATATTTTCGGATCTTGATCTTTAAAGCTGACCATACACTGCAGTCAGTTAGATCTTAAATAAATTAGATTTAGTGCAAGAGCCTGTTTGATTTCCTATAATTTGAATTAATTGTTCAAGTGCGTCTTCCTATCACCTATTTTGCCTAAACATCGAGTTGGACAGAGATTGGCCAATCAGATTGCATAGTGCATGACCATCTTACGTGCCAAATTTGGAATGTAGATGTGCCATGACCCACTTGTATTTTCCCACCTTTTTTTCAAGACATGCTAGAGTGATCAGGAATCTTCAAACTACTGCTCTCCAGCTGTTGCTGAACTACACATCCCATGAGGCATTGTAAAACTGACATTCACAGACATGACTAGGCATGATGAGAATTGTAGTTCATGAACAACTAGAGGGCAGTAGTTTGAAGACCCCTGTGCTAGACCATTATTATGCCTCCAGAATTGGGAGTGTGGCATCTACCCAACTTCTCTCTGCTGGTGGACACAAGAACCTACATCTATAGATATATATTTGGGCAGTACAGTGGTATAGTGGTTAGCACTTTCAGCTAGCAGCAAAAAGGGTCGCTGGTTCGAATCCCGCCCCCGTGACAACACCTGCCTGGAGTTTGCATGTTCTCCCTGTGTGGGTTTCCTCCATGTACTCTGGTTTTCTCCCACACTCTAAAAACATGCTGGTAGGTAAATTGGATCCTGTCTAAATTGGCCCTAATATGTATGACTGTGTGTCAGGGACCCACACAAACACCACCCCACGTAAAAAAAAAAAATTCTTAATTTGCAAAAAAGGATCATCTCTTCCTCAGAGAACAGTGAGCGGGACATGGTGGTTGGAAGTAATTAGCAGCAGGACAAGCAACTTCCTGTAGGGGCATGATGTCATTCATTCATTGTGCTGGCCACCGCTTCCGGGAACCAGATATGCACCCGGGTACATACCTCCACGCACACAGCAGTTGCGCATCTCACATACACAGCGGTCGCGCATCTAGATGCATTTGGTGCATCTAGCAGCAGGAACCCAATTTTTAGGAAAATTAATGTTTCTAGTGAAAGACAACTGGTGTTTTCTATTAAACAAGGTCTAAATGGGCCATTGACATGCATCACAGTTGAACTTAGGAATGTGTTTTTGCAAAGTTCAACTAAATGAAATCCTTTCTTACTTTTGCTTGGGGATAGAGTGCAGAGGGATTAGAAGTCTTGTCAGTTTTTGGGGATGTCTGCACCTCTGATAGGGTGAAGACACCTCCCAAATTTTGCCACTTTCTCCTTCAAATTTATTCACTTCCTGTCACATAGCCAAACAGGAAGTGTGGGTAAAACCCTACCAATGTCTTTCCTTGGGGACACACAGGTCAATCTAAATAGCTTCCCCATTAGGTAAATTGCTCTGTACACCCCAAATTATTAGGTATCTTGGACATTGGGGTTTATTTACTAAAGGCAAATCCACTTTGCACTACAAGTGCATTTGCTGGAGATCCGAGGGGGACATGCAAGTAAAATAAAAAAACAGCATCTTTGCTTCTACATGATTGGATGATAAAATCACCAGTGCTTCCCCTCAGATTTACTGCAAGTACACTTGTATAGCAGAGTGGATTTGCCTTTAATAAATCCCAAAATACCTAATAATTTGGGGTGTACAAAACAAAGTGCTAGAATGCAGTTTGCCTAATGGGGACACTAGTTAGATTGACCTGTGTGTCAATCAAGGAAAGACATTGGTAGGTTTTTACACACAAAGCCCAAACTAAAAAGACAAGCAGGGGTTCTAACACTCACTTGGTTTCCCTCAAATGCCCACAAATAGAATGATCTTGAGCTCGATTTTAGCTCAGTGCTTTAAATCAGTGGTTCTCAACCCTGTCCTCAAGTACCTTCAACAGACCATGTTTGCAAGTTTTCCTTCATCTTGCACAGGTGCTTTAAATCAGAGTCAATGGCTTGGTATTTTGGACAGCTATTTTAGCTAAGATAAATTCCTAAAACATGTCCTGTCGGGGGTACTTGAGGAATGAGGCTGAGAACCACTGCGCTAAAATGGAAAATTGAATACTTACCGCTCTGTAATTTTCCTTTCCTTGTGCCTATCCATGGCAGAATACACACAATCCATGCATAGGCTACCATGAAGGCACCAGGAACTTGGATGTTTCTGGGCATGCTCAGAGAGTGTGTCTTTTGGGTTAGTAATTTAACCACTTGCCAACCGCCTCACATCTCTATACGTCAACAGAGCGGCACGGGCAGGCAAAATCACGTACCTGGTACGTGATTGCCTTCCCGCGGGCGGGGGGTCCAATCGGACCCCCCCCCCGGTGCCAGCGGCGGTCGGCATTTGTCTAGGAGCGATCAGAGATGAGGGGGAGGCCATCCGATCGTGGCCCCCCCCTCGCGATCGCTCCCAGCCAATGAGAAACATCCCCTGCCTGTGTATAGTACACACAGGCAGAGGATGTGATGTCATCTCTCCTCGGCTTGGCAGTTTCCGTTCCGACGCCGAGGAGAGAAGACATCCGAGTAAGTGTAAAACACTACACAACACAGTAGAACATGCCAGGCACACTAAACACCCCCGATCCCCCCCCGATCGCCCCCCGATCCCCCCCCAATCACCCCCCCCCCGTCACAAACTGACACCAAGCTGTTTTTTTTTTTTTTTCCTGATTACTGATTGGTGTCAGTTTGTGACAGTTAGAAGTGGTAGGGCAGTGAGTATTAGCCCCCTGTAGGTCTAGGGTACCCTCTTAACCCCCCCCTAATAAAGTTTTAACCCCTTGATCCCCCGCCCGTCACCAGTGTCGCTAAGCAATCATTTTTCTGATCGCTGTATTAGTGTCGCTGGTGACGCTAGTTAGGGAGGTAAATATTTAGGTTCGCCGTCAGCGTTTTATAGCGACAGGGACCCCCATATACTACCTAATAAATGTTTTAACCCCTTGATTGCCCCCTAGTTAACCCTTTCACCACTGATCACTGTATAACCGTTACGGGTGACGCTGGTTAGTTTGTTTATTTTTTATAGTGTCAGGGCACCCGCCGTTTATTACCGAATAAAGGTTTAGCCCCCCGATCGCCCGGCGGTGATATGCGTTGCCCCAGGCAGCGTCAGATTAGCGCCAGTACCGCTAACACCAACGCACGCAGCATACGCCTCCCTTAGTGGTATAGTATCTAAACGGATCAATATCTGATCCGATCAGATCTATACTAGCGTCCCCAGCAGTTTAACGCATAACTGCAGTGTTCGCAGAGTCAGGCCTGATCCCTGCGATCGCTAACAGTTTTTTTGGTAGCTTTTTGGTGAAATGGCAAGCACCAGCCCCAGGCAGCGTCAGATTAGCGCCAGTAGCGCTAACACCCACGCACCGTACACCTCCCTTAGTGGTATAGTATCTGAACGCATCAATATCTGATCCGATCAGATCTATACTAGCGTCCCCAGCAGTATACTAGCGTCCCCAGCAGTTTAGGATTCTCAAAAATGCAGTGTTAGCGGGATCAGCCCAGATACCTGCTAGCACCTGCGTTTTGCCCCTCCGCCCGTCCCAGCCCAGCCCACCCAAGTGCAGTATCGATCGATCACTGTCACTTACAAAACACTTAACGCATAACTGCAGCGTTCGCAGAGTCAGGCCTGATCCCTGCGATCGCTAACAGTTTTTTTGGTAGCGTTTTGGTGAACTGGCAAGCGCCAGCGGCCTAGTACACCCCGGTCGTAGTCAAACCAGCACTGCAGTAACACTTGGTGACGTGGCGAGTCCCATAAGTGCAGCTCAAGCTGGTGAGCACAAGTAGTGTCCCGCTGCCACCAAGAAGACGAACACAGGCCCGTCGTGCCCATAGTGCCCTTCCTGCTGCATTCGCCAATCCTAATTGGGAAACCACCGCTTCTGCAGCGCCCGTACTTCCCCCATTCACATCCCCAACCAAATGCAGTCGGCTGCATGAGAGGCATTTTCTTTATGTCCTCCCGAGTACCCCTACCCAACGAACCCCCCCAAAAAAGATGTTGTGTCTGCAGCAAGCGCGTATATAAGCGTGACACCCGCTATTATTGTCCCTCCTGTCCTGACAATCCTGGTCTTTGCATTGGTGAATGTTTTGAACGCTACCATGCACTAGTTGAGTATTAGCGTAGGGTACAGCATTGCACAGACTAGGCACACTTTCACAGGGTCTCCCAAGATGCCATCGCATTTTGAGAGACCCGAACCTGGAACCGGTTACAGTTATAAAAGTTACAGTTACAAAAAAAAGTGTAAAAAAAAAACAAAAAACACAAACAAAAATTAAAAAAAATAAATAGTTGTCGTTTTATTGTTCTCTCTCTCTCTATTCTCTCTCTATGGTTCTGCTCTTTTTTACTGTATTCTATTCTGCAATGTTTTATTGTTATTATGTTTTATCATGTTTGCTTTTCAGGTATGCAATTTTTTATACTTTACTGTTCACTGTGCTTTATTGTTAACCATTTTTTTGTCTTCAGGTACGCCATTCACGACTTTGAGTGGTTATACCAGAATGATGCCTGCAGGTTTAGGTATCATCTTGGTATCATTCTTTTCAGCCAGCGGTCGGCTTTCATGTAAAAGCAATCCTAGAGGCTAATTAGCCTCTAGACTGCTTTTACAAGCAGTGGGAGAGAATGCCCCCCCCACCGTCTTCCATGTTTTTCTCTGGCTCTCCTGTCTCAATAGGGAACCTGAGAATGCAGCCGGTGATTCAGCCAGCTGACCATAGAGCTGATCAGAGACCAGAGTGGCTCCAAACATCTCTATGGCCTAAGAAACCGGAAGCTACGAGCATTTTATGACTTAGATTTCGCCGGATGTAAACAGCGCCATTGGGAAATTGGGGAAGCATTTTTTCACACCGATCTTGGTGTGGTCAGATGCTTTGAGGGCAGAGGAGAGATCTAGGGTCTAATAGACCCCAATTTTTTCAAAAAAGAGTACCTGTCACTACCTATTGCTATCATAGGGGATATTTACATTCCCTGAGATAACAATAAAAATTATAAAAAAAAAAAAAAAAAATGAAAGGAACAGTTTAAAAATAAGATAAAAAAGCAAAAAAATAATAAAGAAAAAGAAAAAAAAAAAAAAAAAAAGCACCCCTGCCCCCCCTGCTCTCGTGCTAAGGCGAACGCAAGCGTCGGTCTGGCGTCAAATGTAAACAGCAATTGCACCATGCATGTGAGGTGTCACCGCGAATGTCAGATCGAGGGCAGTCATTTTAGCAGTAGACCTCCTCTGTAAATCTAAAGTGGTAACCTGTAAAGGCTTTTAAAGGCTTTTAAAAATGTATTAATTTTGTTGCCACTGCACGTTTGTGCGCAATTTTAAAGCATGTCATGTTTGGTATCCATGTACTCGGCCTAAGATCATCTTTTTTATTTCATCAAACATTTGGGCAATATAGTGTGTTTTAGTGCATTAAAATTTAAAAAAGTGTGTTTTTTCCACAAAAAATGCGTTTGAAAAATCGCTGCGCAAATACTGTGTGAAAAAAAAAAATGAAACACCCACCATTTTAATCTGTAGGGCATTTGCTTTAAAAAAATATATAATGTTTGGGGGTTTAAAGTAATTTTCTTGCAAAAAAATATAATTTTTTCATGTAATCAAAAAGTGTCAGAAAGGGCTTTGTCTTCAAGTGGTTAGAAGAGTGAGTGATGTGTGACATAAGCTTCTAAATGTTGTGCATAAAATGCCAAGACAGTTCAAAACCCCCCCAAATGACCCCATTTTGGAAAGTAGACACCCCAAGCTATTTGCTGAGAGGCATGTCGAGTCCATGGAATATTTTATATTGTGACACAAGTTGCAGGAAAGAGACAAATTTTTTTTTTTTTTTTTTTTTTTTGCACAAAGTTGTCACTAAATGATATATTGCTCAAACATGCCATGGGGATATGTGAAATTACACCCCAAAATAAATTCTGTTGCTTCTCCTGAGTATGGGGATACCACATGTGTGGGACTTTTTGGGAGCCTAGCCGCGTACGGGACCCCGAAATCCAAGCACCGCCTTCAGGCTTTCTAAGGGCGTAAATTTTTGAATTCACTCTTCACTGCCTATCACAGTTTCGGAGGCCATGGAATGCCCAGGTGGCACAAAACCCCTCCAAATGACCCCATTTTGGAAAGTAGACACCCCAAGCTATTTGCTGAGAGGTATAGTGAGTATTTTGCAGACCTCTCTTTTTGTCACAAAGTTTTGAAAATTGAAAAAAGAAAAAAAAAAAATTTTTTCTGGTCTTTCTTCATTTTCAAAAACAAATGAGAGCTGCAAAATACTCACCATGCCTCTCAGCAAATAGCTTGGGGTGTCTACTTTCCAAAATGGGGTCATTTGGGGGGGGGGTTTGTGCCATCATGGCATTTTATCGCCTTCAAAACTGTGATAGGCAACGAGGAGTGAAATCAAAAATTTATGCCCTTAGAAATCCTGAAGGGGGTGCTTGTTTTTTGGGGCCCCGTACGCGGCTAGGCTCCCAAAAAGTCCCACACATGTGGTATCCCCGTACTCAGGAGAAGCAGCTGAATGTATTTTGGGGTGCAATTCCACATATGTCCATGGCCTGTGTGATCAATATATCATTTAGTGACAACTTTTTGTAAATTTTTTTTTTTTTTTGTCATTATTCAGTCACTTGGGACAAAAAAAATAAATATTCAATGGGCTCAACATGCCTCTCAGCAATTTCCTTGGGGTGTCTACTTTCCAAAATGGGGTCATTTAGGGGGGTTTTGTACTGCCCTGCCATTTTAGCACCTCAAGAAATGACATAGGCAGTCATAAACTAAAAGCTGTGCAAATTCCAGAAAATGTACCCTAGTTTGTAGACGCTATAACTTTTGCGCAAACCAATAAATATACGCTTATTGACATTTTTTTTACCAAAGACATGTGGCCGAATACATTTTGGCCTAAATGTATGACTAAAATTGAGTTTATTGGATTTTTTTTATAACAAAAAGTAGAAAATATCATTTTTTTTCAAAATTTTCGGTCTTTTTCCGTTTATAGCGCAAAAAATAAAAACGGCAGAGGTGATCAAATACCATCAAAAGAAAGCTCTATTTGTGGGAAGAAAAGGACGCAAATTTTGTTTGGGTACAGCATTGCATGACCGCGCAATTAGCAGTTAAAGCGACGCAGTGCCGAATTGTAAAAAGTGCTCTGGTCAGGAAGGGGGTAAAACCTTCCGGGGCTGAAGTGGTTAAGGACATCCTTAACAGGTGTACTCACTTTGAAGTTCTGTCTCTATATTGGGTGAACTTGCATTTTGTGTGTTTCATGGACTGTGCATGTGTTTTTAATTGCCTCATTAGCACGCAAACCTATGTTATATAAAGCTTGCAGATAGCATTCTTTACCTCGCCCTGCAAAGAGGTAAGATTGTGTGTGGGGCCGTCAAGAGAGTACATTTGTATCCTTATAGAGTTTGAAACACATGTATTTTCTCTTTGTATTTTGTTTATTATGTCTTTGCAAAACAGATGTGTTTTAGAGCAAGTTTTTTTTTACTTTGGTTTATTGTATTTTTTTTGGGGGGGGGGGATATTTTCCCCTGAAATATTTTTGATGTTGTCAATGTGTGTCGTTTGTAGGTTGTTTCACTTTGATTTAACTGTCTGTGCTGCATTATTTTGCAAAATCTTCCTCAAGATGTTGTGACTAATTAATGTTTAAATCCTTAATATCCATTTGTGGGCACAGTCCTTTAACTCCTTTTAATTTCCTTTGCAAAATGGTCAGACCTAAAAACCATATCCTGTGTCTCAAATTAACATACATGTTTTTTTTTTGCTTTCCTTGCTCTGTTCTAAGTCCTGTTTTGTTGACCAATAAAATTTGTAGCAAATTTTTGTTTTATGTGTTTTGTTAATTTTCATGCAACAGATTTCCCAGCTGCAGCTTAACTAGGCTGATTGGCATGGCTAAACAAAAAAAGGTGTGATTTGTCTAAAAGCTAATTGCTGTTCACACCCAAAAAGAAGAAAAAAAGCAAAGTCCCTGAGCTTGCCCAGACCAACCCAAATGCAGCTAGCACAAAATAAGCCACCCCCCTGTCCAAAATTAAGCACATCATCCAGAATGCTATAAAATTACAAATGGGACAAACACCCCCCGGTCCAGGGGGGCAAACAAAGAGCCTAACATGGGCAAAAGTTATACAACAAATACCATTGCAGTCTATGGGAACTGACTTGTGAATTTTGCTAGTCCCCACTAGGCTGGCTTATCTTCTAGTTATTGTCCTTAAAATGGGTATGGGGGCCCAGGGCCCACCCTGACAGACATATATCAATGTCACCAATTTGGATATTGATATATTGGGACATTAAAAGCTAGTAAATTGGGGGGGAGGGGGGGCTTACTCTGCCAGTAAAGTGGTGCATCTGTAGAATGTATCCAAAATGCTGCTTCAAAGATGTATGGCTTTAGAGAAAAGTTACAAATCTACATCACAGCTCCAAGACTTTAACACAACAAAAAATAGCCTGCCCCCCCCCCCCCCCCCACAATACATACAAGGTCATTTGGGTCTGTTAAGGTTTAAAATGAGAAACCCCACGTGAAAAATACCACCCCAAACGAAAAAAATATTTTACCCCTCCCAAACACTAACCAACTCCTAGCTAAACACACAGCCAGCCAGCCCATGAAAGGGGGTGGATGCTTGGGGGCAGAAGGGGCTTGGGCACCCCAAAAGTCAATCACCTTGTTCCCATATTCAGGGACACAAGGGCCTCTTCCACACAACCCTAGGCTGGGGTTGTGGGGGGCTGCAGACAGGGGGCTTTACAGAATGTGGAAAGCCCCTTTAAACTAGTGAGTACAAGGTGCTTTGTGGTTGGTATTGGGCTGAGCCCAACATGCCCCAAAGGCATGTTGAGTGCATGTGGCCTTGTATGGTTCAGGAGGAGGTTGGGCTATCGCTCTTCTCGCCCCTTTCCTAGCTGGCCCTGTTATATCCTCTGAAAAAGGATGTGGTTTGGATTGGTTAAGGCAGCTCACAGCCTTTTGAGAATGGAGTGGAGTGTGGAGTTCCCCTTTAAAAGCAAAAGCTAGCCCATGGAAATCCAAGGGGTTAGAGGGAGAGACGAGTATTGTAGAATGGGGTGTGGAGTTCCCCTTTAAAAGCAAAGGTTAGCCCATGGAAATCCAAGGGGTTAGAGGGGGAGACCAGAGCATTGGAGAATGGAGTGTGGAGTTCCTTTAAAAGCAAAAGCTAGCCCAAAGAAATCATATGCATTAGAGCGGGAAGGTTAAATGCCCTTTTAGGAGGAGCAAGAGTCTTTTTTCCTTGTCAAAAGAAGTTTATTGAGTATACAATGTTATAAAGATACATAAAGTAAGTTTACAAGGATCTATAAAGTAAGCTCATTGTTTTACAGTAGGGTTTATATAGGTAAATATCATGAAATTTCAAATATTAAACATTGGGTTCACGTAAACCTAAATTAAAGATATATATCATTTCCTTAGTTACTTTTGTAGGTATTTAAATGATTTATACCTACTATACATATTGTTTACAAGTAGAGTGTATATAGGTCAAATAAATTCTGATAATGAGCTTTAATCGTAAGGTGGAGAAAAGGAAAGAGAAAGAAGAAAAAGGGTTGAAAGGTAGAGGTATGGTCCACAAGGTTGTCCCGCTCGTCAGCTTATTATTCTTTTTAGTTCTCTTTGAAGCCTTAGAATGGGTGTCTCTGTAAGTCATTTAATCTGTTACCATGGCAACAGGACAGAGTCATTGAAGTTTGACAGGAACTGTTGTTTTATCCAAGGATGCCAAAGTTTTTCAAATTTTGGAATTTGATTTTGATCGATGGCTACCATCTTAGCATGGGACATTGTATTATTCATTCTGTGAATTGTTTCTGCTAGTACCAATGTAGGAGATTTCCATGCCTTGGCCACTGTTTGTTTTGCAGCCGTTATTAGTTGGATCATAAGTTTGAATTGAGAGAGTGTTAACCATTCCGGTTTTAGATTAAGTAAAGTTAAATATGGATCTGGTTGTATTATTTTTTTAAATATTTTAGATGCAATCATGAAGACTTCCTTCCAGAAGGTTTGGATTACTGGGCACGTCCACCATATGTGTAAATATGTGCCTATTTCTGGGCATCCTCGAAAACAAAGAGCTGAGGTATTAGGTGAATATTTTGCCACTCTAGCGGGTACAAGATACCAGCGAGTTAGGACTTTATAATTTGTCTCCAGTGCTAAGATGTTGGGTGAAGATGACTTAGATGTGAGCCATATGTTAGACCAGTCCGTGTCTTCTAAAGTTCGTCCCAGGTCCTCCTCCCACCTCTGAACGTAAGAGGGTCTATTAAGATTTGCTACTCCATATAATTGATTATAAAGTGATGAAATTGTACCTTTAGCAAATGGATCTTTTGTACAGATTGATTCAAAAATGGATAATTGGGATAATGGTGTATCCCCCTTTAGGAATGGTGTATAGAAATTTTTGATTTGGAGATATCTAAATATCTCAGAGTTTGGTAGATCATATTTTTCTCTAAGCGATGGGAATGAAAGGAATGATTTAGATGCTATGAAGTCATTTAGTGTCTGAATGCCTGATGTTGTCCAAGCTTTAAAAGAATTTGGGTAGATCCATGCCGGATAAAAGGCCGGATTTCTGATAAAAGAAAGGAGAGGATTGTGTGGAGATTGTAACTGATATTTGGTTTTTAGTTTATCCCAGAGAGATAAGAAGTGTTTAGTTATGGGATTATGAATTTTAAAGCGGTCTTTAGGATCAAGCCATAATAAATTTGATATTAATAGAGGGTCATTTTCTGAAGCCTCTATAAATACCCATAATGGGATTTCCTGTTTTGCATGGTATTTGGACAGACTGGCCAAATGTGCTGCTCTGTAGTAGTTAGTAAAATTAGGGTATCCCAGGCCTCCTTTATTTTTGGGAAGATGTAGTGTGTGTATAGGTATACGTGGTTTAGAAGAGCCCCATATAAACGAAGTTGCTCTTTTTTGTACTATTCTCAAAAAATAGGAAGGAATTGGAATAGGGAGGACTCTGAATAGATAAAGCAATTTGGGTAGAATAGTCATTTTGATTGCATTAATCTTCCCTATCCAGGATAAAGGAAGTTGCGACCATTGTTTTATTAGATTTGTGATCTGTCTTAATACAGGAGGATAATTGGTTGAGAATAAGTCAGAATGAGATGCTGTTAAATGAATTCCAAGATATGGGATTGATTTTTCTGCCCATGTGAATGGGAGTGCAGCCCTAGCCGGGATCAATTCCATGTTTGTGAGTGAAATATTAAGCACTAGGCATTTCTTAGGATTAATCATAAGGCCGGATAGGGCTGCAAACCCATCAGGAGCTGGTATTAAGTTAGGACCAGAGACCTGTGGTGATGATAGGAAAAGTAATATATCGTCTGCAAATATACATAATTTGTGTGTAATACCTCCTACTTCAATGCCAGTTATAGTTTGGTTTGTTCTGATGTATTGGGCCATGGGTTCGAGTATAAGGGCAAATAATAAGGGAGATAATGGGCAACCCTGTCGGGTACCTCTTTCGATATTAAAGGCTTCAGATTTGTATCCAGCATATTTTATATAGGCTTTGGGTTTATTATATAATGCTTTGATCCATGTTAAAAAGTGGGGTCCAAAACACCATTTTTGTAATGAATATTGCATATATTGCCAGGATACTGTGTCAAATGCCCTCTTAATATCGAGAGATAGAAAACATAAAGGGATTTTCCGTTTTTTAGCAATATGTGCCAATAACACTGCCCTGCGTATATTATCGCCTGCCTGTCTATTTGGCATGAAGCCTACTTGATCTCTATGTATTAATTTTCCTATAATGCTATTGAGGCGTTTTGCTATTATTTTTCCTAATAATTTAATATCGAGGTTTAACAGAGAGATAGGCCGATAATTCACACAGGAAGTATCATCAGAAAGGGGTTTTGGGATCATACAAACAATTGCCATTAGTGTTTCTTGCCGAAAAGAATGTCCATCTAGAAGTTTGTTAAAAGTTTCAGTGAGAATGGGAGAGAGTATTTCTGAGAATGTTTTATAGTATAAAGCCGAGTAGCCGTCTGGGCCTGGTCTTTTGTTAAGTTTTAGGTCTTTTATGGCGTTAGCAACTTCATCTATAGTTATAAGCTCATCCAAACTGCTTTTTTGATTCTGAGATAACTCAGGTAAGGTTATTTTTGAGAAGAAGGATTCAGCCTCTGTAGGATTAAATTCATTGTTTGTCTTGTATAAAGTTGCGAGATGTGAGTGAAATTTATGGACTATTTTAACTGGATTACAAGTGTAAACATTTTTTGATAATTTCAAACGTATTGGTTTGAAAGATTTGTTAGTTGAATTTAATGCCCGAGCCAAATATGTACCTGGTTTGTTTGTATTCATGTAGAAATTGTGTTTGGAGCGTTTGAGGGATTTATCAACTGACTCAGTGAGAAATAGATCGTATTCCAATCTAGATTTTTCCAGATGAGATTTTGTACTCTGAGATGGATTATCTTGAAATGATATGTAGGCTGCATTAAAATTGAGTTCTAGTTTTTTTGCTAGATTTTTGCGTTCCCGTTTAAATAGTGCCATTTGTCTTTGTATTGTACCACGCAAGACAGGCTTATGAGCTTCCCACAGTGTTATTGGGGAGATGTCTGTTGTATTATTAATTGATATGTATTCCTTTAAAGCTTGTTCAATGGCCATCTGATGTAGTGGGTGTTTGAGCATTATGTCCGGTAAGTACCACGTTGGGTCATGCGCTTTTGGTATGGCTGAGGCTATAGTAGTGTATACTGCATTATGGTCAGACCACGGAATCGGAATTATATCTGATGCAATAATTTCTGGTATCATTCCTATTGTTAGAAAAATATGATCTATTCTGGTGAAGGTTTGATGAGGGTGCGAGAAATAAGTGAATTTCTTTTTCATTGGGTTACTTTCTCTCCATGAATCTACCAGATTGTATTTGGAAAGAAGTTGAGAAAAAGGTAATCTAGAGGTTATTTTGGATGGTGTAAAAGGTGATTTATCTAGAAATGGGAGGAGGACCTGGTTCGAATCCCCACACATTATCACTGTTCCTATTTTGTGTGTATTAATCACTTGTAATATATGTGAGAGGAATGGTGTAGGTTGTTTGTTAGGAGCGTAGTAGGAAATCACCGTGATTGCTGTATCCATTATATAACCCATGAGTATCAGGTATCTACCTTCTGGGTCTTTAATTTCTGATGATAAGGTGAATGGTGTGGATCGGTGAAATGCAATTAGAGTTCCCCTTTGCTTGGTACAGGCAGAAGCCGTGTAAATTTGTTGATAAAAAGGAGAAATATATTGAAATATATATATATAGAATCTTTGGTGAAGTGTGTTTCTTGGAGGCATACTATGTGAGCCTTCTTGTTATGGAAAGTACGGAAGGCTTTGGTCCTTTTTTGAGGGACATTTATTCCCTGAACATTCAGGGAAAGTATATTCAGTGGTGCCATGGCAATAGATCAAATAGTTTTGACTTACTTTTTGTTATGCAGAGCTGACTGCGCAGATCAACCTGTGTGGACTGAAGAGATGAATAGATAGAAAAGAAACCAGTGAATTCTGGAGTAAAGAGTAAACAAAAAACATATGAGATTAGATGATACATTGTATAAATTATTTTTTGCAAGTAATCACAATTTACCCGTGAAAGAGAATAAATATCTCTCTCAGGGGAATAAGTGCCTTCGTCACACTCCCACATAATATGGTTGGGAGAATGAGGAGGGCTAATGGGGGTACACGGATCTTCCGCTTACAGGAGAGAAGTGCTATGTCAAAAGACATCAAAATGATGTTTCATTAATTTGAGTGCAGAATATAGTTTTTGTTGAAATTATTTATTCCAGGGTGGTTGTATATGGTTAGTCTTGCCCTAGGCTAAATAATTCAGTTAGAAAGGTACTGTTAATAACTTTGGTATTGATGAAGATAGTTTGAATTATTTTGGGATTTTAACCCTTTTTAGAGTAAACAATTACATATTTTATTCATATGTAACTGTTTAGATATGTTAACTCATAAAATCGAGGTTGTATTGCTTCAGATTAGAATAAACAAAAACATAATTCTAGGAACTAGTTAGGTAATAATATATTTGTTCTAAGAAAAGAAAGAAAAAGCTTCCATTACTTCTGGATTATTGAACATATTTGTCCTAAAAAGTAATAAATCTATTGTTATTACCTGATAATATATAACTGAACAAAAATTTCCTTATTTCACTTATATATTCTAAGGCTATATGAATCAGAAGTAATAAGAAATATAACTGGAATGTAACATGATCCCACACAGTGTGTGACTATCAGAATGCAGTTACATTCAGTTATAAATATAGGTTTTTTATAGAGAACCATCTCTTAGTATAATAAATGAAGAGATATCAGGAATTAGGATGTCAGTCCATTGAATCTTCTTGGTCCATGGATGATGTGGCATAACGGCCTCTTTTGTGAGAATGATGATTCCCACTTTGTTCTGAAATTTTCTGGGTGCTGCCTGAAGGTGAAGATGATGCCATTCTTCTGCGTGTGGGAGTGTTGCTGCTTGTGGGTTCTGTCAGATTTAATTTTAAAAGGGTTTGTTGTAGTTCATCTGCTGATCTGCTTCTGTAAATTGTACCTTGGTAGTTAAATCTGACTGAAAAGGGGAAGCCCCATTGATACATAATGTTGTGGCGTTGCAGTTCCATTAGTTGGGGTTGTTAGTAAAGTTCCTCACATCACCCCATAATATTGGCACCTCCATCTTCTGTTAATATTGAATTGAAGATGCCGTGCACCATGTCCATAGTGGCGCACAGATTGCATTCTCCCGTGCGCCGAGATCGTTATAGAAAAATGGGGGATTCACGCTCTGTTCTGGGCGCACAGTTTTGTAAATATGAAAATGTGTGTTGTGCCTCGCTGTGCGCCTCTACTGATGGCGCATGGCTTTCATGAATCAGCCCCATAGTTTGTAGACGCAATAACTTTTGCACAAACCAAGCAATGTACGCTTATTGCGATTCTTTTTACCTAAAATATGTAGAATATATATCGGCCAAAACTGATGAATACATTTTTTTTTATATATTTTTTTGGATATGTATTATAGCAAAAAGTTAACAAAAACATTTCTTTGCAAATTTGTTGCTCTTTGTTTATAGTGCAAAAAATAAAAACTGCAGAGGTGATCAAATACCACCAAAGGAAAGCTCTATTTGTGGGAAAAAAAGGACATCAATTTTGTTTGGATACAACATCGCACAACCGCGCAATTCTCAGTTAAAATGACGCAGTGCCATATTGCAAAAAATGGCCTGGTCATTAGGGGGCAAATACTTCCCGTCCTTAAGTGGTTAACTTGTAAACAAGTAGTTTGAAAAATAGACCTGGCCCTTAAGTGGTTAAAGTATGTAATTTGGCCCCCGTATCACTTGAAATACCTGGCTGATGCTGCCTGGCTATACCCTCCCCCCTGTAAACTGACCATGGTGTATCATGGCTGCTGAGCCCTGACAGTGTTCAGTTTATGTGCTTCTGTCTCCCTCTGTCCTCCTCCCCCTCCCCTCCCTGCCTGTCAGCTCTCACTAGCGCCCTCTGCTACAAAACTATGTGATCTTTATACCATCCCCATTGTTAGATAACAACATACAGTGGGGATGGAAAGTATTCAGACCCCCTTAAATTTTTCACTCTTTGTTATATTGCGGCAATTTGCTAAAATCATTTAAGTTCATTTTTTTCCTCATTAATGTACACACAGCACCCCATATTGAGAGAAAAACACAGAATTGTTGAAATTTTGGCAGATTTATTAAAAAAGAAAAACTGAAATATCACATGGTCCTAAGTATTCAGACCCTTTGCTCAGTATTTAGTAGAAGCACCCTTTTGATATAATACAGCCATGAGCCTTTTTGGGAAAGATGCAACAAGTTTTTCACACCTGAATTTGGGGATCCTCTGCCATTCCTCCTTGCAGATCCTCTCCAGTTCTGTCAGGTTGGATGGTAAACGTTGGTGGACAGCCATTTTTAGGTCTCTCCAGAGATGCTCAATTGGGTTTAAGTCAGGGCTTTGGCTGGGCCATTCAAGAACAGTCAGAGTTGTTGTGAAGCCACTCCTTCGTTATTTTAGCTGTGCTTAGGGTCATTGTCTTGTTGGAAGGTAAACCTTTGGCCCAGTCTGAGGTCCTGAGCACTCTGGAGAAGGTTTTCGTCCAGGATATTGGCTGCATTCATCTTTCCCTCAATTGCAACCAGTCGTCCTGTCCCTGCAGCTGAAAAACACCCCCACAGCATGATGCTGCCACCACCATGCTTCACTGTTGGGACTGTATTGGACAGGTGATGAGCAGTGCCTGGTTTTCTCCACACATACTGCTTAGAATTAAGGACAAAAAGTTCTATCTTGGTCTCATCAGACCAAAGAATGTTATTTATCACCATCTTGGAGTCCTTCAGGTGTTTTTTTAGCAAACTCCATGCGGGCTTTCATGTGTCTTGCACTGAGGAGAGGCTTCCGTCGGGCCACTCTGCCATGATGCCCCGACTGGTGGAGGGCTGCAGTGATGGTTGACTTTCTACAACTTTCTCCCATCTCCCGACTGCATCTCTGGAGCTCTGCCACAGTGATCTTTGGGTTCTTCTTTACCTCTCTCACCAAGGCTCTTCTCCCCCGATAGCTCAGTTTGGCCTGACGGCCAGCTCTAGGAAGAGTTCTGGTCGTCCCAAACATCTTCCATTTAAGGATTATGGAGGCCACTGTGCTCTTAGGAACCTTAAGTGCAGCAGAATTTTTTTTGTAACCTTGGCCAGATCTGTGCCTTGCCACAATTCTGTCTCGGAGCTCTTCAGGCAGTTCCTTTGACCTCATGATTCTCATTTGCTCTGACATGCACTGTGAGCTGTAAGGTCTTATATAGACAGGTGTGTGGCTTTCCTAATCAAGTCCAATCAGTATAATCAAACACAGCTGGACTCAAATGAAGGTGTAGAACCATCTCAAGGATGATCAGAAGAAATGGACAGCACCTGAGTTAAATATATGAGTGTCACAGCAAAGGGTCTGAATAGTTAGGACCATGTAATATTTCAGTTTTTCTTTTTTAAGAAATCTGCAAAAATGTCAACAATTCTGTGTTTTTCTGTCAATATGGGGTGCTGTGTGTACATTAATGAGGAAAAAATTAACTTAAATGATTTTAGCAAATGGCTGCAATATAACAAAGAGTGAAAAATTTAAGGGGGTCTGAATACTTTCCGTCCCCACTGTATATCCTATTGCCCGTGCTTTATAAAAAAAAAGCTGATTTCTACCCGATTTCACAACACCTCCCGGAGCTCATGTGATTCCCGGCTCTCTCCTCCTCACCTCCCCGGCTGATGTCAGCGGGACTTCATGGCCCCGCTCGCTGGAGCTATAAGACAGTTAGAGAAGAGTTGGGAGTCACGTGAGTGACAGGAGGCGCTGTGAAATCGTCTTTTTATTTATAAAGCACAGGCACTAGGACACAGGTTGTTATCTAACAGAATTGATGATATAAAGATCACATAGTGGCTTAACAACCACTTTAATCATAGATGTAAAAAGAAGATATAAGAGTGGTGCGCTTATTCAGTAATGTGACATGAATTAATATACTTAAAGAATGAACATATGTATCCAAAACATACAAATAAATAAATGTGAATCAAAGTCCAACTAAAGCCCAATGGTAGGAGTCAGATCATATCCAAATATTGACTGTTATATTTATGAATTGGCTGCTCACCTCCAAAAATGACCCAAAGGTCAAACAGGGCTCATCAGATAGTCAGATAAGAAATCCTGCTGATAGATCGGTAAAGACATCCAGGTCCCAAGCGAAGACGGAGAACTACGTCCAGATCTTAGTATCAACACATCTTGGGAAACCCCTTGTAAAGCATGCTATCCCTGAGAAAGTCACATGACCAGTGACGCAATGCGTCGGGTGGAGCCTTGTGATGTCATTTCCGGTGGCGTTTTACGGAAGTGCGGTGAGGAGGTGAGTGTGTCACTACTCCCATTGTTTCTTACTGCAATTTTTATTCTTACTTGATGTAAGCAGCTTCTTTTACTTAATAAATTTACTTTTTATTTGGCAATATTGCACTATGGCTGTTCTTTGTTTCCTTTGAGCGCCATTTATACAAGTCCCATTTCTTGGAGCGAGCTGTTTCTGCTACATATGGAGTTTTCCAAGATGTGTTGATACTAAGATCTGGACGTAGTTCTTAGTTTGCGCTTGGGACCTGGATGTCTTTACAAATCCATCAGCAGGATTTCTTATCTGACTGTCTGATGAGCCTTGTTTGACCTTTGGGTCATTTTTGGAGCTGAGTGGCCAATTCATAAATATAACAGTCGACGATTGGATTGATGTGCTGTCTGTTTTTTCTTCTATCAAGTTACCCCTATGACATTTTTATCTTTATATGATCCGACACCTACCATTGGGTTTTAGTTGGACTTTTCTTCACATTTCTTTATTGGTATATTTTGGATACTTATTATGTTCATTCTCTAAGTATATTAATTCATGTGAAAATGTCCAAATTGGGCCCAATTAGCCATGTTCCTTCCCCGGTGTCATGTGACTTGTTAGTGTTACAAGGTATCATGTGTGAAGGGGGAGCAGGTGTGTTATATTTGGTGTTATCGCTCTTACTCTCTCATACTGATCACTGGAAGTTCAACATGGCACCTCATGGCAAAGAACTCCCTGAGGATCTGAAGAAAAGAATTGTTGCTCCACATGAAGAGGGCCTAGGCTATAAGAAGATTGCCAAGACCCTGCAACTGAGATGCAGCATGGTGGCCAAGACCATACAGTGGTTTATTAGGACAGGTTCCATTCAGAAGATACCTCGCCATGGTGGACCAAAGAAGTTGAGTGCACATGCTCAGCATCATATCCGGAGGTTGTCTTTGGGAAATAGACGTATGAGTGCTGCCAGCATTGCTGCAGAGGTTGAAGGGGTGGGGGGTCAGCCTGTCAGTGCCCAGACCATACGCCACACACTTCATCAAATTGGTCTGCATGGCTGTCATCCCAGAAGGAAGCCTCTTCTAAAGATGATGCACAAGAAAGCCTGCAAACAGTTTGCTGAAGACAAGCAGACTAAGGACATGGATTACTGCAACCATGTCCTTTGGTCTGATGAGACCAAGATAAACCTATTTGGTTCAGATGGTGTCAAGCGTGTGCGGCGGCAACCAGGTGAGGAGTACAAAGACAAGTGTGTCTTGCCTACAGTCAAGCATGGTGGTGGGAGTGTCATGGTCTGGGGCTGCATGAGTGCTGCCGGCACTGGGGAGCTACAGTTCATTGAGCGAACCATGAATGCCAAAATTTACTGTGACATACTGAAGCACAGAACGATTCCCTCCCTTCAGATAATGGCCCGCCCGGCAGTATTCCAACATAACGACCCCAAACACACCTCCAAGGTGAGCACTGCCTTGCTAAAGGAGCTAAGGGTAAAGGTGATGGACTGGCCAAGCATGTCTTCAGATCTAAACCCTAATGAACATCTGTGGGGCATCCTCAAACAGAAGGTGGAGGAGCGCAAGGTCTCTAAAATCCACCAACTCTGTGATGTCATCATGGAGGAGTGGAAGGGGACTCCAGTGGCAACCTGTGAAGCTCTGGTAACTCCATGCCCAAAAGGGTTAAGGCAGTGCTGGAAAATAATGGTGGCCACACAAAATATTGACACTTTGGGCCCAGTTTGGACATTTTCACTTAGGGGTGTACTCACTTTTGTTGCCAGCGGTTTAGACAATAATGGCTGTGTGTTGAGTTATTTTGAGGGGACAACAAATTTACGCTGTTATACAAGCTGTACACTCACTACTTTACATTGTAGCAAATTGTCATTTCTTCAGTGTTGCCACATGAAAAGATATAATAAGATATTTACAAAAATGTGAGGGTGTACTCAATTTTGTGAGATACTGTGTGTGTGTATAGAGATATATATATATATATATATATATATATATATACACAGTGGGGACGGAAAGTATTCAGACCCCCTTACATTTTTCACTCTTTGTTATATTGCAGCCATTTGCTAAAATCATTTAAGTTCATTTTTTTTCCTCATTAATGTACACACAGCACCCCATATTGACAGAAAAGCACATAATTGTTGACATTTTTGCAGATTTCTTAAAAAAGAAAAACTGAAATATCACATGGTCCTAAGTATTCAGACCCTTTGCTGTGACACTCGTATATTTAACTCAGGTGCTGTCCATTTTTTCTGATCATCCTTGAGATGGTTCTACACCTTCATTTGAGTCCAGCTTTGTTTGATTATACTGATTGGACTTGATTAGGAAAGCTACACACCTGTCTATATAAGACCTTACAGCTCACAGTGCATGTCAGAGCAAATGAGAATCATGAGGTCAAAGGAACTGCCTGAAGAGCTCCGAGACAGAATTGTGGCAAGGCACAGATCTGGCCAAGGTTACAAAAAAAAATTCTGCTGCACTTAAGGTTCCTAAGAGCACAGTGGCCTCCATAATCCTTAAATGGAAGATGTTTGGGATGACCAGAACCCTTCCTAGAGCTGGCCGTCCGGCCAAACTGAGCTATCGGGGGAGAAGAGCCTTGGTGAGAGAGGTAAAGAAGAACCCAAAGATCACTGTGGCTGAGCTCCAGAGATGCAGTGGGGAGATGGGAGAAAGTTGTAGAAAGTCAACCATCACTGCAGCCCTCCACCAGTCGGGGCTTTATGGCAGAGTGGCCCAACGGAAGCCTCTCCTCAGTGCAAGACACATGAAAGCCTGCATGGAGTTTGCCAAAAAAAAAAACATCTGAAGGACTCCAAGATGGTGAGAAATAAGATTCTTCGGTCTGATGAGACCAAGATAGAACTTTTTGGCCTTAATTCTAATTCTGGGCCGAAGGTTTACCTTCCAACAGGACAGTGACCCTAGGCACACAGCTAAAATAACTAAGGAGTGGCTTCACAACAACTCTGTGACTGTTCTTGAATTGCCCAGCCAGAGCCCTGACTTAAACCCAATTGAGCATCTCTGGAGATACCTAAAAATGGCTCTCCAACAACGTTTACCATCCAACCTGACAGAACTGGAGAGGATCTGCAAGGAGGAATGGCAGAGGATCCCCAAATCCAGGTGTGAAAAACTTGTTGCATCTTTCCCAAAAAAACTCATGGCTGTATTAGATCAAAAGGGTGCTTCTACTAAATATGAATACTTAGGACCATGTGATATTTCAGTTTTTCTTTTTTAATAAATCTGCAAAAATGTCAACAATTCTGTGTTTTTCTGTCAATGTGGGGTGCTGTGTGTACATTAATGAGGAAAAAAAATGAACTTAAATGATTTTAGCAAATGGCTGCAATATAGCAAAGAGTGAAAAATTTAAGGGGGTCTGAATACTTTCCGTCCCCCACGATAGATAGATAGATAGATAGATAGATAGATAGATAGATAGATAGATAGATAGATAGATAGATAGATAGATAGATAGATAGATAGATAGATAGATAGATAGATAGATAGAGCTTGCTGCACTCCAAACGATAAACCTAAATATGTGCTAATGAAAGTATTTAAAGTGTGCGTGCGAATAAATTCAGCAGTATGAGTGCAAGTCCACCATCTATTTTGTTATCTGGTGAAAGAGGACATGCAATCAGTAATCCTCCACTGTGACCTCCCTTTGGGCACACTGTCATCTTAAGAAAATGAGGCTTTAGGCCTCAGGACAAAGTTTTCCTGGTGGAAAGGCCCTTTACAGGATAAGGCCACTAGCTCAGAGACCCTCCAACCTGAGGTGAGGGCCACCTTGTGAAAGAGGTCAGACTTATAAATGGCCAAGGCTGAGATTTTCCCCTCAATGGTACTCAAGGCCAGATGTTGGTCTGGACTAGACTAGAGAAAGGACAGGATCCGTCCTTCAGAGTAGTTCTTAAGGTAGAATTATCTAGCCTTGCACTATGCAAAGTATGTTCTCCAGGTGTGATGGTAGACTTTAAATGAAGTTGACTTTCTAGTCTTCAGAAGGATAGGAATGACCTAATCTGATAGGCCTCTGTCTACCAAGACCTGGGCTTCAAAAGCCATGCTGTTAAAGCCAGCAATTGAGAAGAAAGATGGTGGATTGGCCTTTGAGATGGAAGGTACAGTTGATCCAGAAGGTCCCATGAAGAATCCACTACAAGTCTGATTTTTTTCTGAGTACCACGTGAACCTGGGCTAGTTCAATGTGAATCACTGGAATACCCTGTGGATCAGATGAGGGAGAAGCTGTAAAGGAGGAAATGCTCAGACCAGGTTAAACTAAATCCTCTGAATCAATTGATTGGCTACTGTAAAAGTTTAAGGGTCTCTGTACCTACTAACAAGCTTGTCTAGTTTCCTGTTGAATCTGAATGCCAGAAGATCCACTATTAGCGTCCTCCACCTGTGGCAATATGCTTGGAACACACCTGAGTGGAGAGACTATTCCCTGACATCCAGATGCTGACAGCTGAGGAAAGTCGTTTGCAAATTTTCCATGCCTGGGATGTGGATAGTGGACAGGGCTAACACGTGCATCTCAACTTTAAGTTCACTACTTCACTCTCTCAATCAACATTGACTATTTTTAATTATTATGCTCCAAGCATTAGTAAACAAGGTTTATCATATTTACTTGTTTTAAACTTGACAGCTGATCACATGATGTAAACAAAAGATCGGTAATCGTTTTTTTTTTTTACTCACGCTGACAGCGTGAGTAGAAAAAAAAAACGATCACCGGCTTGGATGGAAGAGGCACATCTGCCTCATCAGTGCCACCTACTAGTGCCAATTAAAAGAGCCCACAGTGCCACCTAACAGTGCCCACAGTGCCACCTATCAATGCCCACCTGTAGTGCCAATCAGTGCCACCTGGCAGTGCTGCCCATCACTGCCACCCATCAGTGCCCATCACTGCCACCCATTAGTGCCCGTCACTGCCGCCTATCAGTGCTCATCACTGCCGCCTCATCAGCGTACATCAATGAAGGAGAAAAATGACCCGTTTTAAATTTTTTATAACAAAATATGAAAAAATGAAATTTTTTTTTTTTTAAATTCAGTTTTTTACATTTTTTTAACAAAAAGTAAAAACTGCAGAGGTGATCAAATACTACCAAAAGAAAGCTCTATTTGTGGTGAAAAAATGATAAAAATTTCATTTGGGTACAGTGTTGTATGACCGCGCAATTGTCATTCAAAATGCATCAGCGCTGAAAGCTGAAAATTTGTCTGGATAGGAGGGGGGTTTAAGTGCCCTGTAAGCAAGTGGTTAAGAAGGGTATAGGGGTATTCTCAGCAAAGCACACCCTCCTGCCGGCATGCCTGAGCTAAGGGCAGACAAATTCCAGGAAGTAACTGCAACATGGGGGTGGCAAGCTCAGAACTGGCAGCCCTAGATGTCACTGCTACCTTTAACAGGCGAGAGAGCAGCCCATCCATTAGGGGTGGTGAGGGTAGTGCAGGTAGGCCTAGACAGTTGGTGGTAATAGGGGATTCTTTAATCAGAGCCAGGGCTTGGAATGTGGTGGACTGGGTTTATAAATTACTGGGAGGGGCTGTGCATGACCCAGCTGTCTTGGTCCACGTTGGAACCAATGACCAAATATATGGAAGATGGAGGCTCCTTGAGAACCAATTTAAAGAACTAGGCTATAAGTTGAAGGGAAGGTGATATTTTCTCAAATATTGCCTGTGCCATGTGCAATACAGGAAAAGCAGGGGATTAGAGAATTGAATGCATGGCTAAAGAACTGGTGTAAGAATTAGAGATTTGGGTTTTTAGAGCACTGGGTTGATTTTTCATTGGGGTGCAACCTATATGCTAAAGATGGTTTGCACCTAAATGGAAGGGGGTCTACTGTGCCGGGGGAGAGATTTATGGGAAGGCTGGAGCAGTGTTTAAACTAGAATTGAGGGAGGAGGGTGAATTAGATTATATTGGGGCAGACAGGTCAGACAGGGGTCAGAATGAGGGTGGAATGGGGAAAAGATGGGGGGAGGGCTATGGCAGATGATATGAAGGTTCCCATGTTACAAACAACCATTGGAGATGGTACTATTTGTACTACAATAAAAAATTGTAACATACATGTGCAAAATGTGACAATGAATTAAAGTGTTTGTTCACCAATGCCAGAAGTCTGCCAAGCAAAATAGGTGAGTTGGAAGCTCTGGTGCATGAGGAGAACTATGATTTCATTGGTATTGCTGAATCTTGGCTTCATTCTTCACATGACTGGGCTATTAATATTCTTGGCTATGCTCTCTTTCAGAAAGACAGGGTAAAATGGAGGGGTGGTGGTGTCTGTCGCTATGTGAGAAATGATGAGTGTGAAAGAGGACCTAGTTGATGGAGAGTGTGATGAGTCTGAAGCATTATGGGAGTAACTGTACATGGGTGTGCGTCTTACAAAGATTATCATTGGAGTTTGTTATAGACCTTCCAGTGTTAATGAGGAGGTGGAGACTGAGCTCCTTGCACAGATGGAAAGGGCTGCAAGGGCTGGGACACTGATAATAATGGGAGATTTTAACGACCCGGAAATTGACTGGAGTAATGGCACTGCTGGGACAGTTAAAGGGCAAAAATGTATAGATCTATTACAAGACAATTTTAAGGTCCAGTTTATTGAGGCCCAGACTATGAATAAAGCTCTGCTGGACCTGGTAATCTCAAACCATGCAGAGCTTCATATAAAAGAACATCTGGGTAGCAGTGACCATAACATGATTTCATTTATTGTTAGCTGTAAGCAACAAACATATACGAGAAAGATAAAAACACTTAACTTTAAGGGAGCAAATTTTCCAAGGATGAGGGCTGCTCTCCAAGACTTAGACTGGGAAGGAATATTGGCATCGATTAACACAGAACAGAAATGGGAATTAATCAAAAAGACTGTATGCAAACTCACTGCAAAGCAATTAAGATAAAAGTTGTCTCAGTGACAGATTCGCCGCAAGATCACTTTTATCGGCGCCGGGAGAGGTGCCCCCCCTCCCGCCGCATCCTGCGTGCCTCTGCCACTTACCAGAGCCGTTGGAAGAGGCGGAGACAATCCTGTGGCCTGATGGGAAGGAAGTTGAGTGAGGGCATGATTGGCCCCACTTGACTCTATGCCCTTGGAGGACCGGAGCGACGTCAAACGCCACTTCTGCCCAACTGCCTTAACCACTTCAGCCCCGGAAGGATTTGCCCCCTTCCAGACCAGGTCAATTTTTGCGATACAGCACTGCGTCAATTTAATTGACAATTGCGCGGTCGTGCGACGTTGTACCCAAACAAAACTTGCGTCCTTTTTTTCCCATAAATAGAGCTTTCTTTTGGTGGTATTTGATCACCTCTAGGATTTTTATTTTTTGCGATATAAACGAAAAAAGACTGTTATAAAAAAATCTAGTAAACTCAAATTTAGTCATACTTTTAGGCCAAAATGTATTCAGCCACATGTCTTGGGTAAAAAAAAATTCAATAAGCGTATAGTTATTGGTTTGCGCAAAAGTTATAGCGTCTACAAACTATGGTACATTTTCTGGAATTTACGCAGTTTTTAGATTGAGTGCCTATCTCATTTATTGAGTTGCTAAAATTACAGGGCAGTGTAACCCCCCCCCCCCAAATGACCCCATTTTGGAAAGTAGACACCCCAAGGAAATTGCTGAGAGGCATGTTGAGCCCATTAAATATTTTCTCTTTTTGTCACAAGTGATTGAAAAATTTAAAAAAAAAAAAGTACACAAAGTTGTCACTAAATTATATATTGCTCAAACATGTTATAAGTATATGTGGAATTACACCCCAAAATACATTCTGCTGAATACAGAGATACCACATGTGTGAAACTTTTTGGCAGAAATGAGTACAGGACCCCGAAAACTAAGCACCGCCTTCAGGCTTTCTAAGAGCGTAAATTTTTTATTTCACTCCTAACTACCTATCACAGATTCAGAGGCCATGAAATGCCAAGATAGCACAAAACCCCCCAAATGACTACATTTTAAAAGGTAGACACCCCAAGCTATTTGCTGGGAGGCATGTTGGGTATTTTGCAGATCTCGCTTTTTGTCAAAAAGTTTTGAAAATTGAAAAAAGAAAAAAAAATGTTCCTTTTCTTTCTTCATTTTCAAAAACAAATGATAGCTGCAAAATACTCACCATGCCTCTTAGCAAATACCTTGGGGGTGTCAACCTTCCAAAATGGAGTAATTTGTGGGGGGGGGGGGGGGGGGGGGGGGGGTCGTGCGATCATTATCATGGCCTCTGAAACTGTGATAGGTAGTGAGGAGTAAAATAACCATTTTACGTCCTTAGAAATCCTGAAGGCAGTGATTGGTTTTCAGGGTACAATATGCGGCTAGGCTCCCAAAAAGTCTCACACATGTGGTATCCCTGTACTCAGAAGAAGCAGAAGAATGTATTTTGGGGTGTAATTTCACATATGCCCATGGCATGCTTGAGCAATATATCATTTAGTGACAACTTTGTGTACATTTTTTTTTGTCATTTTTCAATCACTTGTGACAAAATAATAAAATATTTAATGAGCTCAACATGCCTCTCAGCAATTTCCTTGGGGTGACTATTTTCCAAAATGGGGCCATTTTGGGGGTTTTTGAACTGTCCTGGCATTTTCTGCACAACATTAGAAGCTTATGCCACACATCACCCACTCTTCTAGCCCTTTCTGACACCTTTTGTTTACATGAAAAAATAGATTGTTTTGGCTAGAAAATTACTTTGAACTCCCAAACATTATATATATTTTTTAAAGTAAAGGCCCTACAGATTAAAATGGTGGGTGTTGCAAATTTTTTTTTCACAAACTATTTGCGCAGTGATTTTTCAAACACATTTTTTGGGAAAAAAACAAACACTAATTTTCTGTTCAAATTTTTTATTGGTAACATATCAAAGAATACCAAGCAGTGTTCATTGGTTTCACAAGACCAATACAATGTATACAATAAATAAGGGATACAAAAGGAGCATTATGGGTATAATGAATGCCATTGTGAGAAAAAGCTCCCGGGGGAAATATCCTTTGTTAACCTAGAAGTAGGCATAAAAAAAAAAAAAAAACAACATGGGGGGGTTTGAAGATGTACCAGTACAACACGCTACCAATCATGTACAAGAGAAAAAGGGGGAAGGGGGTAAAGGGAGAAGTAAAGAGGAAAGGGAGAAAGAAGAGGAGGGGAAAGAGCTGCGAGAGGTTGAGAGTACCGTGTAGGCCCGGGTCACATAACGTTACTTATATTAAGGGGAGGGGTAAAGGGGAGTCAAGGCTCTAGGAGGGATTTGTCAAAATCGGGGAGGTAAGCATTGGTCCACCCAAGTTTGCCAAATTTTAAGGTGTTGGGGGATTCTGTCTTGAATTGTGGCCTCAATTTTACCATGAATCATGGCTTGAGTAATTCTGTTTTTAACCTCCAGGACACATAGTTTAGGGGATTTCCAGGCTCTGGCTATCGTTTGGCTGCGGTTGTGAGCTGCAGAAGGAGACAAAGCCGAGCTTTAGTACAGTCTAAGGTAACATGGTTCAGCATTGCCAGGGACGGATCAGGGGCCAGAGTAACATTGAGCAAGGTCAAAGCCATGCAGAAGAGTGCTGTCCAAAACTGTTGTGCAACGAGGCACATCCACCAAATGTGTGAGTGCTTGCCACCTGGCCACAGCCTCGTAAGCACACTGGGGGATAGCCTGGCACAAATTTAGAGATACTTGCCGGGACCAGATACCACCTCATTAGGACCTTATAGTTTGTTTTTCGAGTGCTATGATGTTTTGTGGGCATGATTTAGTAGTAGCCCATATATCATCCCAATCCTGTATGTCCAGGTCAGTCGCCAGGTCTTTGGACCACTGTGCAGTGTATGATGGTGGTATACTGGATAAGCAGGGATGTAAGGTGACTGTATAGACGGGAAATAATTCCAGGGGCGTGTGGATCTGAGTTGCATGTACCCTCATATAGGCATAAGCTATCTAGAGAAGAAGAAGTACGTTTGATTGATTGAATAAAGTGGGCAATTTGAAGGTACCTAAAACACTCAGGAAATACAAGACTGAGGGGTAATCATCAGCATTCAGACTTTACAAAGAATGCAGCAAGAAATGTAAGGGAGCAATTAGGGCAGCTAAGATAGAACACGAAAGACACATAGCGGAGGAGAGCAAAAAAAATCCCAAGAAATTCTTTAAGTATATAAACAGTAAAAGATGGAGGACAGACCTTATTGGCCTCATAAAGAATGATGAAGGGAATCTGGTTACTAAGGATGGAGAGATGGTGAAGATATTGAATTTATTCTTCTCCTCAGTCTTCACGAGGGAATCGGGGGACTTCGGTAACCAAAACTGCAGTATTTATCCTCATGGCACATCTCAGGAAGCCCCCTCATTACTAACAGAGGACAGAATTAGAAATAGACTTGGAAAACTTAACATTATAATAAGTCACCTGGACCAGATGGCTTGCTCCCAAGGAAGGGTCCTTAGAGAACTCAGTCAAGTAATTGCCAAACCATTGTTCCTAATTTTTACTGACAGTCTACTGACTGGAATGGTACCAGCTGATTGGAGAAAATCCAATGTAGCACCAATATTTAAAAAAGGGCCAAAATATATCCCTGGGAATTAGAGACCAGTTAGCCTAACATCAATAGTATGCAAGCTCCTGGAGGGGATAATAAGGAACTATATACAAGATTTTAGTAATGAAAACGGTATCATTAGCAGTAATCAGCATGGATTCATGAAGAATCGTTCTTGCCAAACCAATCTACTAACCTTCTATGAGGATGTGAGCTGCCATCTAGATAAAGGAAGGCCCATAGACGTGGTGTATCTGGATTTTGCAAAAGCATTTGACACAGTTCCCCATAAATGTTTACTGTACAAAGTAAGGTCCGTTGGCATGGACCATAGGGTGAGTACATGGATTGAAAACTGGCTACAAGGATGAGTTCAGAGGGTGGTGATAAATGGGGAGTACTCAGAATGGTCAGAGATGGAAAGTGGGGTCCCCCAGGGTTCTGTGCTGGGACCAATCCTATTTAATTTGTTCATAAACGACCTGGAGGATGGGGTAAACAGTTTAATCTCTGTATTTGCGAATGATACTAAGCTAAGCAGGGCAATAACTTCTCTGCAGGATGTGGAAATCTTGTAAGAAGATCTGAACAAATTAATGGGGTGGGCAACTACATGGCAAATGAGGTTTAATGTAGAAAAATGTAAAATAATGCATTTGAGTGGCAAAAATATGAATGCAATCTATACACTAGGGAGGAGAACCTCTGAGGGAATCTAGGATGGAAAAGGGCCTTGGGGTCCTAGTAGATGATAGGCTCAGCAATGGCATGCAATGCCAAGCAGCTGCTAACAAAGCAAGCAGAATATTGGCATGCATTAAAAAAGGGATTAACTCCACGGATAAAGCAATAATTCTCCCACTCTACAAGACTCTGGTCCCGCCTCACCTGGAGTATGCTGTCCAGTTCTGGGAACCAGTCCTCAGGAAGGATGTACAGGAAATGGAGCGAGTAAAGAGAAGGGCAACAAAGCTAATAAAGGGACTGGAGGATATTAATTATGAAGAAAGGATACGAGCACTTAACTTATTCTCTCTGGAGAAGAGACGCTTGAGAGGGGATATGATTTCAATTTACAAATACCATACTGGTGACCCCACAATAGGGATAAAACTTTTCAGCAGAAGGGAGTTTAATAAGACACGTGGTCACTCATTAAAATTGGAAGAAAAGAGGTTTAACCTTATACTGTTTAGAAGGTTCTTTACTGTTATGCCCTGTACACACAGTCGGATTTTCCGACGGAATATGTGCGATCGGAGCTTGTTGTCGGAAATTCCGACCGTGTGTGGGCTCCATCGGACTTTTGCCATAAAAATTTCTGACACACAAAGTTTGAGAGCAGGCTATAAAATTTTCCAACAACAAAATCCATTCGCATAAATTCTGACTGTGTGTGGACAATTCCGACGCACAAAGTGCCACACATGCTCAGAATAAATTAAGAAACGAAAGCTATTGGCTACTGCCCCATTTATAGTCCTAACGTACGTGTTTTACGTCACCGCGTTCAGAGTGATCAGATTTTCCAACAACTTTGTGCGACCGTGTGCATGCAAGACAAGTTTGAGCCAACATCCGTCGGAAAAAATTTATGGGTTTTGTTGTTGGAATGTCAGATCAATGTCTGATCGTGTGTACAGGGCATAGGAGCGGCAAGGATGTGGAATTCCCTTCCACGGGCAGTGGTTTTAGCCAGGAGCATCAATAGTTTCAAAAAACTATTAGATAAGCACCTGAATGACCACAACATACAGGGATATACAATGTAATACTGACACATAATCACACACATAGGTTGGACTTGATGGACTTGTGCCTTTTTTTCAACCTACTATGTAATTATGTAACTCCCTGGGTGGTAGTTGAGCTTGTTCTTGTAATGCAGGGAATGTTTTCAGGGTACTGCTGGTGACGAGATCACATATACGACTCAAACCCGCTGAAGACCAGGCTTGGAACGAGGTTGGGTCACTAAAAGCAGGAGAGAAGTTTGGGTGGTTAATAAAAGAAAGTAGGTGGGGTATGTGGGGACATTAGGTTAAAGGGGCCCTGTAACTTATCCCACAGTTGGAGGGAGTGCTGGGACACAGGATTGGTTATGGAGCCTGGGTCAGACCTGGACACCCATAACAAATTACTTACAGTTAAGGTGTATAGATCAATTGCTTCTAAGCTTACCCAAAGTGGTATTTCGGGCTTTGCGTGATAAAGTGTGAGCTGGGCAGCATAGTAACAATATAGAAAGGGGGACCCCAAGGCCACCAGCGAGCCTACTATGCAGCAGAACAGTTTGTGGTTCCCTAGGTCTTGTGGGGCCCCAGATATATTCTTTTTTCAACCTCACCTACTATGTAACTATGTAACTCCCTGGGTAGTAGTTGAGCTTGTTCTTGTAATGCAGGGAATGTTTTCAGGGTACTGCTGGTGACAAGATCATATATACGACTCAAACCCGCCACCAGTGAGCCTACTATGCAGTAGTACAGTTCGTGGTACCCTAGGTCTCGTGGGGCCCCAGATATATTTATATAGGTGACCTTGTATGGCTCAGAAAAAGTAAGAGGGAATCGCGACCGGTAGGACTCTAAAAAGGTACAGTAGTTTAGGCAATAGGGTCATCTTGACAGCAGCCACGCGTCCAAGCCAGGATACGCATAACAGCTGCCAAGCAGCCAAGAGGGAGGATAAGCGAGACAACATGGGAAAATAATTCACCTGGTAAAGATGGGAATTGTTACTGGTTAGCTTTATCTCTAAATATGGGATAGTTGTTATAGACCATAAAAAGGAAATGTGCTCTGTAGGTAGGCGAGTTCAGATTGTAAGAGGGACACGTTGAGGGCCCTGAATTTAGAATGATTAACTTCCAGCCCGGACACCAATGCAAATTTATCCAGTATATGAAAGAGATTCGGGAGCGTTGTTTGAGGGGAGGTGATAAATAGTAAGGCATCGTTGGCGAACAAGCATAATTTATGAGTCATGGAAGCAACTTCCTGACTCTTAACATCAGGATTCTTTCTGAATAGGGTTGCCAAGGGTTCTATTACAAGGGCTAAAAGTAGGGGAGAGAGCGGGAATTCCTGTCTGGTTCCCCGCCCAATAGGGAAACAGTCCGAATGAAACCCAGAATACTTGACATATGCCTGTGGTTGATTGTATAGGGAGCTTATCCACTGTAAGAAATTAGGACCAAAGCCCCAATGTTGAAGAGTAAAATGCAGGTAGGACCAAGAGACTGTGTCGAACGCCTTTCTAATATCTAGGGAAAGGACATGCATGGGTATCTTACAGGCTCTAGCTAAGTGTTGTAATAGGATTACGCGTCGTACATTATCACTGGCCTGGCGTTGTGGGATGAAACCCACTTGGTCTTTGTGAATTAATCCCCCAATGATCAGATTGAGTCAAAGTGCTAATCTTAGCTAGTAGCTTGATGTCCAAATTGAGCAAGGAAATAGGCCTGTAATTAGACAAGAGGGTGCTATCAGTATTGGGTTTTGGGATCATGAAGGTGTGCTGCTTGAGCAGAGCGTTGAAAAAGTTTGTGAGAAGAGGGGCTAACGTGACTGCAAATTTTTTAAAGTACGTGCTTGAGGGGCTTTCCGGGCCAGGACGTTTATGGGGTTTTAGTGTCTTGATCACTAGGAGAACCTCCTCGGCCAAAACAGGATGCTCCATAGACTCTCGGTTGGCGTCAGACAATTTGTATATAGGTAGATCCTGAAATAAGGATTCAGCCTGGCTTAAGGGGAATGTAGCCTTGGCTTCATATAGGTGTGCCAGCCTCCTACAAAATTCAGAGAGTACCTTAACAGGGTTACTAGAATGGACATCTTTAGCCAACTTGAGTCTGATAGGTGTGCAAACCTGCTCTGATTGACGAAGCCGCATAGCTAGAAAAGTGTCGGGCTTGTTATCCTTAGTGTAAATTGTGTGGCTGGACCTACGAATAGCCTTGTCCATTGCCTCAGCCAGAAGCAGGTCCAATTCAGCCTTCAATTTCTCTAGTCAGAGTCTATTAATTTCAGTAGGGGAAGATTGAAATTGAAGGAAGTGGTGGTAATCTGTCTCTAGTTGTTGCAGCTTAAGTTTTTTGTCTCGATGAAGGTGTGTGGAGACTGAGATACAGGTACCATGGATAACCGGTTTATGTGCTTCCCATAAAAGAATCGGTGAAATATCTGGTGTGGTGTTGTGCGAGAGGTATTCTTTGAGGGTGAGTTGTATATCAAAGCAGTAGGATTTATTAGTTAGATGTGCATCATTTATACACCAGGTCTGGTCTCTGGATTGGGGGACTAGGGATTAAACAGAAGTGATAACTGCACAGTGGTCAGACCATGGGATAGGATGGATATGGGAGCTCAGCAAGATCAGCGAAGATGCCACTGGGATAAAAATATGCTCTATCCTGGAGAAGGACTTGTGTGGGTAGGAGTAAAAATGTGTAATTTTTTTTTGAGTGATTACATTCTCTCCAGAAGTCAAGCAGAGAATCTTGTTGGAGCTGTTTGCGAAACTGTAAGGAGGGGGAATGCGGAGCATATGGGGATTTTTCTAGGTGTGGGTGGAGCACTAGATTGGAGTCGCCACACATAAATAAAGTCCCTTTAAAATGAGCTCTTATGACCTGCAGGAGGTAGGAGAAGAAATTGTTGGGATTATCATTGGGGGCATAATATGACACAAATGTTGTTCCACCATCCTGTAGAAGACCTACTAGGATGATATAACGTCCCTCAGGGTCTTTGATCTCGGCAAGGGCACTGAATGGTAGAGTGTGGTGGAAAGCCAGCAATACACCCTTGTGCTTAGTTGTCGCAGAGGCAGTAAAAACTTGAGGGTAACGGGAGCTGAAAAATGTAGGGGTAGTATGGGTCGCAAAGTGAGTTTCCTGGAGGGCTACAACCCCTGCTTTCAAGGAAGCAAATGCCTGGAATGCTTTAACCTGCTTGTGAGGAGAATTGAGTCCCTTGACATTTAGGGATAGGATGTTTAGGGGGGGGGGCTATTCGGAAAAATGGGAAGGATCAGTGTAGGGAGACATCGGGCCTAGTACAGCCCCCCGACCTCGCAAGAAAAAAATAAGAGTAGCAGAAAAGAAGGGGTAAAAACGAGAATAATTTCCAGGGATAGAGAGAGAAAATTGAGTACTGTCCGTGATACTTTTTTTATATTTGCACTAACATATCATTTTTCATGGACAAGCTTTCTGGGTATGTCCCGTTCTTCAAGGTCCAAGCAGTACTGAAGTTTTACAAAAGTCACCAATCTGTCACGGATACGCACGGCGACTAGCTAACCGCGACGTGCGTTCCGTGACCGGGGTATATAAGGAACTAAGGGAATAAGGGTGAACTTATACTGAGCATGTAAGACTGGCTGTGGTACTTTCACAGACTGCACTACCTTTGGCCACCACTAGAGGGAGACTCCACTCCAATACAGCTAGCTGACCCCACACAGGCAGATACGAATCTTACATACAATCTGGTGCACTCTAAGGGTTAGGGAGCAGTCTAGCAATTAGCACACACTTCTAGGGTTCCTCCAGCTATCCTGCAAGCTTGAACCCTGGTGTTAATCACTCTTCCTACTGTTCCCACACCCACACACCAGACACACAATAAACGATAGCCTGCCACCACCCAACAGTTTGTCCACAGACTGGTCTGCTGAGCCACCACACACGCAGATCACTGTCTGGCAGATCTGTTAGCGTACAATCTGCATGCCATCTGCCAACACGCAGCGCAATTGCATACCGACTGGCATGTAACTTAGACCGAATAATTAGGCACTAAAATACAACAACCTCACCAGAGATATGAGTCCTAGCTTAGTACACAGAAGTCACTTAATAATTTTATCATTTAATATCCCGAAAGTGGGCAGTGCATATAAGATATACAAAGAAAAAGGATTTACCAAAAAAGATACATAAAATACAGAAAGACACACAAATTGGCAATTTGCTATGAAAATAAAAGGGGATAAAAACAGAAATAAACTTTACCGAAGTCTATCCGTTAGTAGAAGCATACTGGGTCATGTGGGAACTCTCCAGTTTCGAACTGGCTTCATGGAAGAACCATGTCCATATCTCAGGCTACCCAATATATTGAAATATGGATATGGGCTGGACTTTAGCCCTTGGCCAATCAACCCTGGGGGGTGTTCTTGTCTCAGCCCACAGGATGTTTTGTGTTATGAAATTACCAGAGTCGAATTGGCCCAGAACTGCACTGATTGCTGGGCCATGGATAGGATTTCCGATACCAGCGCATCAGTCCGATCGCGACAGTACCAATCACGGCCTGCCTGCCACAATCAGACACCATATAACGATTTTGTGTGGTTCTCTAGGATTCCACACATGCTTAAAATACACGGTTACATGTACATGTAACCCATCAACGTGTACGATCAAAAGGAATTATTTTCATCTCTCTGCCGCTAATATTTTAGCTTTTATGAGAGATAAAATAGGTTCCTTAGATCTGTCGATATTAATCAAAGTTTGCAGACCGGCCGGGGCCTTTTGTGACTTTTGTAAAACTTCAGTACTGCTTGGACCTTGAAGAAGGGGACACACCCCCCGAAAGCTCGTCCATGAAAAATGATATATGTTTGTGCAAATAAAAAAAGTATCATGGACAGTACTCAATTTTCTCTGTCACAATTGCACTAATACAGCTTCAATCACCTCGAATAGAGAGGAAATTCTGTAAGGCAAACAAGTCAGTAATGCCCTGTACACATGACCGGTTTTGTCGTTGAAATAAACTCTGAAGGTATCTCTGAAGGAACTCCGACAGAATTCCGCTCAAGCGGTCTTGCCTACACACGGTCACACCAAAGTCCGACCGTCCAGGACGCGGTGACGTACAAAACGTACGACGGGACTAGAAAAAGAAAGTGCAATAGCCAGTAGGCAATAGCTTCCATCTCACACTTGCTTCAGAGCATGCGTCCTTTTTAGTCCGTCGGAACAGCATACAGACGAGCGGGTTTCCTGATGGGAATTGGTTCCGTCTGAAATATTTAGAACATGTTCCATTTTTAGGTCCGTCAGAATTTACAAAAAAAAAAGTCCGATGAGGCATACACACGATCGGAATAGATGATGAAAAGCTTCCATCTGACTTTTTCTGTCGGACATTTCGCTCGTGTGTACGCGGTGTAAGATGTACCAAAGTGGTTGAACTATATTGCCCGACCAAATAGTGCTCAGACTCCCCCGGCAGCCAGCCGACTGGGGAGTGAGGACGCAAGAAAGGAGGGGGAGCAGTGTCTGCACCCGCTGCATCCGGGATAAGCTAAACATGGACACATATATTAATCTACAAACACATCAACTATCCATAGTTACATATATAAACAAGCAAAACAGTTGCAAGTATAACAGGCTATAACAGTGACATAACTTGCATGACCCTGAGATAGGATTAGGTCGAGGGGGGGGGGAAGTGGGTGGAAGTGAGGGTACAGGGGGACAGGACTAAGGTAGGGAAGGTGAAGGGAGAAAAAAAAGGGAAGGGGGGATGCAAGGTAAAGAGAGGAAGGGTGGGTGGTTGAAAAGAAATCAGGACATTGGATATGTTAGGGTGTGTAGGCAGCGGACAACAATGGATACGCACACAGTCCAGCTACCTAACCAAATTATAAAACATGAGATCTTCATTAGCTAACATATAAACTACAGAAATCAATATAACATTTTAAAGCTTAAAATTGAAGGAGGGAAAACAAAACAAGGTAATAAAAAATAAAATTAATAGGACCTGAACCAGTGAAACCCAGGTGGGGTTGTAGGGTCGACTGAGGTTTTCCGCCTATACAGCTGTGAGAGTTCACAACGGGGTTTAAGCCATTAACCCCCAGTTGTATGGAACCTGGTATAGGTGGAGAGGGACAAGGCCCTTCACGGAAATACAACCAGAGATAGTTCATCGAACAACGGAGAATGGCACAGTTCGCTCAGCCTGACGTAAATGCTAGGAGATCTCTGAAGTCGGTGGCAGATACACGTGATGGATTTCCTTTCCGCATGGAGGATGGACCCGGTTGGGTGCGTTTCAGAGTGGTGGTATAGGGGTGAGCGGCTGAACGAGCAGGCGTTCGGGGCAATGAAGAACACACTATATTGCCCAAATGTTTGGTAAAATATAAAAGATGATCTTATGCTGAGTACATAGAGACCAAACACAACATGCTTTAAAATAACGCACAACCGTGCAGCGGCGACAAACTACATACATTTTAAAAAGCCTTTACAGGTTACCACTTTAGTTTCACAGAGGTCTACTGCTAGTCAGGGACTAAGTCAGGACTCTACAAGCCGTTTAGATCAGATTTAGATTAGATCGCATTAGATCGCATGGTGCCACATGAGCCAATTCCAGAATCAAAAAGGTGACTAAAAAGCAGTGTTAATTTAGTCGACTAAAACGACTAAAACATTTTAGTCAACTAAAATGACTAAAACATTTTAGTCGACTAAATGAATACTATTTTAGTCGACTAAAATACGAATAAAACTAAAACAATTGAGATGACTAAAATACAACTAAAAGCCATTTTAGTCAAAAGACTAAAATGAGACTAAAATTAAAATGCCATTTTAGTCCTAAAACTAAAATGAGACAAACTAAAATGCCATTTTAGTCAAAAGACTATGACTAAAACTAAATTGCAATTACTGAAATGTACTGGAGATTTTAGTCGACTAAAACGTAGGACATTTTATTCGACTAAAATGTACTGGAGATTTAGTTGACTAAATACGACTAAAACTAAAACAATTGCAGAAGACTAAAATGAGACTAAAACTAAAATGCCATTTTAGTCCTAAGACTAAAATGAACACTGCTAAAAAGTGGCATAATAATTATCCACATACAAGTGGTACTCCTTTCCGAATAAGGGTGACCCCAAGTCCCAAACAATCTTACTGCTGCTCCCTATGTAGTCTGGGCAGTTGGGGGGCTCCACAGCGCTGTCTTTTCCCACATAAACCATAAAACTATATGTATAGCCTGTTGCCCTGTCACAGAGCTTATACAACTTGACCCCGTATCTGGCACGCTTACTGGGAAGATACTGTTTGAAAGACAGGTGGCCAGAAAGCGTAATCAGGGACTTATCAACGTAGACAACTTGATCAGGAATAAATAAGACTGCAAACTGTTGGTTGAAGTGATTTACGAGGGGCCAAATTTTGTGGAGCTGATCATATCCAGGGTCAACCCGAGGACGGCAGAGTTCATTATCACTGAAATGCATGAACTGCAAGATTTGCTCATATCTAGTCCTAGTCATGGAATCAGAGAACACTGGCAAATGGTGAATTGGGTCAGTGGACCAATATGACCGCAACTCACTCTTTTTAGTTATGCCCATGAGAAGGGATAGGCCCGAGTCTTAAATTCGGGAACCATTTTAGGTTTCCAGGCAAATTCTCTGACAAGGGTCAAATTTGGATTTGCGGCGATAAATTGACCAGCGTATAAATTACTTTGGTCCACAATAGATCTGTAGAGATCTGCCATGAAAAAACGCTTGTAAAAGTCAAGGGTACTAAGATCTGTGTTTTTTCCACCTGAATTTGGGGTTGGCCAGTGAATGGGGGAAGTACAGGCGCTGCAGAAGTGGTGGGCTGCCAATCAATATTAGCATATGCAGCGGGAAGGACACTATGGGCTCTACGTGCCTGTCTTTGAATTCTTGGTGGCTACGGGGCACTACTTGTGCTAGCCACTGCACCAGCTTGAACTGCACTTATGGGACTTGCTACTTCACCAAGTGATACTGCAGTGCTGGTTTGTCTATGACCAGGATGTACTAGGTCGCTGGTGCTTACCAGTTTACCAGAAGGTTGAGCAGCACTAGTACTGTCTCTCTGCTCCATACGAGAACCGTGCGGTTATTGCACCTCAACGACAGAAGAATGGGGTCGGGTACGATTAACCTTAGCAGGGACCCCTACTCCGTCGTCAGCGCTATCTGTCAGGGTGCCGCTGCTCTCTACAGGTCGCTCTGATCTGTCATGCTCAGCAACATGTATGCCTCTTCACTAGTGTACCTCTGCTTGGACATTTTGGCCACTAAATTTATGCAACTCACAGGCAAAAGAGCAACATCGTTGGCAACGACTGCTTGAATCGCTACAAAAAAATTAACTGTTAGCGTTAGCAGGGATCAGGCATGACTCTGCTAATGCTGCAGTTTTGTGTGTTGCGTTTTGTAAGTGTCAGTGATCTATTAATACTGCACTTGGTTATGCTGGGCTGGGCGGAGGGGCTAAACATATGTGCTAGCAGGTGTCTGTGCTGATCCTGCTAACGCCGCATTTTTGGGAACACTATACTACTGGGGACACTAGTATAGATCTATATGTGTAACAATCAGCGCCACCAATTCCTAAGTGCTAATAAATAAATAAAGAAATATTCTAGTGCAAAATTACATGTAAATCACAACACCAAACAGTAAACAATTATTCTAATAGTGCAGCACTGCCTCAAAAAAAAAAAAAAACATATATCACTATAACAAATTTTCAATGTATATAGTTCATATATGTATATTTAAATCTTGATTGTTGTGAACTTCAGTCCTTATATACAAAGAAGACACCGCTGTGCTGCTCTGCTCTCCAACAGAACACCCTTAATTGTGCACACCGTCACCAGCTGCAATGACTGCTCACCTCAAAATTTAGTTAAAAGAACTCAGAAATGGGGGGCGCGGCTTAGCGATGGCTGAGTAAAGACGTGTTCTGGCGGAGCTCCCGGCCTGGCCCGACATATAGTGGCCTATACACAGCTTAAATACCAAGAGGACACAGTATGAACACCCCGAACCGATACAGGACACGATCGACAGCCAGAGGGACCCGGTTATACACACCGCAACCGACCATCCGTCGATACTTTAGAGTCCCGCAACGGCTATCACCGGGCGCCATTGCTACAGCGACACGTGTATCCCGCATGGAGACAAATCCTGCAGCTTCACGGGCGGCTTCGCTGACACAAACATCGGAGCCCGATCACATCACAGGGACACCGGTGGCTTTCAGAACAGATATGGAGGATCACACACAGAGTCAATACTGGATGCTGACCTCCGCACCCTGCTCAGGGCCTTACCCACGAGAGGGGACATTGAGGCCTTGTCCACAAGAGCAGACATAGAATCCCTGATCCTATGCATAGAGGAAGCACATAGCAGGGATATACAGGAGGTGAGAACGGAGCTGCACTCAATTTCGGACCGGGTAACCTCTGGGGAGGCTGTGACAGCATTTCTTGAGACACATATACAAACCCTGGAGCGTGCTAATGCCTCCCACACGATTGAATCTCAGGAGATGCAACTACATATGGAGGGCCGTAGTCGCCGCAACAATCTGCGACTGCGGGGCCTTCCAGAAGCCACAGGACCGGAAGATCTAGCGGCGACTGTCACGGCAATATTCCATAGGCTGCTGGACACGCCGCCACCCTCACTAGAAATAGACCGGGTACACCGTACTCTTGGCCCTAAATCCACAGACCCTTCCAGACCCTGGGACGTGCTATGCAGACTGCACCGATTCGCACAAAAAGAGACAATATTGCGCAAAGCATGGGAGCATGGCGACATAGAGTTCGATGGCGCAAACCTACAGATCCTACCGGACCTCTCCAGAGCAACACTGCAACGCCAGGCAATGTTGAAGCCAGCCCTGGAAGCAGCGAGAAGGAAAGGTTGTACTTACCGCTGGGGATATCCCCTTGCGGTTATCCTGCGCTCAGCACAAGCCTCTTTCACCTTGCGAACGCCGGCAGACCTCCCGGAATTCTTTACCTTCATAGGCACCAAAACCGATCCCAGTACCCAACTGGCTCATGAGGATCCCGAGGCCTACAGGCAGATCAGGCCCATCTACTAATAGATCTGAGAGATCCGCCCGCTCTCAGAGGCCTAGAGGTCGTTCCAGAACCGTATTCTCCTCAGGAACACGTGAGTCCTAAACACCCTTTAGTAGTCCTGATTATTATTGTTACACAGGCTGCCGGAAAACCCTTAAGACTGTTGATCCTCCTCACGCTGCACTCTCACCCCCCCAGTTGCTCCTGCCAGACAAACTGTCAAGCATACACTGTGATAAGTTATCTGTACTTGCCAAATTCAGGGGGGACCTGGCTGGAAGTCACAAGGTGTGATTGAACCTGTTCAGTTATATATTAACCGTCACACAGCAAGAGAATACACAGGGGCCCTTCCTCCACAACTCCCAGAATAGACTGGTTTCACCTCTGGGACAGACTTGGAGTGTATGGAGTGAGAGCCAGGACCAAGCTGACGTTTCCAGTTGCCCTGGTTTGCTCCTCTATAGAGACCCAGGGGGATAGGGGACCTGAAGACCCACACCGTCAACATAATTCCGCAATGTGGTCGCCCGTCCCCCCCTCCCCCCCTCATGGAAGACGGACACCATGGACACCGAAACGCAATTATGTTTCAGTGGAATATACATACAACATTCAGAACAGACCAGAACAATACAATACCACAGGCTCTGAGAGATTTTGTTTTTTCTCATCAACTGCCAGTCCGACAAGTTTGGATGGATAGTCCTTACCAACCCTTCACCTCTCTGAAGTTTATATAGATCATAAGGTACTTGTCTTGTTGTACATCTTGGTAAGGAGGTCTCACCGGAGACACAGAGAAAATAGAGGACGAACTTTGACTTCCTGACAGGTGGTGTAAGTTGTATGGTGAGAAAATGCAATGGCGGTTATACATACTTACAGACTTGGGAATAGAAGGTAGATCTTAAGTAAACTTCAAGACTCAGATTGGGAATATGCCATATGACCTTTCACTCCGAGAAAAGTACTGAAGGTGATCCTGAGACGAGATGATTGTTGTTGGATGGGGGCAGCACGGGGGGGGGGGGGCTGGGGAGGGACGAGGTGAAAATACCAAAAGCACCTTGCTTTGTGGTTGTTACCCCCTGAGTGGCTTTCTTGATATCAAATGGGGCAGTTATTGTTTAAGGGCGGGGGGCGATCTTAATAGATGGCAGAGGAGAAGAGTTTGCCTGGAGACAGGCTTTAGATAGAAAAGTCAGCCTGTGCATTCTGTTTATGTTTCTCTATATTTTTTTCTATTTCGGTTCTTTAATACCTTAGTGAAATATGTGTCCTATACAGATTTAAGTCACCAAAATCTAGCAAATGTCTTTTTAAAATATCTCAAACTCTTAACTTATGAGCCACTCAAACACACGCAACAAAGGCCGGGGTGGTCGAGTGGGGCCGGGGAGCTTCCCAAACGCCCTCGCTGGACACACTCCCACCTAGGATAACGCCCATAACCCAGATTACACTGGGGTGCGTTTTAGCAATCGTTTTGCATATTTCTTAGAAATCTAGTTACACTGGTCAACGTCGGCAAGGAACACACCCCCTTGGCAGACGTTTCTTACATCCCTGTATATTTATATTATTACAATCAAACGCAAAGTCTAGGGGAGTGTCCGTTTTGATATCGGAAACTCTCCCATGGTCTCTGGTTGACATAATGATTGACCCAATGGGCAGATTTTTATTTATTAAGGGACCAATCTCTATGCCCCCGAATAACCAACAAGACACCTTTACAAAAAGCACCTGATTGCCCTATGGAAATTCTCAGAGGGACAGCTCATTGTAGGAGGGGACCTAAACATTCCCCTGATCTCGGAGGAAGACACTTCCACGGGACGTTCCTCCACTGCTCGAAACACACGTAAAGTCATACAATCAGCAATGCACTCAGCACAGCTTATAGATGTCTGGAGTCTCTTTCACCCTGGCGAACGAGACTATACATTTTATTCTCGTCCACATAATACATACTCACGGATCGACTATTTTTTAATCCCACATGATCAATTACAGGCAGTGAAAAAAGTCTCCTTAGGATCAATCACGTGGTCAGACCACGCTCCAGTCACCTTGCAATACACCTTGACCGACTTTTATAGGAATTAGAAGAAAACATGGAGACTCAATGAGAGTCTACTACAGGTCCCCGAGATAGTAACAGACGTGGTAAAGGAAATAACTGAGTATTTCCGAACCAGTACTGACACAGATAGTGATATAGGTCTACTCTGGGAAGCCCACAAACCAGTTATCCGTGGAATATTAATAAAACACGGCACGAGGCTCAAAAAACAAAGGACAGCTCAACTAACCTCCCTTCTAGACAGACTTCACATCCTGGAAATGAAACACAAACAAACTCCGACAGATCAACTGAAGATAGAACTGGACACGACACGCACACAAATCACTGACCTACTCACTTTTAAAGCCAAAGCGGCGCTGCAAATCTCACGTAAAAAGGTTTATGAGTCAGGCAACAAATGTGGTAGATTACTGGCACAATCCCTTCACACCCAGAGACTGGCATCCTACATATCATCTATACGCACCCCGTCAGGACAAAACATAGTCCTACCCCAACAAATTTCACAAGAATTCAAATCCTTCTACGAGTCATTATACAACTTGCCCAAGACATCCTCATCTTCAGAATCCATAACGTAATACATAACCTCATCTCGTATGTCCACTCTACCACCCGAGACACGGGAACTATTAGAAGAACCCATAACGCTTTCTGAACTACAATTGGCAATTAAGAACACTAAGCTAGGGAAAGCCCCCGGACCAGACAGACTCACACTCCAGTATTACAAGGAACTGTTCCCATCCCTAGGCGGACACTTGGTTAAACTACTAAATGATATCTCTAAAGGCAAATCTTTTCATGCTTCCACACTACAGGCCCATACATCCGTCATACCAAAGGACGGTAAAGACCCATCAAATTGTGGTAGTTATCGCCCTATATCCCTGCTTAACACGGATCTAAAACTATTCACCAAAATTATAGCCACCAGACTTCAAACCCATCTTCCCCATTTGATCCATTTAGACCAAGTAGACTTTATCCCAACGAGAGAAGCAAGGGACAACACCATCAAAGTCCTGAACTTACTACACACAGTCACACGCACCAAAACACCTAGTGTCTTTATAGGCACAGACGCAGAGAAAGCGTTTGATCGTGTAGATTGGGCCTTTATGTTTGCTACACTACGACACATTGGTCTAGGCGACAACATGATGAAATGGATTTCAGCGACATACGAGACACCGTCAGCTAGGGTCAAAGCCGATGGAGTGCTCTCCGACTCCTTCCCAATCATGACAGGGATGCCCACTATCCCCTTTACAATTTGACCTCTCCCATGAACCCTTCCTCTGCCACGTAAGAAAGAACCCTGATATATCAGGAGTGAAGATAGACCAAACACAACACAAAGTGTCAGCCTACGCAGATGACCTAATGTTTTCACTTACGAACCCGGTGATCTCCCTCCCAAACCTGCTAAAAGAATTTGCGACATACGGGACACTATCAAATCTGAAAATTTCACAAAATCAGAGGCGATGAGCGTAGGAATACTGCAATCACAACTCGAACATCTTCAGTCCAGTATTAAACTGAAATGGACGACAAACGCTTTAAAATACCTAGGTACACTTATCCCACAGTCATTTGCGAAAATCTATGATCTCAACTTCCCGCCCTTACTAAAATCAAACAAAACCCTACTAAACAAATGGCACATTGGACTACATTCCTGGATAGGTAGATGCAACATTTTAAAAATGATGATCCTATCGAAAATCATTTACCTTATGCAAGCGCTGCCTATCCATATCCCAACATCATATTTCAAACAGATACAATCCGCATTCACAGAATTTATCTGGGCCAAGAAAAAACCCCGTCTCCCTCACAAACATTTAGTGCTACCCAAAAAACACGGTGGCCTAGCTGTACCAGATTTGCGCACATACCACCAGGCAATACACCTAGGGAGGCTAATAGATTGGTGCCGCCACCACGAGTCCAAGTTATGGACTCAACTGGAACAAAAGCAAAGCGAGATCCCTCTAAATAGGGCCCCATGGTGCTACTCTTTCCTACCGAATGAAACCAAACAACACCCACTGATAGGGAATACGACAAAGGTATGTGCACAACTGATTGCCAAATCATCCGTCACCTCCCCCAACTCCCCTATATACCCTATCCTGGGCAATCCTAGCTTTTTACCAGGAGTGCGTGACGTGGTCTTTCGAAGGCTAGGCGAGATGGGCAGACATCAGGCCGCCCATTTTGTTAAGGAAGGGCGATGGTATACTATAGCGGAATTGTCCGATCCCGCAGGCCCGTTTCGCCTAGACTTCCTGAGATCTCGACAATTGAGCCACTTTCTGCACTCCCTGAAACCACCAGCAGATAATGACCAGTCTCTCACAACATTGGAGGAAATCTGCAATACTTCGGGAAATAGCGCAAACCCTATCCTTAACCTACGGCCTTCTCAACACACCACAAGCAGACTTCATACTCCCGGAATTACTGAAATGGGAAAGAGAACTGAACTGTCACTTTAATACAACTAAACGCCAACGTATACTTAAATTCACACACAAATCCTCCATATGTGCCAAAATGCAGGAAACAAACTACAAACTCCTGTCGAGGTGGTATAGGACACCAGTGATGCTACGCAAATTCTTCCCAGCGACGTCGGATCTCTGCTGGCGTGGCGGGGCGGATAAAGGAACGCTAATACACATTTTCTAGTCATGCCGTCTTAAAAAATTTCTGGCGCACGGTTCACAACTCTCTATTATTATATGTAAAAGAACTGTTCTCAATAAAAAGAAAATGTGGGGAGTGGACGGCCGCGGGCTGTTGACACCATACATTTTTCAAATACTTTTATTTGACATATTTCTACTAAGTTGCAATATAAGGTTTCATGTGTTGTTCTAATTGAAATATTAATGCAGAAAAAATTGGTTGTAAAAGTAAATGAATAATATAATGTTCAAATGTCATAACCTGTAATGTGTTGGCCCGTGTGGGTCCCCTTCCTGTTTTAAAAATAAACAAATTTGAAAAAAAAAAAAAAGAACTCAGAAATGGTCTTTCTTTCACTCCGCTACGGTTTCTCTCCTCCACACCAGAACCACTGCTCTCTCGATTCAACAACCTCACGGGTGATTTCAGATTCAGATTTCAAGTTCATAACAATCAAGCTTTAAATATACATATATGAACTATATACATTGGAAATTCACTGGAGCACATATTTATTAGTTCACATAAGACTGGTTAATATTATAGGCAATTGCACAAATGATATATGTTTTTTTGAGGCAGCGCTGCACTATTAGAATAAATGCTAGTATAGTTCTTATCAAAGATATTGATCCGTTCAAACACTATACTAGTAAGGGAGTTGTATGGTGTGAGCGTGCCTGTTAGCGCTACTGGCAATCAAAGGGTTAAAATCTGACGGTGGGGGACCCAAGGTTCGTAGCAGGCGGCCGTGATGGCCGCCGGCCACCCGCTATCACAGGCATGAGAGCCAGAACGGTGATGTGTGTATGTAAACACAAATCCCCATTCTGACAGGAGAGGAGAGGAGAGACAGATCGTCTGTTCCTACTAATTAGGAAACTGTCTTCCTTGACGGTTCATACATTCTTCTCTCATCTCTACTTTATTTCCTGCTTTCTCTTCTCTATTTACCTACTCTTATCACACACTCCCTTATCCCTCCCCCCTCCCCACCCTGCTTCCTTCCCTTAATCTCCCCTAGCCCAGGAGATGGACTCCATCAATATCTATTTGCTGAACCTAAAGGGCCTAAACATACCAGAGAAGCGCTGTATGTTGTTAAATGACCTTAAAAGAGCCCACATTGATGTAGCCTTCATCCAGGAGACGAACTTCAGGGCAAGAAATCCTACTTGCCTCAAAAACCGATACTCCCCTCACTCATACCATGCCACTAATGTAGAGGCTAAATCTAAGGGAGTCTCTATACTCATTTCAGGGACAGTGCCCTGGACATGCACTGACACCCTAGTAGACCCTGGTGGCCGCTACGTGTTCATTAAGCGCCTGCTAAGGGGCACAAAGATGACGCTAGCCACTGTATATGCCCCTAACGACCGACAAGACGCCTTCTTCCACCGTACACTGAACTTACTCACTGATTTTAAGGAGGGTCGACTAGTTCTGGGGGGGGACATTAATGTACCCCTAGTCCCCGCAGTTGACACTTCTTCAAGCACCTCATCTCTACGTTCAGGTATACACAAACGCATAACCCGGGACTTATATGACGCCCAACTGATAGACGTTTGGAGGCTACATCATTCTGGGGAACGTGATTATACTTTCTTTTCGTCCCCACACAAAGTGTATTCGAGAATAGACAACTACTTTGTTCCTCATAGTCAACTGGAAGTGGTCCAAAACGTTGAGATAGGCAACATCACATGTCAGATCACGCACCTATCACCATGCGTTATTGTTTGTCATCATCCCTTAAATTTTGGAGGTTAAACGAAAGCCTCTTACAGACACCGGAGGTTCTGACAGACGTCCAGACCGAACTGACACATTACTTTCGAATTAACGACACCGGAGACTGTGCCCCAGGTATTGTATGGGGGGCCCACAAGACTGTAATAAGAGGAATACTTATTAAACATGGTGCGCGCATCAAAAAAGAAAAAGAACATTTACTACTTGACCTCCTTCATAGTTACATAGTTAGTAAGGTTGAATTAAGACACCAGTCCATCCAATCTGAGTGAGTGTGGGTGCGTATCTACAATCATCCCTATTTATTTAAGGTACCCATATAGCGCTGCCAATTCACACAGCACTCCACACATACATCGTACATCGTACATCCACAATGGTCCCTACCCTCAAGGAGCCGACAATCCAAGGTCCCCAACTCACATTCATATACTAGGGCCAATTTTTTGAACAGAAGTCAATTAACCGTCCAGCATGTCTTTGGAGTGTGGGAGGAAACCGGAGTACCCGGAGGAAACCCACGCAGGCACAGGGAGAACATGCAAACTCCAGGCAGATAGTGTCGTGGTTGGGATTTGAACCAGCAACCCTTTTTACTGCTAGACGAGAGTGCTACCCACTACACCACTGTAGTATTCCTAAGATACATGATGTAGAATCAAAACATAAAAAAACACCGACCTCCTTAATAGTAACAGAACTGATATCCCTCAGGAAACAAATTGTGGATTTACTGCAATATAGAGCCAAAGCAGCATTACAAATCTGCCAAAATTTGTCCTACAAGTCAGGAAACAAATGTGGGAAACTTCTAGCCAGAACAGTCAGAACCCATCGACTTAACACATATATCCCTCAAATCATAAATCCCATGGGACAAAAAAAGACCAAACCTACCCAAATAGCAGAAGAATTCAGGGACTATAATGCCTCCCTATATAATCTCCCAGCTAGACCACAAAACGGAACAACGATAAATGATTATCTCGCTGCATCCCAAATCCCCCAACTATCGATAGAAGCTAGCACAGGATTGGAAGATCCCATCACTATAGAGGAACTACAACGAGCAGTGGGTGGGATGAAACAAGGCAAAGCACCAGGCCCAGATGGGTTGACCCTACAGTACAACCAAATCCTCTTACCAATACTGGGCCCTCACATGGTGAGGATGTTTAATGGACTAGGCGAGGGAGACTCTCTACCCAGGTATACCTTGAGGGCACACATATCCCTCATACCAAAAGAAGGCAAGGACCCGGCGGCGTGTGGCAGCTATAGGCCCATATCCCTCCTGAACGTGGACCTTAACCTATTCACGAAAATTTTAGCCAACAGATTAACCCAGTTTATGCCAGATCTAATTCACTTGGATCAGGTGGGGTTCATCCCTGCCCGGGAGGCAAGGAATAACACCACCAAAATTCTCAATCTCATCCATGTGGCTACCAAAACTCAAACCCCATGCGTCTTTCTCAGCACAGACGCTGAGAAGGCGTTTGAATGCGTTAACTGGGTTTTCATGTCATCAGTCCTTAAACAGATTGGCTTAGGTCATAACATGATACAGTGGACTTCCAGCATTTACTCCACGCCCACAGCACAGATCAAGGCCAATGAAATCCTCTCAGATACATTCACAATATCAAATGGCACTAGACAGGGATGCCCGCTCTCGCCCCTCCTTTTCGCCCTAACCCTGGAACCCTTCCTCTGCACTATAAGTTTGAACCCTGACATAACAGGTGTGACAGTGGAAGGAACTCAATATAAAATTTCTGCCCATGCCGATGACCTCATGTTCACTCTAACTAACCCCATAGTGTCATTACCGAACCTTCTCAGGGAATTCGATAGGTATGGAACTCTTTCCAATTTAAAAATTAATTTTGATAAGTCGGCGGCAATGGGGATCAATATTACGCCAAATAGATTGAGAACTTTAAAATCACAGTTCATATTTAAATGGTCAGACTCCTCCCTCAAATATCTGGGAACCCTAATCCCCAATAATTTACAACGCACCTTTGACTTAAACTTCCCTCCCCGTTGACTAAAACCCAACTTCTCCTGGAGGAGTGGAATAAAGGACTACATTCCTGGTTCGGCAGGTGTAATTTTATTAAAATGTCCATACTGCCGAAATTCCTATACTTATTCCAAGCATTGCCGGTCAAGATCCCACCACACTATTTTAAGCAAATACACTCCATCTTTATCAAATTCATTTGGGCAAAATCAAAACCTAGACTGCGTAGGAGCTATCTAACACTACCCAAACATTACGGAGGCCTGGCTCTCCCAGACTTAAAAAATTACTACAGGGCAGTACATCTAGGCAGAATAATAGACTGGAACCGACATGGCAAAAATAAACTATGGATACAACTGGAACAGACACAGTTTGAGGCCTCGTTGAAAGGAGCGGTATGGTGCTTCAACCGACTTCCTTCAATATTGGAGAAGTCACGCCCGGTAACTGGTACAACCCTTATGCCCCATACACACGATCGGACATTGATCGGACATTCCGACAACAAAATCCATGGATTTTTTCCAACGGATGTTGGCTCAAACTTGTTTTGCATACACACGGTCGCACAAAGTTGTCAGAATTTCCGATCGCGAAGAACGCGGTCACGTACACTACATACGACGAGACTAGAAAAGGGCAGGTCCGGACCAAGCGCGGCAACCTTTGGGCTCCTTTTGCTAATCTCGTGTTAGTAAAAATTTGGTGAGAGACGATTCGCGCTTTTTCAGACTCGTGGCTTTCAGATCGTTTTCTGCTGTTCAGTTTGTGCTTGTGGGTTTGTATCTGCTCTTCAGTGCACGCAGCGAGTTACGCGTGACTTTGTCATTGTGTTCTTGTTTGTTCGTTACTGTTTTTCAGGTCGCTCTTCACAGGCTTTGCTGTTCTTCAGAGCAATCTGTTACTTCATTCTGAGCAGCTGACCGTTTTCTAGCCATGTTGCGTATACGTACTCCTCGTAGAGTTCGTGCTGTACGGGGACTTGGTGTTGGGGTCCTTACCTTAACACAAGCCCAGTCCATGAACAGGGTGGGGAGGAGTTCATGGACCAAGAATTGGTTGCTCCAGTGTGATCAGTTCTGTCATATGCCTTTGCTCCGTGAGATCCGTGAGAATAATCCTGATGATTTCCGGAACTTTCTCAGGATGACGGACCCTGTATTTCACCGTTTGTTGGCTTTGCTGACCCCCTATATCAGCAGGCAGGATACCTGCATGAGGTAAGCCATCACTCCAGAGCAGAGGCTAGTCGCCCCCCTGTGGTACTTGGCGACGGGGAGAAGCCTGCAGGACTTGAAGTTCTCGACAGGCATCTCCCCCCAGGCTCTGGGGATTGTTATCCCAGAGACCTGTTCTGCCATCATCTAGGTCCTGCAGAAGGAGTATATTAAGGTAAGATTTTTATCCTTTAACATCACATTTTATTGTATAGAATGTTTGCTAATGTATTGTATTTCTTTCCTCATTCCCTAATTACCATGGTTGTAATATGCTGTGAATGTCCCCTTTGTTCTCATGCATGCTGGATTTTTATGTAATTTTTTTTTTGTCCTTCATACATATTTGCCTTCACTTACCTCCCCAGCCTGCTCTCCTGGCCCTATATTCACCTCATCTAGTCACTTAACAATGTATTATATCAGCTCCATAGTAGTGCTTTACCTCAAACACCCCCTAAAATGTCTAAAATTGCGATTTGTGCTTTAAATTCAGGCAGAGTGCCAGAGGCTTTTTTTTGTGTCCCCAAATTATTTGGAACCCTCCCTCCCCCCCAACTGCTAAGTCAGCTGATACCAATCCTCTATCTATCCTCAATCATCTATCTGCTGACTTTGCCAAACCCATACACACTATACCCATCTCTTTTGTGGTCAGATGTATGGATGAATTCCCCAAAACATGTAGTGCAAGGGCCTGCCTGTATACTTTCAGATGGTAATGTTTCAAGTTTTTGTATACTATTATTATCTTGATAGGTAATAGCAGAATGTCCAAATGTGCTAAAATGTGTACAGTGTGTATTTATATCTTTGTATTATGACACATCTTACCTGTCCAGTGGGCTGTCAATAGTGTAAATAAGGAGGGGCTGGCCAAAGTAATACACATTATTTAGGCATTCATCTCTCAATAGAGTGGAGAGGGTGACCTGTCCAAAAGATCTCCCCCCCCTAAAATGTTAGAAATGGCCCATGAGAGGGGGGGGGGGGAATCTGATAGGTGGACCTTATACCTTGGTCTTTCCAAACTCCCTAAAATAAATGTTATGCTGATGTTGGCCAAGAATGTTTGTGTCTAATCTGCTTTCCCTGTTTATGTGCTAAATGATTAATTTATTTTTCTTGTTTGACTCCACAGTTTCCTTCCAACCCACAGGAATGGCAGACTGTGGCCTCCCACTTTGCCCAGCGGTGGGACTTTCCTAACTGCGGAGGGGCAATTGATGGGAAACACGTCCACATCGTCCCACCACCCAACTCGGGGTCATACTATTACAACTACAAGGGGTTCAATAGTATTGTGATGTTGGCAGTGGTGTCAGCTACTTACGAGTTCCTGTATGTGGACGTGGGGAAGAATGGCCGGATGTCCGATGGTGGAGTCATTGCCCAGACGGAGTTCTACAGGCATCTCCAGAATGGCAGCTTGGACTTGCCACCTCCAGAAGACAATGCGGAAGGACTCCCATTCGTCTTTGTTGCTGATGAAGCGTTTGCGCTGGGGGGACCATCTTATGCGGCCATTCCCGATGAGGACCCTCACCCCGGACCAGAGGGTTTTTAATTACCGGCTGGCCAGAGCCAGAAGAGTGGTGGAGAACACATTTGGAATCATGGCCAGCTGGTTCCGCCTATTTCTTACACCCATACACATGACAGAGTACAAACTGAATCATATTATCCTGGCGTGCTGTGTTCTACACAACTTTTTAAGGCAAAATTCTGCCAGCTATGCTGCCTCAGTTGGGCCTGAGGCCAGAATTCATAATGAACCAACCCTGACAGCGCTTGAAAGTGGCCGTCCTGGCTTGCCCCCCCTGAGTGCCATGAGGTCCGTCTTAGATACCTTGAATACTTTGCGGGTAGGGGGGCTATCAATATGCCAGACAATGTCTGAAACATTTTTAAAATAAAAAAATAATTTGAACTCCTAAAATCTTTGGTGACATTTACTGCTTGTGTTTCTTTTAACTGACCTTGGCAGAAATGTGGTGAGTCCTGAAAATGGCGTGATTGGGTAACATTACAAAGCACTGTTGGGTGTTATTTACTAAAGGCAAAGACACTTTGCATTACAAGTGCACCTGAAACTGCACTGAAACTGGATTTTCCCTTAGGAAATAACCCCCATTGTCACAGAAAACACCAATTTGAGCCCAACAAAATTTTTGGAGCGTTGAAACAATAATCCACACATTCTTGAGTATCAATCTTTTTTATACCAGCACAATCACATGTGCATTTGTAAAAGGTTTTTACAACAAACCAACATGTTTGTTGTATAACAATTTTTGGGGTCACATTACTAAAAGTATAAATGTCCATTTAAGATAAAACAGGCATGTTTAACCACTTCAGCCCCGGAAGGATTTACCCCCTTCCTGACCAGAGCACTTTTTACTGCGTCGCTTTAACTGCTAATTGTGCGGTCATGCAATGCTGTACCCAAACGAAATTTGCGTCCTTTTCTTCCCACAAATAGAGCTTTCTTTTGATGGTATTTGATCACCTCTGCCATTTTTATTTTTTGCGCTATACACAGAAAAAGACCGAAAATTTTGAAAAAAAAAAGATATTTTCTACTTTTTGTTCTAAAAAAAAATCCAATAAACTCAATTTTAGTCATACATTTAGGCCAAAATGTATTCGGCCACATGTCTTTGGTAAAAAAAATGTCAATAAGTGTATATTTATTGGTTTGCGCAAAAGTTATAACGCCTACAAACTAGGGTACATTTTCTGGAATTTACACAGCCTTTAATTTATGACTGCCTATGTCGTTTATTGAGGTGCTAAAATGGTAGGGCAGTACAAAACCCCCACAAATGACCCCATTTTGGAAAGTAGACACCCCAAGAAAATTGCTGAGAGGCATGTTGAGCCCATTGAATATTCATTTTTTTTGTCCCAAGTGATTGAATAATGACAAAAAAAAAAAAAATTACAAAAAGTTGTCACTAAATGATATATTGCTCACACAGGCCATGGGCATATGTGAAATTGCACCCCAAAATACATTTAGCTGCTTCTCCTGAGTATGGGGATACCACATGTGTGGGACTTTTTGGGAGCCTAGCCGTACGGGCCCCGAAAACCAATCACTGCCTTCAGGATTTCTAAGGGCGTAAATTTTAGATTTTACTCCTCACTACCTATCACAGTTTTGAAGGCCATAAAATGCCCAGATGGCATAAACCCCCCCCAAATGACCCCATTTTGGAAAGTAGACACCCCAAGCTATTTGCTTTGAGGCATGTTGAGTCCATGGAATATTTTATATTTTGACACAAGTTGCGGGAATGTGACAAATTTTTTTTTTTTTTTGCACAAAATTGTCACCTAATGATATATTGCTCACACAGGCCATGGGCATATGTGGAATTGCACCCCAAAATACATTTAGCTGCTTCTCCTGAGTATGGGGATACCACATGTATGGGACTTTTTAGGAGCCTAGCCGCGTACGGGGCCCCGAAAACCAATCACTGCCTTCAGGATTTCTAAGGGTGTAAATTTTTGATTTCACTCTTCACTGTCTATCACAGTTTCGGAGGCCATGGAATGCCCAGGTGGCACAACCCCCCCCCAAATGACCCCATTTTGGAAAGTAGACACCCCAAGCTATTTGCTGAGAGGCATGGTGAGTATTTTGCAGCTCTCATTTGTTTTTGAAAATGAAGAAAGACAAGAAAAACATTTTTTTTTTCTTTTTTTAATTTTCAAAACTTTGTGACAAAAAGTGAGGTCTGCAAAATACTCACTATACCGCTCAGCAAATAGCTTGGGGTGTCTACTTTCCAAAATGGGGTCATTTGGGGTTTTTTTTTGCCACCTGGGCATTCCATGGCCTCCGAAACTGTGATAGGCAGTGAAGAGTGAAATCAAAAATTTACGCCCTTAGAAAGCCTGAAGGCGGTGCTTGGTTTTCGGGGTCCCGTGCGCGGCTAGGCTCCCAAAAAGTCCCACACATGTGGTATCCCCATACTCAGGAGAAGCAACAGAATGTATTTTGGGGTGTAATTTCACATATTCCCATGGCATGTTTGAGCAATATATCATTTAGTAACAACTTTGTGCAAAAAAAAAAAAAAAATTTGTCTGTTTCGCGCAACTTGTGTCACAATATAAAATATTCCATGGACTCGACATGCCTCTCGGCAAATAGCTTGGGGTATCTACTTTCCAAAATGGGGTAATTTGGGGGGGGTTTGAACTGTCCTGGCATTTTATGCACAACATTTAAAAGCTTATGTCACACATCACCCACTCTTCTAACCACTTGAAGACAAAGCCCTTTCTGACACTTTTTGACTACATGAAAAAATTACTTTGAACCCCCAAACATTATATATTTTTTTAAAGCAAATGCCCTACAGATTAAAATGGTGGGTGTTTCATTTTTTTTTTTCACACAGTATTTGCGCAGCAATTTTTCAAACGCATTTTTTGGGGAAAAAACACACTTTTTAAAATTTTAATGCACTAAAACACACTATATTGCCCAAATGATCTTAGGCCTAGTACATGGATACCAAACATGACATGCTTTAAAATTGCGCACAAACGTGCAGTGGCAACAAAATTAATACATTTTTAAAAGCCTTTAAAAGCCTTTACAGGTTACCACTTTAGATTTACAGAGGAGGTCTACTGCTAAAATTACTGCCCTCGATCTGACTTTCGCGGTGATACCTCACATGCATGGTGCAATTGCTGTTTACATTTGACGCCAGACCGACGCTTGCGTTCGCCTTAGCGCGAGAGCAGGGGGGACAGGGGTGCTTTTTTTTTTTTTTTTTCTCTCTTTTTTTTTGCTTTTTTATCTTATTTTTAAACTGTTCCTTTCATTTTTTTTTTTTTTAAATCATTTTTATTGTTATCTCAGGGAATGTAAATATCCCCTATGATAGCAATAGGTAGTGACGGGTACTCTTTTTTGAAAAAATTGGGGTCTATTAGACCCTAGATTTCTCCTCTGCCCTCAAAGCATCTGACCACACCAAGATCGGTGTGATAAAATGCTTCCCCAATTTCCCAATGGCGCTGTTTACATCCGGCAAAATCTAAGTCATAAAATGCTCGTAGCTTCCGGTTTCTTAGGTCATAGAGATGTTTGGAGCCACTCTGGTCTCTGATCAGCTCTATGGTCAGCTGGCTGAATCACCGGCTGCATTCTCAGGTTCCCTGTTGAGACAGGAGAGCCAGAGAAAAACCACGGAAGACGGTGGGGGGGGGGCATTCCCTCCCACTGCTTGTAAAAGCAGTCTAGAGGCTAATTAGCCGCTAGGATTGCTTTTACATGAAAGCCGACCGCTGGCTGAAAAGAATGATACCAAGATGATACCTAAACCTGCAGGCATCATTCTGGTATAACCACTCAAAGTCGTGAATGGCGTACCTGAAGACAAAAAAATGGTTAACAATAAAGCACAGTAAACGGTAAAGTATAAAAAATTGCATACCTGAAAAGCAAACATGATAAAACATAATAACAATAAAACATTGCAGAATAGAATACAGTAAAAAAGAGCAGAACGGGGGGCAGGAGGCGGAGCCTAGCAGAGCAGACATGCATTATTAGAGCTCCACACCGCTGAGGAGAGAAGAGAAGGACAAAGCGGAGCCTGCAGGCTCAAAAGGTATCCATTTGAACCTTTTTGCCCCAGGGAACAAACTGTGAAAGTTTGGGCAGGAAATATGGTACTGGGAGGAAACCGTGGCAGAAATAAAAATCACCTCACAAAGAGCTCACAGGCACTCACTGCAGCTGAAGCAGCTCCAGTCACCTCACAAGTTACAGCATCAGGGCGCTCTCACAGACAGAAAATGTCACAGCAAGACTCTCCATTTGAGTCAGATACAGAACAAATCCTCTCACAAACTTCTCCACAAGCCTCCTCAGTATCCCCAGTAATATTATTACAATTTGAAAAGATGCTTCATAAGGCTTTAAAACAAACCTCAGACCAAATAACAAAAAGCCTAACCAAAGAAATAAGAGAGCTGGGAAACCGCACCGCAGCTTTAGAAATAAAAATGGATGAAATTGAAATTACAACCCAAGAAAATATAACAGAATTGGAACAATTAAAAAAAGAGAATTTAATACTTCAAACTAAGCTCGAAGATTACGAAAATAGAGCCAGACGTTCAAACTTACGCATAAGGGGAATACCTGAAACTGTGACAGACCTGCAATCTACTATTACTGCTCTATTACAAGAACTAAAGCCAGATATCCCTATTGAACGTTTAGAACTGGACAGAGTACACAGAGCCCTCACAGCCAAAAAGAAAGATGGACCCCCACGTGATATAATCACAAAATTTCATTATTACAGAACGAAAGAACAAATACTAATTGCTGCAAGAGAAAAAAAGGAACTTAATTTTCAAGGACACAATTATCAAATTTTTGCTGACCTATCCCAACTTACTATTACTAAAAGACGATCCATGAAACCCCAACTAATGGAACTGCAACGCCACAACATTATGTATCAATGGGGCTTCCCCTTTTCAGTCAGATTTAACTACCAAGGTACAATTTACAGAAGCAGATCAGCAGATGAACTACAACAAACCCTTTTAAAATTAAATCTGACAGAACCCACAAGCAGCAACACTCCCACACGCAGAAGAATGGCATCATCTTCACCTTCAGGCAGCACGCAGAAAATTTCAGAACAAAATGGGAATCACCATTCTCACAAAAGAGGCCGTTATGCCACATCATCCATGGACCAAGAAGATTCAATGGACTGACATCCTAATTCCTGATATCTCTTCATTTATTATACTAAGAGATGGTTCTCTATAAAAAACCTATATTTATAACTGAATGTAACTGCATTCTGATAGTCACACACTGTGTGGGATCATGTTACATTCCAGTTATATTTCTTATTACTTCTGATTCATATAGCCTTAGAATATATAAGTGAAATAAGGAAATTCTTGTTCAGTTATATATTATCAGGTAATAACAATAGATTTATTACTTTTTAGGACAAATATGTTCAATAATCCAGAAGTAATGGAAGCTTTTTCTTTCTTTTCTTAAAACAAATATATTATTATCTAACTAGTTCCTAGAATTATGTTTTTGTTTATTCTAATCTGAAGCAATACAACCTCAATTTTATGAGTTAACATATCTAAACAGTTACGTATGAATAAAATATGTAATTGTTTACTCTAAAAGGGTTAAAATCCCAAAATAATTCAAACTATCTTCATCAATACCAAAGGTATTAACAGTACCTTTCTAACTGAATTATTTAGCCTAGGGCAAGACTAACCATATACAACCACCCTGGAATAAATAATTTCAACAAAAACTATATTCTGCACTCCAATTAATGAAACATCATTTTGATGTCTTTTGACATAGCACTTCTCTCCTGTAAGCGGAAGATCCGTGTACCCCCATTAGCCCTCCTCATTCTCCCAACCATATTATGTGGGAGTGTGACGAAGGCACTTATTCCCCTGAGAGAGATATTTATTCTCTTTCACGGGTAAATTGTGATTACTTGCAAAAAATAATTTATACAATGTATCATCTAATCTCGTATGTTTTTTGTTTACTCTTTACTCCAGAATTCACTGGTTTCTTTTCTATCTATTCATCTCTTCAGTCCACACAGGTTGATCTGCGCAGTCAGCTCTGCATAACAAAAAGTAAGTCAAAACTATTTGATCTATTGCCATGGCACCACTGAATATACTTTCCCTGAATGTTCAGGGAATAAATGTCCCTCAAAAAAGGACCAAAGCCTTCCGTACTTTCCATAACAAGAAGGCTCACATAGTATGCCTCCAAGAAACACACTTCACCAAAGATTCTACTCCAAAATATATTTCTCCTTTTTATCAACAAATTTACACGGCTTCTGCCTGTACCAAGCAAAGGGGAACTCTAATTGCATTTCACCGATCCACACCATTCACCTTATCATCAGAAATTAAAGACCCAGAAGGTAGATACTTGATACTCATGGGTTATATAATGGATACAGCAATCACGGTGATTTCCTACTACGCTCCTAACAAACAACCTACACCATTCCTCTCACATATATTACAAGTGATTAATACACACAAAATAGGAACAGTGATAATGTGTGGGGATTCGAACCAGGTCCTCCTCCCATTTCTAGATAAATCACCTTTTACACCATCCAAAATAACCTCTAGATTACCTTTTTCTCAACTTCTTTCCAAATACAATCTGGTAGATTCATGGAGAGAAAGTAACCCAATGAAAAAGAAATTCACTTATTTCTCGCACCCTCATCAAACCTTCACCAGAATAGATCATATTTTTCTAACAATAGGAATGATACCAGAAATTATTGCATCAGATATAATTCCGATTCCGTGGTCTGACCATAATGCAGTATACACTACTATAGCCTCAGCCATACCAAAAGCGCATGACCCAACGTGGTACTTACCGGACATAATGCTCAAACACCCACTACATCAGATGGCCATTGAACAAGCTTTAAAGGAATACATATCAATTAATAATACAACAGACATCTCCCCAATAACACTGTGGGAAGCTCATAAGCCTGTCTTGCGTGGTACAATACAAAGACAAATGGCACTATTTAAACGGGAACGCAAAAATCTAGCAAAAAAACTAGAACTCAATTTTAATGCAGCCTACATATCATTCCAAGATAATCCATCTCAGAGTACAAAATCTCATCTGGAAAAATCTAGATTGGAATACGATCTATTTCTCACGGAGTCAGTTGATAAATCCCTCAAACGCTCCAAACACAATTTCTACATGAATACAAACAAACCAGGTACATATTTGGCTCGGGCAATAAATTCAACTAACAAATCTTTCAAACCAATACGTTTGAAATTATCAAAAAATGTTTACACTTGTAATCCAGTTAAAATAGTCCATAAATTTCACTCACATCTCGCAACTTTATACAAGACAAACAATGAATTTAATCCTACAGAGGCTGAATCCTTCTTCTCAAAAATAACCTTACCTGAGTTGTCTCAAAATCAAAAAAGCAGTTTGGATGAGCCTATAACTATAGATGAAGTTGCTAACGCCATAAAAGACCTAAAACTTAATAAAAGACCAGGCCCAGACGGCTACTCGGCTTTATACTATAAAACATTCTCAGAAATACTCTCTCCCATTCTCACTGAAACTTTTAACAAACTTCTAGATGGACATTCTTTTCGGCAAGAAACACTAATGGCAATTGTTTGTATGATCCCAAAACCCCTTTCTGATGATACTTCCTGTGTGAATTATCGGCCTATCTCTCTGTTAAACCTCGATATTAAATTATTAGCAAAAATAATAGCAAAACGCCTCAATAGCATTATAGGAAAATTAATACATAGAGATCAAGTAGGCTTCATGCCAAATAGACAGGCAGGCGATAATATACGCAGGGCAGTGTTATTGGCACATATTGCTAAAAAACGGAAAATCCCTTTATGTTTTCTGTCTCTCGATATTAAGAGGGCATTTGACACAGTATCCTGGCAATATATGCAATATTCATTACAAAAATGGGGTTTTGGACCCCACTTTTTAACATGGATCAAAGCATTATATAATAAACCCAAAGCCTATATAAAATATGCTGGATACAAATCTGAAGCCTTTAATATCGAAAGAGGTACCCGACAGGGTTGCCCATTATCTCCCTTATTATTTGCCCTTATACTCGAACCCATGGCCCAATACATCAGAACAAACCAAACTATAACTGGCATTGAAGTAGGAGGTATTACACATAAATTATGTATATTTGCAGACGATATATTACTTTTTCTATCATCACCACAGGTCTCTGGTCCTAACTTAATACCAGCTCTTGATGGGTTTGCAGCCCTATCCGGCCTTATGATTAATCCTAAGAAATGCCTAGTGCTTAATATTTCACTCACAAACATGGAATTGATCCCGGCTAGGGCTGCACTCCCATTCACATGGGCAGAAAAATCAATCCCATATCTTGGAATTCATTTAACAGCATCTCATTCTGACTTATTCTCAACCAATTATCCTCCTGTATTAAGACAGATCACAAATCTAATAAAACAATGGTCGCAACTTCCTTTATCCTGGATAGGGAAGATTAATGCAATCAAAATGACTATTCTACCCAAATTGCTTTATCTATTCAGAGTCCTCCCTATTCCAATTCCTTCCTATTTTTTGAGAATAGTACAAAAAAGAGCAACTTCGTTTATATGGGGCTCTTCTAAACCACGTATACCTATACACACACTACATCTTCCCAAAAATAAAGGAGGCCTGGGATACCCTAATTTTACTAACTACTACAGAGCAGCACATTTGGCCAGTCTGTCCAAATACCATGCAAAACAGGAAATCCCATTATGGGTATTTATAGAGGCTTCAGAAAATGACCCTCTATTAATATCAAATTTACTATGGCTTGATCCTAAAGACCGCTTTAAAATTCATAATCCCATAACTAAACACTTCTTATCTCTCTGGGATAAACTAAAAACCAAATATCAGTTACAATCTCCACACAATCCTCTCCTTTCTTTTATCAGAAATCCGGCCTTTTATCCGGCATGGATCTACCCAAATTCTTTTAAAGCTTGGACAGCATCAGGCATTCAGACACTAAATGACTTCATAGCATCTAAATCATTCCTTTCATTCCCATCGCTTAGAGAAAAATATGATCTACCAAACTCTGAGATATTTAGATATCTCCAAATCAAAAATTTCTATACACCATTCCTAAAGGGGGATACACCATTATCCCAATTATCCATTTTTGAATCAATCTGTACAAAACATCCATTTGCTAAAGGTACAATTTCATCACTTTATAATCAATTATATGGAGTAGCAAATCTTAATAGACCCTCTTACGTTCAGAGGTGGGAGGAGGACCTGGGACGAACTTTAGAAGACACGGACTGGTCTAACATATGGCTCACATCTAAGTCATCTTCACCCAACATCTTAGCACTGGAGACAAATTATAAAGTCCTAACTCGCTGGTACCTTGTACCCGCTAGAGTGGCAAAATATTCACCTAATACCTCAGCTCTTTGTTTTCGAGGATGCCCAGAAATAGGCACATATTTACACATATGGTGGACGTGCCCAGTAATCCAAACCTTCTGGAAGGAAGTCTTCGTGATTGCATCTAAAATATTTAAAAAAATAATACAACCAGATCCATATTTAACTTTACTTAATCTAAAACCGGAATGGTTAACACTCTCTCAATTCAAACTTATGATCCAACTAATAACGGCTGCAAAACAAACAGTGGCCAAGGCATGGAAATCTCCTACATTGGTACTAGCAGAAACAATTCACAGAATGAATAATACAATGTCCCATGCTAAGATGGTAGCCATCGATCAAAATCAAATTCCAAAATTTGAAAAACTTTGGCATCCTTGGATAAAACAACAGTTCCTGTCAAACTTCAATGACTCTGTCCTGTTGCCATGGTACCAGATTAAATGACTTACAGAGACACCCATTCTAAGGCTTCAAAGAGAACTAAAAAGAATAATAAACTGACGAGCGGGACAACCTTGTGGACCATACCTCTACCTTTCAACCCTTTTTCTTCTTTCTCTTTCCTTTTCTCCACCTTACGATTAAAGTTCATTATCAGAATTTATTTGACCTATATACACTCTACTTGTAAACAATATGTATAGTAGGTATAAATCATTTAAATACCTACAAAAGTAACTAAGGAAATTATATATATCTTTAATTTAGGTTTACGTGAACCCAATGTTTAATATTTGAAATTTCATGATATTTACCTATGTAAACCCTACTGTAAAACAATGAGCTTACTTTATAGATCCTTGTAAACTTACTTTATGTATCTTTATAACATTGTATACTCAATAAACTTCTTTTGACAAGGAAAAAGAGCAGAACAATAGAGAGAGAATAGAGAGAGAGAGAACAATAAAACGTCAACTATTTTTTTTTATTTTATATTTTTGTTTGTGGGGTTTTTTTTACACTTTTTTTTGTAACTGTAACTTTTATAACTGTAACCGGTTCCAGGTTCGGGTCTCTCAAAATGCGATGGCATCTTGGGAGACCCTGTGAAAGTGCGCCTAGTCTGTGGAATGCTGTACCCTACGCTAATACTTAACTAGTGTATGGTAGCGTTCAAAACATTCACCAATGCAAAGACCAGGATTGTCAGGACAGGAGGGTCAATAATAGCGGGTGTCACGCCTATATCCGCGCTTGCTGCAGACACGACATCTTTTTTGAGGGGGTTTGTTGGGTAGGGGTACTCGGGAGGACATAAAGAAAATGCCTCTCATGCAGCCGACTGCATTTGGTTGGGGATGTGAATGGGAGAAGTACGGGTGCTGCAGAAGCAGTGGGTTCCCAATTAGGATTGGCGAATGCAGCAGGAAGGGCATTATGGGCACGACGGGCCTGTGTTTGTCTTTTTGGTGGCAGCGGGACACTACTTGAGCTTGCCACCTCACCAGCTTGAACTGCACTTATGGGACTCGCCACGTCACCAAGTGTTACTGCAGTGCTGGTTTGACTACGACCGGGGTGTACTAGGCCACTGGTGCTTGCCAGTTCACCAAAACGCTACCAAAAAAACTGTTAGCGATCGCAGGGATCAGGCCTGACTCTGCGAACGCTGCAGTTATGCGTTTAGTGTTTTGTAAGTGTCAGTGATCGATTGATACTGCACTTGGGTGGCCTGATCAGATATTGATCCGTTCAGATACTATACCACTAAAGGAGGTGTACGCTGCGTGCATGGGTGTTAGCGATACTGGCATTACCTGACGCTGCCTGGGGCTGGTGCTTGCCAGTTCACCAAAACACTACCAAAAAAACTGTTAGCGATCGCAGGGATCAGGCCTGACTCTGCGAACGCTGCAGTTATGCGTTTAGTGTTTTGTAATCGATCGATACTGCACTTGGGTGGGCTGGGCTGGGCCGGGCGGAGGGGCAAAACGCAGGTGCTAGCAGGTATCTGGGCTGATCCCGCTAACACTGCGTTTTTGGGAACCATAAACTGCTGGGGACGCCAGTATAGATCTGATCGGATCAGATATTGATCCATTCAGATACTATACCACTAAGGGAGGCGTATGCTGCGTGCGTGGGTGTTAGTGGTACTGGCGGTAATCTGATGCTGCCTGGGGCGACGCATATCACCGCCGGGCGATCAGGGGGCTAAATCTTTATTCGGTAATAAATGGCGGGTGCCCTGACACTATAAAAAATAAACGAACTAACCAGCGTCACCCGTAACAGTTATACCGTGATCAGTGGTGAAAGGGTTAACTAGGGGGCAATCAAGGGGTTAAAACATTTATTAGGTAGTATATGGGGGTCCCTGTCGCTATAAAACGCTGACGGCGAACCTAAATATTTACGTCCCGAACTAGCGTCACCAGCGACACTAATACAGCGATCAGAAAAATGATCGCTTAGTGACACTGGTGACGGGGGGTGATCAAGGGGTTAAAACTTTATTAGGGGGTGTTAGGGGGGTACCCTAGACCTACAGGGGGCTAACACTAACTGCCCTACCACTTCTAACTGTCACAAACTGACACCATGCAGTAATCAGGAAAAAAAAAAAACTGCTTGGTGTCAGTGTGACGGGGGGAGAGGGATGATTCGGGGGTGATCGGGGGGCGATCGGGGGGGGGTCGGGGGTGTAAAGTGTGCCTGGCATGTTCTACTGTGATGTGTGTGTGTTGTGCACTCACTCACATGTCTTCTCTCCTCGGCGCCGGAACGGAAACTGCCGAGCCGAGGAGAGATGACATCACATCCTCTGCCTCTGTGTACTACACAGAGGCAGGGGATGATTCTCATTGGCTGGGAGCGATCACGAGGGGCCAAGATCGGATGGCCTCCCCCTCATCACTGAATGCTCCCAGACCAAAGCCGACTGCCGCTGGCACTGGGGGGGGGGTCCGATCGAACCCCCCGCCCGCGGGAAGGCAATCACGTACCAGGTACGTGATTTTGCCTGCCCGTGCCATTCTGTTGACGTATATCGTCGTTAGGCGGTCGGCAAGTGGTTAAAACCAACAAGAAAGACACAAATCAGGAACTTACAAAGCTCAGCTTGTAAAGAAATTGAAGGCAATATCAGACATGAGTATTTCTAAACTGTGTTTGATATTGCGCTCAGATGGGGTGAAGTCACCCCTGGAAAAGCCAAATTTTGAAGATGCACACAAATTGGTGAATGTCAACATGTGCTAGCTGCCAGCACGGGGGATCAAGGGACGTGTTTTGGGGGTGCAACCCCTTCCTCCCAGCTACTTTATTATTGAGGAAGGGGTTGCACCCCCAAAACGTGTCCATTGATCTCCCGTGATGGCAGATAGCACATGTTGACACACTGTGTGCATCTTCAAAATTTGGCTTTTCTCGAATCTGTCAAAAAATGTTATAAATTTTTAGAGCCCAAAAAGCACAAAAAAGTGAAGGGATTTGGATGGGTTTTAAACGCTCCCTAAAACATCAATGATGTTCTTCTTTTTTTTTGAAAATCATTGATGTTTTTCTGGATGTTTTCCAAGTCCCTATTACACCCCATGATCTCCCCGATCTGGATCTGTGCACTTTCAGAGGTGAAATGATCTCGATCCACAACATCACGATCACCTAAAAAGATAGAAACAAAAACACACCGTGCATTATTAATATGCTGGCATCCATCTCTTACCTGAGCCTGTGGTCGCAGACACTCACCTGTTGTGGTGACAATTTCCACCACATCTCCTTCCTCCTCCTGTTGTGTTTGGGGGATTTCACCTTCTTCAAGAGGTGGGGGTTTTGTGGTCTCCTCCGATGAGGGGTGTCCTCCGAGTCTTTTATCCCCTATGTAAAAAAAATAGGTATACTTAGCACACAGATATTTGATGACAGAAAGAGCAATATGAAACATTGCTTGGAAGTGGGGTACAATTGTCTATTTTGGCAGAGTTCCAAGATGCAGAAATGTTTTTGTCCTTTGTCAAGCTTGAATACTTACCTGTTTTTTACAAGCTTCACAGATGGAGACCCCCCCTATAGTATACACTGGAGCACCTGTGTGGGGCCCACTAATAAAAAGGGTGTTCTTGTGTCCCACACTAGTGCTCCAGCGTCCAGATGTGAAAACTGCTGCTGAGTGTCCTCTCCTTACCCAGAATCTAGTTTGCATTTCGTTCTAGTTACAAACCCATCTACGCAACCAAATTATTTTAAGATAAGTAGGCCATAAAAAATCTATTCAAATGCATATGGCCAAAAAAAATGGTGTTTTCTAGGCCAAACAAACAATGTTTCATATGAACGAATAATGTGCCCATGAACATGAAAGTTTCCATTTTAAACTGTACAACAGTTAAGAAAAGCACATGGAGCAGCACGAACATAATAAAAATAAAGAATAGGAACACAGCACAACTACTTACTTTTTTGCAGCACTCTCCTGATCCTTCTGTACTTCGTGCTCCCTTAATTTCAGGTCCGATCACCGCTTCCTGAGCTGATCCTTGGATCGTCGTACCCCAAAATTCCGGTGCAGACTCTTGACCACTTTCGCCATGATCTTGGCCTTTCTGACATTGGGGTTGGGGTAAGGTCCATATTTCCCATCATAGTCGGTCCTTTTCAGTATGTCGACCATCTCCACTATCTCAACAAAGGACATATTTGATGCCTTAAATCATCTCCTTCTGAATCGGGACGTTTCAGGCTCCAGCCTTTCCTCCTCCTTGTTGCTGTAATTAGCACGCACCTGCTGTGTCTCCGCCATGTGCTCTTCCCCCACTGCGCCGAACGAGAAGGGGCGGGGAATAGGCTAGAAAGAACGTCAGGGGCGGGCGGAGTTTCACGCCGTGTAGTGTATGCGCAGTGTATATAAAGCGTAACACGCGTGCGTAGTACGTCCGGTCTGTGAGCGGAGGAAGGAGGAGGAAGGTAAGATCTAAACTTGGGCCTATACTGCTTCTAGATTGAGGCCTATATTGTAACAAGATTAGGAGAGTTTCTCCTGACATTAGGGTTTGTCTTGTGTTGTGTCTTGCAGATAAATTGGATGGCTTCAATGACCACAACTTCCTCCCCCTGTTCATAGACAAATACAGGGAGCAGCCCTGTCTGTGGCAGGTCAAACACCCCCAATACAATAATAAACAAAAGAGGCAGGCAGCGCTGGAGAAACTGCTGGAGTTGGTGAAGCCGGTGGTCCCCACGGCAACCATCCCCTATTTAAAAGCCAAAATTGGTGGCCTGAGGAGCACTTATCTAAGGGAGCGCAAGAAGGTCACGGATTCCCAGAGATCCGGAGCTGCAGCAGATGACATTTATGTCCCCAGCTGTGGTACTATGAGAGACTGCGATTTCTGTCAGACCAGACTGGAGTCAGGGAATCCCTCTCAACCCTTCCTTCCACTCTTCCTTCCACACTTCCTTCCCCCCCAGCTGAGGCTTCCGATGTCCAACCTGGGACTTCCAGCCAGGAAGAAGTGGAGGAGCCCAGCTGGAGCCAGGTATAGCATTGTTTTAACAGATTTATGGTCAAGAAATAAATGATGTTTACTAGATGTTATTATTGATCACTAATTGCTGATTTAATAAAGTGTTTTACATATCAATAGACTGTACTGGGCAAAAATAATTGGGACAGTAATGAAAAATGCTGGGTCAGAATGATAGTCTGTTATATTTGTTAACTTTCAATTAGCAACAGTCATGAGGTGAAAATTGTGTGTGATTGATGAATAAAAAACTCAAACTATGTCCCTTTTTCATACACAGGAAGACCTCAGCCAGGACGAGGCTGTGGAATGTGCCACACAGGAGGAGGCTGTGGAATGTGGCAGCCAGGAGGAGGCAGGGATAAGTGGCAGCAAGGAGGAGGCGGGGCTAATTGGCAGCCAGGAGAAGCCTGGGCCCAGTAGGAGCCTGACCGAATCGCAGGTTCCTCCCCTCCGCCTTCCAAACAAAAGACCCAGGAAGGGGAGTCACGTGCAGGATTCAGCACTCAGGCTGATTCAGGAGGCTTCGGCGTCCCTCAGAGCCACCCCCACTCCTGAAGAGGCCTTTGCCTGCATGGCTGCCACCAAACTGCAGGGCATGCAGGAGGGCCAACGCCTCCTGTGTAAGGACCTTCTTTATAAAGTCTTAACTAAGGGGGTGAGGGGCGAAATCACACCCAATACCCACCTAAGTGAGTTGGACCATCCTCCTCCTGCCACAACTCCACCACCAGAGCCACAGCGTGGAAGGAAGCGTGGAAGGAAGACCAGAGAGTGATGATCCTGGGTTCAGTCTGGTCTGGCAAAAGACGCAGTCTCTTGTATGACCACAGCCTGGGGACACAGATGTTATCTGCTGCTTTCAGGATCTCTGGGACTTCTGGACCAGACTGCCCTTCCTTAGATATGGACTCCTCAGGCCACCAATTTTGCTGTTAAATACTTGATGTGTGCCCTGGGGGCCAAAGGCTTCTCCAATTTCTGCTGTTTCTTCAGCGTTGCCTCCCTCTTTGTTTGGTTGTGAGTCCTTAATAAAGGATTTTTGGTTTCAATTATACTCGCCTATGTGTGTTTTCCTTCAAAAAGGACAGTTTGTTTGTGAGGAGGCAGGTACATTTCAAAAATACAATGTGAAATTATCAAGAAACACCAAGCAACCTCCTTGAGATTAAATAATACAAGATAATAATGGTGTTGTGGTAACTTGACACACAAAACACACACAAAAATATTCTCGAGTAAAAATTAAAAAAAAAAAAAAAAAAAATCAGCCTTGAAAAAAATACAAACTCAACAAAAAATAATATATATATTTTTTGTCAGATGTGATAAATCAAAATATATTGAGGGAATCACAATAAATAATAAAGAAAGAAGTTTGTGAGAAGTCTGTGTGAATATGAGCAGCAAAACTACTTCATTCTTCTAGCATTATAAAGAAGAAGAGAGTGCGCTGTATTAAACAATTTTAAACATTGCAGCCTGACGAAAGTACTATATCCATTCCGAACGCTAATTTTACCAGACTGAGCTGTTCCATCTCGGAATTTCTTCTGAGCATGCGTGGCACTTTGTGCGTTGGAATTGGCCACACACGGTCGGAATTCACGCGATCGGATTTTGTTGTCGGAAAATTTTATAGCCTGCTCTCAAACTTTGTGTGTCGGAAAATCCGATGAAAAATGTCCGATGGAGCCCACACATGGTCGGAAATTCCGACAACAAGCTCCGATCGTACATTTTCCGGCGGAAAGTCCGACCGTGTGTACGGGGCATTAGGGTGGGAGCCTCCACAATATTTGCAAACTCCCTATCCACTAGCAACTCCCCTCTATATCCGATATTGGGTAACCCTACCTCCCCCCCAGGTATGAAACAAATGGGGTATGGAATACTCAAATCAACTGGCAGGGATCAAGCCTCACATTTCTTAATAGACAATAACTGTCCCTCCATACAATCCCTGACTCTCGACAGTGGTCAATTCCAACTTCCATTTTGGACAGCAATACGACTGCACTACTTTCTACACTCAATTCCTAACCCGGCACAGTTTAACCGTGATCTGCCGACTTTCGAAAACTACTGTAACGATGAGGGAATTTTACCTCAAGTATTATCTAAAACCTATGTCTTGCTCAATTCTCCTCCAGAACAACCGGACCTGACATTCATACGTAAATGGGAAACTGACCTACAAAGCACATTTACTAGTGCCCAAAAACAAACAATTATCTGTTTCTAATTAAAAGCATCTATCTGCACCAAAATACAGGAACTCAACTACAAGACCCTGACTAGATGGTACTCCTAGCAGACTTCACGAGTTTTTCCCGGCCACATCAGACGAATGCTGGAGGTGTCAGACAGATAAAGGGACACTCCTCCATATCTTCTGGTCCTGCCCTCTGCTTCAGCATTTTTGGACGACAGTCCGAACGATTACGCAAAAATTAATGGATTACACAATAAGTGATGATCCAGCTTTCATCCTGCTGCATGCTAATACAATCCCGACACGAATATACAAAAAGCCGATAGTAAGGCACTTATTGAATAAAGCCAAAGCTTGCATCCCACTTTTGTGAAAGAAAAGCTTGCCACCAACTATAGGGTTGTGGTTGCGCAGAGTGGAGGAGATCAGAAAGTTGGAGGACTTGGTCCTGATGGAACAAAATAGACAAGATCAACATTCCCAAGCATGGATGCTTTGGAACATATTCATACTCTCAGATGACGGAATTGCCATGCTTGCCACCTAGAACAAAGTAACACAACAGAAGTCGATACACCTGGGCTTACCACCCTATGCCCCCTCCCTTCCTTCCCATCCCCCTCCTAGTATCCATGTTCCTCTTCCCTTTTCTCTTCTTCCTCCTTCTTCCTTCCTTTTTTCTCGTTTCTTCTTCTATTCTCTGTGGAACTTATTGGTTTCCAACCGCCTGATCCTGGGATTATTTCTTTGAGGTATTTAAATCAGAAATTTTAACGTTCGACTGGGCTTAGGCTCTCAAAAAGTGATGTTATACACCATTCATGCAACTCGGCTATTTTTAGTGAATGTCAACTACAGATGCTGAGCTCTTAAATACAAACACTGATGCTACTGTTGTTACTAGGGCATGTATTCGCCTGTGAACATCAAGTACTGTGATGGGAATTGTACTATATTTTCTCTTTTGATTCTTTATTCTCTTATGTTCTCTTGGATATAATAAAAATTTATATTTGAAAAAAAAAAAAAAAAAAAGCTTCAGGTGGTGTTGAATCGAGGGGTTTGTTAAGATGGAGATAGGGTCTCAGGCCATGCACTTAGATCAAACAGCAAGAGTCTGGCAGACAGCCGTGAAGGCAATTTAAAGAAGGCTTCTAAACGCTTGGCCATAGGATGCCTAAATACAGGATTCTCTTCCACAGGAACCATTAGTGTCTTAAGACAAGAAATCGTTGGGTCAGCCACAGGGACAGCCCGTATTTGTAGGATGCCTTCCTCCAGAGGATATTGGTAAGCAAAAAGCTTAGGAGAAGCAAATAACTTTTCAGGGTTAGCCATTAACAGTAGAAGAAATGTTTTAAGAGCAAGTAGACTGGGAAGGTCTTAGCAGGCTTGGACAATTTAAGGGAACCCATGCTGAAAACCTTGGCATGAGCAGATTCAGGCTGCTCCAACACTAAATAGGAGTGTATTGTGTCAGTCAGGGTAGCAATGGTATCTTTAAGCTATGACGAGATCTCAGCCAAAAGCATATCATGCTGATCTGATTTTTCGTCTATCTCCTTCTCAGGCAGCACAGCAGTTGAAAGAGCAAAGTCAGAGACTGACTCGAGAAGAGACTGAAGGGGCTTATTTGTGACCCCAACGATCTACACCCTCCAAAAGGACTGAGATCTTGCCCCTAAAATCAGATATGGTGGCAGAAAAAAACCTGTATCCAGAAAAATGTGTAAGGGTGTGGAGCTGAAAGGCCAAGAAAGTTTCTAGAGGAAGGCAGGAAATCAGATGGGGCCAGTTGTCAGAACAGAGGGTATTTTGGTAGAGAATGTCACCCATGCACTGCCTTCCCCAGGCCATGAGCCAAGTCTAGGAAGACCCTCTGTCCCTTTTCTCGTGCGCTTGTGATCTGCCATGTGTGGTGCCAAGTGATACTCACCACCTTTACTGCTGCTGAGAGGGAAGGAAGAAACCTTCTGCCCCAGACACTATAGGATGCTGAACCCAGGAGGCATCCAGAGATAACTGATGTACTGTGGGAGCCAGGACACCAGGTGCTGACTAAGAGAAGTGCACCCAGGGAAGGAAAATGGAGCACAAATACATTGAAACCACTGGAATAAAGGTTGTGTGAGAGATGCCAGAAAAAAATGGTACCCATTTTAAATGGGTAACGCTCATGGTTGTGACACAATTAAAAATTTGCAGCCTACACTCCACTTCAGGCATATGGCCTTGGAGCACCAGCAACCTTGTTTAGAAAATGGCGCAAGCCCTCTGACTGAGACAGATGTCTTCTTAGTCTGTGTTGGATTTATAAGGACCAGCCTCAGCCTGGCTTTGCATTTAACGATGGACATACTTCAAAAGCAGTCTTTAAGGGCAGGGCTCTGTTGTCATCAGACCATGACCCTGGACCTGCTAACCCAACATAATGCACCACATGCCAAGTTGAGCACCCACATAGGATCTAGAGCCAAAGCGACTTTACAGGCTGACCCTGCATCTTCTCCAGATAAGGTCTGGGTATGATCCCCCACAACTCAGCTGAGGAATCAACAGAATCAGAAACGCAGGAGGATCTCATGGTACAGCCAGAAACCTGAATCTAACAAGAATCTTGATTAAAAAAAAGCCCTTTGCATAAATGAGATAAACTTCTTTCAGTAGAGAGATTTCCATTGTCCAAAGACACTAGAAATAAAACAGACTTGCTGGGAGTGGGGGGGATTATAAATGGGATGTCCTTGCAGCTTTCTTTTTTGCCAATATTTAATCACCTGAAAGTAGCTGCCTATAAACCATAGTTAGGACTAAGATCCTGTTTCCAGTACTGTACAATTAAGAAATACAGTGGGGCAAAAAAGTATTTAGTCAGCCACCAATTGTGCAAGTTCTCCCACTTAAAAAAATGAGAGAGGCCTGTAATTGTCATCATAGGTATACCTCAACTATGAGAGACAAAATGTGGAAACAAATCCAGACAATCACATTGTCTGATTTTTGAAAGAATTTATTTGCAAATTATGGTGGAAAATAAGTATTTGGTCAATATCAAAAGTTCATCTCAATACTTTGTTCTTTGTTATATATCCTTTGTTGGCAATGACAGAGGTCAAACGTTTTCTGTAAGTCTTCACAAGGTTGTCACACACTGTTGCTGGTATGTTGGCCCATTCCTCCATGCAGATCTCCTCTAGAGCAGTGATGTTTTGGGGCTGTCGCTGGGCAACACAGACTTTCAACTCCCTCCAAAGGTTTTCTATAGTGTTGAGATCTGGAGACTGGCTAGGCCACTCCAGGACCTTGAAATGCTTCTTACGAAGCCACTCCTTCGTTGCCCGGGCAGTGTGTGTGGGATCATTGTCATGTTGAAAGACCCAGCCACGTTTCATCTTCAATGCCCTTGCTGATGGGAGGGGCAAAAAAGTATTTAGTCAGTATTTAGTCAAAATCTCACGATACATGGCCCCATTAATTCTTTCATGTACATGGATCAGTTGTCCTGTTCCCTTTGCAGAGAAACAGCCCCAAAGCATGATGTTGCCACCCCCATGCTTCACAGTAGGTATGGTGTTCTTTGGTTGCAACTCAGCATTCTCTCTCCTCCAAACACGACGAGTTGTGTTTTTACCAAACAGTTCTACTTTGGTTTCATCTGACCATATGACATTCTCCCAATCCTCTTCTGGATCACCCAAATGCTCTCTAGCAAACCTCAGACGGGCCTGGCTTAAGCAGGGGGACACGTCTGGCACTGCAGGATCTGAGTCCCTGGCGGCGTAGTGGTAGACTCGTGCTGGATGGACACTGTTTTTCCTCGGCCCTGACATCACCCTTTGTCTGGCAGCAGCTAGAGGAGCTCTGTGCACTCTTTAAAAAAAAATAAAAATGTAATGTGTATATGCCATCTTATGCAGCATTCCACTGTGAGTTCAGGTTGCATGATGATATACCACCAAGGGGTGTCCACGACAGCCTGGGCTAACAGCAAACATTATCAGCAGAGGGTGCAGAGGGCAGCGCTGGGACATGGGCAGGGTAAGTAATAGTTTACATTTTTTTGGACACAGGGAGGGGGGTAGTTTAGTTTTTTATTTTAATTTAGAGGTGGGCGTTCATGTTAGTCCAGTCAACATAATCAGGCTGTCACATGATTGTAACAATCTAAGCAGGTAAACTTCACGTTACTGATGGTCGACTACGTTCTCTGCCAACCTTTGCTGCGCTGAACACTTCTTGAGGCTGTGTTTGGCTCCTGCTAGACTCCACCTTTAACATACTGCCTTCAGCAGCTATGGAGAGCAAGTAATAGTATTGATAATCAGACTGACTTAAAACAAAGTGTGTGTTTATTGTCACACAGTTGGCATCATAAATACAATGTAAAAGTATAATAGTTCAGTTCAGTTTAGGTAAAAATATATGAAATAGAAGCAATACTTATGAAAAATGTATTCAATTTGTAGTAACGGCTCCTCAGGCATATGTGTCTTCCATGTGCTTTTCTTCAATTCTGTCTCGTGTAACCAAGAAGCAAGAAATGACGTTGCGCCTTTGGCTCCTGGGAGAAGGCACCTGTTCCAAATCATCAAAGGGTATTTGAATAGAACTCTGTACATTAAGTACATACATAATAATATTATAAATTACGATTGAGACTATGCTTGTCCCAACTTAACAGTATTTAAACAAATATGTATAATTCCTCTAACTACATAGATACGTGTCTGTTTGTCTTCCCATGACATTCTATACCAAGATACCAGATACCTTATATGTCACACTAACTAGCTAGTTATAACAGAAACATCTAGAATTACTGACTCAGCTTAGCTGAAGAATCATATCAAATCAATTGATCAAGGTCATTCACTCATACTGTATTTATTATGATTAATCATAAATCCAAATATATTTTGCAAGCTTGCCATGAATATAATATAACACCTATAAGTGTCAAATTATGAATTTGGAATAATATTCTAACATAGTCACAGGCACTCATAATGATTAAAGTGGACGTAAACCCTTACATATACCCAGTGAAGTGACTGGCTTCAGGTGTTACACAGAGATTAAACAAATCCTCCTCCATAGGTTGTACCTGTTTATATGCAGTCTTCTATTATCTACAGAATTTATAAAGCTTCTCTGAGAGTTCAGAAAAAAGGGAGAGCTGAAATTACACTCTGTAGAGTTCAGTGAGGAGAGTTCCGAGAGCTGATGGGAAGGAAGAGACACACCCCCTTCACACAGCTCACAAGGACAGAGCTGAGGCTGTCAATTAGCTGGAGGTCCTTCCAGTAACCATTTTTCTCTTGGTGTCAGGAAAACTTGTGAGAAATGATTAATACTGATAGCAGAGAGAGACCGAAGCAGCAGACAGAAATTACATGTAGTGCTCTTCATTAAGACACACTATAGAGGGATGTGCTTTGTTCATATTTCATGACTAAGGTTTATAACCACTTTAATAGCTGCTCAATCAAAGGGCGACTCCAAACAATAGCATCCTTCCACCAAGCACCTTACAACAGCCTCAATAGGAAAGGCATGGACCCCAGCTTTAGGGACTCCTTACACTGACCCCAAGGTTATATGATCACTGACTTGTATTAGCCAGGTGCAGCAGAGTGCCTGCCCAATACCTGGAATGGAGAGAAGGATAGCATGTACAATATTTCCCTCCTACTCCATTCCAGACAGTCAAAATCCAGGAACCCAAACAAAGCTCCCAAAAAAAACTTGCAATATTATAGCTGCTTTTTGGGTCCTTTAACTCCTCCACAACCAAAACTGTCAGGATAATCAATCCTGCCCCACATCCCCAGCGTGAACAAAAGATGGATAGTAAAGCAGTTAACAGGTCATATATTCAGTTTCGTTTCTCACTTTCCTATAACTCGGAGATGTCATTTTTGCGAGAATTGAAACAAGAAGCTTGGTATATATGGCTTCTGGTGTACATTTTTAGTAGTTAGAGACATGTCTTTGTAGCTTTTTATACTTTCTTTCAATAATAATTTCAGCTTAAGAACTGCCAAAGTAGAATAATTACTACAGTCCTAAGGCATATTTTTGCCATGAGGCAGACAATAGGTCACATTTTCAGTTTCGTTTCTCTTTCCTATGCCTCTGAGGTGGGAGTGATCTTTACAAGAAAATGAATATAAAAGAGGATGCACTTATTTTTGTAGTGTATTTGTCAGGAAGACGTGAGACCTGCAAAAAGACATTTAACAAGACAGACAGCAAAAAAATGGCAACTCGCCCAAAGAAACAAGGTGGCAATTCAACTGATTCAGGCAAAGACAGACATTCAAAAGAGATGCAGGAATCTAAATTATCTACATGCTCAGAGTTTCAACATTCTAATTCTGGTCACTCTGATGGTAATGGGAAAGTAAAAAGAAAGACTCAACCCTGTAAGAAGAGTAACTCAGCATCTATGGTCAATGGCACAGATATCTGTGTAAGCACTACTAGCAAATGCCTTGTTAAATGCAGTGCAAAGAAAAAAGAGGAGATACTCCAACAGACAGCAAGTGGACAAAATGAAACCAAACCAAGTGTGAGTATGAAAGCAAAGGAGACTACCTCTAAAAGCTGCAGAAGATCAAAATCAGTGGAACAAAATGATCTTGGAATATCTCTGGGTCAAGTGGACAATGGTCAATTCCATCCAAATGCACCAAAGGAGACTACCTTTAATCAGGGGAGAAGATCAAAAACAGAACAACATGATCTGGATGCAAAAACTAAGAGAGACCATTGCATGGAAAAAAATGATCCCAAAAGAAGAAATAGCAAAATAAATGAGGATGAAGACACTTATAACTCTGCCAGAGATAGAGATGAGATTAGAAGCCAAGCAAGCAGAAGTAACAGTTTGCCAATCTCCAACCTTTCCAAGCACTTGAAAAATGCAGTGGACAATTTGAAAATGAAGATGGGTGACATCTCCAAAGCAGCAGAGCAAGTTAACAATATCATAGATTTAATTATCAAGTCTGAGTCTACTAAAAGCCACCCTCTATTTAAGAGCATGACAAAAATGTCAACAGGGAGTTACTACGAAGGTGTAAAGGTAATAAATATACTTTGATTTTTATAATAAATATTTCACAATGCAAAATATTTTCTTAGCACTAGGAAGAGATTTAGAAAGCAATCACTGAAACCCCTGAAACAGCAAACTTATAAAAATAACAGTAAAATTGCATAACTTTATAATAGTTGGCTTGGAGTCCTTGAGGTGAATACCATAGCATTCCTGACTAGTTCTAACAGGGACAGATCATTTGGATAGAGCCATACATTTCACAGTTCTCTGTTCAGCAATCCCTTGGTTTCCTCCCACAATTCAAAAACAATGAGCATGAGCCTTTACTAGTAGATTTATGTGACTTGGAACACTAAACTGCTAGTTACAGGTGTAATTTACCAGCTTCATTGCAACGGGGGTTATTTACTAAAGGAAAATCCACTTTGCACTGCAAGTGCACTTGAAAGTGCTTTTGGAAATAAAGTCGCCGTAGATCCGAGTGGGACATGCAAGGAAAATAAAAACCAGCATTTTAGCTTGCACATGATTGGATGATAAAATCAGCAGAGCTTCCACTCATTTCAGATCTGCCCCTTAGATTTAGAGTGACTGCACTTCCAAGTGCACTTGCAGTGCAAACCCCCAATGTATTTATAAAATAAAAGCACACACATTATAGGATCTATGAATGCTTCTTGTAAATTTTCATCATTATGCATAAATATTTGTCTGTGCCTAGTGCGTGTTTAAAGAGTAACTCCACTTTTGTTGAGGAAAAAAAACATTCCCCTCTGGGTGATCTATATACGTTGCAAGGATTTTAACAAACTTTGTTGCAGATTCCTACCTTTTGTTATTCTTAAGAAATCATGGATTGTTTTTGTCCATGTGCAGAGTGAAAGTGTATGGGAGTGGTTTCATAATTATCAATCAGCTGCTGCACTTGCAGGGCTCTAATGATGAAAATTGCAGGGTCTGCATCCCTTTGTGATTTACCATTGGAGTATCTCACCAAAAATGACATTTTTGTTGCAGGGGATGCCTGAAATCCAACTAGCATCTTGCAGACTTCTGGGAAAATCAATGAGCCAATCACACAAGCAGGAAATTATGTTTCTGGGGGCGTTCTGTACACATTCTGTGTACAGAACTCCTCCAGGTAGCCATATTGCATTGTATTTTACTGAAAATTGCAGCACTGCAGATTGAAAAGGAAGAGTAATTTTTAATAACATTCAATTACAATTTGACTTGTGTTGCAATTGTATACACTACATTATTATTATTATTTTTTTTTTTTTGCTATTTTTTGTCCCACTAAAGTGGAGTTACCCTTTAACAGACCTTAGTAACTGCAGCAAAAAGTATACTGTACAAACGTGAAGGGTGTTATCTTGCAAGCCAGTTAAACACCCTAATGCACGTCATATGTTACCTTCAGGGACACCACCCTGAATTCTTCACTGCTAACAATTTTACGCAACTGATGACCCTTTTTACATATATATACCAATATTTTGAAAAATGATTGACAATTTATTTTTTATTTTTTTAAAAACTGCTCTAATTTAAAACTTAACTGCCCTCTTGATGCCTTGAGCAACTTTTTAAAAACAATGCTTTAGACAGCCTTTAATCCTACAGTATTTCATTCCTTTATGTGTTCCTACAACATCATGGCTCCATCCTCTTGACCAGCATTAGAACAGCACTCACTGTTCCTGGGCATCTCTTGCAGCATTGCATTGGATGCTGAGGAACAGTCCACCGAGGGAGCATGGGGAAGCCCCATCTACTGGAGGAGTGGAGTACCAGGTGAGTGAAGCTGCTTTTCTGTTCCCTAGATGGAACTAAGCACTTAGGTTTTTAGGTTATGTGGAATTGAGGTTTAAAGCTATAAGAAAAAACATTGAACATAAAATACATACTCTTTTTTTCTCCAGATATCAAACCCAAATGAATTTGACATCATGCTGAACATTTCATTTGAGAGTTACCACACAATTGAGTTGACAAGTATTGATGAGGGTGGTGCTTTCTACACGCTAGCATTTAAAAAGCGGAAACCATCAGCCATGACTCCATACATTGATGGTGAAGGAAATATACTGGCCAAACATATCTTGAATGAATTCAGAACTCTGGTCAATAATGTCCTTAAACAGCCAGCAGGTATGCTAAATTTTTATCTCCTGTACATTTATGCCTGTGTGTAAAGCATGAATATATTATTAAAAACCAGATAGATTAGACAGAAATATCTCATTCCGGTTTATATTTCTAAGTGAACATAAAGTGAAATTCCAGGCAAACAGTTGGAAAAACAAATTTTTTATACATATAGAAAGTCCAAATATGCAGCACTACTCACTTTTCTGCTGCAATCTGTGCTTATTTCAGTGTTGCATATACGGCATTGTCAGAACAATGTTACAAATCTCACTTTTACAAACTTACAGGTGAAAGTCCCTGTGAGTTAAAAAAAAAAGAGCAGCACCAGAACGTTGCTCTGGTGCTGTATATGCAAAAATAAATTGCAGAAGAAAAGTGAGTAGGGTGGCATCTTCTTTTGACTTTTTATATATATGGAACATTGGGGACTGTCAAAAGCAATCACCCTTTTTGAGATAGATAGATAGATAGATAGATAGATAGATAGATAGATAGATAGATAGATAGATAGATAGATAGATAGATAGATAGATAGATAGATAGAGTTCACAGGATTGCTGCACAAACATTTATTCAAACGAAAAAAACATACAAAAATTGGTAGTATTCCATAGAAGTTACAGTTTCGGGCTATTTTAGATAGCGTCCTTCCTCAGACAGGAACACATCAAGGTATGGCAAACATGTAATAGTCTTATATACAGTATCTCACAAAAGTGAGTACACCCCTCACATTGTTGTAAATGTTTTATTACATCTTTTTATGTGACAACACTAAAGAAATGACACTTTGATAGAATGCAAAGTAGTGAGTGTACAGCTTGTATAACAGTGTACATTTGCTGTCCCCTCAAAATAACTCAACACACAGCCATTAATGTCTAAACCGCTGGCAACAAGTGAGCACACCCCTAAGTGAAAATGTCCAAATTGGCCCAAAGTGTCAATATTTTGTGTGGCCACCATTATTTTCCAGCACTGCCTTAACCCTCTTGAGCATGGTGTTCAGCAGAGCTTCACAGGTTGCCACTGGAGTCCTCCACCTTCCGTAGGGTTTAGGTTCTGGAGACATGCTTGGCCAGTCCATCACCTTTACCCTCATCTTCTTTAGCAAGGCAGTGGTCGTCTCGGAGGTGCTTTAGGTGCTTTACTGTAGGCATGTAGGCAAGACACAGTTGTCTTAGTACTCCTCACCTGGTTGCCACCACACACGCTTGACACCATCTGAACCAAATACATTTATCTTGGTCTCATCAGACCACAGCACATGGTTCCAGTAATCCTTAGTCTGCTTGTCTTCAGCAAACTGTTTGCGGGCTTTCTTGTACATCATCATCTGGGACAACAGCCATGCAGACCGATTTTATGCAGTATGCGGCATATAGTCTGAGCACTGACAGACTGACCCCCCCCCCTGCCCCCTCAACCTTTGCAGCAATGCTGGCAGCACTCATATGTCTATTTCCCAAAGACAACCTCTGGATACGACGCTGAGCACGTGCACTCAACTTCTTTGGTCGACCATGGCGAGGCCTGTCCTGAGAGGAACCTGTCCTTTTAAACCTCTGTATGGTCTTGGCCACCATGCTGCAGCTCAGTTTCAGGGTCTTGGCAATCCTCATATAGCCTACTCCATCTTTATGTAGAGCAACAGTTCTTTGGTTGAACTTCCAGTGACCAGTATGAGAGAGTAAGAGCGATAACACCAAATTTAACACACCTGCTCCTCATTCACACCTGAGACCTTGTAACGAGTCACATGACACCGGGAAGGGAAAATGTCTAATTGGGCCCAATTTGGACATTTTCACTTAGGGGTGTACTCACTTTTGCTGCCAGCGATTTAGACATTAATTGCTATGTGTTGAGTTATTTTGAGGGGGCAGCAAATTTACACTGTTATACAAGCTGTACACTCACTACTTTACATTGTAGGAAAGTGTCATTTCTTCAGTGTTGTCACATGAAAAGATATACTAAAATATTTACAAAAATGTGAGGGGTGTACTCACTTTTGTGAGATACTGTATATACATAACATGAACACTTGGAATCAATTTAATTAATTCGATAATCATTAACCGGTTCCCGACCGGCGCACGCCGATGTACGTCGGCAGAACGGCATGGCTGGGCAAATAGGCATACCCATACGTCCCTTTAAATTTGCCGCCATGCCATTGTGTGGGCGCCGCCGGCCAGGGGCTCCGTGAGTCGGGTCGCGGGTCCCGCAGACTCGATTGCCACAGGGATACCCGCGATCGCCTCACGGAGAGAAAGAATGGGGAGATGCTGATGTAAACAAGCATCTCTCCGTTCTGCCTAGTGACAGTGTCACTGATCTCTGCTCCCTGTGATCGGGAGCAGAGATCAGTGACATGTCACAAGTAACCGCGCCCCCCCACAGTTAGAAACACTCCCCAGGACATACTTAACCCTTACACTGCCCCCTAGTGGTTAACCCCTTCACTGCCAGTGTCATTTACACAGGAATCAGTGCATATGTATAGCACTGATTGCTGTATAAATGACAATGGTCCCAAAAATGTGTCAAAAATGTCCGATGTGTCAGCCATAATGTCGCAGTCACGAAAAAATTTGCTGATCGCCGCCATTACTAGTAAAAAAAAAAATTATCAATAAAAATGCCATAAAACTACCCCCTATTTTGTAGACGCTATAACTTTTGCACAAACCAATCAATAAACACTTATTGTGATTTTTTTTACCAAAAATATGTAGAAGAATACGTATCGGCCTAAACTGAGGAAAAAAAAATGTTTTTTTAAATATTTTTGGGGGATATTTATTATAGCAAAAAGTAAAAAATAATGTGTTTTTTTCAAAATTGTCGCTATTTTTTTGTTTATAGCGCAAAAAATAAAAATCAAATACCACCAAAAGAAAGCTCTATTTGTGGGAAAAAAAAGGATGTTAATTTTGTTTGGGAGCCACGTCGCACGACCGCGCAATTGTCAGTTAAAGCGACGCAGTTCCGTATCGCAAAAAACGCACTGGTCAGGAAGGGGGTAGATTCTTCCGGGGCTGAAGTGGTTAAAGATTACATCTGAATACAATCTTCATTTAATCACAGACAATGAAATGGCTGAGAGCTGGATACAATCACAATCAACATCACCACAATCCCAGAATCCTAATAAAGACCTGAATGTAAAAAACAGTGAATCATTATAATTAGTACCCATAATTCAATCTATCTAAAAAATCTATACAAATAGAATATAAAAACTAGTCAAATCTTCGGGGTATATATATACACACACACACACACACACTATATTACCAAAAGTATTGGGATATTGGGACACCTGCCTTTACACACATGAGCTTTAATGGCATCCCAGTCTTAGTCCGTAGGGGTCAATATTGCTCTGGCCCGCCTTTTGCAGCTATAAAAGTTTCAACCCTTCTGGGAAGGCTGTCCACAAGGTTTAGGAGTGTGGCTGGTGGTGTTGCTGCCCCCCCGGTCAGTCACCAGCCCTGCACTTACCCCATCTAATTCGCGGGCAGCAATCCTCCAGGCGGCGACTTCCCCTGCGTCTCCCCCTCCTCGGCATCAAGGCAACTTCCACTATGCGTCTCACCCCTCCTCCTAGGTGGCCAATAGGATCGCTTCCCCTCTCGGCCAATCGGGTGATGAGTCCAATTAGAGCCTCAAAGTCTAAACATCTGCTTAAAAAAAAAACCCAATTGGAATCCATGTGTCCGGCACCCTGCATGTAGATTTAGGGGCCGGGCGCATGGATTAGGGGAGCGGCTCCCCTGGGCCATGTATGGATGGGCCGCCACTGAGTGTGTCTATGGGAATGTTTGACCCTTCTTCCAGAAGAGCATTGGTCAGGTCTGGCACCGATGTGGACGAGAAGGCCTGGCTCGCAGTCTCTGCTCTAATTGATCCCAAAGGTTTATGGGCCTTGATTTGTGCACTGGTCCAAATCATTTGGTGGAGGGAGGATTATGGTGTGGGGTTGTTTTTCAGGGGTTGGGGTTGGCCCCTTAGTTCCAGTTAAGGGAACTATTAAGGTGTCAGCATACCAAGACATTTTGGACAATTTGATGCTCCCAACTTTGTTGGAACAGTTTGGGGATGGCCCCTTCCCGTTCCAACATGACTCCAAATCATTTGGTGGAGGGTGGATTATGGTGTGGGGTTGTTTTTCAGAGGTTGGGCTTGGCCCCTTAGTTCCAGTGCAGGGAACTATTAAGGCGTCAGCATACCAATACATTTTGGACAATCTGATGCTCCCAACTTTGTGGGAACAGTTTGGGGATTGCCCCTTCATGTTCCAACATGACTGCTCACCAGCGCACAAACAAGGTCCATAAAGACATGGATGAGCGAGTTTGGGGTGGAGGAACTTGACTGGCCTGCACAAAGTCCTGACCTCCACCCGATAGAACACCTGTGAAATGAATTACCACACTGACTGCGAGCCAGGCCTTCTCGTCCACATCAGTGCCTGACCTCACAAATGCGCTTCTGGAAGAATGGTCAAACAGACACACTCCTAAAACCTGTGCACAGCCTTCCCAGAACAGTTGAAGCTGTTATGGCTGCAAAGGGTGGGCAAACTCATCATTGAACCCTACAGACCAAGACTGGGATGACATTAAAGTTCATGTAAAAGCAGGCGACCCAATACTTTTGGTAAAAGTGTATGTATATATATATATATATATATATATATATATATATATATATATATATATATATATATATATATATATATATATATATATATATATATGTACATATATATATATATATATGTATATATATATATATATATATATATATATATATTTTTTTTTTTTCTAAATTACCTGCCGCAGTGTTAAATTATTCTGTTCAGTCACAGGGTCAGAAGAGCCTTTTTCCTGGTTTATCTTCATATTTCCTGGACCACCTTTTTACTACTTGGAAATGGTGATAATACCGATTTCCTTCCAGTAAACAAGCTAGAGAACTAGAGGTAACCTAGAAAGCTACTTTAAAAAAAAAAAGAAAAAATTGCATTAAATCCTTTAACACAGTCACATAATACATGTCCGCAGAATAAGAGATCCAGAATTCAACACATCTCCATCTACCTGAAAAAATATGCATCCTCAAAAGAACGTATCACACAATACAACATAAGACATGCCGAAGTGCAGGGTAAATTTCTCATCCACAGCATGCTCCAAAGCCAGCCATATATGAATAGAAATTCAGCTGGTTAAGCAGGGACCAGCTGAATATAGATTTATGTGTAGCAATAACTGTCGGTGGAGCTGCTGGTTTAAAGCGGGCTGTTACCTTCACTCTCGATACCTCTGTTTCACCGACACCGGGTCTAGGGTTCCGTTGAGTTTACCTCTGGGCGATGTAAGCACTGAACACTCGAGTATATTTTCCAATGCTTTAATGAACAAATAAAGGAAGTAGCAGGAAAGAGGCAGAAGGAAAGCTGCAGGGAAGCTCAAATACCTTTCCGTAGTATTCTTCAGAACATTCTTTGCAATTGAACACTTGTAGTTGAATAGTCTCCCCTTTGTAGGATTTAATCTTTGCCCGCCTGGATGGACATCTCTCACTTGCCTAGCAGCCAGTACGTAGCACGAACAAAAGTCTCTGCCACAGACTTGTTTGGAATAAAACCCGTACGATCCTCTGCCACAGGATGTATTGGTTTGTGATGAATGTCAGACACAGTACTTGAACCTTTAAGCCAACCCGGCAGTACTATGCAGTAAAAAACAAAAGAGAAAGAATTCTCTAAAAGAGGTCAACGGAGAACACTGATGTTAATACAAAACCAGCTTTATTTATTACCTAAAATATAAACCAAATTGAGATACAAAAAAGTGAAAAAAGCAGCAATGGAGACTGACGGTTACCACTAACCAATTAAAAATGGACAATGTTGTCACAAGGGATAATTAAAAACATATGGGAGCCGCGGTTACACATCCACTCATACACATCATTCGCATCTCTGATATATTGATAAGGTATAATGAACAATAAGAAAGTCCAGCCCAGTTGGAGTAGCAATAATAGGTAATAATTAACCAAAAATGGAGTATCCAGTATAGCAAGGGCAGTTCTTATACCGATATAATTAGGATGTGGGTGGATGAACGATCTGGCTATAGGTTGGGTGTGATGTTGTTCTACACAGAAAAATCGATCTCGTAAAGGATTAACTTTGCACTAACGTTGTGTATATAACAGCTGTAAAGCAGGTTGCAAATCAAAGCATGTCCAGGTCCCAGCAAGGGAGGATGTAGATTAAACTACACAAGCAGCAGGATGTATGTCCATGGAGACAGCAATAGGAAAATGCAAAGAAAACTGACATACGTTTTGAAGGTGCTGAATGAAGTGGGAGAATCTCACCAGCCGCAGTATCACCGTCGTCAGATTGCAATAAGCCTTTAGTTCCTGGGTCTCTACATGGATAGGTGCCGCTGTGATGGTACAGATGAAATCCAAAATAAAGGACCGTCTCTTGCTGTGAAGCCGCTGTAAGGCGGATGTCTCAGTATAGTGCGATGTTAGCAGAGGAGACTGGCATCAGCTGTTGAGTCTGTGTAAACACGAGCGAGATCAGATAGCCAGATCGAATTGCGCGCGGCTCCCAGTGACGTGCTGACGTCACACGGCTGACGCGTTTCACCAGCCAATGGACGCTGGTTTCCTCAGAGCAAGGAGGGGTCTGTGGTGAGAGACTTAAATAGGTAATAAAGGATGCAATTCCTGCCTCTATCCACTAGATGTCACCATCCATACCCCTCATGTGTAAGACATTCAGCAAAGGGAAAAACGTACACATTAAGCACATAAATGAACTAATAAAGGTGGCGATTGTGAGATAGAAAACAAGGGAAGGGAAGGGAGGGAAGGGGTGGGGGGGGGGGGGAGGGGGGAGGGAAAGAATAAGGGGGAAGGGGGATGGGGAATAATTATTAAATAATGTCTAATAGAAAATAGCCATAGAAAAAGTGAAGAACTTATTTATTAGCGATAATGACTATATTAAGAATTCACCCGAAAATTTTAGGGAAAGCTGTCATTTCTCTAAAAAGGGTTGTAGACTACATTCAGTGTTCAACCCCTTAGGGGCTAAAGAGTCTAAGTAGTACGTCCACATTTCCTCCTTTTGAAGGAGAATAGTGTCGAAGTCCCCTCTTCTAGGGGGTAAATTCAGCACATAAATCCCTTTAACTGTAAGGCCCCTAGGATTACTGTCATGGAATTTGGCAAAATGCACTGGAATAGGTCGGTCATCTTCTTTATTCTTTTTCTTATTCCTAATGCCACTGATGTGTTCGCCAATCCGGACCCCCCCCTCCTCCCCCTTCCCTCCCCCCCCCTTTCCCTCCCTTCCCTTGTTTTCTATCTCACAATCGCCACCTTTATTAGTTCATCTATGTGCTTAATGTGTACGTTTTTCCCTTTGCTGAATGTCTTACACATGAGGGGTATGGATGGTGACATCTAGTGGATAGAGGCAGGAATTGCATCCTTTAGTACCTATTTAAAGCGGATTTCCACACAAAAATGGAACTTCCGCTTTTCGGAACCCTCCCCCCCTCCGGTGTCACATTTGGCACCTTTCAGGGGGGAGGGGGGTGCAGATACCTGTCTAAGACAGGTATTTGCACCCACTTCCGGCATAGACTCCCATGGGAGTCTATGCCTCTTCCTGTCCCCACCGCGCTGTCTCCTGGGAACACACAGCTCCCAGGAGAGAGCGGGGACCACTCGGGATGCGCAGCGCGACTCACGCATGCGCAGTAGGGAACCGGGAAGTGAAGCCGCAACGCTTCACTTCCTGATTCCCTCACCTAGGATGGCGGCGGCAGCTGCCGAGAACCGAGCGGGTTCTCGGCGTCCCCTGCCGACATCGCTGGACCCTGGGACAGGTAAGTGGCCATGTATTGAAAGTCAGCAGCTGCAGTATTTGTAGCTGCTGGCTTTTAATATTTTTTTTTTTTGGCGGTGTGGGTGAACCCCCGCTTTAAGTCTCTCACCACAGAGCCCTCCTTGCTCTGAGGAAACCAGCGTCCATTGGCTGGTGAAACGCGTCAGCGGTGTGACGTCAGCACATCACTGGGAGCCGCGCGCAATTCGATCTGGCTATCTGATCTCGCTCGTGTTTACACAGACTCAACAGCTGATGCCAGTCTCCTCTGCTAACATCGCACTATACTGAGACATCAGCCTTACAGCGGCTTCACAGCAAGAGACGGTCCTTTATTTTGGATTTCATCTGTACCATCACAGCGGCACCTATCCATGTAGAGACCCAGGAACTAAAGGCTTATTGCAATCTGACGACTGTGATACTGCGGCTGGTGAGATTCTCCCACTTCATTCAGCACCTTCAAAACGTATGTCAGTTTTCTTTGCATTTTCCTATTGCTGTCTCCATGGACATACATCCTGCTGCTTGTGTAGTTTAATCTACATCCTCCCTTGCTGGGACCTGGACATGCTTTGATTTGCAACCTGCTTTACAGCTGTTATATACACAACGTTAGTGCAAAGTTAATCCTTTACGAGATCGATTTTTCTGTGTAGAACAACATCACACCCAACCTATAGCCAGATCGTTCATCCACCCACATCCTAATTATATCGGTATAAGAACTGCCCTTGCTATACTGGATACTCCATTTTTGGTTAATTATTACCTATTATTGCTACTCCAACTGGGCTGGACTTTCTTATTGTTCATTATACCTTATCAATATATCAGAGATGCGAATGATGTGTATGAGTGGATGTGTAACCGCGGCTCCCATATGTTTTTAATTATCCCTTGTGACAACATTGTCCATTTTTAATTGGTTAGTGGTAACCGTCAGTCTCCATTGCTGCTTTTTTCACTTTTTTGTATCTCAATTTGGTTTATATTTTAGGTAATAAATAAAGCTGGTTTTGTATTAACATCAGTGTTCTCCGTTGACCTCTTTTAGAGAATTCTTTCTCTTTTGTTTTTTGCTACTTGTTCATAGGGCAACTGGAACTGCATGCAGGCTTATGCCTACATGATTGTTTTATACTCACCCGCTAAAATGGCCATTTACGGAATTAATTAATTGGTTGATCCAGGCAATACCTCTGTTTTTTTGCTTAGTACTATGCAGTAAGACTACTTCAGGATACGTCCTCCAACCAAGTCCCCAGGCCCCTCTCCAGACCAGCACTCTGCATGATCCTTCCATGACGGGTCCTCCCCTGGGATCTTCTCGGTTGTCCAGCTTCTTCACTCAGGATAGACAGCTCAGGACCATTCCTCTGCTGCTGTGGTAGGCCCCACAGGCTTCTGGGCCCACCCACGTCGGAACGGAGGACCACGAGGTGGTACTCTTAACACATACCTGTCGGCCAGGAGGGCCAGCAGGTGGCTGAAAACGAACCCCAAAATATGGCGTCTGTCCCATAAACACCCTCTCCCAGAATGCAACTCGGAGGACCACCTCCACCGAGTTATCTCCGGGACAGAGGAGCACTCATACGCTTCAACACGTTGCTTTTCCAACACTGGCCCATGGTGACAACGACACCCACTGGCACAGTGTGTGACCACATGCAACTCAGCCAAGCTGGAACAGAGGCAAATCTAACTTCCTCTAACAAGTGACCCACTAGATTTACCTATCAGCGGTAGATCAAAAATCTACCAGCGCTACATATGTATGTGCAGGCTGGTTGTACACAAATCAGTCAACTTTTTCACAAAGGATCAGTGCTACCAGCTATAGCCGGCAACACTGATCATTGGATTCTGACAGTAGGTTAGGCTCCCGCTGTCAGAATACAATACCACAGCAGGAAGGAATCCCCCATCCACCTCGAATATGTGGATGGGGCAATCCGATTTTTTCTTGTTCAATCCGCTGGTTGAAAAAAAATAAAAAAATAAAAAAGGATCAATTTATGGGCTGCTTAGCCGAAGTTCACCATTTGTAAATAAATAAATACATACATACATAAATAAATGCACAGCATCCACAATTAGCAGATTGCGGGTGCAATGCCAGGATCCTGCATACTCTTAGTAAACTATCTGCCCATGTCGCCTGTATGGGCAGGCATTTGCTGAAGTCTAGGAAGAATCAATGAACTACGAGAGCACTCAACAGCACCTTTGCAGATCATTGAGATCTACAAGCCATTTGCAGCAATGGAAGATGGAACTTGTAGTTCATTCATTCAAAGGAAACTGAATGAATGACGCAGGGTGGTAATGTAAACAAAGGTGAACTTATCCTTTAAGTGTTGTCTCACATGTATTACATGTGAAGAATAAAACATTTTAACATATTAAAACAGCAAAATGAATTAAGGGACATATTATACTATACTATTGAGAAAAATAAAAGCGGCGTTCCTGGGAGAATTGGAAAGCATTTCAATAAACCATGTTTTCTGATGCTGCTCCTCTTTCCTTTTAATAGTGGCTCTTAAGTATTGGGGTAAGATGCAACAGAAATGCCTCAGGTCAGTTCCGTATTTGAACATTGGATAGTGTAGCTATTATATCTTAAATATTTTCCCAAAGCAGATGTATTAACAAGCAGTCCCCAAAAATGTGAAGGTTCCACATTACCACTGACCCCTCTAACATACAGATGGAGTGGTGGGGAACATTTTATTTAAGAGGGCACCCTATACCATCTGGTCAGAAGCTTACATCCAGCTTCCAGGGATCTGCTTGAGATGGAAAACCTATGCACAAAAAAATAAGACATGAGCCCTTTATTTGTAAATGTGAGCCCTAGAGCATTCTCCCATATACTAAGAAGAGGTGGTGCATACCCTTCACCCAGACAAGAAAAAAGGTTATAGGAGATCAAGAGTGCATGCTTCAAGGGCAAAACATCAGTACATTGGTTCCCAAAAGCAGAACACAGCTTCATTTCGACAGTCTGGGGTTTGATAGTAGAAAGATAGAGTTTGACATGAAAGGCCTACCACAATTTCAGTAGAGGGATGACATGATCATTGATTGAATTTACAAAACCGATTTCCACAACCCCATACACCAGAAATTTTTGAGCTGATAGATAATTGGTTATTAGCTTGGAAAGACAGAATTAGTGGGTTGACAGACACAGTAGGGAAACTTGCAAAGCTGATAACCAGCGTCATTCCTGTTGGTCCTGCAGAGGAGGAAGAAATACAGCTTGATTTTGAAAACCTTAAGCATATTACCTATTAGTGGGTGGAGCTTTACTGAAGATGGGAGTGTAGAGTATTGCCATGGTAAAGTATGTAGCGGTAGTGAGGCCATTTCTTGCTCCAAATCTACCCATCTTAATCCAGTCTAGGACTCCAGTCATATAGACTGCTTGGTAATATTTGAAGGGGTCTGGGAACCCTATGCCTCCCCTTTCCTTAGGCAAAGCCAAGAGTCAGTATGCAATCCTCCTGGAACCATACACCTAGAAGAAATGTGTGAATTCTGCTTAGAATGAACAGAGGAGAAACTACATTGCTAAAGAAAAATATAAATCTGTCATCTGCCTGGTGTGCCAGAGGGCCTATGTTTAGTTGTTCGCCTGCAATTCCATTTTAGACTGATGATTTTGAGATAATATTTTTCACGTCTGCATAAATGATCTACAGCGCCTTGCAAAAGTATTCACTCCCTTGGCATTTTTCGTGTTTTGTTGCCTCACAACCTGGAATTAACATGGATTGTTTGAGGATTTGCATCATTTAATTTACAGAACATGTCCACATCTTTGAAGATTTTTTTTTATTGTGAAGCAAACAACAAATAGGACAAAATAACAGAAAAAGTCAATGTGCATAACTATTCACCCCCCTAAAGTCAATACTTTATAGAGACACCTTTTGCGGCTATCACATCTCCAAGTTGCTTTGGATAAGTCCCTATGAGCTTGCCACATCTTACCACTGGGATTTTTGCCCATTCCTCCTTGCAAAACTGCTCCAGCTCCTTCAAGTTATAGTGAACTTGGTGTTGAGGGAAAGAGGAAAAGAGATTTCATCTCCAAATAAGGAAAGGTTTCTTCACAGTAAGAGCTGTGAAAATGTGAAATAGACTTCCTCCAGAGGTGGTTCTGGCCAGCTCAGTAGATTGCTTTTAAGAAAGGCCTGGATTCTTTCCTAAATGTACATAATATAACTGGGTACTAACATTTATAGGTAAAGTTGATCCAGGGAAAATCTGATTGCCTCCCTGGGATCAGGAAGGAGTTTTTGTCCCTTGTTGTAGCAATTTTGATCCTGCTTTTCTGGGTGTTTTTTCGCCTTCCTCTGGATCAACTGTAGGTATAGGATTGAGTATATGGGATTGTATGATTTTTTTTTTTTTTTTTATTGTTTTTTTTTTTTTTTTTTTAATGGTTGAACTAGATGGACTTGTGTCTTTTTTCAACCTGACTAACTATGTAACTATGTAAGTTGGATGGTTTGCGCTTGTAAACAGCAATCTTTAAGTCTGACCACAGATTTTCTATTGATTGAGGTCTGGGCTTTGATTAGGCCATTGCAACACATTTACATGTTTCCCCTTAAACCACTCAAGTGTTGCTTTAGCAGTGTGTTTGGGGTCATTGTCCTGCTGGCAGGTGAACATCCGTCCTAGCCTCAAATCACACACAGAGTGGTACAGGTTTTGCTCAAGAATATCCCTGTATTTAGCACCATCCATCTTTCCCTCATCTCTGACCAGTTTTCCAGTCCCGACTGCTGAAAAACATCCTCACAGCATGATGCTGCCACCACCATGTTTCACTGTGGGGATGGTGTTCTTTGGGTGATGTGATGTGTTGGGTTTGCACCAGACATAGCGTTTTCTTTCATGGCCAAAAAGTTCAATCTTAGCACCTTCCTCCATACATTTTGGGAGTCTCCTACATGCCTTTTTGCAAACTCAAAACATTTTATTTTTTGCTGAAAGTAATGGCTTTCTTCTGCCCACTCTGCCATAAAGCCCAACTCTATGGAGCGTACGGCTTATTGTCGTCCTATGTACAGATACTCCAGTCTCTGCTGTGAAACTCTGCAGCTCCTCCAGGATTAGGTCTCTGTGCTGCCTCTCTGATTAATGCCCTTCCTGCCCGTCCGTGAGTTTTGGTGTGCGGCCGTCTCTTGACAGGTTTGCTGTTGTGCCATGTTCTTTCCATTTGGTTATGACAGATTTGATGGTGCTCCTAGGGATCATCAAAAATTTGGATATTTTTTTTTTAACCTAACCCTGACTTGTACTTCTCAACAACATTGTCCCTTACTTGTTTGGAGAGTTCCTTGGTCATGGCAGTGTTTGGTTAGTGGTGTCTCTTGCTTAGGTGTTGCAGCCTCCGGGGCCTTTCAAAAAGGTGTGTATATGTAATGACAGATCATGTGACACTTAGATTGCACACAGGTGGACATAGGTGGACATCATTTCACTAATTATGTGACTTTGGAAGGTAATTGGTTGCACCAGAGCTTTTTATGGGCTTCATAACAAAGGGGGTGAATACATACTCACATGCCAATGTTTTTATTTCTGAAAAATAGTTTTATGTATATATTTTTCTAATTTTACTTCACCAACTTAGACTATTGTGTTCTGATCCATCACATAAAATTAAGATTAAAAAAACATTGAACTAAAGGCTGTAATGTAACAAAATAGGTAAAAAGCTAAGGGGGTGAATACTTTTGCAAGGCACTGTACATTCTCAAATTCACCAGTAGGTGGCCCTTCAGGTAAATTTGAAGATTGTGATATGTTCATTTATGAGACTACCTGATAGCACTTCACAAGCAGGGGCGGATCCAGGGGGGGGGGGGCAACAGGGCAATTGCCCCCTCCGAGAAATTAGTGTGATGAACAGGCCAGTCAGAGCCCAGGGACGAGTGTGCGGGCGGGCCAGTCAGCGGGAGTTGGCAGGTGAGTGAGCTCCTAGCGTGGGGGGTGCCGTGGCCCTGGGCGTGACATTTAGGGGGGCGCCAGTATGTGTCACTGGCTGCCTCCTCCTAATTTTATCTTCCTGTGTCCCCGGGCTCCGGCCGCCATGTTCAGTGTCCGGCGCCCTGTGATTGGACGTATGGGGGTCAGGTGAGGCGTAGAGCTGGCCTGTCCGTGATTGCTCCTGAAGTCCCGCCTCCGCACATGACCCCCATACGCCCAATCACAGAGACTGCTGCACCGGACACTGAACATGGCAGCTACAGCGCAGGGCAGAGAAGCATTGTGAGCCGCCGCTGTCTTCTCCTCCTCCGGACTGATGCAGGCCAGCCAGACACGAAGGTGAGTGAGACTCCCTCGTGACAGTCCTGTTACTGGCCCTGGGGGGGGGGGTGAAAGAGAGAAAATCAGTTAGTGTAGTATGGTGTTCAGTTAGTGTAGTATGGGGGTCAGTTAGTGTAGTATAATGGTCAGTTAGTGTAATATGGTGGTCAGTTAGTGTAGTATGGTGGTCAGTTAGTGTAGTATGGGGGTCAGTTAGTGTAGTATGGGTGTCAGTTAGTGTAGTATGGGGGTCAGTTAGTGTAGTATGGGGGTCAGTTAGTGTAGCATGGGGGTCAGTTAGTGTAGCATGGGGGTCAGTTAGTGTAGCATGGGGGTCAGTTAGTGTAGCATGGGGGTCAGTTAGTGTAGCATGGGGGTCAGTTAGTGTAGCATGGGGGTCAGTTAGTGTAGTATAGTGGTCAGTTAGTGTAGTATAGTGGTCAGTTAGTGTAGTATAGTGGTCAGTTAGTGTAGTATGGGGGTCAGTTAGTGTAGTATAGTGGTCAGTTAGTGTAGCATGGGGGTCAGTTAGTGTAGTATAATGGCCAGTTAGTGTAGTATAGTGGTCAGTTAGTGTAGTATAGTGGTCAGTTAGTGTAGTATGGGGGTCAGTTAGTGTAGTATAGTGGTCAGTTAGTGTAGCATGGGGGTCAGTTAGTGTAGTATAATGGTCAGTTAGTGTAGTATAGTGGTCAGTTAGTGTAGTATAGTGGTCAGTTAGTGTAGCATGGGGGTCAGTTAGTGTAGTATAATGGTCAGTTAGTGTAGCATGGTGGTCAGTTAGTGTAGCATGGTGGTCAGTTAGTGTAGCATGGGGGTCAGTTAGTGTAGTATGGGGTCAGTTAGTGTATTTTCTGCCAGTGCCCCTCCCGAGACTAGGCTCTGGATCCGCCCCTGTTCACAAGTACAAACAAGTCTGTCTTCACAACAGGTAAACAAGCCTCCTTAGAGAGGAAAGATCCTTCAAGCCCTGCAATTACTCTGACTATTACTAATGAATCTGAGAATATATCGGTGGATCTGGTTCTTGCTCTTCAAATACGACAATGGCCTGAAAGTGCAAACAATGGAATGAATATTGACGGCTGGCTTGGCACAAAGGTTAAACAAGAGTATAGAAAAGAACCATGCTACATGGTAGCCAAACAGAAAAACAAAAAAGGTAAGATGTACGATTGCTTGTTTAGATGTTGTGTAATGCTAAAGACGTGGTTGGCATGCATAAGAATTATTTTACTAGTTAAGTAAAGCAAGTCTTGTGAACTTGGCACCCCTGCCAGCCAGCACTGGTGAAGTCAGAACCCTGCTCTTTCCTCCACGTTCAAATTGTTAAAAGGACAGAATTGGCTCTGAGTGCTGTTCCTCCCTCTGCTGTACAGAGGCCAATAGGAAGTTAATATATAAATATTACATACATACATGCACAGTATCTCACAAAACTGAGTACACAATGGTTTCTCCCCAAGTACCAAGTCATGTTTTGCTTGGAGAACAAATACTTATTTTACTCACTGAACTGCAACTCAATTTATAACATTTGTACCATGTATTTTTTCTGGATTTGTGGTTGATATTCTGTCTCTATCATTTGAAATACACCTATGATAAAATGATAAAAAAATTATTATAGACCCTTCATTTCTTTGTAAATGGGCAAACTTACAATATATATATATACACACACACACACACATACAGTTAGGTCCATATATATTTGGACACAGGCACAATTTTCATACTTTTGGCTCTGTATGCCACCAGAATAAAATGAAAACGAAACAATACAAAATGATTTGAAGTACAGACTTTCAGCTTTAATTTAAGGGGTTGAACAAAAATAAAAATAATAAACTATTTAAGGCAAGTTATTTCTCCATAACAGAGAAGAGGTCCATCACCTTAGGACCCTAGCAGAAACTCACTGTGTTTTAAAACTTACAGAGTGGGGTAGAGTTCTAGGGGGACACCCAGGGGGCATCTTCAAAAGCTTTACCAGTGTTCAATCACCTTAAGGTACCAGCCTATAATCCAGGGTTTATGAATATCAAGCCTGTGTCCTGTACTGTATGATTAAGAAAATATCTTATTGTTTAAACGAAGCATATTTGTTTTAACAAATTGGCATATGTTCAAAATGTATTCCTCTTGGTAGAGGTCACTATATTGCATATGTGTTCAAGCAGTTTCCTAAAAAAAATGCATTACCTTGGTACTTTTTTTTTTTTTTTTGCTGGGGACACAATTTGGATGGATACATGAGATCGCCCACATACTGCGAGCTTGCTCTCTCCATTTCATTGTGAAAAATGAATGTTCTGAGACGATAGACTGCAACAGTTTGCTCTGGGCCAGAAGGGGTGGCTCCTCCCTTATTCACTTCATCTTGTTGCTACAATTTAGAAACTAGTGCCCTGGAGTTTTGGATTCTACAGTATCTCACAAAAGTGAATACAACCCTCACATTTTTGTAAATATTTTATTCTATCTTTTCACGTGACAACACTGAAGAAATGACACTTTGCTACAATGTAAAGTAGTGAGTGTACAGCTTGTATAACAGTGTAAATTTGCTTTCCCCTCAAAATAACTCAACACACAGCCATTAATGTCTAAACCGCTGGCAACAAAAGTGAGTACAGCCCTAAGTGAAAATGTCCAAATTGGGCCCAAAGTGTCATTATTTTGTGTGGCCACCATTATTTTCCAGCACTGCCTTAACCCTCTGGGCATGGAGTTCACCAAAGCTTCACAGGTTGCCACTGGAGTCCTCTTCCTCTCCTACATGACGACATCACGGAGCTGGTGGATGTTAGAGACCTTGCGCTCCTCCACCTTCGATTTGGGAAATGCCCCACAGATGCTCAATAGGATTTAGGTCTGGAGACATGCTTGGCCAGTCCATCACCTTTACGCTCAGCTTCTTTAGCAAGGCAGTGGTCGTCTTGGAGGTGTATATGGGGTCGTTTTTATGTTGGAATACTGCCCTGTGGCCCAGTCTCCGAAGGGAGGGGATCATGCTCTGCTTCAGTATGTCACAGTACATGTTGGCATTCATGGTTCCCTCAATGAACTGTAGCTCCTCAGTGCCGGCAGCACTCATGCAGCCCCAGACCATGACATTCCCACCACCATGCTTGAGTGTAGGCAAGACACACTTGTCTTTGTACTACTCATCCAGATGCCATCACACACGCTTGACACCATCTGAACCAAATAAGTTTATCTTGGTCTCATCAGACCACAGGACATGGTTCCAGTAATCCATGTCCTTACTCTGCTTGTCTTCAGCAAACTGTTTGTGAGCTTTCTTGTGCATCATCTTTAGAAGAGGCTTCCTTCTAGGACGACAGCCATGCAGACCAATTTGATGCAGTGTGCAGCGTATGGTCTGAGCACTGACAGGCTGACCCCCCCACCCCTTCAATCTTTGCAGCAATGCTGGCAGCATTCATACGTCTATTTCCCAAAGAAAATCTTCTGGATCTGACGCTGAGCATGTGCACTCAACTTCTTTGGTCGACCATGGCGAGGTCTGTTCTGACTGGAACCTGTCCCGTTAAACCGCTGTATGGTTTTGGCCACCATGCTGCAGCTCAGTTTCAGGGTCTTGGCAATCTTCTTATAGCTTAGGCCATCTTTATGTAGAGCAACAATTCTTTTTTTCAGATCCTGAGAGAGTTCTTTGCCATGAAGTGCCATGTTGAACTTCCAGTGACCAGTATGAGAGAGTGAGAGTGATAACATCAAATTTAACACACCTGCTCCCAATTCACACCTGGGACTTTGTAACACTAAAGAGTCACATGACACCGGGGAGGGTAAAATGGCTAATTGGGCCCAATTTGGACATTTTCACTTAGGGGTGTACTCACTTTTGTTGCCAGCGGTTTAGACATTAATGGCTGGGTGTTGAGTTACTTTGAGGGGACAGAAAATTTACACTGTTATACAAGCTGTACACTCACTACTTTACATTGTAGCAAAGTGTAATTTCTTCAGTGTTGTCATATGAAAAGATATAATAAAATATTTACAAAAATGTGAGGGGTATACTCACTTTTGTGAGATACTGTATATCGCTTTCTTTGGTCAAAATTTTGATTGCTGCCAATTGTCTGTTTCTAGCATCTTGAATATCATGCTTAGTAAGTTGATGTGCTTCTAAACTTCTGTACAACTCATCTTTTGTGCATTGCATATAATCTGGTTGTTGTGGTAGAGCCTCCTAAAGCCAAACTGGCAGCCACATAAGTTGGGGGGTCCTTCTCTAAGGGTACTTCCACACTGGGGTGGGGGGTCCGTTGGCGGTAAAGGCGCTTTTAACCCCCGCTAGCGGCCGAAGAAAGGGTTAAAAGCGCCCGTGTTGTGGAGCTTCCGAACTGCTTTCATTCATTTCAATGGGCAGGGGCGGTGTGAAAGCACTGTATACAGCGCTCCCACACCGCCCCAAAGATGCTGATTGCTTTTTTTCCCATCTCGCAAGCGCACCGCCCCAGTGTGAAAGCACTCGGGCTTTCACATTGGGGAAGCTTGAGAGGTGCTTTTCAGGCGCTATTTTTAGTGCTAAAATGCCTGAAAAGTGCCTCAGTGTGAAAGGGGTCTTAACCACTTCAATACCGGCCTATAGTCATATGACGTCCGCAGGAGGGATTTCCCATCCCGGGCGGGCTTCATATGACGTCCTCGGCTTCCCAGCCGCCTGGGGAGCGCGCACGCGTTAATCCCTTCCCTGCCAGGGACATTTATACAGTAATCAGTCCATTTTTCCAGCGCTGATCGCTGTTGAAATGTGAATGGTCCCAAAATAGTGTCAAAAGTGTCCGATATGTCCGCCGCAATGTCACAGTCACGATAAAAATCGCAGATCGCCGCCATTACTAGTTAAAAAAAATAAATTAAAATGCTATAAATCTATCCCCTATTTTGTAGACGCTATAACTTTTGCGCAAACCAATCAATATACGCTTATTGCAAATTTTTTTTACCAAAAATATGTAGAAGAATACATATCAGCCTAAACTGAGGAAAAAATTTGTTTTTTTAACCACTTAAGCCCAGGACCATTTCGCTGGCCACAGACCAGAGCACTTTTTGCAATTTGGCACTGTGTCGCTTTAACTGACAATTGCTCCGTCATGCGACGTGGCTCCCAAACAAAATTGACGTCCTTTTTTTCCCACAAATAGAACTTTCTTTTGGTGGTATTTGATCACCTCTGCGGTTTTTATTTTTTGCGCTATAAACAAAAAAATAGCGTCAATTTTGAAAAAAACGCATTATTTTTTACTTTTTGCTATAATAAATATCCCCCAAAAATATATAAAAAAAACTTTTTTTCCTCAGTTTAGACTGATACGTATTCTTCTACATGTTTTTGTTAAAAAAGATCGCAATAAGCGTTTATTGATTGGTTTGCGCAAAAGTTATCGCGTCTACAAAATAGGGGATAGTTTTATGGCATTTTATTAGTAATTTTTTTTTTTTACTAATAATGGCGGCGATCTTTTTACCGTGACTGCGACATTATGGCGGACACATCGGACAATTTTGACACATTTTTTGGGACCATTGTCATTTTTTACAGCAATCAGTGCTATAAAATATAGCAAAAAGTAAAAAATATTGTGTTTTTTTCAAACTTGTCACTCTTCTTTTGTTTATAGCGCAAGAAATAGAAACCGCAGTGGTAATCAAATACCACCAAAAGAAAGCTCTTTTTGTGGGGAAAAAATGATAAAAATTTCATTTGTGTACAGTGCTGCATGACCGCGCAATCATCATTCAAAATGCAACAGCGCTGAAAACTGAAAAGTGGCCTGGGCAGGAAGGGGGTGAAAATGCGCAGTATTGAAGTGGTTAAGTATCTTCTGGCCAGACATAATACAATTTGGCCAGTACTTTTATTAAACACTTCCATCAGGCCAGTTTTGTTTGCGAATTTAGTTTCTCTCCCCCCCCCTGCAAGCTATTCTTCATGTTCTTCAGTGCACAGTGGGGGGCCATAATCGTGCAGAAAGGTTTGCCAATGTGTTTAAATCAAAAGTGCCTTCAAGTTTTAAAGTTTGACCCTTTTTGTTTATTCTACTCAATAATCTAAGGCAGTGGTTCGCAACTCCTGTCCTCAGGGCCCACTAACAGGCCAGATTTTAAGTATTACCTTGGGGAGATGCAGACTAGAATACTGCAATCACTGAGCAGCAAATTATATCACCTGTGATGTATTTCAGTTATCTTGCAAACCTGGCCTGTTAGTGGGTCCTGAGGACAGGAGTTGAGAACCACTGATGCAGAACTGTACCTTCGGTTCCCTGACCCTTCATTCCCTTACTTAATTCAATACCCATAATGACTGGCTAGTCTTTTCTCTTCTTTACTTGTGCCTATACCCCTCTTGCTTCTAAAACAAAAAGTACAGCAATCTGCAGATTTACAAGCATAGTCTCCACTTACTTACAGTATGTGGATAGAAGGGGTTTACAACAACAGATAAAACACGGCAGAGACCCTCCTCATCTCTTATCTGTGTTTTATTCTAACCATACCATGCGTCTCTGACCAAGGCAGCTGAGGGGTCAGCGTAGGAAGCTACAGAGGTTTATCCTTGTCCATTCTTGGTCCAGCTTGAAAAGGGGGACACAAACACATTCACACACACAAGTTTATCCAACCAGAAAGCAGATCTGCTTTCCTTGAGAACTAACAAGACACAAAGAAAAGGCAAAAATATAAGCTTAAAGGCAACTTACCTAGTCAGCATATAAGAGTCTGCAGTGGCGGAATTACCGGGGTTGCAACAGTCGCAGTTGCGACAGGGCCCGGCATTCCGCCACTGTGGGGGGGGCAGCGGGGTTGCTCTTCACACACGCTCTGAGCAGAGATCGTGTGTCATAGAACAATAGCACAGAGACACCGGCGGCATTAATGTTCTATTTGTAGGTCCTCTCTGGCACAGATGAGAGAGGACACAGCTGATCTCACGGCTCCCCCTTCTCACCCCTCCCTTCTCCTGTGTGCTCTGCAGGCAGTCGTGTGAAGCTAAGGAGCTCCCATTTCCCGCGGAGCACACAGGAGGAGGGAGGGGGGAGAAGGGGGAGCCGTGAGATCAGCTGTGTGTCCTCTCTCATCTGTGCCAGAGAGGACGGACGGACAAGTAGAACATTAATGCCGCCGGTGTCTCTGTGCTATTGTTCTATGACACACGATCTCCGCTTAGAGCCGTGCTGTCCGGTACTGATGGAATCTAATAGCATTCACTGATGAGCACTAATAGAAGGCACTGATGAGCACTAATAGAAGGCGCTGATGAGCACTGATAGACGGCACTGATGAGCACTGATAGAAGGCACTGTTAAAAGGCACTGATGGGCACTGATGGGCACTGATAGGAGGCATTTATGGGCACTGATAGGAGGCACTGATAGGAGGCACTGATGAGCACTGATAGGCCACATTGATGAGCACTGATAGGCAGCACTGATAGGAGGCACTAATGTGCACTGATAGGTGGCATTGATGGGCACTGATAGGTGGTACTGATGGGCACTTACGAATACTGATAGGCAGAACTCAGGCAGTATTGATGGGCAGAATTGAAGAGTACTGATAGGTGGCACTGATGGACGCTGTTAGGCGGCATTAATGAGCACTGATAGGTGGTACTGATAGGCAGAATTGATGGGCACTAATAGGCGGCATTAATGAACACTGATAGGTAACACTTGTAGGTGGAAGTGATGGGCACTGATAGGCAGCACTGATGGGCACTGATAGATGGCACTGATGATTGGGGCACTGATTATCAGTGTAAACAATTTACTGACATTCTTGACAGTTAACGGCAGTCCTTTCCTCACACAGACACAGCGTGTAAGGAAAGGGCTGTGGATAACCGGCAAGTCTGTTTACATGTGATCAGCTGATCACATGGTAAAGGGCCCATGTGATTGCGCTGGATGTATGTCCCAGGGGTCATGCAGGAAGCACGGTTTTGGGAGGATGTCCATGGACACTCTCCCAAAATTGGAAGCCCGGGGCTCGGATGGAAGGGGGGCCCATCATGGTTTCTTGCACCGGGGCCCTAAAGGTTCTAGTTACGCCTCTGAGAGTCTGTGTTCCCAATGGTTTCAATTGAGGCGCAGTATCTTCTGGAAACTCTGTTGATTCCTTGCTCCTGACTCACCAAAACGGTTATGACTTTTCTTGAGACACTGAAATAAGTATATGCAAATGCAAAGAACAGATACAACAGGAGGAGACTGGACACCAAATTAAATCAAAGCATCTGTTCTAAAGTATTTTAGATCTCATTTTATACCCAAGAAAAGGATGGTGTGCGATGTATTTAAAAACCAGCAAATAGTCATATTTCATACGTCAGCAGTTATCTTAAGTTGCAAAACTAAAAACTTGAAATGGGAGGGGGTGAGCGAGAATGAGCATAAAATTTATTTTATATAGAAAATAGACACTGCAAAACCATTATACAAAATGGATGGTCTTGTGCTTGAATGAACGATACAGTGAATTTCTTTGTCAATTAGTATGATGGAAACCCCCCATTTCACTCAGTTCTAGCATAATTTCTTGCAGTTCATGTAGATAACTGTTCCCTTTTTTTCCCAGATACATGGCGTATTTCCTTTTCAAATATTGAAAAAAAAATAATAAGCCATCACGGAAGTGCAAAAACCTGCTGTGAGCGTCAAGGATCCATGTGCTGCAGGTTAGTGGTGGAAATAATGCTACAGACATATTCACAACAAACATTACAGTGGAACACCAGCTTATATTTGTAGCTCTGAGTAAGGTGCAGCAGAATTTGATAATCTCCTAGATCTTCACTGCTATTTGTGACCTCGATCTCACTTTGACATCTGTGGGCGGAAATTCTGACTCTCAACACATTCATATCTGTAATGTCCTAGAAGTGTATATGGCATTTTTTAAGAATACACTCTGTCACTTTCTAGATATATATAAATAGCTAAATAAAAGTAAAGTACTTAAAGAATTCCAGGTATAAATAGATTTACATAGTTACATTGGTCCAACTTGGACCAATGTAACTATGTATATACTATACCTAAGGGATCACATTACATTGATCTCCACTAGCTTTCAGGTATGGTGGTGAGCAAATGCTCTGCTGCATTGTGAACACAAGAGGTTGCCTGCTTGGCAAAGTGTTATTTGATTGGACGTGGTGCAGAGGTGACTTCACTGCATAACAGGTTAATGGGGGAAGCTTGAACTGTCCATGGGACAATCTCTGAAATGTAGATGTGCTTGTTTACCACTAGACTATACACAAACAGTGTGGTTTTCTCAAAAATGGAAATACATTTAGGTCTTGCTATTATAACTGCCACATACAGACGGATTAGACACTGGCAAATATAAAACCTGTAAGTCAGCCCAGGATAATCCCTTCTACCACCAGTATGCCTCACATTAGTAGCAAAACAATATGGAAACTATGATCACAACACAGTGGGCTGGGTACCTGTTAGAGATTGACCAATATCGCTTTCTATATTCTGTAGATTTAAAGTTTTTATTTTTACACTGTCCTTTTACATTTTTTTTAATCACTTTTATTGCCGCCATAACAAATGTAAATATCCCTTGTGACAGTAATAGGCAGTGACAGGTATTCTTTATGGAGGGATCACCCAAATCCCTCCTCTGCCTTTTAAAGCATTCAAAACGCAAAGTTTGGCTGTTTTGAATACTGTAATTTTTTTAAAACACGCCTTTAGGCATGACATTGCTTCCGGGTTACTGGACCTGAGCCCCGAACAAAGCAGATTTCTTTGGGTCTCCGGGCATGCAAGAGCTGCCTGAAAAACCTTAAGTTTGAAGCTGGCATCAGATGAGGTAAAAACATCCACCTGATAGAACTTGGAGAATGTGTGACCATAAGGCCAGATGGCAGCCTTACATATATCTGAAAACCAGTTGCCCAATTCCAAAAACCCATGAGATGCTCACAGATCAAGATCAAAAAGTGTTTTCTGTAAAGTTTCCAGGTCAGATAAAAGTTGCAGAGGTGATGGCTACAAGGAAATCTACCTTGTGTGTGAGAGAATAAGACAGCAGTAGATGTCCAAAGAGTTCAAGGGTAGTTTCTGAAGTGCAGAGAGAACCAGAATCGGATACCACTGGGAAACAGATTGGGAGACCTACTGTACAAAGCCTTAATCAAAAAGAGTTAGGGGCCAACAGTCTATGAAATGGAATATAAAGGTGAGTGGCGTGACTGGCGAGTGGCAGACGCTGGTCAATCTGGATCAGAGGGCTCTCTAATAGGTGGGTCCAATGCTACAAATACTCTGTACTGACAGTGTGCCTAGAACTCCGCCTCCCCAGTCAAACAGGCTGGCTTCTGTCTTGAGAATCTTCCAAAAGGTATGAAGAGAAGATTCAACACCAGAACCATTTTCCTGAGACATCAGGCCAGGAGTAGCCCAGTCTTTGCTGTCAACCAAATCTGTCCAGAGACAGGACAAATTTCTCTCATAATGACAAATCTTTGTGTTGCATGGGCCTAGAGTATATTGGGCAGAAATATTGGGCAAAGGGAACTGCCTCGAAGAAGGCTACCATCAGCCTCAAGACTCGCATGCAGAAGCAGAGAGTTACATAACCTCTGCACTGAAGGGTTAATGCCTAGATTAAAAGCAGGAAACTGCCCATGACCCCTTCCCCCCCTCCCCAAATGTCTAGAATTGGACACGCAGCATGGTTAGCTTGGCTCAAACCAAGAGGCAAGGCCTCAAGTACTCAAAAAATCTAGCCAGCTGGTAGCAGGTGAGGGTCAGTGGCCAGATGGCCAAAAGTGACCAAAGTCATTATAGGCAGGCAGCAGAAATGGACCAAAGATCCATGTGCTATTTACAAGCAGTAGGGAGATATTCCCCCCAGAGAGAAAGCGTGGTGTGTGCACTCTACCCCGTGGGTGACATCATTGCTCATTCCCACAGCTTTAACCTCTTCCACAGCAAAAGCCAGTAGGAAGAGAATAACGATGCACAGCAACCAATAACGAGGGAGCACTCATTGCTTGGCCTGAGTCAACCAGTCTACTCACCGAGTCTTTAGAGACAGTGAAGCGCAGAGGCAATGCCAGCAGCTCTGGACTTTAAAAGCTTGGAACCCAAGAGCTGAAGGTCACTTCCAGGCTAGCTCTGTAACATCCAGTCTACGGGAGTCTAGATATACATGCCAAAAACTAGGCTGAAAATGAGGGCAGTGCATGGCTGCAAGTTTGACGGTAAGCCTCCAGCAATGGGGTAGGGAGACTAGGGTGACGAAAAAAAAGTGCTATTAAAATAATAGGTTAGTCTTTAACCACTTTAATACCGGAAACTTTGACCCTTTTTGGCCAGGCCAATTTTTAGCTTTCAGCACTGTCACACTTTGAATGACAATTTTGCGGTTATGTAACACAGTATCCAAATAAAATTTTTATCATTTTTTTTTGAGGTAGAGCTTTCTTTTGGTGGTATTTAATCACCACTGGGTTATTTTTTGCTAAACAAACCAAACATTTTGAAAAAAAAAAAGTCTTTTAGTTTCTATTATAAAATTTTGCAAATAAATCATTTTTCATCACTGATGTGCGCTGATGAGGCTGCACTGATGGGGCTGCTCTGATTATCAGTGTAAAGAATGTACTCACTGTGCCCTGTCAGCCTTGCCAATATCGGCTCTCCTTTTTTCACACAGAGACAGCACGTGAGGAAAGGACTGCCAATAACCGGCAAGTCTGTTTACATGTGACCAGCTTTGATTGGACACAGCCGTTCACATGGAAAAGGACCGCTGTAACTGGCCTTTTATCGCGTTCTGTGATCATCTGTGTAGGGCACAGCAGTCGTTTGCTATGGGGGTACTCATCCGTGGTTGATCCCAAGCCACACTCAGACATAAGACACAGAGCTCAGCCCTGGTCACTGGCTCTGACTGACAGCAGTGGGAGCCAATGGCTCCTGCTGCTTTATCTGAGCAAATCAGGAGTGAAAGACCTGGGAGGGCCTCAGCTCTCGTGCACATCACTAGATCGACATTGGCTTAGGTATATATTTGGGAAAGCTGCATTAGTTTTTTTTTTGTTTACCTTACTGCATACAATGCAGTAAGGTAAAAAAAACAAAACAACTGCCTTTATAAACACTTTAAGGACCACCTAGGTCCCTCAACAGACGAGAAGGAATATGAGGCTGTTTTCACTTATTTTTTTCCTTACAGCCCAAATTTGTTTTTTGCATGTTCTCACTGTACAAATATCTTTCAGGAAACAGTGTCTTAAACTGATGAAGTATATACTGAAACAACTCAAGGAGAGTGGAAATCGGAGAATGAATCATTTTTACTCATACCACGCAAAGACTGCTCTACTGCATACATGCGTTCAGTACCCAAAAGATGACGATTGGAAGCAGGAAGACCTGCATATCTGCTTCAATAGATATGTTGAATTCTTTCAAAAATGCCTGAAAACCTATTCTCTTCCGAACTTTTTCATACCTTCCCAAAACCTTTTTAGTCCAGATGAAGTTGATAAAGCAAGCTGCAACTACCTTCTTGATGAGTTAGAAATGGAAAAGGTTAAAAACTACCCAATATTTTTAAAGATTAAGTAAACCCAACATTTCATATTCCCGATATGTGCCTGCTGTATGAGAAAGTATCCTGTTCGCTTTGTATTGCTTCCTTTGTGTGAAAGTCCTGATGTCCCACTGCTTTTCTATTATAAACTGACCAGACTAAACAGCAGAAGACACTGTGGTCAGTTCTCTAGCTGTGCTCTCCTCCAATAATCAGACTTGTCCTGACACGTGCACCCCCCCCCCGCACAGCCATTCACTGGGAAGCTCAGTGTGCTGCCATTCTCCCTCCCCCTTGTGTAGCTGAGAAGAGGAGGAATGTGATCACTTAAAAAACATGGGGGCGGGATGTATTTATAATGTTTTTTTTATATCCATTCAAAAATGTTTTGCCTTTCATTTCTATAGCAGTCCACAGGTTCTCCCAAGCTGTCACTGGATGCTGAAGGAGCTCAGGGATATGATTAAAGCTGGCCATAGCTGGTTTGAATCTCAGTTCAGCAGTGACTGGCTGAGATTTGAAGCATGTGTGTTGCTGAATGTACCCAATTGATCGATAAACTTGGGTACACAACCAGACTGTCGGATTTTACATGTGATTATTGCTAGCAGCTTTTATAGCCGCTAGCAGTAATCACTGTGTTCCTCCACTGGGAGTACACAATGAAGAACACAACGGTCAGTGTTAATGGGGGAAACAAGCAATTTTTTTTCCTGCAACCCATGCTTGCAGGAAAGAAAACTACTCCTTGGTTTGCAGCCACTGGGAATTAAAATTCCTCCTTGGACACACCCAGGGCCTACAGAACTTCAAATAAACAGTGTGCAGCGGTATGCATACATAGCTTCTCAGCCTAAGGCTCCCTGCACTCTGGGTTTAAAAAAACACCAGTTCCTTTGGCAGAAAAAAGGCTCATATAGGAGTTTTTTTTTCCTGCTGCTAATCGCTGAGTTTAAAATATGCCTCTAATCGGCCTAATATGCATGGACACATAGGATAACATTAAGCTGCTTCTACAGGCAGAACTCCTGTAGAAGCAGCAATTTTTAAGGCAGTGTGCATGGACCCTAAAGCCTAGTACACACAGGCCGAATGTGTGGCATTCAGCCTGTGTGTATTGCAGCCGGTCCGACAGAAGACGGCTTCTGTTGGATGAGCATGCCAGAAAACCAGCAGCCGACTAGCTCCAGATTGGCTGAGAGAGGGCCCCACTGTCAGAACACAATAGCTCAGCGGGAAAGATCACTGTACTAATGTCAGATCGTTAGTACAGCGGCTCCAAACACAGCTGTCAGGTTTTTTATTTTCCATTCAATGAATGAAAAAAAAAACACCTTGATGGTGTATACTAAGCTTTCGGTTTAGATTTTATCCAATCAATCATGGTCTGGGAGGTCAAGGGATGTTTTTTTTGTGGAAACTTGCCATACATTTCAGTTACTTTGCATGTTCTCTATCCTACTGCAGGAGATAGGGCAACAAAGCTAATAAAGGGTCTGGAGGATCTTAGTTATGAGGAAAGGTTGCGAGCACTGAACTTATTCTCTCTGGAGAAGAGACGCTTGAGAGGGGATATGATTTCAATTTACAAATACTGTACTGGTGACCCCACAATAGGGATAAAACTTTTTCGCAGAAGAGAGTTTAATAAGACTCGTGGCCACTCATTGCAATTAGAGGAAAAGAGGTTTAACCTTAAACTACGTAGAGGGTTCTTTACTGTAAGAGCGGCAAGGATGTGGAATTCCCTTCCACAGGCGGTGGTCTCAGCGGGGAGCATTGATAGCTTCAAGAAACTATTAGATAATCACCTGAATGACCGCAATATACAGGGATATGTAATGTAATACTGACACATAATCACACACATAGGTTGGACTTGATGGACTTGTGTCTTTTTTCAACCTCACCTACTATGTAACTATATATATTATTTCACATTGAAACAAATGACAAAAAGGTATACTTTTCCCCTGCACTAAATTATAGGAATGCTTATAACTTCATAGGTTACAAATATTATCAATTTTTATTATGTTACTAAACTGTTGAAATATATAGTAGGTAAATCAATACCAAGATGGAATTAAATCTGCATTTTGTCCATTTGTATTTAGAAATAAAAAATATTCACAGATTGTGTAGTAAAGAATCCTTTCCAGGTCGGACTTTGGAAGCAGATTGGAACAATTATATAATTTTAAAAGTTTACTTTTATTAAACATATAGACATATACAGTATAAAAATTGTGTAAAAAGGTGTTGTCCACTAACAGCCAGGCAGTGGACAGAAAAGGGAGGACATTACATATACCCAAATGGGAAAATTATGTTCAACAGTATGACATCAGAACATGCGTGAACCCCTGTGCGTCTACGCGTTTTGCTTGATCGCTTCTTCAGGACACACATTGGGGGTATGGGAACAGATCTCACCACATAGGATAGAAGAACCGATCATTTCACAACATATTAATATATATGTATAAAGAGTTGCATATAAATAAATGTATACAGTAGTACATTAAAGAAAAAGTACCAAAATTACGTTAAAATTAGTTATGCATTCATATTCATCTGATCTGAACATGCGTCACTGCCTGCACAGGACTCTCCCTGGATGGGCGCCGCAGCACTGGAATAACCAAGGCCAGGGTCCAGACTTGAAATATACAACCAAATAACTATGGAGTATGGGGAAAAGAAAAGAGGACAAAAAGGAGGAAGTGTTACATGTCAATCACCTCCAATAGGCGTATGTATCAACTACCATCTTGATGTGTATCTGTCATGAAAAGGTTTACCCGTTGGTGGCGCTATCGGTCTCCTGGATCGCAGTACCAGTGTCCACCGGCAGGTGTCTTCCAACACCTAAGACCTGTAATAAGAGGACTCACCTGCTGGTGGCACTGTTGCATCCTTGGGCCGTAGTACCGGTGTCCACCAGCGGGTGTATTCCGGCAGTGTGGAGCAGACAGCACCCTCTGCGCTCAGGTGTAACGTGAGGTCAAATCACTGCAGTCTGAAAAATACCCGGCAAGCCCTCACATCCTTGCCTTGGTGTCTCTCTCCCTGTGCCCTGATCTTGCTGCCTGTTATCTTGACCTTGAGCCTGCATCTGTCCTGACCTGATCCGATCCCTATCCTGAGCCCAACCTGTCCCTCCGGTTTCCTGATTTCCCTGATCCCTGCCCTGCAGCCTATCCATCCATCCTCTCCCTGTCCTGTTGGCTCCCCGTCCTTTCCCATCTGACTGACCTCCTTGTGTATGACCTTGGCCTGGCTTTTGTTACGATTACGGTATTTCCCATCCATTTGTATATATCATTTGTTTGTGGGTCTATGGTTGTTTTGCACTGTTATATTTCATTTATTTGTCACCCATTTAATAAACACCATTATTTTTCACTTACCTGTGTTGGCAGAAGATGATGGTGAATATTGTCGCCAGATTTTGAAAGGGTGGACTAATGACCAGCTGATGGGAACTATCCGATCAGCTCATTCCCTAGTGGATCAGGGGTATATGTCATTTGAAGATGTTCAGCCCCTAATCCAGTTATGTGCAAAATCAGCCCTGTCATGCATTCCCGAAGGGAGCGATGATTTTTCTCCCCCCTTCAATTATGGCCAAGTTGAATGCCTGGTATGGTTATTAGAAGATGATCCAGCCTTTTTTATGGAACATTATTCCGCTTGTTCACAGCAGGTGTTGTCTGATTGCATCCATTCAGTGCAATCCCTGGTTAGTCAGGCCGGGTGTGAATCAGCGTTTGTTCAACCTGTGCTACAGATATGGTCAGATCTCCTGCACTTAGCTAAGCCTCAACATTCCAGCCCTGCCATCAAACACCTGCCTTCCCAAAAATCTATCTCCCGTCACCTATGGCAACCTCAGCTACAGCCCAGTTTACTCAGCTCCCTACCAAATACTACTACCCAGTCTCCAAGTGCTGCACCTATCCTGCCTTTAATCCACCTGTCTCTTCTCCTCCACCTGTAACAACCCCACAGAACCCCCCTCCAGCCACTGTTCCTTTGTCTTCCTTTTGCCCAGCTACATACTTTTCTTACGACCCTGCACCTACGTACAAAGCAGCAATGGCTAAACCAAAAAAGAAACGAAAGTTCTTCCCGACCCACACCATCTCGCCAGTAACCCAACCTGCCTCCACACCAACCAACCTGTTCCAGCCTGCGTTCATGCCAGTTGAACTTGATGACCCACCTAAACCTGCCAACCCTGTGCCTGCTATCCAGCCTGATGCGCCTGCCTTCCAGCCTGATGTACCTACCTTCCAGTCTGATGTGCCCGCTTTCCAATCTGATGTCTTAATGCCTGCCTTCTAGCCCAAAGTCTTGGTGCCTGCCTTCCAGCCTGATGTGCCTGCCTTCCAGCCTGATGTCTCGGTCCCTGCCTTCCAGCCTGATGTACCTACCTTCCAGTCTGATGTGCCTGCTTTCCAGCTTGATGTCTCGATGCCTGCCTTCCAGCCTGATGCCTTGGTGCCCACTTTCCAGCCTGATGTGCCCGCTTTCCAGCCAGATGTGCCCACTTTTCAGCCTGATGTGCCTGCCTTCCAGTCTTATGTGCCTACCTTCCAGTCTGATGTGTCTACCTTCCAGTCTGATGTGCCCGCTTCACAGTCTGATGTCTTGATGTCTGCCTTCCAGCCCAAAGTCTCAGTGCCTGCCTTCCAGCCTGATGTGCCTGCCTTCCAGCCTGATGTGCCTACCTTCCAGTCTGATGTGTCCGTTTCCCAGTCTGATGTGCCAGCTTCCCAGTCTGATGTCTTGATGCCTGCCTTCCAGCCCAAAGTCTCGGTGCCTGCCTTCCAGCCTGATGTGCCTGCCTTCCAGCCTGATGTGCCCACTTTCCAGTCTGATGTCTTGATGCCTGCCTTCCAGCACAAAGTCTCGATGCCTGCCTTCAAACCTGATGTGCCTGCCTTCAAGCCTAATGTGCCTGCCTTCCAGCCTGATGTGCCTACCTTCCAGTCAGATGTGTCCGCTTTCCAGTCTGATGTCTTAATGCCTGCCTTCCAGCTCGACGTCTCGGTGCCTGCCTTCCAGCCTGATGTATCTACCTTCCAGTCTAATGTGCCCGCCTTCCAGCCTGATGTCTCGATGCTTGCCTTCCAGCCTGATGTCTCGATGCTTGCCTTCCAGCCTGATGTCTCCGTGCCTGCCTTCCAGCCGGATGTCTCGGTGCCTGCCTTCCAGCTTGATGTCTCCACTTTCCAGTCTGATGTGCCCGCTTCCCAGTCTGTGCCCACTTTCCAGTCTGATGTGCACACCTTCCAGCCTGATGTCTCGATGCCTGCCTTCCAGTCTGATGTGCCCGCTTTCCAGTCTGTGCCCGCTTTCCAGTCTGATGTGCCCGCCTTCCAGCCTGATGTCTCGATGCTTGCCTTCCAGCCTGATGTCTCGGTGCCTGCCTTCCAGCCGGATGTCTCGGTGCCTGCCTTCCAGCCTGATGTCTCCTCTTCCCAGTCTGATGTGCCCACTTCCCAGTCTGATGTGCCCGCCTTCCAGTCTGATGTGCCCGCTTTCCAGTCTGATGTGCCCACCTTCCAGCCTGATGTCTTGGTGCCTGCCTTCCAGCTTGATGTCTCCACTTCCCCGTCTGATGTGCCCGCTTCTCAGTCGGATGTCTTGTTACCTGCCTTCCAGCCTGGTGTCTCGTTGCCTGCCTTCCAGCCAGATGTCTTGATATTGGTGTGTCAGCCTGAAGTTTCGTGCCCGTGTGTCAGCCTGAAGTTTTGGTGCCCGTTACCCAGTCTGCTGAACCGGTGCCCGTTACCCAGTCTGCTGAACCGGTGCCCGTTACCCAGTGTGCTAAACCGGTGCCCGTTACCCAGTCTGCTAAACCGGAGTCCGTTAAGCCAGTGCCCGTTATTCGGCTTGCCGGACCAGTGCCCGGTGTCCAGCTTGCTGAACCGGGGCCCGTTACCCAGCCCACTGGGCCGGGGCCCGCTACCCAGTTTGTTGAGCTGGTGCCTGTGATCCAGCCTGCCCTTACGGTGCTCGCTGTTTGGCCTGACGACCCAGAGCTTGCTACCCAGCTCGACGACCCGGAGCCCGCTGTCTGCTGGGATGTGCCCACTGTCTGCACGGATGTGCCCGCTGTCTTCTCTGATGTGCCCGCTGTCTTCTCTGATGTGCCCACTGTCTTCTCTGATGTGCCCACTGTCTTCTCTGAAGTGCCCGCTGTCTTCTCTGATGTGCCCGCTGTCCGGTTTGATGTATCCGCTGCCCAGTCTAAGGTGCCTGATGCCCAGCCTGAAGTACCCAATGCCCAGCCTGACGTGCCCTCATCTGTTGCTCGGTTTGAGGCCATGAACTTTGGACAATTTCATCTAGTTGGAACATCCAGAGGCCGTTCCTTTGAGGGGGGTACTGTCATGAAAAGGTTCACCCGTTGGTGGCGCTATCGGTCTCCTGGATCGCAGTACCAGTGTCCACCAGCAGGTGTCTTCCAACACCTAAGACCTGTAATAAGAGGACTCACCTGCTGGTGGCACTGTTGCATCCTTGGGCCGTAGTACCGGTGTCCACCAGCGGGTGTATTCTGGCAGTGTGGAGCAGACACCATCCTCTGCACTCAGGTGTAACCTGAGGTCAAATCACTGCAGTCTGATAAATACCTGGCAAGCCCTCACATCCTTGCCTTGGTGTCTCTCTCCCTGTGCCCTGATCTTGCTGCCTGTTATCTTGACCTTGAGCCTGCATCTGTCCTGACCTGATCCGATCCCTATCCTGAGCCCATCCTGGACCTGTCCCTCCGGTTTCCTGATTTCCCTGATCCCTGCCCTGCAGCCTATCCATCCATCCTCTCTCTGTCCTGTTGGTTCCCCGTCCTTTCCCATCTGACTGACCTCCTTGTGTATGAACTCGGCCTGGCTTTTGTTACGATTATGGTATTTCCCATCCATTTGTATATACCATTTGTTTGTGGGTCTATGGTTGTTTTGCACTGTTATATTTCATTTATTTGTCACCCATTTAATAAACATCATTATTTTTCACTTACCTGTGTTTCTGGTTCCTTCTGTGCAGTCCACACAGTCTGGTCTACTAAATTCCCTGACAGTATCGCATATAAGGAAATATGGGGCTGTAGTACTTACTTCAGCCTCTAGGGCAAACAACGTCTTGTGTAGTACACTTGCCATCAGATACGAGTCATATAATAGCTGCACTGACATATATGGTCACATCCACATCAGACAATAATTACAGCCTATTTACAGCGTTATATTTGCATGGAGGTCATTTATTGCACAGCTCCTACAGCATTAATCCAGGGCCAGCACCTAATTAAGGCCAAACAACAGCATAGGAGTATAGCAGATCCTCAAAGCATATTCCAATAAAGCCAGTGTAGCCTGGAGCAAGCTTGGTATAATTAACAATTCGCCATACCTGTAAATGTTCCTGTATATCTTCCCCCAGAGATGTCATCAGTTAGGGGTTGGGTTCACGGCCTATATATAGGCCTATATCTACCCCCACTTGTTGCGCCCTAATTGGCGCCAATGCACGCCGCCGCTCAGGGCTGACGCGGGCAGTGACGCCATGACGCGGTCAGATGACGTGTACAGCGTCGTAGTGGGGCATGGCCGGCCATCTGATATACAGATGACCATAAGCACCTGCCCCTTCAGCTAACGCGGTGCCGCACCAAAGACCGTGCCCGCCGGCATCCCAAGGCAGATCACGACAACACAAGCGGCGCGGGCGCGATCCACACACAGGTACACAGCCCCAACAGAGGGACACGCTCCCATGAGGCCCACAGCCACCCCACATCCACAGGGAACAATGTCATAGAAGAAAATGGAAGACAAGTACAGAGAGAAAACACATCCATTGCATATGACATGCAGATCCATCTGAGGAATCATTGAATGATATGACACCCTCGACAGCCAAACCAAGAGAGAGGATAGCATCCCGAAGAAAGCCCAATTGTCTAATCCTGCTATATAGAGAGCAAAATTCTAAATATAATATCAAGTTGTATGTCCGAAGTAGATTTAAATACAGGCAGGGACACATTAACCAGAGCAGGCAGATACGAATGCAAGCCAATGTGATATCATAGGACATTATTTAACCTCACTACACATGTAAGGTTGTCAGTACCAGTAGAGATTTATAGATATAATTCGATCTTCTATAGATAGGACCTTAACAAAGCAATAGAGGGAGGGAGACAAAAAAGAAATAACAGAAAGAAAAAATACACACACAAAAATTATAATAATAAGGAAATGCATAACTGCAGATACAAGCTTTTTAAAAAAGATCTGAAACTTAATACATCGTTCAAGCCAGGTGGCACCATAGCTTTCAGATCAAATATCCATTTTGCCTCTCTGCATAGAACCCTCGGGGGTCCTCCAGGACTTTATCCAGCGCTGCAAATTTGAAGACATGGGGATTGTAGTTATGCTTAAATGCTTTACGATGTCCATTGGGAGTGTTCAAATTCCCAACTGTAGCATAGTACATGTGGTCCTTCATACGCTATCAAAACGGCCTTATGGTTTTGCCAACGTAGAAGGCACCACATTGGCATAGGATGATATAGATGATTCCTTTAGTAAGACAAGTGACATTATGTTTCAGTGAATGAATACGTCCATTGGGAAGCTGAAAGGAAGAGCCTTCCAACAACAGCTCACAATAGTCGCACGCACTGCATCTATATGTCACAAGCTATCCCCTTGTTGGTCTTTAAATCTAGTGTAGTGGCTTTTACCCAGACGATCCCTAATAGATCCGGTAATCCCTGAATATTCTTTGATGTGTTTACATAGGGTCGGGTCACTGGTGAGTAGGTGCCAGTGTTTGTTCATAATTTCCCTAATCCGTCTATGTTGGTCAGAATATGTTATGATAAATCTATCCGTATCCGCATTTTTCGCCGTAGATCGGTTAAAGAGGATAGCATTCCTTGATCTCAACTTCGATTTTCTGAAAGCCTTCTTGAGGCATGTCTGAGTATAGCCCCTATCCAGTAATCTGACACGGAGGCAATCCGCCTCTCAGTGGAAAACCTGATCATCCGAACAGTTTCTCCTCAGTCTTAGATGCTGGCTGTATGGAATGCTTTCAAGCAGTGGGCGGGGATGCTCACTTGATGCATGTAATATTGTATTTCCTGCCGTCGGCTTGCGGAACAGAGACGTGTCAATAGAGCCGACAGAATTTATATTGATATCAAGGAATGCAATGCTAGTACCACTATACCCCATAGTGATTTTGAGATTGTACTTATTATCATGAATCACACACATAAATTGATTAAGTTCCTCAGATGTTCCCGCCCACAACATGAAGACGTCGTCGATATATCTATACCAACATAAAATGTTCTATAGTAGATCGGCGTATTCCTCAGTGGCAGCTAAATCGCGTTCCCACCACCCCAGGTTCAGGTTGGCATAGGAGAGTGCACAACATGTGCCTATAGCAACCCCCTGTACCTGGAGGAAGTGGGAACCGTCAAAAGAAAAAACATATTGTCAGAAAATGATGGTGGTGGATTGGGTAACAAAATGAATGGCTCATCCGATGATCATCTATTCATTGAGTAACTGACACAAATGGAAGCTAATGTCCAGCAATCTAGTAGCAACATTAAAAAGAAGTCCCAAAAATTTCCATCCTTACAAATCAACCCTAACATTTGGTCATTCTTAAGTCAAGTCAGCCAAGACATAAATAGGAAAATTAAGTATTATGTTTCGCCACATGATAGCGATGTGGATACAGAGTAATTTGTATGCCAACGTCCTAACTAGATTGGAAAATTATTTAGATAAAAGAACATGGCCTTTACAGGCACACCCGTACAATTAGATAGAAGAATATATACATTTTTATTTAGACATGATTAAAAAACAACATTGTTGACATACATATTAAAAACATAACATGATTAAACCTATACAGCACTCTCACTACCTACATAACCAAATATTACCATAATACTAGGATCAAGAATGATTTAGCTTAGGTGATAGTATTGAAAAAGAAGATGGTTGGTGGCAGAGGCATAATTGAGAAAACTCTACTTGTTGCGCGCCTTTAAGCGCTTCTTCAGGAGCTTGCAATCTAATATGCATAAAAGTAAGAACAAAAACAGACAAACAATGAATTTAACATCAAAATCAAATATAACTATTTAACCACTTCACCCACGGAAGATTAGGCTGCTCAATGACCAGAGCACTTTTTACAATTTGGCACTGCGCTGCTTTAACTGGTAATTGCACAGTCATGCAATGTTGTACCCAAACTAAATTTGCGTCCTTTATTTCCCACAAATATAGCTTTCTTTTGATGGTATTTGATTGCCTCTGCAATTTTTATTTTTTGCGCTACAAACGCAAAAAGCCCGAAAATTTTGAAAAAAAAATTATATTTTCTACTTTTTGTTATAAGAAAAATCCAATAAATTCAATTTTAGTCATACATTTAGGCCAAAATATATTCAGCCACACGTCTTTGGTAAAAAATATCAATAAGCGTATATTTAATGAATTTAAGGTATTTGCTAAGAGGCATGGTGAGTATTTTGAAAGTGAACTAAGAAAAGAAAAATGTATTTTTTTTTTTCAATTTTCAAAACTTTGTGACAAAAAGGGAGATCTGCAAAATACTTAACATGCCTCTCAGCAAATAGCTTGGGGTGTCTACTTTCCAAAATGGGGTCATTTGGGCGGGGTTTGAGCTATCTGGGCATTTCATGGTCTCCAAAACTGTGATAGGCAGTGAGGTAAAATCAAAAATTTACACCCTTAGAAAGCCTGAAGGCGGTGATTGGTTTTTGGGGTCCTGTACGCGGTTAGTCTCCCAAAAAGTCTCACACATGTGGTATCCCCGTACTCAGGAGAAGCAACAGAATGTATTTTGGGGTGTAATTTCACATATGCCCATAGCATGTTTGAGCAATATATCATTATATCATCAGACTACATAGATGCTCCTTATCCATGAGTGAGAGTCAGACGCGTTTCAAAATAATTAAATATATAATCTTCCTCAGGGACAATTTTGCCATTTCTGAAAAGTACAAGATACAATATAAGTATATAAAATACAGAGATATGTCTTATAGCATACAACTGAAACGATATATAAAACTTATGTCAAAGTGTACAAAAAAACCTTACATATCAAAAAGCAGTGATTCGAATAAAAAGTTCCTACACCCCATCAGACATCCAAAGAGCTTGTGTTAGCCTTTCAACATGCAAGAAAACCCCCGGATGTTGTAATCCAAAAGAGGCACCAAATTAGTAAGGTGGAATACTGCCTTAAAAACAACGGCTGAGAGCAGCAATAATAGGGGGACCTACGAGAAAAACACACAGCATGTGGTGAGGCTCATATCAAAAAAAAAAAAGGGAGGTACTTTCAAAATATGACATCCAAATCAAAAATCTCTATGTGGAGTTTGCTCCAAATGGGGAAATCCAAACCACCAGGAGGATGGAAATAAAAATTCCCAACCCTAAGGGGTAATAAGGAGGGAAAATATAAGGACCATCTAGAAAGTAAAACACAAGAAGCTTCCCTCCACAAGTGAAGCCCAGAGTCTTAAAACACAGGAGTGAAGTAAATTAAATGTATCCAAAAGAACTAAGCTTACCAACATTGCTGAAATTTGAGAATATCTAAAAAATACAAATCAAAATCAAAAACAGCTTCGTAATCCACACAGCAGAGCAGATGTAAACCAAAGGGCCAACAAACTGTCAGGATGTCCCAAACAAGATTAGAACATCAATATGTCCAGGATAATAGAAAAAGTATGATCCAACTAGATAAATACATGAAAAATCATAATGGGTCACCTATGTAAAAAAAAAAAAAAAAAAATTAAAAAATTATATATATATATATATATATATATATATATATATATATATATATATATATATATATATACAGTATATATATATATATATATATAAAATAATCAGGCTGAATGGAAAAACGGAAAATCACAGCCCAGCCCGAAGCAAGGACATAAGGAAAAAAGACCCGAAAGGGGAATCTTTCCATAAAGCAGGAACTAATAGCCCCCGACACACGAGTTGCCCACCCGAAACTGTTGGAACGGTGCTTAAAGCATCCAGAACCACAGCACGGGAGGAGAAATGGCCCCCAACAACATCGTGGGGGCCTACGTGTTCCGGATGCATGATGATGGCCACAAGTGAAGGTGGACAGAGCTGGATGGGGTATAAGAACATAATCTCATCACATGTGTATAAAAGAAATGAGAAAACATAACACAGATCATATTACATAATCTAGCCACCATAGAGGTGGAGCACCAACGACAAAAGGTGTATGTCATTAACTAATACATTTCCAATAAAATAATATAGTATGCCAGTAGATAATGTCATTCTAACAGATCTGCTGACAGGAAGACAGAGTAAGAAGGACAAGAAGGGAGAAAAAAGGGAGTGGGACGTGATGGATTTTAGTCTGTTTTTCCTGAACTGAAGCCTTCTAAAAAAGGCCTGAAACTTTCAGCATCATTGAGGCCCGGTGGTGTAGTGGCATCTAAGTATCTAATCCAGCGCATTTCGCGCTGTAATAGAATTTTATTCCAATCCCCACCTCTGATAGGGATATAGATACGATCCAACACTGTAAAATTTACAGATGGCATCCTATATCCATGTCCCCTGGCCACATGCCTTCCAAGGGGAAGGTACAAGTTGCCAATTCGCATACTTTGTAGATGTTTACTGACACGCTGCCCAAATTCTTGTCGGGTTTTCCAGACATAAAAAGCCCCACATTGAGATTGTACTAAGTACACTACTCCCTGAGTCTTGCAGTTGGCAAAGTGCTTCATGTGGAAACGTTCACCATTGGGTATTCGGAAAGAAGTTCTCTTACCGATAACCCCACAAAAGGAACAGGAAGCACAGGGGAAAGTCCCCCAGATTTTTACAGATGTTATGTCTAAGGATTAAAACCAACATCTCAAGTATGAATTTATTGAATTTCCACTCTGTGGTTGCCTTTTGTTGTAAAACACGACTAACAGCAGCTACCCCTAGATCGTGCGGTATGCTTTTATATAGTGATTCGACGTCTATAGTGACCAGAATGGCCAAATCAGGAATCACCAAGTCCTTCAATATTTGCAATAAATGGATAGTATCCTTAGTATAAGATGCCAACTCTAGGACATGAGGTCTTAGATGTTGGTCAATGACTTGACCAATACCTTCGGATATTCTACCGTTTCCTGAAATGATGGGGCGGCCTGGGGGATTGTAGAGATCTTTGTGTACAAGTGCATACATAGTGGGAGAACGAGGATGTCTAGTACGTATAAACTCCAACAGTTCACCAGTAATGGCCCCTATCATGAAAGCTTCATCAACCAGGCGATAAAATTCCTGGTTGAACTTATCAACTAGTGAGACTGAAATTTTCTGGTAGCATTTTCGATTGTTAAGGATTTTAAAGCACATATCTTCGTATTTGGAATTATCCATTAACACGATATTGCCACCTTTATCAGACCCCTTAATTGTTATGTCAAGGTTATTCTTTAATGATTTTAAGGCATTCTGTTGTTCAGGATTAAGATTTTTGACGGATTTATCTTTATTCAAAGATTCAATTTCTCTGGTAGTTTGACAAATAGAGCCAGAGCTGAAATTTGGCTTAATGCGGGAAATCTATGTGATTTCCTTTTAAATTGCCTTTTCTGTTGTACATCACATATTTGTTCATCTTCGCTATCCTCACTTTCCCAGGCATCCAACCAACCAGACTCCACTCCCTCACTTTCCTGTAGAAGCAGATTCAGGTCCCGAAGGGCCTTGAAATCTGCTGCTTTGAGATTGGGAGCAACTGTCTCCTTAGTTGCTTTCTTATACATACTTTTCAGAAGCAATTTTCTAGCAAATAAGAAAATATCCTTCACCGTTTCAAAATTATCGAGACTCCTATTGGGGAAAAAAGATAGTCCCAAGGAAAGAACCTCTTCCTCTCCCACAATGAGTATATGAGATGATAAATTAATATTTAGTTTGCCCGTTTAGTATTTTGGGTCAATATGGGTTCCTGTTCTTTCCGTGCTGTTAGTGCTTGTGTCAAGGTCATCTTGTCTAAAAAATCATCAAGTTGGGTTTGATTTTTTGGAATAGTTCCCAACTCTTTACTAGTTTTAGTTGTTTTACTTTTACCTATGTTTGACCCTTTGATACCTTCAATATTGGCTTGAGTATGTCTGGGGGAACTATCCACTTTGCCTTCATGTGATGTATGTGGTGCATCTGCAGTTTGTTTCTTGTTGATCTGTTGGAGTTCACCCGCCATTTCCTGTAATCTGGCAAAAGGACCCTTTCTCTTTCTGCAAGTGCGATTTGTGTGGGAAGAGGCTGAGGAAGAAGCGTTAGAGGTTGTATCAGAGCTATAGTCATTTTTCTCTTGATTTCTAGAAGGTTTCTTAGTATTGTTTTTGAAATTCTTGTTTTGGTGTCACCTATAGGCTCGATTCTCACCAAGGCATTTTTGTCTCTCCAAAATTTCTTTTCTTTCTTCTGAAGAATAGCCTTACTAAATACCCTGCATGAATATATATATATATATATATATATATATATATATATATATATATATATATATACATATATATATTCACTTGTAGAGGAGAACCGCACTCTGCTTACAATTTAGTGCCAGCAATCAGGTCTTCCCACCGACCTTGTATATAGAAAAAAAGTCCAAGAGGTTGCTGCACTTAAAAACTTCTTTGCTTTATTTCACAATATCTTCAGGAGAAATTTACAAAGCAAGTATAATCCTTTCAAGCAGTATAACAGGCAAGAATTGCCTACACAATTTCAGACATGAGTAGATTCAGATATGGATGGATGGATGGATGGATTACGTCTCGGGCTAGTCAGCTTACGCCCTTCCTAAGATCCATTGAAGCACATCTGAGGGTTTCAATCCAATCATTCATTTAAATACAGGTTTAGTGAAGTACTTCACATATGGAATCAATATGGCTAATTAGTTCAAATCGCATACCATTTAACATCTATATATGCATATATTTATCTATAACATGCCATTAAAGCAAGGATAAGCAACAGGTGTCAAATCTCTCATTCTCCTCACTCGCATTTTAATATATTCGGAATACCTATAAATAAATGCAGGGAAATGGTACATTCATGAGTAAAAACAAAAAGATATCCCCATCATAAAGTTATTTTATCTGGCTACTTTTAAATGCTTATTCCAACAATTAAACAAATAAATAAAGATCCAAATCAACATTTAAGCCATATGGAGCAATCGTATTCAAAAAATGTATCCAGTATACTTCTCTTTTTCTTAGAATCAATTCACGGTTGCCCCCTCTCCTATTTTTTTCAATACCTTCTAGGACCATATATTTTAGTTGTGATACATTGTGGCCAAATTCCAAAAAGTGTCTCGCCAGCGGTAATTGGGTTAGTTTATCACGTATTGAGTATTTGTGTCTCGCTATCCTATCTTTTATTTTTTGTGTAGTCTCCCCTACATAAACTAAACCGCACGGGCACTTTATGGCATAAATTACATATGAGGATTGGCATGTATAGTAACCCCGTATGGGGTTATTGAAACCCCTATGTGGATGTGTAAGGTATTTACCTTTAATCATAGAGTTACATTGTATGCATGACAAGCAGGGATACGATCCCAGATTTTTTGGTCCCAGAAAGGTTAGTTTGGCTGCTGCAGCCACAGGTTGATCAGATTTAATCAATCGATCTCGTATCGTTCTACCTTTTCTATAGGAGGACATGGGTGGATTCCAGAATTCCTGTACCATGGGGTAACTGGATCTTAAAAGATTCCAATGTCTTTTGACAATTTGGTTGATTTTGTTGGAGAAGGGATGATACTGCATAATAAAGGGGATTCTCTTGTTTTCCTTTCGGGGTGATCGATTATAATCAGTATTAGAATAATCAATATTAACTAAAGCTTGCGGGTATCTTCTACTAGTAAGTTTGTTTTTTATTTCATTAAGTCTCTGATCACGGCACAGCGGGTCACTCACGATCCGCTGTACCCTCATCATCTGACTTTTTGGGATGGATGAAAAAACATTTGGGGGATGAAAGCTATTAAAATGTAGCAATTGGTTACGGTCCGTGGGTTTCACATATAAGTCGGTAGTAATCTGCCCATTGTTCAATTTAAGAAGAGTATCAAGAAAGGAGATCTAATTTTTACCAATTTCAATGTTAAAATTTAATCCAGGTACTAAATGGTTAATGTATTTATCAAATAAGTATAGGCTTTCCATGTTACCATCCCATATAGCGAAAATATCGTCCACAAATCTGTACCAACATTGGCAATGTTTTAAAAATAAATCATTGACATAAATAAAGGACGTCTCTATCATATTCATAAATGCGTTCGCATATGGGGGTGCAACATTTGAACCCATCGCTGCTCCGTTCAGTTGCAAGAAATGAGTATCCCTGAAAAGAAAATAGTTCTCTTCAAGAGTAATTTTCAAAAGGTCAAGCAGAAATGAAATCTGTTCGGTTTTATAGATGCCTGATTGAATTAACAATCGCTGACATGCCTCCATTCCTAAATCATGTGGAATGATAGTAAATAAACTAGAGACGTCCCATGATATCAGGATGGAATCTGATGACAAGTTTATATCTTGAATTTTTGACAAAAAGTCAGTAGTATCTCTTATAAATGATTTAGTGTTTAATAGCAATGGTGTCAAACACTTATCCAGGTATTGTGCTAGATGTGTTGTCACAGATTCCATCCCTGATACAATGGGACGTCCCGGGGGATTTTTGGGGTCTTTGTGGATTTTTGGTAACATATACAGTACCGGTGTAACCGGATATTCACATATCAAAAAACTCCATAGTTTCATCATCAATGATTTTTTGTTTAACTGCTTTAGTTAAGGTTGTTTTTATCCTTTTTTGCACTTTAAAAACAGGACAGCAATCAAGTCTTTTATAAGTAAGAGTATCACTAAGATGTTTCATTACTTCATTTTCATACATGGATGTGTCCATTACCACAATAGCTCCCCCCTTGTCAGCCGGCTTGATAGTGATATCATGCCGGACTGACAAGGAGTTTAACGCTGCAATCTCATCTTTGTTTAGATTGTGAGGTATATAGTCTCTCTTATCTCTATCACACAAAATTTTTTTTATGTCATTTTCCACTTTCTCTATATATACCTCTACAGCAGCACATGAAGTGGGTGGTACTTTAGTGCTTTTTGGTTTTAAACCCATGTTTTTGATTGATAATATTGATAATTCCTTAGTTGTGGCAGTGGACACACCAGAATAGTACGCTTTAAATCTTAATTGTCTAAAAAATCTATATAAATCCTGTTTAAGTACAATATCATTCATTTTCTCTTTAGGGCAAAAGCCCAAACCCTTATTCAAAACACTTAGTTCAGTTTTAGACAAAACAATAGAAGAAATGTTATGTACCAGGTTTTCATCTAATGTCTCTGGCGGTTCTGGCGTCTGGTGGTTACACCCCCTGCTGTGTCTTTTCTTTGTTCGCCGACCACCCCTCCTGGTCCGGATTCGGTCAGGTTCCCTGGTAAAAAAGGAGTAGTTGATACACTGGTGGATGATCCAGTAGATGTCATAGAGGAGTTTAAGCTAGCCAGATTTTTTCGTTGTATTTTTCTGTAGCCCTTTGAATGGTAATATGTAGGATCAGTCCAATTGTAGACACGATTGTTTTTATAATCTTAATCTTTTTTTTTTTTTACATAGGTGACCCATCATGATTTTTCATGTATTTATCTAGTTGGAACATACTTTTTCTATTATCCTGGACATATTGATTTGGGACATTGTTTGGGACACCCTGACAGTTTGTTGGCCCTTTGTTTGGTTTACATCTGCTCCGCTGTGTGGATCACGGAGCTGTTTTTTATTTTGATTTGTATTTTTTAGATATTCTCAACAAGCAGCATGTGATCTGCAGTGACTTTCACTGTCAGCAGTGATTGCCTTTGCTCTCACGTCCTGGATTGTAAGGGGGCATGGCTGTGTGTGCTAGCCACGCTCCCCTTGCATTCTGTCTTAGACATGTTTTGCCTTGTCGATGGGTCTTCCGTATGAGCGGCGCTCGGGGGATGACGTCATCACCGTCACGTGGTGTGGCGTCATCCACCGACGCTCTGCGAGGCTCTGACAGTTGAAAGCACGGGCCATATAAGGAGGACGCCGGGAACCCCAGAGTCGCCATCCTTACCTCCTGACATACTGCTTGGAGGTTGAACATTTTTGTTTTGGATTTAACCTCTCCCTTATTCAGATGTCACTGCGGACTTTGGGCAGCTTTGGGTTGATCTGTGAGAGGAACTTTCAGCAATGTTGGTAAGCTTAGTTCTTTTGGATACATTTCATTTATTTCCCTCCTGTGTTTAAGACTCTGGGCTTCACTTGTGGAGGGGAGCTTCTTGGGTTCTTCTTAGGGAGTGATATTATGCTCATTGTATGCTTTTAACCCTGTGGAGTGTATTTCCCTTTTTATGTCAATTATGGCTTTGGAATCCCCCTTTTTTGATGGCTATCTTGTGTTTTACTTTCTAGATGGTTCTTATATTTTCCCTCCCTAATACCCCTTAGGGTTGGGAATTTTTATTTCCATCCTCCTGGTGGTTTGGATTTCCCCATTTGGAGCAAACTCCACCTAGAGATTTTTGATTCGGATGTCATATTTTGTAAGTACCTCCCTTTTTTTTTTTTTGATATGAGCCTCACCACATGTTGTGTGTTTTTCTCGTAAATCCCCCTATTATTGCTGCTCTCAGCCGTTGTTTTTAAGGCAGTATTCCGCCTTACTAATTTGGTGCCTCTTTTGGATTACAACATCCGAGGGTTTTCTTGCATGTTGAAAGGCTAACACAAGCTCTGTGGATGTCTGATTGGGTGTAGGAACTTTTTATTCGAATCACTGCTTTTTGATATGTAAGTTTTTTTGTACACTTTGACATAAGCTTTATATATCATTTCAGATGTATGCTATAAGATATATCTCTGTATTTTATATACTTATTTTTTATCTTGTACTTTTCAGAAATGGCAAAATTGTCCCTGAGGAAGATTATATATTTATTTCAAAACGCGTCGGACTCTCACTCATGGATATGGAGCATCTATGTAGTGGGATTTTTTTGCCATCACTGTAATATATTGTATTTGTGTTATCCTCATGTTTGTCTCTCTAGAAGATTGGTTTTTAAACTTTTTTGTACTAATAAAATCAATATATTTTTTTATAAAATTTCTCTAATTAATTCTACTATTGCCCTTAAAATCCCACTTTCTGAGGTTCTTTTTGTACTGTCTAGGGATGGTGGCAAATTTCACGTCAATTCATGGGAGTTTGTTTATTTTTTCTAATGCTAAAATTACTGCCCTCGATCTGACCTTCACGGTGATACCTCACATGCATGGTGCAATTGCTGTTTACATATGACACCAGACCGACGCTTGCGTTTGCCTTTGCGCGTAAGCACAGGGGGACTGGGGGGCTTTTTTTTTTTTTTTTGCTTTTTTTTTATTTTGAAACTGTTCCTTTAATTTTTTTAAAATCATTTTTATTGTTCTTTTAGGGAATGTAAATACCCCCTAGATCTCTCCTCTGCCCTCAAAACATCTGACCACACCAAGATTGGTGTGATAAAATGCTTTCCCAATTCCCCAATGACACTGTTTATATCTGGCGAAACCTAAGTCATGAAATGCTCATAGCTTCCGATTTCTTAGGCCATAGAGATGATTGGAGCCATTCTGGTCTCTGATCAGCTCTATGGTCAGCTGGCGGAACCACCGGCTGCAATCTTAGGTTCACTGTTGGGACAGGAGAGCCCGAGAAAAACATGGAAGATGGTGGGGGGGGAGAATTCCCTCCCATTGCTTGTAAAAGCAGTCTGGAGGCTAATTAGCCGCTAAGATTGCTTTTACATGAAAGCTGAAAGCTGGCTGAAAAGAATGATACCAGGATGATACCTAAACCTGCAGACATCATTCTGGTATAACCACTCAAAGTCCACCAACATACCAGTACGTCGCTGGTCCTTGTTGAGCATACATTGTAATGTTCTTTTTTTCATGCAGCCTGTGGGCTGAAAGAATAAAAGAGATTGATCGGTGGGTATGCCATTAGAATACCGCCCTTCATCCACCCACTTCTAAAGATGGGCATACATGCACCATTTTTTTTTTAACTGTGGTGGTGAAATCACCTCCGACAGCACTGGAGTCACTGCTTTACGTGTCGTGGGAGCAAACGCTGCTGCTGTCAAGATATATAAATCAGTGCTGCAGCTGAGTGGCGCACCTGCTAAGCAAATGATGGTTAACAATAAAAAATTACAGTAAAACAGTAATGCCCCGTACACACGGTCAGGTTTTCCGATGGAAAATATCCGATCGGAGCGTGTTGTCGGAAATTTCGACCGTGTGTGGGCTCCATCGGACATTTTCCATCGGATTTTCCGACACACAAAGTTGGACAGCAGGAGATAAAATTTTCCGACAACAAAATCCGATCGCGTCAATTCCGACCGTGTGTGGCCTGTTCCAACGCACAAAGTGCAACGCATGCTCAGAAGAAATTCCAAGACGGAACAGCTCGTTCTGGTAAACTTAGCGTTCGCAATGGATACAGCACTTTCGTCACGCTGCAATGTTAAAAATGGTTTAATACAGCGCACTCTCTTCTTCTTTATAATGTGACAAGAATTAAGTCGTTTTGCTGCTCATATTCACACACTTCTCACAAAGTTTTATTTTTTTTTTTTTATTGTGATTCCCTGAATATATTGTTATTAGTTGTCACATCTGACAGTATTTTGTTTTTTTTATTTAATTTTTTTGGGGATTTTAAGCCTTTTTTTTGGATTTAATGTTTGTATTTTTTCAAAGGATGATCTTTGTTCAATGTTATTTTTATTTTTACTCCAGAATATTTTTCTGTGTGTTTTGTGTGTCAAGTTACCCCAACACCATTGATATCTTTTATTATTTAATCTCCAGGATATTGTTTGGTGTTGGTGTCCCTTGTTCATTTCACATTGTATATTTGAAATGTACCTGAATCCTCACAAACAAACTGTCCTTTTTGAAGTAAAACACATAGGAGAGTATAATTCAAAACAAAAATCCTTTATTAAGGGATCAGAACCAAACAAAGAGGGAGGCAACACTGGATCAACATGAGAAATTAGCGAAGCCTGGGACCCCCAGGGCAGACATCAATTCTTGAACATCAAAATTGGTGGCTTGAGGAGTCCATATGTAAGGGAGGGCAGTCTGGTCCAGAATTCGCAGAGATCCGGATAGCAGCAGATGACATCTGTGTCCCCAGGCTGTGGTACCACAAGAGGCTGCATTTTTTGCCAGACCAGACTGGATCCAGGGTCCTCACTTTCTGGTCTTCCTTTCACGCTTCATTTCCGGCTGTGGCTGTGCAGTTGGAGATGTGGCAGGAGGAGGAGTAGGACCTGGAGGAGGACTGGGAGGACCTGGAGGAGAGGGAGGACGAGGAGGAGGTCCTGCAGGAGGAGGAGGAGGACCATCGCAAAGGTGTGTCTGAGCTGTCATTTGGCCCATCATACCTTTGTTAAGAGCCTTCAATATGAGCGCCTCACACAAGACTTGTTGGCCCTCCTCCATCCTCTGCATTTTATATGCAATGAAGGCAGCAATGTCCTCCTCCACCGTCTGTCGTGCTCCCAGGACCTCTGTAGCCCTCCAAAAGAGTCCTCCGGTAGCCTCCTCTAGGGCACTCCTCCTACTGCCACTTTCTCTTTCCAGGGGGAGTGGAGGGACCTGCAGATCAGCCAGCCGGCTCGGCCCGGCCACCTCCTGGCTGAGACTTCCCTGTGTATGAAAAAGGGACATGGTTGTAATGTTTTGCTTCATCAATCACAATCCTAAATTAGTACTCCAAACTAACATCTAGTTAACATCATTGATTGGACAAGCAGAAATATTTAGAGGAATGCTATACCTGGCTCAATCTGGGCTCCTCCGCATGTGGCCTGGAAGGCCCAGGTTGGGCGTCAGAAGCCTCAGCCGGGGGCGAAGGAAGCGTGGAAGGAAGACTGGAGAGGGATGGCCTGGGTTCAGTCTGGCCTGCCAGAAAATGCAGCCTGTTGTAGTACAACATCCTGGGGACATAGATGTCATCTGCTGCTCTGGATCTCTGTGAATCCAGGACTTTCTTGCGCTCCCTCAGATATGTGCTCCTCAGGCCACCAATTAATATCTTTAAATAGGTGATGTCTGCCGTGGGGATCACCTGCTTCACAATTTCACACAATTGCACCAGTGCTGCCTTCCTCTTTGTTTGGTTCTTGAAATGGGGGTGGTTAATCTCCCACAGACAGGGCAGCTCCCTTAAGATATCTATGAATACTGACATGAAGTCATTATCTTTCAGTAAGATATCCATGTTCACTGCAAGACACAACACAAGACAAAGCCTAATGTCAGACAAAACTCTCCTAATCTTGTTACAATATAGGCTTCAATGTAGAAGCAGTATAGGCACAAGTTTGTCTCTTACCTTCGTTCTTACGATCTGCGCGTCCAATGCTCCTTCCTCCGCTCACAGATCGTACGTTATACGCACGCGTGTTACGCTTTATACACACTGCCCGCCCCTGACGTTCTTTATAGTCTATTCCCCGCCCCTTTTCGTTCGGCGCAGTGGGTGAAGAGCATGGAGTTAGAGCAGGTGTGTGCTAATTATAGCAACGAGGAGGAGGAGGCGGAAAGCCCGGATCCGGACACGTCCCGATCCAGAAGGAGACGTTTTAAGGCCACAAATATGTCCTTTGGGGAGATGTTGGAGATGGTCGACATCATGAAGAAGTCCGACTATGACGGAAAGTATGGGCTTTACCCCAACCCCAACATCAGAAAGGCAAAGATCATGGCGAAAGTGGTCAAAAGCCTTCACAAGAATTTCGGGGTACGAAGATCGAAAGATCAGCTCAGGAAGTGGTGGTCGGACCTGAAATTGAGAGAGCCAGAGCAGTACCGGAGAGTGCTGCAAAAAAGTAAGTAGTTGTGCTGTGTTCCTATTCTTTCTGTCTTTATTCCGTTCGTGCTGCTCCATATGCTTTTATTAACCGGTTCAATACAGGGCAATTTCACCCCTTCCTTCCCAGGCCAATTTTTAGTTTTCAGCGCTGTTGCACTTTAAACGTCAATTGCGTGGTCGTGCAACATTGTACCCAAAAAAAATTGATGTCCTTTTTTCCCCACAAATAGAGCTTTCTTTTGGTGGTATTTGATCGCCTCTGCGGTTTTTATTTTTTGCGCTATAAACAAAAGAAGAGCGACAATTTTGAAAAAAACACAATATTTTTTACTTTTTGCTATAATAAATATCCCAATTTTTTTTAAAAAAAACTAATTTTTTCCTCAGTTTCGGCCGATACGTATTCTTCTACATATTTTTGGTAAAAAAAATCGCAATAAGCGTATATTGATTGGTTTGCGCAAAAGTTATAGCGTCTACAAAATACGGGATAGATTTATGGCGTTTTTAAAAAAAAAATATTTATTTATTTTTTTAGCGGCGATCGCGATTTTTTTTCATGACTGCGACATTATGGCAGACACATCGGACACTTTTGACACATTTTTGGGACCATTCACATTTATACAGCGATCAATGCTATAAAATTGCATTGATTACTGTGTAAATGTGACAGGCAGTGAAGGGGTTAACCACTAGGGGGCGGGGAGGGGTTAATATGTTTCCTAGGGAATGCTTCTAACTGTAGGGGGCGGGGACGTACAAGGGGAGGAGACCGATCAGTGTTCCTCCGTTCTGGGAACACAGATCGCTCTCCTCAGAGCTGACAGGCTGTGGATCTGTGTGTTTACACACACAGATCCACGGTCCGCCCCGGTTAACCGGCAATCGCGCGCGCCCCCTAGGTGGCCGGGAATCCCAGGACGTCATATGACTTCCACCCAGGATGGGAGATCCCATCTGTGGACGTCATATGACTATACGCCGGTATTGAAGTGGTTAATTGTAACGTTTAAAAGGGCAACTTTAATGTTCATGGGCCCATTATTCGTTCGTATCAAACATTTTTCTTTCGGCCTCTAAAACATCATTGTTTAGGCCATATGCATTTTCCCACATTTTTTTTGGGCCTACTTGGATGCCAAATATTTGTTTGTGTAGATGGGTTTGTTACTAGAATGAAATGCAAACTAGATTCTGTGTAAGGAGAGGACACTGAGCAGCTGTTTTCACATCTGGACGCTGGAGCACTAGTGTGGGACACAAGAACTCCATTTTTATTAGGGGGCCACACAGGTGCTCCAGTGTATACTATAGGGGGGGTCTCCATCTGTGAAGCTTGTACTAAACAGTTAAAGTATTGCAGCTTGACAAAGGGCAATAAAAAAAAGACATCTTGGAACTCAGCTAAATTTGACAATTGTACCCCACTTCCAAGCAATGTTTCCTATTTCTAGTTCTGCCATCAAATATCTGTGTGCTAATTATACCATTTTTGTTTTACATAGGGGAGAAAAGACTCGGAGGACACCCCTCATCCGAGGAGACCAGAGACCCCTCACCTATGGAAGAAGGTGAAATACCCCCAAACGAAGAAGAGCAGGAGGAAGAAGAAGATGTGGTGGAGATTGGCACCACAACAGGTGAGTGTCTGCGACCACAGGCTCAGGTAAAAGAGATGGATGGTGGCAGATTTTTGATACCTGTTTTTGTTTGGTTTCTCTCTTTTTAGGTGATCGTGAGGTTGTGGATCCAGAACGCTTTACTTCAGAAAGTGCCCAGATCCTGATCGGGGAGATCATGTGGTGTAATCTCTAATTGCACAACATACAGCAAAAAATCAATGATGTTAATAAAAAAAATAATAACATCATTGATGTTTTGGGGCGAATTTAAAACCCCACAAAATCTATTTTTGGGATTGCGGTCCAATTTTTAAAATCTTTTTGCAATGTTTTGAAAAGCCAAATTTGGAGGATGCACACAGTGTGCCAACATGTGCTATCTGCCATCACGGGAGATCAATGGACGCGTTTTGGGGGTGCAACCCCTTCCTCAACTATAAAGTAGCGTTGAGGAAGGGCTTGTTCCCCCAAAACACGTCCCTTGATCCCCCCTGATGGCAGATAGCACATGTTGACATTCGTAAATTGGCGTGTATCTTCCAAATTTGGCTTTTCCAGGGGTGATTTCCCCCCATCTGAACGCTATATCAAACCCAGTTCCTAAATACTGATGTCTGATATAGCCTTCAGGTTTTACCTAATGTGAACTTTGTAAGTTCAAGTTTTTTGCCTTTCTTGTTGGTTTTACACAGGCCTGTTTTATCTGAAATGGACATTTCGATTTTTGATAATGCTACTGCAAAAATTGTTATACAACAAACATGTTGGTTTGTTTTAAAAACCTTTGGTAAATGCACATGTAATTGTGCAGGTATAAAAAAGTGGCTTACTCAAGAATGTGTGGATTATTGTCTCAACACTACAATACAACACTTTTGGGGTGATGTAATTGCTGTTTTATGCAAAAATGGGGGATATTTCCTAAGGGCAAATCCTCTTTGCACTACAAGTGCAGTTTCAGTGCAGTTGCAAGTGCACTTGTAGTGAAATGTGTTTTTGCATTTAGGAAATAACAGCCAACAGTGCTTTGTATAAGGTTACACAATCACAACATTTTCTGGACTCAACAAATTTCTGTCAGGGTCAGCTAAAATAAACACAAGCAGTAAATGTCCATCAAGAATTTCTTTTTTTTTTTTATTATAAAAAGGCTTCACATATTGTCTGGCATATTGATAGCCCCCCTACCCGCAAAGAACTCCAGGTAGCATAACCGGACATCACGGGCACTCAGGGAGGGCAAGCCAGGACGGCCACTTTCAAGCGCCATCAGTGTGGTTTGATGTAGGATTCCGGCCTCAGGCCCAACTGAGCCAGCATAGTTGGCCGAATGTTTCCTTAAAAAGTTATGGAGAATACAGCACGCCAGTATAATACGGTTCAGTTTATACTCCGCCATATGGATGGGTGTCAGAAATAGTCGGAACTGGCTGGCCAGGATTCCAAATGTGTTCTCCACCACTCTTCGGGCTCTGGCCAGCCGGTAATTAAAAACCCTCTGTTCCGGGGTGAGGGTCCTCATCGGGAATGGCCGCATCAGGTGGTCCCCCAGCGCAAACGCTTCATCAGCAACGAACACGAATGGGAGTCCTTCCACATTGTCCTCTGGAGCTGGCAAGTCCAAGCTGCCATTCTGGAGACGCCTGTAGAACTCCGTCTGGGCGATGACTCCACCATCGGACATCCAGCCATTCTTCCCCACGTCCACATACAGGAACTCGTAATTAGCCGACACCACCGCCAACATCACTATACTATTAAACCCCTTGTAATTATAATAGTACGACCCCGAGTTGGGTGGTGGGGCGAAGTGGACGTGTTTCCTATCAATTGCCCCTCCGCAGTTAGGAAAGTCCCACCGCTGGGCAAAGTGGGAGGCCACAGTCTGCCATTCCTGTGGCGTGGAAGGAAACTGTTGAGGAAAAAACAATAAACATTACTAATTTTTCACAGAAACATGGCAAGCTGATTAGACACAAACATTCTGGGCCAACCTCCAGATAGCATTTAGTAAGGGGAATTTAACAAGGCCAAAGTATAAGGTACACCTATCATATTCCCCCTCCCCCCCTCTCATGGGCCATTTCTAACATTATAGGGGGTGTGTGTAAATCTTGGACAGGTAACCCTCTTCACTTCATTGAGAGATGAATGCCTAAATAATGGGTATTACTTTGAACAGACCCTCCTTAGTTACACTATTGGCAGACCACTGGACAGGTAAGAAGTGTCATAATACAAAGATAAAAATACACACTGTACACATTTGAGGACATTTGGACATTCTGCTATTACCTATCAAGATAATAATAGGATACAAAAACTTTAAACAGTACCATTTGAAAGTATACAGGCAGGCCCTTGCACTACATGCTTTGGGGAATTCATCCATAAATCTGACCACAAAAGAGATGGGTATAGTGTGTATGGGTTTGGCAAAGTCAGCAGATAGATGATTGAGGATAGAGAATTGGAATCAGCTGACTTAGCAGTTGGGGGGAGGGAGGGTTACTAAAAATTATTTGGGGACACCACAAAAAAAAGCCTATGGCACTCTGCCTGAATTTAAATCAAAAATAACATTTCCAAACATTTTAGGGGGTGTTTGGGGTAAAGCACTACTATGGAGCTGATAAAATACATTGTTAAGTGACTACATGAGGTGAATATAGGGCCAGGAGACACCATGCTGGGGAGGTTAATGAAGGGCAAATATGTATGAAGGACATAAAATAATAATTACATAAAAATCCAGCATGCATGAGAACACAGGGGACATACACAGCATATTCCAATCATGGTAATTAGGGAATGAGGAAAGAAATACAATATATTATTAAACATTCAATACAATAAAATGTGATATTAAAGGATAAAAATCTTACCTTCATATACTCCTTCTGTAGGACCTGGATGATGGCAGAACAGGTCTCTAGGATGATGATACCCAGAGCCTGGGGGGAGATGCCTGTCGAGAACTTCAAGTCCTGCAGGCTTCTCCCTGTGGCCAAGTACCGCAGGGTAGCGACCAACCTCTGCTCCGGAGTGATGGCTTGCCTCATGCAGGTATCCTGCCTGCTGATATAGGGGGTCAGCGAAGCCAACAAACGGTGAAACACGGGGTCCATCATCCTGAGAAAGTTCCTGAAATCATCAGGATTATTCTCACGGATCTCACGGAGCAAAGGCATATGACAGAACTGGTCACGCTGAAGCAACCAATTCTTGGTCCATGAACTCCTCCCCACCCTGTTCATGGACTGGGCTTGTGTCAAGGTCAGGACCCCAACACCAAGCCCCCGCATAGCACGAACTCTACTAGGAGTAAGCATACGAAACATGGCTAGAAAACGGTCGGCTGCTCAGAACGAAGTAACAGAACGCACTGAAGAACAGCAAGGCCTGTGAAGAGCGACCTGAAAACCAGTAACGAACAAACAAGAATACAATGACTACCTAAAGTCACGCGGAACTTGCTTGCACGCACTGAAGAGCAGATACAAACCCACAAGCACAAACTGAACGGCAGAAAACGATCTGAAAGCCACGAGTCTGAAAAAGCGCGAATCGTCTCTCACCAAACTTTTACTAACACGAGATTAGCAAAAGGAGCCCAAAGGGTGCCGCGCTTGGTTCTGAACCGGCCTTTTCTAGTCTCGTCGTACGTGGTGTACATGACCGCGTGGTTGGCAATCGGAAATTCCGACAACTTTGTGCGACCGTGTGTAGACAAAATAAGTTTGAGCCAACATCCGTCGGAAAAAATCCTAGGATTTTGTTGTCGGAATGTCCGAACAAAGTCCGACCGTGTGTACGCCCTATAAGACATACCATACCTGCAAAGCAAATACAATAAAACATAGTAACAATAAAACGGAGATAGAATAGATATAGAACAATAGTGAGCAAACAACAGAGCGGACAGTAGAGAGCAAACATAAAGAGAGAGAACAATAGAGAGAAGAAAAATAAAACTATTTTTGGCTTTTTTATTTTATATTTTTTTGTGTGTGTTTTTTTTTTTGTTTTTTCACTTTTATAAAAACTGTAAACTGAACGTTGCAGATTAGAGTCTCTCAAAATGTGATGGCCATCACATCTTTTGAGACCCTGTGTTAGTGTGCCCTAGGACTGTGTAGTGCTGTAACCTACGCTAATACTCCACTAGTGTGTGGTAGTGTTTGAAATAGTCACCGATGCAGAGACCAGGTTGATCAGGACAGGAGGGACAATAAAAGCGAGTGTCACGCCTAAATCCACGTTTTCTGCAGACACGACATCTTCTTTGGGGTGTTCTTTGGGTAGGGGTACCAGGGAGGACATACGGAAAATGCCTCTCATGCAGCCGGCTCATTGCAATTGAGTTGGGAAGGTGGGACATAGCACAGTTTGGAAACAGAAGGGCTGTGACGATCTCTTCCTGGAATTTGAGGAAGGATCCAGTCTGTCCTGAAGCTTTGTATAGCACTAAAGCGTTCAGCAGAGCCAATTGAAATAAGTATACAGACACTTTTTTGGACCAGCGTCTGGCCTTATGGGCAATTAAGTACGGTGCCAACAACTGGTCATTGAGCTCCACCCCTCCCATATTAAGGTTGTATTCATGGACACAGAGGGGTTTCTCCACAACACCAGTCGCCGTAGAAATTTGAACTGTCGTATCTACGTGAAGCGAGGACAGAACGAAAACATTCCATGAATCCCTCCACTTCACTGCTAACAAATTATTACACTTCAAGCAGGCTCTCTCCCCCCGTCTAAGTCAGGGTTCTACAAGCCGTTGGGGGAAGCCCCGGCGATTAGATCGCACGGTGCCACATGCGCCCATTCCATAATCAAAAAGGAGACTAAAAAGTGGCACGCTTGTGTAATAATTGTGCACGTACAAGTGGTACCCCTTTCCGGATAAGGGTGACACCAAGTCCCATACAATCTTGCCAGCGCTCCCAATGTAGTCTGGGCAGTTCTCCGGCTCTACGTGACTATCTTTTCCCTTGTAAACCATAAAACTAAATGTATAGCCTGTTGCCCAGTCAAAGAGCTTAGATACATCTTGACCCCATATCTGGCACGCTTGCTGGGAAGATACTGTTTGATAGACAAGCCACCAGAAATCTTAATCAGGGATTCATCAACGCAGACAACTTGATCGAGAGTAAACAAGGCTGCAAACTGTTGGCTGAAGTGGTTTAAGAGGGGGCAAATTTTGTAGAGCCGTTCAAATCCATGGTCACCCCGAGGACGACAGAGTTCATTATCATTGAAGTGCATGAACCACAAGATCTGCTCGTATCGTGTCCTGGTCATGGAGGCAGAGAACACGGGCATATGGTGAATTGGGTCAGTGGACCAATATGAGTCACTCTTTTTAGTTATGCCCATGAGGAGGGATAGGCCCAGGAAGGTTTTAAATTTGGAGACCGTAACAGGTCTCCAATCTCTGGCAAGGGTCAACTGGGGATTAGCGGCAATAAATTGACCAGCATACAAATTGCTTTGGTCCACAATAGATCTATAGAGATCTTCCGTGAAAAACAGCGAATAAAAATCAAGTGACGTAAAATCAACCTGAATTCCGGGTTGGCCAGTGAATGGGGGAAGTACGGGTGCTGCAGAAGTGGTTTGCTCCCAATTAGGATTGGCAAATTCAGCAGGAAGGGCACTATGGGCTCGATGGGCGTGTGTTTGTCTTCTTCTTGGTGGCAGCGGGACACTACTAGTGCTAGCCACCTCACCAGCTTGAACTGCACTTATGGGACTTGCCACTTCACCAAGTGTTACTGCAGTGCTGGATGTACGACCAGGATGTACTAGGCCGCTGGTGCTTGCCAGTTCACCAGAAGGATAAGCGACACTAGTACTGGCTCTCTGCACCATACGAGAGCCCTGCTAAATTTACTGGTACAGTAGTGAGACTCACAGGAAAAAGAGCTTCTGACTGTCAGCGACTGCTTCAAACGCTACAAAAAAACTGTTAGCGCTTGCAGGGATCAGGCCTGATTCTGCGTACTCTGCAGTTATGTGTTTTTATAAGTGACAGTGATCAATTGATACTGCACTTGGGTGGGCTGGGTGGAGAGTCTAAACGCAGGTGCTAGCAGGTATCTGGGCTGATCCCGCTAACACTGCGTTTTTGGGAACCCTAAACTGCTGGGGACGCTAGTATAGATCTGATCAGATATCGATCCGTTCAGATACTATACTACTAAGGGAGGTGTATGCTGCGTGCGTGGGTGTTAGCGCTACTGGCACTAATCTGACACTGCCTGGGGCAACGCAGACCCTATCTGACACTATAACCTAACTGATATCACCCGCCGGGTGATCAGAGGGTTAAACCTTTATTTAGGTAATATACAGCGGGTGCCCTGACGCTATAAAAAAAAATTAGCTAACCAGTGTCACCCATGACCCGTGACTATCTGGGCCTACACTAAGTACCCTAGAACTGATTTTTGTCACTAATGACACCAGTAAAGTGATCAAAAAAAAATATGAACACTGCACTGGGTGACTGTTAGAAAAATTTTAAATGTTTATTGTGTGACTATTAGAAAAACTATTAGAAAAACAATAACCCTGAGACTTTTCTTAAGATGACTTCTGAGCACATTGTTGTATTAACTTGCTATATCGTTTGCTTTAACTAACTCCATAGTAAGTTGTAGGATGATTAGGCTTAACCATATATGGTAGAACAAGAATGTACAGGAAACACTAATTAGCGAAAAAAAGTACCATTTTGTACCAGGCACGCTATCTGTGTTTCCTCAGCCAATAGAAGCGTTATAGCTATATTATTGTAGGTACTGTATTAGGAGGGGGGATGTACATCTCTTTGTATGATTCTTACTGCATCTTTTGGCTTGCAAGCATCATCCATTTGTGTGACACATCTGAAATAAATTGTCCGCTTTTTAATACATCTGGGGTTCACAAGAGGAGAGTATTCCTAACATTTTGGTCCTCCGAGCCGGAACCAACAAATGCATTTTGGGTCAGATGGTCCCGACAAAAACTTCGGTGAGTATTGGACCTCAAAGCTCACTGAGAATTAAAAGTCCCCCCACTCAACGTTAGTGGTGAAATAGGGGCGGGGGCCTGAGACCCAGATCCACTGTCTGGTTTCGAACTTCGTGATCCAGTCCTCCTTGTGTTTGAGAGGTAAGATAATTTAAATTATTCTTAATTCTCTCTAAGAGTCTTTTCTTCTCTTTCTGTTTGATTCTGGTTTAATATGTTGTAATTGCCGACACTGGTACTGATTGTATAATATCTTATTAATCCAGTGTGCGAAGACAGAGACACTTGGGAGCGTTGTCTAAGGTAAAAAATAGCATTACCCGCTGTCCAGGACAGATAAAAAAAAGATTTGAGGTATACCGAACATCAGAGGGTGAATGCCTGACGTCATCATCGGAGGTGGATTGCCCGACGATGTAAGCGCTTAAGTGATCTAGAAAGATCGCAAGACTAACTTTCTTCTGTGTGTTTAGTTTCTCTTTTCTCATGTTTAACCTTTCTTTTGATGCTGTAACCTTATTGAAAAAAACAAAAAAAAACAACATTACTGCAGAGACAAGTTAATTATTTTTTGATTCTCCCTATAGTGTGGGGAGTGATGATATTTTTACACTTCTTGTATTCCTATTGCTACCGTGGGCTGAGGGTCACTATACCAGTGTTTTATAGGTAAATGAGAGACCCCACTGGCGCTGACAATGGGGAATAGTCTCTGTAAAAGAATGTTTTGTGCCTGCTTATGAGGCTGCTGTGTTCCTAATGTGCCAAGTGGGAGACTGGAACTGCTCTTTAAGGACACAGGGCTTTATAGGGAAGTTTGGATTCAATAGTAAACTAACAGTAAAAGTGTCAGGATTTGATGGATACATTTAAATTGTTAGGACCCAAAAATCAAAAAAGGTATGGGTTGATAATAGGAGTTTAAATAACAAGCAAAAAATCTTTCTTCACATCTCATGTTCTGTGTGTCTGTAAAATTCGTGTTGTAGCCTCCTTGCCTATCAGTGACAGATTGGAAGCTGGCAGAGAAGCAGGAAAATTTGCAAAAGCTTAAAGAGATACTTGGTTTAATTGTCTTATGGCTTCGCTCTGTAAAGCAGCCAACACCTTGCTAGCCAATGTATTAAGCAGATAAATATGTAAAATACCAGGTGACATCGCACTATATGGCCCATGGGGATTGGACCGGAGCCGGCATCTTGGATTACTGCACCGTCTCAGGTACCACTGGACAACATTGTCTGGGAGACTGTGCTACATCTGGGCCGCCTGCTCGGGGACAACCCTCGGCAGGACTCATAGGAACCAAACAGTTGGAGCTGCAAATTCAGGTAAAGGTGATCCAATAGCTATATCACTGATGGGTCTAGCAAAAGAATTAGACCAGACGCAAGTGTTATCTAAATGTTTAACAAATATTTGAGAAGCAGAAAAATAGCTAAATATGGCTGAGTAAAATAATAAATAAATAAGTGCGAGAAATTATCACAGGGAGATTAAAGCCTGCAGTTTTTTCCTCACCCCCTCCCCTCGTGGAGGGAGTGAAGTGCTCCTCAGTTTCAAATTCCTGTGTGCGAGATTGTGTCTGTGAAAAAAGTTAACTCTTGGCCAGCTATGACAATACAGAAGGGTTATATTGTAAATATTGAAACTGAGCATAAAAAAAAAAAAAAAAAAAGAAAAGTTACACTGATAACACCAGGGTGCTTTATTATTTTAGCATGCCATGGTGTTAAAGGAAGCACATGGCAGAAATTGTTGATGGTTTTGAGGAGGTAGATGGGAGACATGAAGGTGGATTACATTGTGGAGTGAACAGAATGTTGTGGAGTTGTCAAGTGGCTTGATGAATGTGAGAAAAGGAAAGGCTGAGAATGTTTTGATTACTTTAAATGTGTCCAGTCCATAGACAGTATGTGACTGAGTGCTAATTTTACTGCCATAAGGAAATAGGGATTTGAATGGGCTTTGCTAAGAGAAGCGTGCAGTAGTTTTGAAGCCCAGAGAGAGGAGAGAAGGGAATACAACAGACTTGATGCTTGTATAGCACAAAAATGATGGTCAAGAAGCTGTTTCTCAGAAACAAGAAAATGCAGATTGCCTGACAGACATAGCAGAAGAGAGAGGGAGATGATGATGGATGACTAGTAGGGCAGCATTAACCCTTTGAGCACACAGAGGTTAATTTGTGCATCTGTGAAAATATTAGGATTTTCGGTGGGAAATAAAGTCCAAATAATAGTCTTAAAGTAAATATTTCTTGGATATGTTACTTTTAGAACTCCCAGATTTTCAACTGTAAGGTGTTAATGATGCAATGCTGTTTATATTCGGGTACATTTAAAAAGTTAAAAGGCTAAGTTCTGAATCAGAATATGTGTTTGGGTTAAAAAAAAAAAAATGTTTTGGGACCCTTTGGATTTCACTTAGGACCAGAGAATAAGGGGAACAATACAAAAAGGGATTCATGTTTTATTTAATTCTGCTAAAATATCGGGGTCTGAGAAAAATATTTTTATATATATTGAATATATATGTCAAATAATGTAAATGTCACTAGGAAACATTTTATGTCTGCATACTTGGTGGACTTATGGACTTACATTTGAATAAATGAAAGAATATTGTTTTTAACAACTCCAAAGTAAGGAAGGCTTTCTTTTGTAGTTTGATCTGTGATCCTGTGCTCATTCATGTTAGATAAAGAGTATCTATTTTCCCCAGCCCCAATTCAAGTGCAGATATGACACCCCCCCCCCCCCCCTCCTGCTACACAACTGAAGAATGAGGCAAGTTCCTTTTTATGGGGTGGGTGTCTAGTGATTACATGAATGGGCACAAAATTGAACCTTAAGGCTGGGTTCACATTGGTCCGACAAACGCTCCGACATTGGGAGCTCATGTCGCATGACGTGTGAAATTTAATGTTTCCCTATGGGAGCCGTCCTAACTGGTCCGACACAAGTCGTTCCGACTTTAGAAATGCTCCCTGTACTACTTTGGTCCGACTTTGATCCTACTTCAGCCTATTGACTATCATTGAAGTCGGATCAAAGTCGGATTGCCGTCTCGCATGATCCGACTTCGGCACGCGACTTGTGCTCAGATGATCTTGAGGGGGAACTCCGCGCCAAATTTTAAATAAAAAACCGGCATGGGTTCCCCCTCCAAGAGCATACCAGGCCCTTGGGTCTGGTATGGACCTTGAGGGGAACCCCCTACGCCGATAAAGACGGCGTGGGGGTCCCCCCCAATCCATACCAGACCCTTATCCGAGCACGCAGCCCGGCCGGACAGGAATGGGGGTGGGGACGAGCGAGCGCCCCCCCCCCTCCTGAACCGTACCAGGCCGCATGCCCTCAACATGGGGGGTTGGTGCTTTGGGGGAGGGGGCGCGCTGCGGCCCCCCACCCCAAAGCACCTTGTCCCCATGTTGATGAGGACAAGGGCCTCTTCCCGACAACCCTGGCCGTTGGTTGTCGGGGTCTGCGGGCGGGGGGCTTATCGGAATCCGGGAGCCCCCTTTAATAAGGGAGCCCCCAGATCCCGGCCCCCCACCCTATGTGAATGAGTATGGGGTACAGCGTACCCCTACCCATTCACCTAGGAAAAAAGTGTCAATTTAAAAAAAAACACTACACAGATTTTTAAAGCATTTTATTAGACAGCTCCGGGGGTCTTCTTCCGACTTCGGGGGTCTCTCCGGTTCTTCTCCACGCTCTCCGGATCTTCTGCCAGGCTCCTCCGCTCTCTTCTGCTCTTTTGCCGCTCTTTTGCTAAAGCGGAGGAGCCTGGTCTTCAATCTTCTGCCTTCTGCCCTCTTCTCCTGATGTTGACACGACGCTCTCTGGGGCTAGAATGCTCTCTGTGCGCTCTGCTCTGACTTATATAGGCGGTGACCCCGCCCCCTTATGCCATCACAGTCCCTGGGCATGCTGGGACTGTGACGTTTTAGGGGGCGTGGTCATCACCCGATGACCACGCCCCCTTATGCCGTCACAGTCCCAGCATGCCCAGGGACTGTGACGGCATAAGGGGGCGGGGTCACCGCCTATATAAGTCAGAGCAGAGCGCACAGAGAGCATTCTAGCCCCAGAGAGCGTCGTGTCAACATCAGGAGAAGAGGGCAGAAGGCAGAAGGCAGAAGATTGAAGACCAGGCTCCTCCGCTTTAGCAAAAGAGCGGCAAAAGAGCAGAAGAGAGCGGAGGAGCCTGGCAGAAGATCCGGAGAGCGTGGAGAAGAACCGGAGAGACCCCCGAAGTTGGAAGAAGACCCCCGGAGCTGTCTAATAAAATGCTTTAAAAATCTGTGTAGTGTTTTTTTTTAAATTGACACTTTTTTCCTAGGTGAATGGGTAGGGGTACGCTGTACCCCATACTCATTCACATAGGGTGGGGGGCCGGGATCTGGGGGCTCCCTTATTAAAGAGGGCTCCCGGATTCCGATAAGCCACCCGCCCGCAGACCCCGACAACCAACGGCCAGGGTTGTCGGGAAGAGGCCCTTGTCCTCATCAACATGGGGACAAGGTGCTTTGGGGTGGGGGGGCCGCAGCGCGCCCCCTCCCCCAAGGCACCACCCCCCCATGTTGAGGGCATGCGGCCTGGTACGGTTCAGGAGGGGGGGGCGCTCGCTCGTCCCCACCCCCATTCCTGTCCGGCCGGGCTGCGTGCTCGGATAAGGGTCTGGTATGGATTGGGGGCGACCCCCCACGCCGTTTTTTCGGCGTAGGGGGTTCCCCTCAAGGTCCATACCAGACCCAAGGGCCTGGTATGCCTCTGGAGGGGGAACCCATGCCGGTTTTTTATTTAAAATTTGGCGCGGAGTTCCCCCCTAAAGATTCATACCAAACACAGTGCCGGCATTGGCGGGGATCCAAGTCGGATCCCCGTTCATTGAAAGTCGGACACATGCCGGCTTCATGTCGCAGGGCAAAGTCGGATCCAAAGTAGGACGGCTGTCGTGTCGCACCAGTGTGAACCCAGCCTCAGGAGGTATTTTAGAGTTTAGAACATTAACCCCTTCCCGCCGACCGAACGCACATATGCGTCCTCGGCTTTCCGGGGTTATACCGGGATGATGCCCGCAGCTGCAGGCATCATCCCGGTACCGTTGTTTTCAGCGGGCGATCGGCTACCCGAATATAACAACCGATGCGGCTAAAAGCCGCTCGGCTGTTATACCGGAGGAGCGGGAGGGGACATCCCCCCCCTCCCGCCGCCTCCCGCCGCTGTTACCGGGCCTCCCGTGCGATCGGGAGGCCCGGTGTCCATTCGGGAATCTCCGGCGGCTGGGGGCGGGCTGGAACGAAGCTGTGAGCGGCTTCGTTTCAGCCTTCTAATTGTAAACGCGGAAGCGACGTCATGACGTCACTTCCCGTTTACTCGGCTGCCAATGGCGCCGAATTTAAAAAAGTACACAGTATTCAGAATCGCCGTTTTCGGCGATCTGAATACTTTGAAGTGTAAAGGAGGGATGGGGGGTCTTTTAGACCCCCCATCCCTCCATAAAGAGTACCTGTCACCACCTATTACTGTCACAAGGGATGTTTACATTGCTTGTGACAGCAATAAAAGTAAAAAAAAAAAAAAAAATTTTTAAACACAATTTATAAAAGTACAAAAATAAATAAAATAAATAAATAAATAATAAAAAAAAAATTTTAAAGCGCCCCCGTCCCCGCGAGCTCGCGCAGCGAAGAAAACGCATACGGAAGTCGCGCCCGCATATGTAAACGGTGTTCAAACCACACATGTGAGGTATCGCCGCGATCGTCAGAGCGAGAGCAATAATTCTAGCCCTAGACCTCCTCTGTAGCTCAAACCTGGTAACCGTAAAAAATTTTTAAAGCGTCGCCTATGGAAATTCATAGGTACCGTAGTTCGTCGCCATTCCACGAGTGCGTGCAATTATAAAGGGTGACATGTTTGGTATCTATTTACTCGGCGTAACATCATCTTTCACATTATACAAAAAAATTGGGGTAACTTTACTGTTTGGATTTTTTAAAATTCATGAAAGTGTCACTTTTCCAAAAATTTGCGTTTAAAACACCGCTGCACAAATACCGTGTGATAAAAAATATTGCAACAATCGCCATTTTATTCTTTAGACTCTCTTCTAAAAAAATATATATAATGTTTGGGGGTTCTAAGTAATTTTCTAGCAAAAAATACGGATTTTAACTTGTAAACACCAAATTTCAAAAATAGGCTTAGTCATGAAAGGGTTAAATTAAAGTATGAAATAATGTAGACTACACAGTCCTTAGAGACAAAGAAACAATATTGGAAAACAAAAGGTTGCACAAGTATAGATACCATTTACATGTCACCTGATTGAAAACCGGTATTGCCAAAATCCTTATTTAGGTATGCAGCAGTATTGACACATGGAGTAACACATGTGTAAAACAGGGGGATGACTGAGATGTTAAATAAGGTATGTACAGCCTATGGCTTCACTAACTACTAAAAAACTTTTTCCTCTCAATGGATTATATGTGCAAGATACAATGCTTAGGGAGGCATAGGACCACGGAAAGGGAAGTTTCCCACACCGCAATATCCATTCCAACACATTTGCATGGATTTTATTGAATTGGACAAATGTGAAAGGAAGAAATATTGTTTGCTAATCATAGACACCCTGACCAAATGAGTGGAGAATTCTCGACAGGAAGTGCAGATGCACAGACAGTGATAATGGACCCCATTTTGTAAATAAAACTATACAACATTTGACAGAAGTGATGGGAATTTAAGTGAAATACCATTGTGCCTATCATTCCCAATCAGCTGGATTGGTGGAAAGACATAATGGCATTCTAAAAAAGCAAACTGAGGAAAGCTATGGAAGAAACAGGTAAAAATTGGATGCCCTGCCTACTAGTAGCAGTGACCAGTATGCATATCACACCCACAAAAGAAGGTTTAAGCCCATATAAGATACCCTTACAACCAAATGAAACACCTACTGAGGAGTCTGAGCTCACACTAGCAGAATACATGTCTAGGCTGTTAAGACAAAGACGTACTAATGATTTTTGTTCTGTCCTAGAAGGTCCAATTCGAGAAGATGAAAAGGTGCATGTGGGAGATTGGGTCTTAACAAAAAATAATAAGAAAAAGCAGTGGTACTCCCCAAAGTGGGATGGTCCTTTCAAAGTCCTCCTAACTACCCCTACTGTGATAAGGATTGCAGAGAGGTCTACCTGGATTCACCAGTCCCATTGTAAAAAGGTTTTACAGGTAGAGTAGGGCCAGTTGGCTACAAGAGGTTCAGAAAGTCCGGCTACAAAGGGAGGTCTCACACAAGGTGGGACTTGTCTCAAACCGGTGAAGTCTCCCTCCCCTTCCAACTCCCCTACCCTATCTGCTGGAACTCTGTAGCTGGTTAGGATAAAAGGGACAGTAATTATCTTTGGGTTACTGGTGATTCTAGGAGAGGCATCCATAAGAGGGGTTATACGTTATGGAAGAGCAGAGGAACCTTTGGGTTGGGAAAGAACAGGAAAAGCATTGAATCTAACCTTTATAGAGGGAATACCTAGCACTATACTGGTAGACTTCTGTCAGATTGCAGATTGTGGGGATACAACTGGGGCTAGAGGAATTCTATGGGCAGATAAATACATTTGCTGGCTCTGGAATTTGGCAGGATGTCAAGCATGGAATCAGGCCCTGTGGACCAGTGTATTAAGATTGGGGGTATAATCTACCAGGGCCTAAAAAGAGTGGAATAAAGGAAAGACTCAATTACAGAAGCGGCCAACTCCCCCTGCACACATAGTAAGAACTGTAAACAATTATTGATAACATTAAAGGAGTCGAGGAAGGAAGATCAGCGGTTGTACTCTATGGGAGCATGGGTGTCAGGAACTGACCCCCTCAGGCAAATTTTTCCTCAAGGTATTACCACCTAACAAAACCTGACAACAGGAAAAGGTAGATTATGGGAGTGTAGACGTGGCGCTATTTCCCTTCAAATTAATATATATATGTAAAATATTAGGGGAGGTATGCCTCAAATAAAATGAACTGTGATACATCCTCTGTCTGTTGGTCTCAAAATGTGTTTGAAAAAACAAATAAAAATATATATGTGCCAAACATCTAAACAAATGCAACTACTTTATGTATTAAACCTCTGCTGCAGTAAACCACTTTTGTGTTGCACCCCCTGGGGGCAAGAATTAAAAATAACCTATACAAGTGATAGTGTTACACCCCCTGTTGATGAATATCAAGTGTGTGTGTTGAAGGTGCTGAACTTCAGATAGGGTGTCCAACTGGTGTGCTACACCCTCTGGAGTCCGCAAACTAAAATCTATGATCTACAATATCTGGAACTGTAGAAATGCAGTGATCTAATCCCTAGTTGGCAAAGTGATTAATATGGATGTCTGCTGTATCAAAAATCTGGTATGTGAATAAAAATCCAATTATGCCAATAGATAAACTTAAAGCAGAAGTGAAAAATAAATAAAAAAATAATAAACAACAAAAATGTGAATGCACAATTCAATATACATCTCTGTGTTACACCACAGTAAGACCACATTCAAAACCAAAACGAATGATGAAATTATTGCAAACACTAAATTATTAGTAGATAAGTCTATACAATAAATAAAGTGACGTGCTTAAAAAACAAAAACAAAAAAAAAAAAACAGTGTCCAGTGCTTCATCAAAATTTGGTGCTGATTATCCTTTCAAGTGACAGTGGTGCCAGGTGATATTATCCGTGTTGATAATGTGATTGCACTCACCAGATGACATTACCCCCCAGGGGAGTTATGCCTTCACAGTGTGAGCCACTGTGCAGCCCTCTGGATTTCTGCTGGGCAATCTGAGAAATGTTTTGCTGGCTTTTCCACCGAGATGTCACATAGGGGAAAGAGTAATGCCCATAGTGTGATATTGTTTAAAAAGGCTTTATTTAATAAAAAGTTTAGGAGATATACTCACATGATAAAACAAGAGCCGGCTCTGTGTAAACAACAATCGCCGCTCAGACCGGAAGTGACGCCATACTAAAATAGAAGTTCTGAGTAAAACTATAAGATTTACTAACCTAACAGTAGAAGATGCCATAGCTTTGGAGACAGGATACCAAGGAAAAAAATGAGTGGTTAGAATAGTTGAAGTACACGGTTAAAACTTTAAAAAAAGGAAAACTGTTTAGTTTGTGCCAGAGCAAGACTATATTTAGCAACTATTCCTTTTCCTCTAGATCACAATACAGATCCAGGAGGTTTAAAATGTATGTTGTGATTGTATAATAAGAGCTATAAACCTGAAACAAATTCTACCTGTCACACGTTGAGTTTGTTGTTCCCCCCAGTACAGAGACCTCAGATACCTCCGGCGGTTATTGCTTATCCAGGCAACTTTACTTGTTTTGCACTCCCAGGGAACCGTAGCGGGGTGCATCTTGGGTCGCTACCCGATGACTATTGTAGGGAGAGGGTTAACATGGGGAATGGTGACTGGGTTGAACATGACATTCAGAGAGCTGATGTCTGGTGGATGTGTGGGGATAAGAAACTGTGAGCTAGAATACTGGCCAATGCCCGAGGGAATTGCGCTACGGTCCAGCTGGCTATGCCCCTGAGGATCCTGTCAGAACACCCGTGGACTAAGAGTCACCAACGGCATCGGAGGGACACCTCTCCCATAGGGTCATTTGACTCTCGGATCTACATAGATGAGATTGGGGTTCCTCGCGGGGTACTGGATGAGTTTAGGGCTAGGAATCAGGTGACAGCTGGGTTTGAGTCTCTTCTCTGGTGGGTGACTATAAATAAAAATGTTGACTGGATTAACTATATTTATACTATAACCAACAACGATTTGTAAACTATACTAGGGACACTGTGAAAGGCCTAACAGAACAGTTGGCCACCACATCTCTAATGGCATGGCAGAACCGAATGGCCTTAGATATGGTCCTAGTTGAAAGAGGAGGGGTATGCAAAAGGTTTGGTAGCATGTGTTGCACCTTTATCCCTAATAATACAGCTCCTGGAGGGACCGCGACCAGAGCCTTGGAAGGACTGACTGCTCTATCGAATGAATTAGCGGAAAACTCAGGTATTATTGATTCATTAACAAGCTGGCTTGAAGGATGGTTCGGTAAGTGGACTGGACTTATCACATCATGTTTGATCTCAATTGCTGTGGCTTTGGCCGTTTTGGTCACTTGCGGATGCTGCTGCATTCCCTGTATTCAAGGACTTTCACAAAAACTGATTGAAACTGCAGTCTCAAGAACGATGTATCAAGCCCTTCCTACCTCTGAGGAGACCTATGTGGACATTGAAGCTCAACTCAATGACATACAGACCGAAAGAGTATAACACTGGGACTATCATCCAAATGTGTTGAGATAAAATAGTCACACAAGAGGAGGGAAAGTTAGAAAAGTTTTAAATGTTTATTGTGTGACTATTAGAAAAACTATTAGAAAAACAATAACCCTGAGACTTTTCTTAAGATGACTTCTGAGCACATTGTTGTATTAACTTGCTATATCGTTTGCTTTAACTAACTCCATAGTAAGTTGTAGGATGATTAGGCTTAACCATATATGGTAGAACAAGAATGTACAGGAAACACTAATTAGCGAAAAAAGGTACCATTTTGTACCAGGCACACTATCTGTGTTTCCTCAGCCAATAGAAGCGTTATAGCTATATTATTGTAGGTATTAGGAGGGGGGATGTACATCTCTTTGTATGATTCTTACTGCATCTTTTGGCTTGTAAGCATCATCCATTTGTGTGACACATCTGAAATAAATTGTCTGCTTTTCAATACATCTGGAGTTCGACTGATCACAAGAGGAGAGTATTCCTAACAGTGACACAGTGACAAGGGGTGAAGGGGTTAACTGGGGGGGGGGGGTGTCCGGGGGGGGAAAATGTTCCTACGTGAACTGGTCTCAGTGTAGTGTTGGTGCACTTACTGTGAGATATTCTCTGTCTTCTCTCTGGAACGTAAAAGAGTGTATATATATATATATATATATATATATATATATATATATATATAATAATCAGTGGTAAGCATGTCATCTGTGTGCATCCTCACCCATAGACAGCCAAGCAATACTGTCTCTGTGAGACCCCCAAACTGCATCTTCAAGCCATCAACAGAAGCTGTGCATCTCTGCCCTGCACATAAGATTTCAATGAACGTAGGCTGTTGTGTCTCTTAAGCAATGAATTTAACATCAAAATCAAATATAACTATTTAATTATATATAAATATATATATAATAATAATCAGTAATAAGCATGTCATCTGTGTGCACCCCCACCCATAGACAGCCAAGCAAAGCAGATCCTGTTTGCTGTTCTACTACGCTGTTCTCTGGCTCCCTGACGTTTTGGCTTGTCTGACTATCCGTTCCGGTTCCTGAACTCTGGCTATGTTTTGAATACGTTTACTCTGTTTACCTTTTTTTATTATTATTAAACAAGTGTGATTTAACTGTACATCGGGGGAGGGGTCAGATGTTGGTGGGGCAGTTGGTGACGGGATATTCACAAAATCCCCCCATTCCTCCTTCTAGCACAGATTTCCTCCCCCCTGCATTCCTCCTTTTAGCACAAATCCCCCCCTTCCATTGCTTGTTCTAGAACAAATCTCCCCCTTCATTCCTCCTTTTAGCACAAATGCCCCCCTCCATTCTTCCTTCTACTTCTAGAACAATTCCCCCCTCCATTCCTCCTTCTACTTCTAGCACAAATCCCCCCTTCATTCATCCTTCTACTTCTAGCACAAATCCACCCTCCATTCCTCCTTCTAGCACAACCCCCCCCCCATTCCACCTTCTACTTCTAGCACAAATCCCCCTCCATTCCTCCTTCTAGCACAAATCCAACCCCTTCATTCCTCTTTCTACTTCTGGCATAAATCCACCCTCAATACCTCCTTCTAGCACAAATCCCCACTCCATTCCTCCTTCTACTTCTAGCACTAATCCCCCCTCCATTCCTCCTTCTACTTCTAGCACAAATCCCTCTCCATTCCTCCTTCTAGCACAAATCCCCCCTCCATTCCCCCTTCTACTTCTAGCACAAATCCCCCCTCCATTCCTCCTTCTACTTCTAGCACAAATCCCCCCTCCATTCATCCTCCTCCTTCCAGCACAAATCCAACCCCTTCATTCCTCCTTCTACTTCTAGCACAAATCCACCCTCCATTCCTCCTTCTAGCACAAATCCCCCCTCCATTCCCCTTTCTATTTCTAGTACAAATCCCCCCTCCATTTCTCGTTCTACTCCTGGCACAAATCCCCCCTCCATTCCTCCTTCTAGCACAAATCCAACCCCTTCATTCCTCCTTCTAGCACAAATCCACCCCCTTCATTTCTCCTTCTAGCACAAATCCCCCCTCCATTCCTCCTTCTACTTCTAGCACAAATCCCCCCTCCATTCCTCCTTCTAGCACAAATCCACCCCCTTCATTCCTCCTTCTAGCACAAATCCCCCCCTTCCATTCCTCCTTCTAGCAAACATCTCCCCCTTCATTCCTCCTTTTAGCACAAATCCCCCCTCCATTCCTCCTTCTACTTCTAGCACAAAACCCGCCCTCCATTCCTCCTTCTAGCACAAATCCACCTCCTTCATTCCTCCTTCTAGCACAAATCCCCCTTTCCATTCCTCCTTCTAGCACAAATCCCCCCTTCCATTCCTCCTTCTAGCAAAAATCTCCCCCTTTATTCCTCCTTCTAGCACAAATCCCCCCTCCATTCCTCCTTCTACTTTTAGCACAAATCCCCCCTCCATTCCTCCTTTTGCACAAATCCACACCCCTTCATTCCTTCTTCTAGCACAAATCCCCCTCTCCATTCCTCCTTCTAGCACAAATCCACCTCCCTCCGCATTCCTCCCTCTAGCAAAAATACCCCCTCTCCATTCCTCCTTCTAGCACAAATCCACCTTCCCCTGTGCATTCCTCCTTCTAGCACAAATCCACCCCCCCCTGCATTCCTCCTTCTAGCACAAATCCACCCCCCTTCATTCCTCCTTCTAGTACAAATCCCCCCCCCTCCATTCCTCTTAGCACAAATCCCCCCTCCCCCATTCCTCCTTCTAGCACAAATCCCCCTCTCCATTCCTCCTTCTAGCACAAATCCACCTCCCTCCGCATTCCTCCCTCTAGCAAAAATACCCCCTCTCCATTCCTCCTTCTAGCACAAATCCACCTTCCCCTGTGCATTCCTCCTTCTAGCACAAATCCACCCCTCCTGCATTCCTCCTTCTAGCACAAATCCACCCCCCCTTCATTCCTGCTTCTAGTACAAATCTCCCCTCCATTCCTCCTAGCACAAATCCCCCCTCCCCCATTCCTCCTTCTAGCACAAATCCACCTCCCCCTCCATTCCCCCTAGCACAAATCCCCCCCACCCCCATTCCTCCTTCAAGCACAACCACCCCCCCTTAATTCCTTCTTCTATTACAGATTCCCCACCCTCCCCCCATTACTCTTTCCAGCATAAACAGACCCCCATCACCCTTCTCCACAAGACCCCCGCCTCTTCCAATCTTAGAGGATTAGAGGAATAGTAAGGAGGTATGAAACGTGGGAAGGGGCAGGGGGGTTTATTAAGCCGTGTACCATTCAAACTAAGAACGATCCTTCTGCTGTATGGAGGAGCGCTTCACTGACAGGATGGGAGAGAGCACAGAGAGCCTACACCTCCTCCCGGCTCTCTCCTTTCTGCCACTGACACTTCTCCTTTCTCCACCTCAAGTGCAGGGATTGGGGAGAAGCTCAGCGGACACAATGTCCATGGTGGGGGGCCACAACTGAAATCTGGGGATCTCTCCAGAACCCCTATAGATCTGGCCCTGGAGTGCAGGGTGCATCTGCTGCCTCCCGTGGGACAGGAGCTGGCTGGACAGCACATGGAGGAGGGAGAGAGCCCCACTGCTCAGTGCAACAGGCACTGAACTTAGCAGGATTCGGCCATACAGTGTCTACATACAGAGGCTCTGTGTGGCCGGGAGTCACAGCTGGAGAAGGGAGGTGTGCAGCGAGGATGGCCATGCAGCCCGACGGCCCCCCGGGCAAATGCCCGGTCTGCCCTATGGCCAGTCCGGGCCTGCCCCCAACCGTCCTCCCTCTACCCCCAGAACAAAGCCCAAGTTTTGTTGTCGGAAAATTTGAGAACCAGCTCTTAAACATTTGTTGTCAGAAATTTCGACAGCAAATGTCCGATGGAGCATACACACGGTCGGAATTTCCAACAACAAGCTCACATCGAACATTTCGTGTGTGTGTGTACGCGGCATAAGAATATATATATATATAAACCCTAACTTATATCTCTTACTTAACAATGGGGGTTATTTACTAAAGGTAAATCTACTTTGCACTACAAGTGCACTGAAAGTGCACTTGGAAGTGCAGTCACTGTAGATCCTAGGGGGACATGCAAGGAAAATAAAAAACAGCATTTTAGCTTACACATGATTGGATGATAAAATCAGCAGAGCTACCCCTCATTTCAGATCTACCCCTCAGATTTACAGCGACTGCACTTCCAAGTGCACTTGCAGTGCAAAGTAGATTTGCCTTTCGTAAACAACCCCCAATATTATTTTACATTCAATATGAACATCAGAATCCTGTGGGGATCCAAGAGCTTTAAGGCTGGAAAAAGAGGAGGAAATTATATATAGAAAAAAAAATAATAAGTAAGCCCAAAGTATATAAATTCCCCCCAACACGGCCACATTCAAGGGCAGCAGTAGCAATTTCGGAATGCAGAAACAACCTACCTAATGCTGGTGGATAAAATAGTGAACCCGCCATCCGTAAGCTTCCAGACAGAGTGGGGCTGTCTCTGGCCAGGAAGCAACGCGTCCATCTGTATGTACGTCCCGACCGGACGAACGTCATATCCGAAACCGGAAATGATGTCCCCCGGACGGCCGCAAACTACCGTGCCTGTGCCTGTCCCCCAGCTGATGTGGGAGGGCGGAACACTGCAACGGGAGCAAAGAGGGACCAAGTCTAAAAAGTAGGACAGGGGACAGTAGGCACAGCCAGGGGGTGGAACCCCCAACACTGAAGGCAACTGAATATGTGGGCTGCACAGGGGAAGGGATAACAAACAGAATGACGTGCATAGTAACAAACACGCAAAGGTGCAGATCAACTTATAAACATTTGGTACTAGGTACTATATATAGAAAAAGCATAGTGTCCATTAGTAAAGAAGGGACAACATAGATAAATACATGTTTGTAGTAATAAATCAACAAGACCATAGGGGGTACATTGAAAGAACAAGGCTGAGCAGATGAAACCAACCACTGCAAGAGGCCATCCAAAAACAGGTCTGAATGATCAACATACATATAACTCAGCAAATACAGACATAACTATTTTAAACATAGCGGAGTAAGGGGAGAAGAAAGAGACTTCTCAAAAGAGCAATACTAACCCAATCATCTATTGGTTGTAATCAAATTAAACCTAGCTATCAGGAACAAATAATGATCTATTAAAGGGACATATCACCCTAGCATTGCAGGTGTAATTATAGAAAGGGCTTATAAGATTGAGTTTTGTTAATCCCTGGACCATATATAGCAGCAAGGCGCTCGATCCATAGAGACTCCTTTTGGAGAATAAGTCTATCCCTTTCTCCTCCTCTTGGGCATTTGGGGACGATGGCCAGAACAATAAACGAGAAAAAGGACATGTCGAATCTGTGATATAAGTCTAAATGTTGGCTTACCAGAGTGAGCATTTTACCATTTGCTGAATGGTACACATGATCGTTTATCCTTTGTCTCAAATGTCTGGCCGTCTTCCCCATGTAGAAGGCTCCGCACTTGCAAAGCATAAGGTAGACTATGCCCTGTGTTTCACAGTTGGCATGGAAATTGGGGACAAATACTTCTCCATTAGGAAGGATAAACCTATTGCCTATATTGATCCAGGGACAAAATGTGCATTTCCCACATCTATAAATGCCTTTTGGATGTTTGGAGGATTTGGAGTCCCCAGAATAATGACTGCAGACGAGTCTATCATGAAGTGATTTGGCTTGTCTGAAGACCAACTCTGGGCGTGGTCCAACATATTTTCTCAGAATTGGGTCCTCTTGTAATAAATGCTGATGATTAGCCATGATATGTCTCAATTCAAGATGTTGAGAAGAGAACCTAATAATTTATTTGACCGTAGGCTGACTATCAGGAACTTTAGTTTTAAACGGTAATTAATTCCGAGTCTGTCACATTGCTCTATTATTTGCTTGATGGAGTAGAGTCTTACTATAACTCCTAGCTAGAAGACGTGTACATAGGGACTTTGCATGCATTTAACAGACTTCCAAAAACAAGCCATTACATCTTAACCTGATATATTGTGCATATGGGATGCTGCGTATCAAAGCTGGTGGATGTGCACTTGATGCATGCAAAAGATTGTTTCCTGCTGTCTCCTTACGAAACAAATCAGTTGCTAAACAGTTGTCATTGTCTTTAAAAATATGGTTCTAGAGGTATCACAGCTGAAGGTAAATTTTAAATAAAATGAGTTATGGTTCAGGGATTCTATGAACGCATCCAATGATGTCCTAGTGTTAGTCCATATAATGAAAACATTGTTCATGTAATGCATCCAACATAGTATATCATTTGTAAAGGACACTAATGCTTCATTGGAAAAAAGATAACTTTCCCATCCCCAGGTACAGGTTAGCATAGGCCGGGGCACAACAAGTGCCCATAGCCACTCCCTGTACCTGGAGGTAGTGGAAGTCTTTGAAACTGAACCAATTATATGTAAAAATAAATTGAAGGAGATCTAAAATAAACTCATATATCCACTGGTGATGATCCTCTTCATAGAGAAAGGTGTGGATCGTCTTGACGCCCCGCTCGTGTGGGATGCTGGAGTAAAGTGCTTCAACATCCAAGGTCACGAGCAGGGCGTCGGGAGGAACCAATACCTCAATTTGTTTGTATATGATTGAAATCGAATTACATGGGGCATAAGTACAGAATCCACCAGCTTACTTGCGTTTTCAGTCAAAGATCCCACCGAAATTATCGGTCTTCCAGGGGGCGAAAGATGGACCTTATGCACCTTAGGTAGTGCATAAAATGTCGCCACCCTGGGATACCGAACATTCAGGTAATGTAGGTGTCTGTCAATAAGACTTCCTGGAAGGCATTATTGATAATTGCCAAGTAATCATTCTTAAAAAGGGAAGTACGCAATGTTGGTATACGACGATACCAATCTTGATTAGATAGTATTTTAAGGTACATTTTCCCATAAATCATTTTAGTCATAAGCACAATATTACAACCCTTGTCCGCTGATTTTATCACCAGATCAGAGTGGTTTTGTAGTTTAGATAATGCCTGTCATTCTGTTGATGTCAAGCTATTTTCTTTAGGAACAATATCGAGACGCTTAATATCACTAGCTACGCTACGTAGGAAGGCCAATATTTGAGGATTGGTTGTGAGATCTGGAAAATTCCTAGATTTTGGTTTAAATTTTTTTAAAGGTGTTGGATTGGGTGCTCCTGGAAGAGAGCTAGCCAATGAAACCTCATTGTCGCCACTCTCGTCCAAAAGCAACATTAAATCTCGGAGGGCCTGAATGTCCTCCATTTTAAAATGCTTTATATTGTCAGAGAGTTCACGTTCCTGCTTGGATCACAAATGATCCTGATCAAAGAGGAATTTAAACGTCAAATTCCTCATAAACATATAAATGTCTTTAATTGCTTCATATTTATCCATATTTTGTAAAGGACAAAAACTAAGTCCATATTTTAAAATATGTAATTCATGTTCAGAAAATTAATAAGAAGTGAGGTTTAGAATGTCCAACCCTATGTTGGGAGCAAGTGAAGTGTGGGAAGTGGACAATTCTGAGTGGGGGTCCCCGACTGATTGATATGTGGATCAAGAGTGCTTTGCTTAGTAAACATTTGTAACTGAGTCGTAGGTGTTAATGTAGGCATCTGTGAAAAGGTCTGTGTATTTGCTTGTGACAAATTGCTACCATTCGTAAGTGACATATTTTGACCAGAAGAAAGGTTAGTCATAGTGTTGGGTGCAGTAGACGCAACAGAAAGTGCATTGTGGGTTAAGGCTTGTGTATTAAGAATCTGTGGTGCTTGTATTGCTGTAGGGCCCATATATTTAGTTTGTTCTATATTACGCACACCACTAGTAGAGGGAGCACCTAGACGTTGTGCATGATCAAAGGCAATTTTGTCTGCATTGTCTGGTCGTTTCTTAGAATAGGGTGTATAGGGCCCTCCACCATAATTACGCTTAAGTGATTCCGAGTCATTGTGCGTTGAGGTGTTCCCTACTCTCCTGTTTGGTGGCTGTGAAGAAAAGGTAGACATTGAAGAATCAGATTTTGTATCCTCATCTGTAACACCAGTTACATTACCTCTACGTTGAGTTTTGCGGTTATTCCTAGGGCCCCTCCCTTGAAAGGGATTAGACCAATGCTAGGCATATCCTTCAGAGAATGCCATACCGTCCTTAACCAGTTTATTCTGTTTCTTAAAGATAAGATCCCCAGAGTAACTTAAATTCAGGAGTGACATTCTGCAAAGATGGATATAATTGTATTTGTAAGCCCAAAGGGCTAATGTTTTCTCTTACATATTGCTGTAGATAATCTACATGCCAATTTAAGTTTGGTTTATTTTTAACCTCTTCCTGCCCACCGGCCGTCAAATGACGACTGGGCGGCGTGGCTCTTGTTCTGGGTGAATTTGATATTCCAATCGCACACGTTCCCGGACAAATGGCAAAAACATTAATGGGTGCTGTAACGATTACCAGTTCGGTTCTGGAAGCATCAAACAAAAGTACATCTTCGCCAGCACACCATGGATCAGCAAGCAGAATTGTCCAAAAAAGGTTCTTTAATAGAAACAAGGCACCTCCCTTGTGATGTGACCCTTTTCTATTAAAGAACCTTTTTTGGACAATTCTGCTTGCTGATCCATGGTGTGCTGGCGAAGATGTACTCTTGTTCTGGGTGGATGTCATATGACGGCCCTCCAGAATGACCGCTCTCGCAGGCCCGTGGGGTAGCGCATTGCGGCGATTGGTGGTGTGTCAGTCTGATCGCTACACCGATCTCGTTAAAGAGCCTCTGACGGAGGCTCTTTACCATGTGATCAGCCGTGTCCAATCACGGCTGATCACGATGTAAACAGGAAGAGCCGTTGATCGGCTTTTCCTCACTCGCGTCTGACAGACGCGAGTAGAGGAGAGCCGATCGGGTTCTCTCCTGACAGGGGGGTCTGTGCTGATTGTTTATCAGCGCAGCCCCCCCCCTGGATGCCTACCCAGGACCACCAGGATGCCGCCAGGACCACCAGGGATGGCCACCACAGTGGATCACCAGGTATGCCACACCCTAGACCAACAGGGAAATACCAATCAGTGCCCAGGCAGCTGCCAATCAGCGCCCATCCCCAATGCCTGCCAGTGCCATCAGTGATGCCTATCAATGCCATCTATCAGTGTCGCAAATCAGTGCCCAGTATTGATAGTGATAGTATTGAAAAAGAAGATGGTTGGTGGCAGAGACGTAATATAGAAAACTCTACATGTTGCACGCCTTTTTTTTTTTTTTTCATTGGGAAAACAAACTTTATTGAAATCAAGCAGAATTTATACAGCAGCTTTGAGGTCTATATATAGATACATAACATACAGACACATGTGGTATGTATACATATAATTGCTACTTGCGAGGCTGTCATTGTAAATCACAAGTAAACCCTTTGTACTATAGCTAGTAAATAACTTACAGTCAGACATTAGTTACCCAAAAATGTTGACAGAATTGTCTCCATGTGTTCCTATACACACGTTTCCCCGTCTCCCAGCCACCCATCCCAAATCCTTGAGTATTTATGGCTACTTACCCTATGTTTATAGATCAATTGTTTGTATGGGAGGGAATTATTAACATCTCTCTTCCAGGTGCTTATGGTGGGGGTTACGTTCTGCATCCAGGCCTTGGCTATTACTTTTCTGGCCATGAATAGGACTTCAGATATAAATATGGCTTGGTATTTATCGATGTCCGTGTCTGGAAGGAGACCCAATATACAAAGCTTTGGGTCTAGTACTACAGGGGAGCCCATTTGGTCGTGTAGAAACTTAATTACTTGACTCCAGTAAGTATGGATGACAGTGCATTCCCATATCAAGTGATAGAAGCTGCCCCCTTCTCCCGCACAGTGAGGGCACAATATGGTACGTGTGGGTTGAAATTTCCTTAGTTTGTTGGGTGTCAGATATGCTTGATGGATAATATATACCTGCGTTAATCTATCAGACAATTTTGGGGATGTTACTTTTACATTTTCTAATATTTCCTCCCATTCCAAGTCACTGATGACTCCTATGTCACTTTCCCATCTTATTTTAGCTTTTTGTACCACTTCTTTAATTTTGGGCATCCTGATACAGTAATATAGGTTGGATATCAATTTTTGTGGTTCTGGTCCCAGTATTATATCTAAAATTTGGGGGTATTCCAGGTGACAACTTTCGTTTCTAAATTGAGAGCGTAGGGCATGTCGAAGTTGTAAATATTTGAATAGTAGTTGTTGCGGGATTGAGTATTCATCCTTAAGAGTATTGAATGTTTTAGGGCTGGAGTTTGTCATTACTTGGTGTAAATATATTATTCCATAGTTAGCCCATAAGGTAGGGTCTGGTATTTTTTTGAGCTCTGCTAACTGGTTGTTGGCCCATAAAGGAGTGTGTGAGTGAATGTGTCCTATTCTAAGCTTTTTCTGGGCTAATCCCCATATTTTTTGGTGATGGTGAAGTACCCCGTCGTTAAAATGCGGGCCTTTCCTATTAAACTGACCTCCTCTTATTATAAGTTGAAGTGGAGTAGTTAGGGGGCTGCCTGGGCTACAAGATATTAGTGTACTATATCGTTGTTTTTCATTGTTGTGATAGTGATGCATATGTGAAAGCTGTGCCGCTATATAATATTCTTGCAGATCTGGTAGGGATGCCCCCCCCCATGTCTGTAGGGTTTTTAAGGATATTCCAAGCTACCTTGTGTCTTTGATGTCCCCAAACAAAGGTGTTCAATATAGATTCCATTTTTTAAAATATCCCAATGGGTATATATAGTGGAGCGTGCCATACCATGTATAGGATCTTGGGCAGAACAATCATTTTTATAAAATTTATTGTGCCCATTACTCCCAGTGGTAATTTGGACCAGGCTTGTGTTTTAGTTTTAATCATGGCAAACAACGGTTCTATATTGTTGGTTGTGTATTCGCGTAAGTCCCTCGTGACCTGTACCCCCAGATACTTAATTGTGTTTACCCTAACTAGCGGTAGTTCTGGATGTATATTGTTTGGGGGAAACTGGTCTAGAGGGAGTATCTGAGATTTTTCCCAGTTTATACGTAGGCCTGAAAACTTCCCCATTTTATCTATCGTGTCTAGTGCCGCCTGTAACGATGGGCCTTGATCAGCTAGGTATAGTATCGTGTCATCTGCGTATAGTCCGATCTTTTCTGTATAGTTACCTATTCTTAGTCCAACTATGTCAGTGTCCGCTCTTATGGCTATGGCCAATGGCTCGGCTGCCAGGGCATAAAGCAGTGGGGATAGGGGACATCCCTGGCGCGTGCCTCTTTCAAGAGGAAATTGCCCCGACATCCAGCCATTAACGAATACTCGTGCCTTTGGTGACTGATAGAGTATTTGTACCCACTGTAAAAAATTTGGGCCAAAACCATATTCACATAAGCACTCCCACAGAAAGGACCATTCCACTGAGTCAAAGGCCTTTGCTGTGTCCAGGGCCACTACTATTCTGGTACCCTGGTTGTCATGCTGTGCTTGGAGATTTAAGAAAAGTCGTCTTATATTCATGGCCGTATTCTTTCCGGGCATGAAGCCTGTCTGGTCAGGGTGGATTAGTGATAATATAACTTTATTTAGGCGGGATGCTAAAATTTTGGCCAATATTTTTATATCCACTTGTAGTAGCGAGATTGGGCGGTAGGACTCGGGATATCTAGGGTCTTTTCCTGGTTTCGGTAGGACTATTATCTGTGCTTCTTGCATTGAAGGGGGGAGTGTTTTATGTTTAAATATTAATTGATATAATTTATGCATTTTTGGGATTAGAATATCAGAGAATGTAGTATAAAATTCAAGGGGCAGGCCGTCCAGACCAGGGGCCTTAGATTTAGCAAGCTGGGACATTGCTTCAGAAATATCCTCTTGGCTAATGGGGGCGTCCAATAACTTAACCTGTTCTGAGGTGAGTCTTGGAAATTGAATGCCGTGTAGATGGTTTTTAATTTCTTGCGCGGAGTGTGTGCTCTGAGTTTTGTATAGATTCTTATAAAAGTTTAGAAAACTATCTGCTACTTGGTGTGGGTCTGTCATCGGATCACCTTGTTGGGTAGCTAGGGTTACCACGACTGGGGGTTTATCATTTAAATGAACTAGATACGCCAGTAGTCTACCTGCTTGTTCCCCATGTTCAAAGATTCTTTGTTTTTTAAAAAATATCTGTTGTTTAGCTTTCTCTGTATGCATTTGGGTTACTACTCTAGATTGCATTTGTACTTTATGTAGGTTGTCAGTGCTTGGATCTTGTGCGTACCCTTGTTCCAGTTCCTGTAATTTATCAGTGGTTATCTGTAAAAGCAGTTTAGAGGAACTTTTAAATCTGTTTATTCTTGTTGACAATAGTCTACTGGCTTGATTTTTGAAATTATCCCATGCTGCGGTATCTGAATCTGTTGTGTTTAAATTATTTAGGATGTATCGTAGCTCTTGCCCTATGTTGTCAAGATCAGGCAAGACCGATAGCCAGAATGGGTTCAGTCTCCAAGTAGATGTGGGCTTCTCTTTTAATAGAGATGCTGTTATCCAACAGGGTGAGTGATCTGATAGCGCTCTTGGAGCCATACCTGACCCTGTAATTTTGGGTAGGATTGAATTTGAGACCATTATAAAATCAATTCTGGACATCGTATCACTGCCTAACGAGTGGCATGTATATGCTTTTTGGGACGGGTTCTGCCATCTCCATACGTCTGTGAGAGCAAATTCTGTGAATAGTCTACAGAGTCTGGTTTGGTGCGGTATAGCCCTGGATGTATCTCCTATGCCTGGTCTGTCCAGGGTTGGATTCATGGTTTGATTAAAATCACCCATCCAAACTGCGGGAACTGACGGGTTCTGAGCCATGAATGCCAAGCCTTTCAACACCACCTCAACCGAAAAGGGGGGGGGATGTAACACGCCAATATTAATAGGGGGTTCCCTCCCAGGGTGGCATGTAAGAATATGTATCTTCCTAATCGGTCCGATTCTAGTGTTATTAGCTCAAAGGGCACTCTTTTGGCGATCATAATTGATACCCCCCTTGATTGATTGGTATGCGTGCTGTGGTATATCCAACCTATCCATGGTTTTTTTAAAGCCACTTGCATCTGGCCTGTGATGTGTGTTTCTGTTATAGCTATGATATCTGCTTTTTGCGATTTTATAAATGCCAATGCTGCGGTGCGTTTTACTTTATTCCGCAGACCGCGTACGTTCCACATCAGAAATTTAACATTGGTCATGTTGCTCCCTGTTTATATTTAGTGTAAATGCTGTCCCTTATGATTACAAGATTGTAAGAATCCCATATTATCTGCCCGTTATTCTGTATCATTCTGCTGTTACATACCTTGCTGTTATATACATTCTGCCTATCTAGTTGTAATGAGATCACATCAGTATATATATTCCCAAAATAAAGAAAACTAAAACTTATCTTTTTAAAAATTCCCAACCCTCCCAGCCGCACATCTCCCCAACTTGATGTGAGCATACAAACCCAAACTGACAGCATATAGCATATCATCCAGTGGTTACAGTCCACTGGAGGTACAAGTCTTAATTGCAATAACGGTGTTTTTGCTTCATGCTGATCTAACTTTACTAAGGGGGCGATTGTTCCCCTGTCAAATGTGGAGTGATTATATGTAGAACTTCCACGCATTGCAGTCATTGAGTTCCTTCTGCACTTCTTCTCCAAGGAAGTGGTCAAAGTGTTCCCTATATTCCGGGGTGTTGCGGTACAGTTTATCCCAAACTTCTAGTCATCCTGTGATGCAAACAACTATAGTAGGTCCTATTCATCTCTGTTGGGAGAGGCACGCGCTGTAACCTACGTAACTTTAATTATTTCCTTGTGTGTTCCATACAGTAATTATATGGGAGATATTGCCTTTATCCTTTTCCTCTTCACTTTACACAAGCGTGTTTTTAAATTTCCCCCGTATGCAATAACCCTATGCAGGTTTCTAGGTTGCAGGATTTTGTGTAGTATCAAAGAGTACTCACTGTGATTATGTAGTCATAAGCTGATTAAACAGGTCTGTCCCTCCGATCCAGCCAAGCCGTCGCTGCCGTCGGATCATCAAAAAACTGCGCTCTTCCGTCTACTTCCACCCGCAGTCTGGCGGGAAATAAGATCGCATATTTGAGATGAAGGGTCCTCAGTCGGCGCTTCACTTCTTGATACTGCGCTCTTTTCCTTTGCACCTCGCTGGAAAAATCTGGAAATACTGCAATCTGGCTGCTTCCAACTTGGATATTTCCTCTCTCCCGGGTGAGTTTGAGGATTTTGTCCCTGTCCCTGAAGTTTAAAAATTTGGCAATGAATGTGCGGGGAGGCGCTCCGGGTGGTGGGGGCTGCGCTGGAATGCGGTGTGCCCTCTCCACCGCAAACATTACTGAGAAGGCCTCCCGGCCATATGTTTTAATCAGGAGTGATTCTAGATAAGTAGTTGGGTCAGCGCCTTCTTCTTTTTCTGGCAGTCCTATGAAGCGGAGATTACAGCATCTGAGGCGGTTCTCCATGTCGTCCTGGTGAGCATGGAGCTGTTGTAACTGCCTTTGTATCTCTTTGGTGGTATGCCTCATGGGGTGCAAGGCATCCTCCGCATTGCTGATTCTAGTCTCTGCCTCTGTGACCCTGTCCTTTAATTTGGAGAAATCCTGTCTGATGAGGGAGATGTCGATTTTAACTTTATCAATCTTTGCAGTCAGGGTACCTTGTAGAGCAGCTATAGCTTCCAGTACTTTAGCCGTGTCTGTATTCTGAGGCTCCGGGCCCGCACACGTGTCGGCGCCATTTTTCTGCTGCATGTCTTTCTCCTGGTGGCGGAATTGGGCGAGTTTGTCCGCTGTTGCAGTGCCCCGTTTTGGCGGAGACATGGTCCGCAGCTATCCCGGGACACAAGGGGGTGTCCGTGGGATGTTTTATATCCGTATATCGTTCCGCAGGATCTCGTACAGGAGTTTGTGTGCAGGGAGCTCACTCTACCTACGTCTCACTCCATTACCTGCCAGGCCATGCCCCCCCATGTTGCACGCCTTTAAGTGCTTCTTCAGGAGCTTGATATCTAATATGCATAAAAGTAAGAACAAAAACAGACAAACAATGAATTTTTTTTTAAATCAAAAGGTTTTTATTGTTCATAAAACAAACAGTATATGAGACACAGTGCACTGTATTTAGACAGTGAAATAGCCCATCAACATTTCTCAATTATACCTGTAAATATATACATTACACATTTTGCTCACTTTCCCTTTTCGCAAATTGCCTTCAGAGTATTCCATAGCATGCACCAATCCCGCCTCCTGCCACCCACTCCCCTCCCTCCATGCTCCATTATTTGTCCTGCGTACACTCGGCCCTCCATCCGGATGGCTCCCAATGTGATGTCAACATTTATATGTCTCTCAACAGTCTCATCTGTACCAATTCCATGGGGCTTATACCTGGTGTAGCAAGCCATGCATCCCATAATCTATCAAACTTCCCGGTGTTTCCCCTGTGCTGATATATGTATCTCTCCATTATGAGTGTTTTACCCATATGTTGTATCCATGTTTTAGCCATGGGGGTTATGGCTGATTTCCAGCTCAAAAGTATGGTTTTCCTTGCCTGAAACAGTGCTCTGGCAAATGCCATTCTCGTCCCCTCCTCTGCTATCACCCCCTCCAGAACTCCAAGCAGGCAGCTTAGTGGTTCAAGAGGGATGCTGGTCTGGAACACCCGATTCAGCGTAGCCAGGACCTCCGTCCAAAATCTGTGGAGTTTGGGGCAACGCCAGAGGAGGTGAATCAAATCCCCAGGCACTGTTTTACACCTATTATACATTGGGTCTGATGCCCTTCCCATTTTGTAGAGCTTCACAGGGGTGTAGTGCACTCTCAGTAATATATATAATTGGGACACCTTTTGTGACACATTTAGTGAACATGCATTGACCGCCTGTAGTGCCTCCTCCCACAATTCCCCTGCAATAGGCCCCACGTCTGCCTCCCATTGAATCACTGCTCTCATGGGATGCCCCTCCAGAAATGATGAGAGCAGCATGTTGTAGCATTGGGAGATTATACCCTTCGTGTCAGAAGCATCTTGCAGTATATGGAAGACCGGAGTGAGGGACTGAACCCATTCCACTGCGTCCCCTTGTGCTCTGATAGCATGTTGTAGTTGCAGGTAGTAGAATAGTATATTGGACGGTAATGCATATTTAGATTGCAAGTCGCTTAAAGGGAGAAGGGTCCTATTATGAAAAACATGTCTCAGGTGTGTTATACCCAGGAGGCGCCATTTGGGCCCCTGCTGGATCTTGGCTAGCTCAGTGTATGTGTTGTTCCCCCAGAGTGGGCTATATACCGTGTATCCTTCACACTCTGAAGCTGTTTAGCTTTGTTCCACACCTTCTAAAGGAGTGAGTATGTGGGCATTCTCTTGTTGGGTTTTTGAAACTACTGGGCCTCTAGTCCCTCGGGTACCGATTTTGCTCCCGAGCCAAGCAACATGAGCCTGGCCGATGAGCTCACAGGTAAGGGTGTCATGGCTCCTATCAGGTGCTGTAACTGTGCAGCCAGATAGTATATCCAAGGATTGGGTAGGGCAACCCCCCCCCCTGGGTATTGCAGCTGCTCCAGTTTAATCCTGGGGGGTTTGGTGTGCCATAATAGTAGCCTAAAAAGAGAGTTGACTACTCTGAATATTTTCAGGGTAATGACTACCGGCGTGTTATGTAGCAAATATAACAGCTGTGGCATTAGAATCATCTTGATAAGGTTTGGCTTGCCTGCCAGGGACATTTTAAGTTTGTTCCATATGTGTATTTTATCTCTAAACCGGGTCAAGAGGGGGTAGATGTTCAGCTTACAGAAATCAGCTGCTATGGGGGAGATATCTATACCCAGGTATTTGAAGGAGGACACTACGGGCACCGGGCAAGAGAGCCCCTCACCAAGCCCGGGGGTCTCATCCAGGAACATTAAAGCTGATTTGGACCAATTGATAGTGAGGCCCGAGAAACGGCCAAATTTCGTACTAAGGGACATAACCTGTACCAAAGATTCATCCATGTCTGCCAGAAAGAGGAGCATGTCATCAGCGTAGAGCATGATTTTCTCATGCAGTTCACCGTAGCGGAAGCCCTTGACCTGTGGGCAATTCCACACCTGAGCTGCAAGAGGCTAAATGGCCATAGCAAAGAGCAGATGGACAGGGGACATCCCTGTCTGGTCCCCCTGCCCAGTGCGAAAGTGACCTATCTGACATGCGTATCGCCGCCTGCGGCGTGTCATACAGCAATCTCACCCACCTAAGGAACCTGGGTTCAAACCCAAACTTGGTCAGCACAGCCAACAGATACTGCCAGCCAACACTGTCGAATGCCTTGTTGGCGTCAAGAGACAACAGTGTGGCCAGCCGAATCCGATGGGGTCTGCATATTCAAATATAGCCTTCTAAGGTTGGTGGCAGTGGATTTTCGTGGCATGAAGCCCGCCTGGTCCGAGTGGATGATGGACAGAATTATCTTATTAACTCTCATGGCCAGCACCTTTGCTAGTATTTTAACATCACTTTGCAGCAACGAGATAGGCCTATATGCGCTAGGGTCTAAGGGATCTTTACCTGCTCTGAGTAACAGTATAATGTTGGCCCTTGTCATGGTTGTAGGTTGCTTACCCGACTTAAAGGAGGAATTAAATACTTCAAGTAGTTTAGGTAAAATTACCCCGCCATACTGGGTATACACCTCTATAGGGATCCCATCATCCACTGGGGCCTTGCATGTAGGGAAGAAAGCAGCCGCCTCCGTCAGTTCGTCAAGAGTAAGCGGGGCTTCCATCGCCACGCACTTCTAGCGGGTCAGAGCTGGAAAAGCCACAGTGTCCATGTATCGTTGTAATTCCTCATCAGTGTAGTCATCACAAGGTTTATATAAGTCCATATAGAAAGCTGCCAGTTCTGCTATGATTTGCTCAGGGTCGTTCACCAACCGCCCTCAAGGGCTACGAATAGCTCCCATAACGGGACGATTGCTGAGATCTGGCAATTCTGGCCAACAGTTGGCCGTTTTTTTCCCCTTCTTCATAAAAGGCTTGTTTTCTGTTCCACGGCGGAGGTTCTCAACCGGTCCAGGGAGTCCTGGCCTGAGATCCATGCCTCCCTCGCAGAATCAGACGGATCAAGTACAAATGAGAGCTCCAGCTGCCCTACCTGGTTTTCAACCTGTTCCAACAAAGCTGATGAGTTGTGTTTAATGGCCGTTATTGCAGCTATGAAAGTGCCTCTCAAAAAGGCCTTAAAGGCATCCCATCTCAGTACTGGATTGGTACACAATCGGTTGTCATAAAAGTATTGTTCTATCTGTTGCACCACACGTTCATGTGAGGTAAAAAGTTTTAGCCAGAAGGCATTTAGCTTCCACGGTGCCCTAGGCAAGGAGGAAGCCGGGCGGGCAATCAGGTGAGCAGCCAGCAGTGAATGGTCAGAAACCCCCCCAGGGAAGTATTCTACTTTTGGGACCATGTGTAGTAGTTGTGGGGATCCTATGCAAAGGTCGATGCGTGACAGCGACCCATGCGTTTTAGAAAAACACGAAAATTGCTTAGTTGTCGGGTGCCTGGCTTGCCACACATCTATCCAGCCCACCTCCAGCAGTATTGCCCTTGCCCCCCAATGGAGGTTGAGCTGGAGGATGCCTATCCAGTCTGGAATCCAGGCAGCCATTGAAATCCCCCATAATCAGAATGGGAACGTCAGGTTTGTCGACCAGGTAGGACAGGAGAAGCTGTAAAATCTCCCTAGAGAAGGGAGGGGGGTATATACACAGAGGCAAATATCACAGTCAGAGTAAACACCTTGTAATACAGAAAGACATATCTCCCAAGTGAATCCACGGCTGCATCTATTTCCTGGTAGGCCAAGGATTTATGCACCAGTACACTCACACCACACGAATATGTAGTGTGGGTGGAGTGGTATGCCTTGCCCACCCAGGAAAACCGCAGAGAACCCATTGTATCCTTCGTGAGGTTAGTCTCCTGGAGGCCCACTATAGCTGGGTGGAACTTTTTCAAACAGGAGTTGATCATAGTGCGTTTCAATGGGTCATGAACCCCACGGACATTCCAAGTCACAATCTGAGTGGTAGCCATGGAAGGTGGGTAAGATCAATGCATCCAGTGTCCATAGGCCACATCGCCACAGTTCTGGGCCAACAAGAAGGGCAACAGGGCCATCATGGGTGCATAGTTCAGTCAGAAAGTGGTCAAGCAGAAGTAGGCAAGGCAACTTGATTCGTTGGTAGGCAGGCAAGAATAGTAAGTTCAGTGCACATTGTAACTGTGTAAGCAGTGAGAATGGTGTGAACTCTCCTGAACAGATCCATCGGGTGCATGCAGCAAGCCCGCGTGGGGCGAGGGCAAGTCGCCTCTCGCTAGCCCCACTCCAAAAGTCTGTCAGGGAACATGTGCCAACGGGGCACCAAGTAACATGTCCTCATAACTGGGACTCTGTGTAGCTACAGGAGTCTCTGTGGGAATAGCTCCCCCACAGCAGCTCCGGTTCTAATGTGGTGAAACTTATACTTTCAAAACTCCTGTCAAGCGCTGGTTATGAAAAAGTGTGCAAAGTCCCACTGTGTAGAGTAACATAACAACCCTGTAGCGTGGAATACCGGACATCAGTCTCCCATGTCTGCTTCTCCGCGTCTCCTCAGATCCTGTTCATTGCGATCCAGCCACTCTGCTGCGTCTGCAGCTGTTTCGAAGAAGGTGGCCTGGCCTCTGGCCCTGACACGCAGTTTGGCCGGGTACAGCATTGCATATGTGACTTGGAGTCTCTGTAGGCGCTTCTTACCTCGGCAAACTTGGCCTTTTTTCGCTGCACCTCAGCTGAGAAGTCGGGATAAAATGATATTTTGGTTGTTATATTGCACTGTATCCCTTTCCCTGGTCAGTCTAAGTATGATCTCTCTGTCTTTATAATTCAAGAGCCTGGCAAGCATGGACCATGGAGGGTTGCCCGGGGGAAGGGGTCTAGGGGATGTGCGGTGTGCTCTTTTCCCCGTGAACAGCATGGTGAAGGCCTCCTTGCCAAATATTTCTTGGAGCCATGTTTCTGTAAAAGCCGTGGGGTCCCTGCCCTCCACCCTTTCTGGGAGCCCCTTGATAGGGACATTGTTCCCTCTTAAGTGGTTCTCAGTATCATCAGTTTTGGCGTTCGCCTGTGCTGATTGCTGTAGTGCAGCTCTGGCATCTCTGGTGAGGGGGGGCAGCATGTCCTCCATCTCGCTAATCCTACCCTTCACAGCTGTGGTCCTCACTCTGATTTTTTGGAGGTCCTGCCTCATGAGGGATACTGTCTCTGTGAGACCCCCAAACTGCATCTTCAAGCCATCAACAGAAGCTGTGCATCTCTGCACCGCACGTAAGATTTCAATGAACGTAGGCTGTTGTGTCTCTTAAACAATTAATTTAACATCAAAATCAAATATAACTATTTAATTATATATAAATATATATATAATAATAATCAGTAATAAGCATGTCATCTGTGTGCACCCCCACCCATAGACAGCCAAGCAAATCAGATCCTGTTTCCTGTTCTACTACGCTGTTCTCTGGCTCCCTGACGTTTTGGCTTGTCTGACTATCTGTTCCGGTTCCTGAACTCTGGCTATGTTTTGACTATGTTTACTCTGTTTACCTTTTTTTATTATTATTAAACAAGTGTGATTTAACTGTACTTCGGTCTCAGTCTGATCCATGGTTTCTGACAGGAGCAAGAACTGGCTGCAGGGGCGCATATAACTTTGTAAGTATAATCTAGCAAAGCAGGTAGCAAAGGTAACATAGATAGGTAGGTGGAAACCATTTACGGTGCTATATAACAAAAGTACTATAGGCAGGGGGCCTGGCAGGGAATTCCACCAATCCCAAGCTTCATATGCCTTAACCGAATTGTATAGATCTAAAAAGAAATGTATAAAAGCATGTATACATCTACATGTAATAAGCCCAAAACACATCACATATATAATGTCTGCATATAGCTTAAAAAATGGAGTATGGCTGAAGAGTCCTTAAAATGTAAGGCACCTCATCCCAAATTTTGTTTAGAAACTTGAGAAGGGATAGGAAAAAGGGATTATAACGGTGCAGAGAAATATAAAGGTTACAAGGAGTACATAAAAAGATTTAAATTTTATTTGGTACAAAGATTAAAACACAGAATGCATACATAAGTGTGTAAACAATAACAAGACAGGGAAATTTACATATGAATCAAGCCAAGGTGTTAAATGGCCAATATAGGTTACAGGTAATGAGTCCCTATATGTTTCGCCAAAGCATTGGCTTCTTCAGGGGAAATGGTGTTATTAACCTGTACAAAATGTAGATTCTAAGTGAGAAAACAGAAAAAAACACATAAATTACATATGAATGATAATATATATATAGGGAATTAAACATATTTTATAAATATTGGAAGCATGGCATAGCTATGAATGGATCCCCATTGCTGGTAAACCCCACATACCCTGATACCTACCCTAATATCCCCGATGGTGGATATAGCACCGAGACCCCCCCCCAGAGGAATCAGCAGAAATGCACCGCAAATGGGCCTTCGTTCAACAAATGACTACTGCAATTAAAAATATGGACCTTACATAGTTACATAGTAGGTGAGGTTGAAAAAAGACATCAAGTCCAACCCTTGTGTGTGATTATATGTCAGTATTACATTGTATATCCCTGTATGTTGTGGTCGTTCAGGTGCTTATCTAATAGTTTCTTGAAACTATTGATACTCCCCGCTGAGACCACCGTCTGTGGAAGAGAATTCCACATCCTTGCCGCTCTTTCAGTAAAGAACCCTCTACGTAGTTTAAGGTTAAACCTCTTTTCTTCTAATTTTAATGAGTGGCCACGAGTCTTGTTAAACTCCCGTCTGCGAAAAAGTTTTATCCCTATTGTGGGGTCACCAGTATGTTATTTGTGTATTGAAATCATATCCCCTCTCAAGCGTCTCTTCTCCAGAGAGAAGTTCAGTGCTCGCAACCTTTCCTCATAACTAATATCCTCCAGACCCTTTATTAGCTTTGTTGCCCTTCTTTGTACTCGCTCCATTTCCAGTACATCCTTCCTGAGGACCGGTGCCCAGAACTGGACAGCATACTCTAGGTGCGGCCGGACTAGAGTCTTGTAGAGCAGAATTTTTTTATCTCTGGAGTTGATCCCCTTTTTAATGCATGCCATATTCTGTTTGCTTTGTTAGCAGCAGCTTGGCATTGCATGCCATTGCTGAGCCTATCATCTACTAGGACCCCCAGGTCCTTTTCTATCCTAGATTCCTCCAGAGGTTCTCTCCCCAGTGTATAAATTGCATTCAAATTTTTGTCACCCAAATGCATTAATTTACATTTTTCTACATTGAACCTCATTTGCCATGTAGTTGCCCACCCCATGAATTTGTCTTTTTGCAAGGTTTCCACATCCTGCGGAGAAGTTATTGCCCTGCTTAGCTTAGTATCGTCCACAAATACAGAGATTGAACGGTTTACCCCATCCTCCAGGTAGTTTATGAACAAAATAAATAGGATTGGTCCCAGCACAGAACCCTGGGGGACCCCATTACCCACCCTGACCATTCTGAGTACTCCCCATTTATCACCACCCTCTGAACTCGCCCTTGTAGCCAGCTTTCAATCCATGTACTCACCCTATGGTCCATGCCAATGTACCTTATTTTGTACATTAACGGAACTGTGTCAAATGCTTTTGCAAAATCCAGATACACCACATCCAAGGGCCTTCCTTTATCTAGCTGGCAACTCACCTCCTCATAGAAGGTTAATAGATTGGTTTGGCAAGAAGGATTCTTTATGAATCCATGCTGATTACTGCTAATGATACCATTCCCATTACTAAAATCTTGTATATAGTCCCTTATCATCCCCTCCAAGAGTTTACATACTATTGATGTTAGGCTAACTGGTCTGTAATTCCCAGGGATGTATTTTGGGCCCTTTTGGTGCTACATTGGCTTTTCTCCAATCAGTTGGTACCATTCCAGTCAGTAGACTGTCAGTAAAAATTAGGAACAATGGTCTGGCAATTACTTGACTGAGTTCCCTCGGGTGCAAGCCATCTGGTCCCGGTGATTTATTAATGTTAAGTTTAGTTAAGTCTAATTTTAATTCTGTCCTCTGTTAACCATGGATGTGCTTCCTGTGATGTGTCATGAGGATAAACACTGCAGTTTTGGTTACTGAAGCCCCCCGATTCCCTCGTGAAGACTGAGTTGAAGAATAAATTCATTATCTTCACCATCTCCCCATCCTTTGTAACCAGATGTCCTTCCTCGTTCTTTATGGGGCCAATATGGTCGGACCTCCCTTTTTTACATACTTATAGAATTTCTTGGGATTATTTTTGCTCTCCTCTGCTATGTGTCTTTCATGTTCTAGCTTAGCCATCCTTATTGCACCCTTACATTTCTTGTTGCATTCTTTATAAAGTCTGAATGCTGATGATGATCCCTCAACCTTGTATTTTTTTTGAAGGCCTTCTCCTTTGCTTTTATATGCATTTTTACATTGGAGCCATCCAACACTTTTGTTCACTCTTTTAAATTTATTACCCAATGGGATGCATTGGCTAATGCCTTTATTTAATATGATTAAATATATCTCTTAAAGCAAACCCATCTCTCCTCCGTGTTCTTTGTTCCTAAGATTTTATCCCAATTTATGCCTTCTAGCAAGGTTCGTAGTTTAGGGAAGTTGGCTCTTTTGAAATTCAGTGTCTTTGTATCCTTCTTATGTTTCCTATCTGTGTGATTTATACTGAAGCCAATTGACATGTGATCGTTGTTACCTAAATTGTCCCGTATTTCCACATTCGTGATCAGGTCTGTATTGTTGGTAAACAGTATATCCAGTAACGCTTTATTTCTAGTTGGTGCGTCTAGCATCTGACCCATAAAATTGTCCTGCAAGACGTTTAGGAACTGGTGAGCCTTAGATGAATGCGCGGTTCCCTCCGCGCAGTCTATGTCTGGATAGTTAAAATCCCCCATTATGATAACACTTCCCATCCTTGCTGCTAATCCAAATTGTGATAGGAGATCTGTCTCCCCTTCCTCCCTCAGGTTAGGGGGCCTATAGCATACTCCCAGTATTATTTTCCCCTTAGCTTCATCCCTCGGAGCTCTACCCATAAGGATTCCACCTCCTCCCTAGCTCTCTTAGTGATGTCATCTCTCACATTCACTTGTACATTATTCTTGATATATAGGCATACCCCACCCCCTTTTTTACCTTCTCTATCCTTGTGATAAAGGGTATACCCTTGAATGTTTGCCAGGCAATCATGAGAGCTGTTGAACCAGGTCTCTGAAATTCCCACAAAATCCAAATCCTCCTCGTACAACAGTATCTCTAGTTCACCCATCTTGTCTGCCAGGCTCCTGGCATTGGTGAACACGCCACGTAGTTTAGACCGGTCGCATATTATCCTCTTATTGGGTGTTCCGAGATTGCAACTAGGACTTGCTACTAAACTTATCTAGGGTTTATGTGCTTTGGTCAACCTACCACTAATGCCCCCAATACTACCCTCTGAAATATGTTCCGCACCTATCTCTACCTCTGGACCCCCCCCCACCATCGCCTAGTTTAACCGCTTGCCATCCGGAGGACGTCATATGACGTCCTCGACTTTCGGGGCTTATATCTGAATGATGTCTGAGGCTACAGACATCATTCAGATACCGGCATTTTCAGCCGGCGATTCCGTACACCATAAGAATGATCATAGCGGCTGTTCCGCCGCTTGATCGTTCTTACGGGCGGCGGGAGGGGACGGCCCCCCCTCCCGCCGCTCTCCGGTGCTACTACCGACTCACCTCAGCGATCGGTGAGTCGGACAGCGGATCCGCCGGCGCCGGATGTTCACCATAGAGATTTCCGGCGGACCAGATGGTCGCCGGAGTCTCTATGATCGTTCGGAGGCCGGGTGCGATGTTATGACGTCACGCCCGGCCTCTGCATTAAAAAAAACGGCGCCACTTCGGCTGTGAAGCGGCGATCGTTTTATTTTTTTTTTTGATTTTAGGCTTCCCATATCTCACTGTAAAGAGGACCTGTCATGTCATATTCCTATTACAAGGGATGTTTACATTCCTTGTAATAGGAATAAAAGTGATCAAAAAAAAAAAAAAAAATTTTTAAAGTGTAAAAATAAAAATTTTTAAGTAAAATTAACAATAAAAAAATAAAAAAATTTTTTAAAGCGCCCCTGTCTCCGTGAGCTCGCACGCAGAAGCGAACGCATACGTAAGTCCCGCCCACATATGAAAACGGTGTTCAAACCACACACATTGCGAGAGCAATAATTTTGGCCCTAGACCTCCTCTGTAACTCAAAACATGTAACCAGTAAAAAATTTTAAAGCGTCGCCTATGGGGATTTTTAAGTACCAAAGTTTGGCGCCATTCCACGAGCGTGTGCAATTTTGAAGCGTGACATGTTAGGTATCTATTTACTCGGCGTAACTTCATCTTTCACACAATGCAAAAAAATTTGGCTAACTTTGCTGTTTTGTTTTTTTTTAAAGCATGAAACTTTTTTTTTCAAAAAAAACGCGTTTGAAAAATTGCTGCGCAAATACCGTGCAAGATAAAAAGTTGCAATGACTGCCATTGTATTCTCTAGGGTCTCTGCTAAAAAAACATATATAATGTTTGGGGGTTCTATGTAATTTTATAGCAAAGAAATGATGATTTTTGACATGTAGGAGCGAAGTGTCAGACATGGCCTGGATGCGAAGTGGTTAAAAACCCCTCTAACTTTTTGGCCATCTTCATTCCCTGTTGATCTGCACCCTCCTCATTTAGGTGCAGTCCGTCCCTTCCATAGTACCGGTTATCGACTGAGAAGTCGGCCCAGTCCTCCAGGAACCCCTCCTTACTACTCCAGCTCTTCAGCCACTTGTTTACCTCCCTAATCTGCCTCTGCCTATCTGGTGTGGCTCGATGTACTGGTAGTATTCCTGAGAATACTACCTTGGAGGTCCTTTTCCTCAATTTAGCTCCTAAGTCCCTAAAATCGTTCTTTAGGACACTCCATCTGCCTCTGACCTTGTCATTGGTGCCAATATGCACCATGACAGCTGGGTCTTCCCCAGCCCCTCCCAGTAATCTGTCCACCAGATCCGTGATGTGTCAAACCTTGACAATTTACATCTATTCAATTTGTCTGCTGTTCACAGAAAAGCTCTTAAAACCCACCCAGGACTGGTTATTAAACCAGCCGATAAAGGGGGAAATGTTGTGGTCATGGATGTTGCAGCATATGAACGTATGTGCTGCAACATCCTTGACAATAAAGACTGGTATTGGCCTATATCACAATCCCTCATAGACAACTATACATGTGAATATTACAAACTGATACTTTCAGCTTACCAACAAGGCACTATTGATTGTAATACTTGGAATTATCTTAATATCAAGGAGCCCAAAACACCCACGTTTTACGCATTGCCTAAACTGCATAAATCATTAAATAATCCCCCTGGTCGGCCCATCGTGTCTGGATGTCAGTGCCTCACCGAAAAAGCCAGTGCTCTGGTTGATAAATATTTAGGTCCCCATGTTACATCTTTGTCCTCATGTTAAGGATACTATCCATCTCCTTCGCATTCTTGAAGGCAAACAATTACCCAAAGATGTGTGGCTAGTTGCCCTCGATATGGAAAGTTTGTAAAACACCATTCCGCATAAAAAGGGCATTGAAGTTATCGGTAACCAGCTCCGAGAGAGGGCTCCAGGATTTGATTCGTATGGCCGGTTTGTTTTGGAACTGTTGGAGTTCATCCTGACACGCAATATTTTTATGTTTGGCCCTTCCCACTTCCTCCAGGTGCAGGGGGTGGCCATGGGGACCAAATGTGCCCCATCCTATGCAAACCTGTACCTGGTGGGGTGGGAAAGGGAACTATTTGCCAGCTCTGGTTCATCTGATTTGTTAAAAAATGTCGTTTCTTGGCACAGATATATAGATGACGTGCTCTTTTTCTGGTCTGGCACTCGGGATGAACTCTCACAGTTCATCAACTCTCTGGCCATTAACGATTATAACTTGAGGTTCACTATGGAATGTAACCAATCAAAAATTAATTTTCTTGACCTGGAAATCAGTGTAGACAATGACGGAATAGTTTTTTCCGCTTTATATCGTAAACCTTCCTCCAGTAACACAATTCTTCATGCCAGTAGTGCACATCCCAAGCCTTTACTGGATAGTATTCCCTACAGCCAGTATCTGAGAATCAAAAGAAACTGTACCCTAGAGGCCGATTTTCAAAAAGCATCCTGCGATCCGTATTTGAGATTGAAAGACCGAGGGTACAGTCATTCTCTTTTAAAAAAAAGTAAATAGGAAGTATCTTATTTTTTCAACCAAAGTAATCAATGACCCACAACCTGTTCGCCTTATCACTCAATATTTTAGACAGCATGCCCAAGTGAGGGATGCCTTGAACAGATTTTGGCCACTACTCACTGCAGATCGCACAAACAAGTATATCAAGCCATATCCTGATATAACGTATCGACGATCCCCCTCCATGAGGGATCGCCTGATAACTAGTCATCATTCACCCAAAAAGCTGCAGTCATATACTAATGTTGGTACCTTTTTCTGTGGGAGATATGATGTTTGTTCCTTCATCTCTAATTCTAGGGAAGTTTCTCTTCCCAATGGCTTGACTTATGTTATCAGACACAGAGTAACTTGCAGGACAGTCAGGATCGTGTATTTACCACTTGTCAATGTGGTTGTTACTATATCGGCAAGACTAAACAACCCTTCTGTAAACGCATTCAAGATCACGTAAAGCCATTGTATAAACGTGCAATCACAACTGCCATCGATAGACATGTTGCATTACAACACAATTTTGATCCCAATGCGATTAGTTTCGCTGCCCTAGAGCATGTACCATTACATGCCAGTGGTGGTGGAATTGATAACACATTGCTCCAATTTCAGACTAAGTGGATTCACAACCTGAATGCAACAAAGTTTTTTTCAGGGTTAAACGAATACATTAGCTTCAAGTCCTTTTTATAATCTCAGGCTAACATTTTTTGTTTTGCCTATATATATATATATATATATATATATATATATATAATTTTTAGTCCTTTTATTTTTACACTTAGTCCCAGTCCTTAATCCATCTGGACCTTTTCATACCTCTCCCCTTGTTCCCTCCCCTCGAGTTCACTACCATGGATCCACAATTTTGGTCTCTCAATCCTAGTTTAATATCAATTTATTGTATGTTTTTTCCTTACAAAAAAAAATTTCTTTCTCTTCATTTATTATATTTAATATTATAATATATTATTGTTGGGTATTATTTAATTACTGTTCTCTTATCATTGCGGATTGCTCTGTATGTCTGGATGCCTGTCATGGCTTTTGGTTGCGGGGGTTGGTTGGAGGGTTGGATTCCAATGCTCCCCTTATGGTGTGTGGGTTGCGGGGTTTCACTCCAGCCCTCACCTGGCTCCGCAATTGTCTCCCCCTCTCTGGGACCTCTATTATATCCTGCTGCTATGCCCACTATTCCCTTGATGTTGTCTTAGCGTCTTGGTCCCCTCATGTTGATCTCAGTATATGAGCTGCTGTTGGCTGTATGGACACCCAAGGGCGGTATTTCTAATTGAATACTAGCCAGCTTATCTGCCTTTGTTCCTGCAGCGGTCCCCTTTATTTCATCCCGATCGCTTGGCTTATTCCAGCTGCCCTTTTGATGGGTGTGTCTAGCTGAAACATCAACCTATCGCTGATGGGAAGCTCTCCCCATTGATTTGATCCGCGTCACGTGACACGGGTGTCATCCCGCACGGCACTATGGGCTTTTAAGGCCTATTGCGCAGAGGCGGTTGCATGCGAGAGGGCTTTTCTTGTCCGTTTACGATCGGTGACGTCAGACACCGATCGTGTGTGTGGGGGGGTATAAAGCCAGCTCGTCCAGCTTCCATTCTGCTGGACTTCAGGGGCACCCATGATTGATGCTGTTAATGTAATGGTATGTCGATCTGGCACTTCTTATATTCTTCCATTTATATTGCTTTCTAGGAGGTTTGACCTCTCTAATAGCAAGCTTCACTCCGCTTTGCTGGCATTACATATCACCATTATCCTAATCGGGTGATTAATACAACTGGATTTGGGGTATGGTATTTAGATGGTATAGGTGAGTCTTCTATCTGTGCTTCTATGGTGCTTTTGCTCTACTGATCAGCTTCTGCACTGCATTGGTGTCATACACTAATGTTTTCTTTTCCTTTTCTTTTTTTAGCAGCCCTTTATTCTTTTATGGTGATTGACTCACTGGCATCTTTATCATCACTTTTTGGCTAACATTGATACTTCCTGGCGCCCCTGCATTTATATTGATTTTAATACCACATAACTGTGAGTAATGAGGCTATGTTAGCCCTTTTGTTTGGCATACAATTTATACCAACAACGGTTTTTATGTATCATACTGATATAATGTTTTCTTTTCAATATGCTAGATCTTTGTCAGCCCCCTGCAGCCACATTAGTTGAGGTGCATTTCTGGAAAAAGAGGCGGAAAATATATATAAAAACGTATTATTTTATTTTATTTTTTTAGTTATTTTCCTCCTCTTTTTCCAGCCTTAAGGCTCTTGGATCCCCATAGGATTCTGATGTTCATATTGGATGTAAAATAAGGATAGTCCAATTTGGGCCATTCTTTGAAACTATATGCTATTATCCTAGTGTGACTACTATTTTTGAAGGGTTCTGAGACTGGCTGATTAGCCTCTGGTGGTTAGTCTCATCTTGAGCAATATATGAGGACACCTGGGTAAGCATAGTTTGTATTAAACCCTCTGTGACTGCTATATGCAGACATTATACTGTATATATGATGCATTTTGGGCTTATTACATGTAGTTGTATACATACTGTTATACATTTCATTTTAGATCTATACAATTCGGTTAAGGCATACGAAGCTTGGGATTGGTGGAATTCTCTGCCAGGCCCTCTGCCTATACTACTTTTGTTATATAGCACCGTAAGTGGTTTCCACCTACCTATGTTACCTTTGCTACCTGCTTTGCTAGATTATACTTACAAAGTTATATGTGCCCCTGCAGCCAGTTCTTGCTCCTGTCAGAAACCATGGATCAGACTGAGACCGAAGTACAGTTAAATCACACTTGTTTAATAATAATAAAAAAAGGTAAACAGAGTAAATGTAGTCAAAACATAGCCAGAGTTCAGGAACCAGAACGGATAGTCAGACAAGCCAAAACATAAGGGAGCCAGAGAACAGCGTAGTAGAACAGCAAGCAGGATCTGGAGCCAGAAGGAATGTCAGCCAAGCAAGTCTTTAACAGGAACACAGGAGAGCGTCTCTAGAGATGTGACCAAGGCGAAGGCAGAGATCATCTGGACTGGACGGCTTAAGTAGGCAGGACTGAAGAGCAGGATATCATCAACAGGTGAGTCGATGTGGAAAGACAGGAGCTGGCAATTAGCCAACAGCTGAGCGGCCAGCTCAGAGAAGGAAGGGCAGAGCCCAGCCCTGACAGTACCCCCTCCTCAATGACCCCTCCCCCTCGGAGGACTGCCAGGCTTGAGGGGAAAACGTCTATGGAAATTAAGGAGGAGGACAGGGGCATGTACGTCCGAGGATGAGACCCAAGAGCATTCCTCCGGACCGTACCCTTTCCAATGCACCAGGTACTGTATGTGCCCACGGAACCTATGGGAGTCAACAATGGACTGTACTTCATACTCCTCATAGTTCTCAACCTATACAGGGTGAGGAGGAGGCACCGAGGTGGTAAAGCGGTTGCAGACCAAAGGAGACATGAAATAAATTTGAGATACGCATATTAGAAGGAAGGTCTAATGCGTAAGCCACTGAGTTAATCCTGCGAATACGGAAAGGCCCAATAAACCAAGGTGCGGACTTCAGAGAGAAGGAACACGAAGTCAGTGGTTGCGAGATGACAGCCAGACCCTGTCCCCAACCTGGTAGGAAGGCGCAGGCAGGCGTCTGTGGTCAGCATGGAGTCTGTACCTAACATTAGCATGTCAAAGCCTCCTGGACTTGTGCCCAAGTGGAACGAAGACCACAGAGATGCTCCTCTAACACAGGAATACTCCGTGGAACAAATGAGTCAGGCAACATGGAAGGTTGGAAACCATAGTTTGCCATAAACGGGGACAATCAGAAGCAGAAGCAGAATTCAAGGCACTATTGTGAGTGAACTCCGCCCACGGTAAGAGGTCTGACCAGTTGTTATGATGGTCAGAAATATAACAACGTAGGAATTTCTCCAAGGACTGATTGGCTCGTTCTGCTGCCCCATTAGACTGTAGGTGATACGCAGAGGAGAAAGCAAGCTGAATTGCCAACTGTGCACAAATGGCTCGCTAGAACTGGGACGCAAAACGGACTACCCCTGTCCGAGACAATCACTTTGGGTAGCCCATGTAAGCGAAAGATCTCCCGAGCAAAAATGGAAGCCAGTTCCTTAGCAGTGGGCAACTTCTTAAGTGGAATACAATGAGACATTTTCGAGAATCGGTCAACCACCATATGAATAACTGTGTTGCCCTGAGAGTTGGGTAACTCTACAATGAAATCCATAGACAGGTGGGTCCAGGGCCTCTCTCCATTGGTTATGGGTTGTAGGAGGCCCAATGGAAGGTGTCGTGGAGTCTTAATCTGAGCACACACGGAACAGGCAGCTATGAAGGCGGTTACATCAGCACATAGACTAGGCCATCAGAATTGTTGGGAAATGGCCCAAAAGAGTTGATTCTTGCCAGGGTGGCCAGCAGCCTTGGAAGAATGGTAAGTCTGGAGCACGGCAGTATGGAGACTCTCTGGGACACAGCAGTTGTCACAAGGTTTCTCAGGAGGAGCATGGAACAAAGCAGCAAGAATTTTGTCACTCAAAGGAAAAGTGAGACTGGTGCGAACTGTAGGAATCACAGGAATCGGAACCGACTCCATCTTGGAAGTGGAGGAAAATTGGGCCCTTCTGGGAGAGAGGCGTTTAGCCTCAGGCAAGAATGTGAGATTCTTATGGTCAGTAAGAATGAGAACCGGCACAATGGCACCTTTGAGGAGATGTCTCCATTCTTTCAGGACTATAATGATCACTAACAGCTCTCTGTCACCAATCTCGTAACTGCACTCCGCAGGTGACAATTTCTTGGAAAAGTAGCCACAAGGATGCATAACTCTCGCAAAGGTAGGACGTTGAGACAGAAGGGCGCCAACTTCAGTCTCAGAAGCATCAACCTCAAGGATAAAAGGGGTAGTGTAGGATCAGGATGTACCAACACAGGAGCAGAAACAAAGGCAGCCTTGAGACTCTCAAAGGCCTTAATGGACTCCGGAGACCAACTCTGTGGGTTACCGTCCTCTCTAGTCACATCAGTCAGGGGCTTGACCAGAGCCGAGAAGTTACGAATAAACTTCCGATAATAATTGGCAAAGCCAAGAAAAAGCTGCAAAGGAGGTAAACCCACGGGTCGGGGCCACTGTAGGACTGCTGAAAGTTTCTCTGGGTTCATCTAAAAACCAGCAGTGGAAATGACCCAGGAATTTAACCTGTTCTCCATGGAATTCACACCTCTCCAATTTACAATAGAGATTGTTCTCTCTTAGTTTCTGAAGCACACAACAGACATCTGTGTGGTGGCTCTCTAGGGACTTGGAAAATATGAGGATATCGACGAGATAAACCACCACACATAACTGCAACAAATCTCGGAGGACATCGTTAATAAATCCTGGAAAACTGCCGGGGTGTTACAAAGGCCAAAAGGTATTACGAGGTACTCATAATGGCCTGTTCTGGTATTATACAAAAAATAGTGCAGCGCTGGATTATAAATCAATGTTAAATGTCCATATTTAATACTGACTACACCTAAGGATTCATAGACCGCTGAGGAAGTCCTCCGGACGATACGCGTGCGGATTGGTTACATCCTGGTTTAGATGCCCCTGCAGCCATCTTAGACTGTCATCTGTAAATTGTCATGCGCTTTTTAGCCTAGCACTGGCCATAGTGCTAATTTTGTGAGTACCAGTTTTTTAATAAAGGAATTGTTTTATAAAGTATACAGAGAGCACTATGCATTTTCTTTGTTCATTCCATGCATACCGAAAAGATAAGTGGTGATCCCTATTAATGAAGAGGTCCCTGCCTTCCAGCCAAGACATTACTCTGACCACCATTCGAGTGGTGAACGCCTATTAGACCTTCCTGTTAGTTCAGGGGTCCCTTTAACAAGGTGAGCGGTTTGACTGAAAGGAGGGGGAGCACGGATTTAAGAGCACTTTGGATTTGCATGAAGCACTCTGCACCACCGTTGATATTTATGGTTCATTCACGGACATTTAACATTGATTTATAATCCAGCGCTGCACTATTTTTTGTATTATACCACGTGAAAGGATTTATATATTTGCCTTTAGTGTTCAGCAGCTTCGTTTTATCTGAGGGTTTTTGCGCTGACTGTTTGTCTCTTTGTAAATTCACTGTTCTGGTATTAAACACAATTTTCCTCTCATCACCCTCTTTAATCCTCACAGGATTATATGCCTCTCTCAGATCAAGCTTCATGAAAACCGTTGCTCCCTTGAGGCGGTCAAATAACTCCGTAATCAACAGAATTGGATAGGCATTCCTAATCGTGAAACGATTGAGACCCCTATAATCAATACAAGGTCTCAGTTCACCACTCTTCTTCACAAAGAAGAAACCAGCACCAGCAAGAGACGAGGATTTGCGAATTAAACCTCGAGAAAGTGCGTCTGCAACAAACTCCTCCATGGCCTTCGCCTACTGTCAGAAACCATGAATCAGACTGAGACAGAAGTACAGTTAAATTACACTTGTTTAATAATAAAAAAAAAGTTAAACAGAGTAAACGTAGTCAAAACATAGCCAGAGTTCAGGAACCACAACGGATAGTCAGACAAGCCAAAATGTTAGGGAGCCAGAGAACCTCACAGTAGAACAGCAAGCAGGATCTGGAGCCAGAAGGAATGTCAGCCAAGCAAGTCTTTAACAGGAACACAGCAAAGTGTCTCTAGAGATGTGACCAAGGCGAAGGCAGAGATCATTTGGACTGGACGGCTTAAGTAGGCAGGACTGACAAGCAGGATATCAACGGGTGAGTCACTGTGGAGAGATAGGAGCTAGCAATTAGCCGACAGCTAAGCGGCCAGCTCAGAGAAGGAAGGGCTGAGCCCAGCCCCGACAGCTCCCTTGCGGTTGTGTGCTGCTTTGCTTGGCTGTCTATGGGTGGGGATGCACACAGATGACATGCTTATCGCTGATTATTATTATATAGATATTTAATTAAATAGTTATTTTTGATTTTGATGTTAAATTCGTTGTTTGTCTGTTTTTGTTCTTACTTTTATGTATTTTAGATTACAAGCTACTGAAGAATCGCTTAAAGGCGCGCGACATGTAGTTTTCTCCATTACGCCTCTGCCTTTTTCAAGACTATTACCTAAGCTGAATCATTCTTGATCCTAGTATTATGGTAATATTTGGTCATGTAGGTGGTGAGTGTGCTGTGTAGGTTTAATCATGTTATGTTTTTTAACATGTATGTCAACAATGTTGTTTTTTAATCATGTAAATAAAAACGTATATATTTTTCTATCTAATTGTACAGGTGTGCCTATAAAGTCCATGTTCTTTTATCTAAATAATTTTTCAAGACATAAATAATAGGTCCAAAATTAAAAGATCCTTTCACACGAATATAAATCCAACTCAGACTGCGGCTTTAGACAAATTAAGCAAGAATCCTGACCTAGTCATAAAACCATCTGACAAGGGTGGAAATGTAGTATTGATGAGTGCACTCCATTATAGGAACATGTGCTGGGACATTCTTAAAAACAAACAATGGTATAAACCCATTCAGAAGGAATTAGTGAATCCGTTCAATCAAGAATTTAATGAGGTCATTTTTCAGGCATATACTGAGGGTATAATTATTAAAGACACCTATGAGGGCATTCAGGTACCTCACCCTAGAATCCCTACCTTTTATGCCCTCCCAAAAATGCACAAAAATATAACAAATCCACCTGGCCGGCCCATTATATCGGGGATTGGGTCTCAAATAGAATGTGCGAGCAAATTAGTAGATTAACATTTGCGCATTCATGTGAATAAACTACCTTCCTTCATTAAGGATACACCAGACCTAAAAGCATTAGATAGAATGCATGTCCCACCTGGCTGCCTAATGACGGCCATTGATATTGAGGCTCTATATTCCTCAATCCCCCACAAATTTGGTGTAGCGACCATCAATAGATTCCTCATCGAGAGAGGTGATACGACATACCCCTTGAACCAGTTTATAATAAAACTGGTAACACATATTCTGACACAAAATGTTTTTTCTTTTGACGTTTCCCACTTCCTCCAGGTGCAGGGGGTTGCTATGGGCATATGTTCTGCACCCTCATATTTCAAACTGTACCTGGGGGGGTGGGATGCAATTTATTTACCACTGAGGAATACGCCGATCTACTATCCAACATTTTATGTTGGTATAGATATATCGACGTCTTCATGTTGTGGGCGGGAACATCTGAGGAACTTAATCAATTTATGTGTGTGATTCATGATAATAAGTACAATCTCTAATTTACTATGGGGTATAGTGCTACTAGCATTGCATTCCTTGATATCAATATAAATTCTGATGGCTCTATTGACACGTCTCATTACTAAATGGTGCTTATTGTCCAAAAAGGAGGAGTTATTGCTCACATCCCTAAACTAGATAAATTGCAAACAGGGGGAATTTTCCTCTAAATGAGACTTTAAGGGGCACTACTCCTCTACAGATCAAGACCGTAAATATAAAAAATATTATTTTATTTGAAAAAGGTTAAAAGTAGGATATACAATACAGAGAGTGTACAGGATGCAAATACAAAGATATGCAAACATACAATACAGTTGGAGACAAACACTGCTCTGTTGAATAAATAAAGCAACAGAGATGACCCAACGCGCTTCGAGTTAGCGATATTTGTGGTCTTCTTCAGGGATAGGTGGATAGACACAGGACGTAAATACGTCTATAATTGATAAAAGACAGGCATAAGAATATACGCATTGTAAAACAAGCAAAACATCAAAAATTCAGTCAAACAATTTGTGTGACTCCACGGACAATGAAACTTGCATAAAAAATCAATGATCTTGCATTAATGCTGCTGCATTAAGCCAACCAGTTCGGGTCCAGAGAAATGGGTACACCCAGGAAAAGCAACCCAAGGCCCAGGATGGTCACTCACAGAGGGCACTCCAACTTGGCCCCAATGGGAATACCCCACGTTTGGCCCAAAGCGACAAATATCGCTAGAGACAAAAAAAGAAAAAAAGGAGGGGCTGTAAATATAGTGTTAGGACCAAAAATAAGGGACCTTCGTATAACAGTGTAAATTTGCTGTCCCCTCAAAATAACTCAGCACACAGCCATTAATGTCTAAACCACTGGCAGCAAAGTGAGTACACCCCTAAGTGAAAATGACCAAATTGGGCCCAAAGTTTCAATATTTTGTGTGGCCACCATTATTTTCCAGCACTACCTTAACCCTCTTGGGCATGGAGTTCACCAGAGCTTCATAGGTTGCCACTGGAGCCCTCTTCCACTCCTCCATGACGACATCATGGAGCTGGTGGATGTTAGAGACCTTGCGCTCTTCCAACTCCCGTTTGAGGATGCCCCACAGATGCTCAATAGGGTTTAGGTCTGGAGACATGCTTGGCTAGTCCATCACCTTTACCCTCAGCTTCTTTAGCAAGAAAGTGGTCGTCTTGGAGGTGTGTTTGGGGTTGTTGGGTTGAAATACTGCCCTGCGGCCCAGTCTCTGAAGGGAAGGGGATCATGCTCGGCTCCAGTATGTCACAGTACATGTTGGTATTCATGGTTTCCTCAATGAACTGTAGCTCCCCAGTGCTAGCAGCACTCATGCAGCCCCAGACCATGACACTCCCACCACCATGCTTGACTGTATGCTAGACACATTTGTCTTTGTACTCCTCACCTGGTTGCCGCCACACACCATCTGAACCAAATAAGTTTATCTTGGTCTCAATCAGACCACAGGACATAGTTCCAGTGATCTATGTCCTTAGTCTTCAGCAAGCTGTTTGCGGTCTTCCTTGTGCATCATCTTTAGAAGAGGCTTCCTTCTGGGATGACAGCCATGCAGACCAATTTGATGCAGTGTGCGGCGTATGGTCTGAGCACTGACAGGCTGACCCCCCACCCCTTCAACCTCTGCAGCAATGCTGGCAGCACACATATGCCCATTTCCCAAAGACAACCTCCGGATATGATGCTGAGCACATGCACTCAACTTCTTTGGTCGACCATGGCGAGGCCTGTTCTGAGTGGAACCTGTCCTGTTAAACTGCTGTATGGCTTGGTCACCGTGCTGCAGCTCAGTTTCAGGGTCTTGGCAATCTTGTAGCCTAGGCCATATTCATGTAGAACAAGAATTATTTTTTTCAGATACTCAGAGAGTTTTTTGCCATGAGGTGCCATGTTGAACTACCAGTGACCAGTATGAGAGAGTGAGAGCGATAACACCAAATTTAATACACCTGATCCCCATTCACACCTGAGACCTTGTAACACTAATGAGTCACATGACACTGTGGAGGGAAAATGGCTAATTAGACCCAATTTGGACATTTTCACATAGGGGTGTACTCGCTTTTGTTGCCAGCGGTTTATACATTAATGGCTGTGTATTGTAAAAGTGAGGTACTAATGCGCTACTTAGAAGTGTAACCACTTAAAGACCAGCCTCGTTTTGGAATTTAGGTGTTTACATGTTTAAAACAGTTTTTTTTTTTTGCTAGAAAATTACTTAGAAAAAAACAATATATAATGTTTGGGGGTTCTAACACCTTAGAGAATAAAATGGCGGTCATTGCAATACTTTTTTTCACTCCGTATTTGCATAGTGGTCTTACAAGCGCACTTTTTTGGGGGAAAAAAATCACTTTTTTGAAAAAAAAAAAACAACAGTAAAGTTAGCCGAATTTTTTTTTTACATTGTGAAAGATAATGTTACACCGAGTAAATTGATACCCAACATGTCATGCTTCGAAATTGCGCCCGCTAGTGGAATGGCGTCAAACTTTTACCCTCAAAAATCTCCATAGGCGACATTTAAAAAATTGTACAGGTTGCATGTTTTGCGTTACAGAGGAGGTCTAGGGCTAGAATTATTGCTCTCGCTCTAACGATCGCGGCGATACCTCACATGTGTGGTTTGACCACCGTTTTCATATGCGGGCGCCTTTTGCGCTCGTCAGGACGGGGCGTTTTTAAAAAAAAAAATTCTCTTATTTAATTTGATTTTATTTATTTTTACACTGTTTTTTTAAAAAAAATTTTTGGGTTACTTTATTTCCTATTACAAGGAATGTAAACATTCCTTGTAATAGAAAAAAGCATGACAGGTCCTCGTCGCTTCCGCCCTGCAGCATCATGAAGACAGGTGGTGGCCATCTTCCCCTCACTCGTCTCCATGCACAGCAAGTGAGAGGACGCGATCGCCTCTGCTGCTGCCGAAGGCTCTGGATCGCGGCGGAGGGCACCGGATCGCGGCAGGAGGGGGGCCCCCTCTCCCGCCACCGATAAATGTGTTCTTGAGGCGAATCTGCCGCAGAAACCACTTTTATCTTGTAGCCGACCGCCGGCCGAAAACGGGGATACCGGGGTTATGGCAGCTATCTGCTGCCATAACAACGATATCTGTCCCCAAAAAAGGGACGTATATCGGCGTGTGGCGGTCGGCAATTGGGTAAACGATGAAAGTAATAAAGTACTTATGCAAGAGATATACAGCTGCTGAACTTCTGAAGTGTTGCCAGTACCAATGAATATATGTAAACTGTAGTGAAGCAGCGCTAAATAACTCAAAAAACAATCCTTAAGTGCAAAGTGCTAATAATAAAGTGCTAATAAAGTTAATAAGATAACCTAAAACAATCCTTAGGCATAAAGTGCTAAATAATAAAGTGCTAATAATGTTCTCACTTCCTAATGTGCAAAACAGTGCAATGCAATGACATCAGAAAACTAATAATTCAAAAAGTCAATATAAAAATAAATATATCCAAAGTATTTAGAGATACTTGTGCAATAGTCTCTTGGGGGATAGACAAATGTGCAAAAAAGTGAAACAAAAGAGAGAGGGGGAAAGGAGAAAGTCCAATTGCAGATGTAATAACAACTTGTAGATATCCTTTCTCCAATCCACACCCTGTGTGTGCTAGCCTCTCACCCTAAAAGAAGACCCCAAATGGGTCTAGTCGTGCATCAACAGGCATATAACACCGGTGTGTTCTTTTCCTCCTCCGTGGGTATGTCCTGGACAGATCAGCACTGCAGTATCAAGGCTATTTCTTCATAGGATCCAGGCTCTACGATCAGCTCCTTTAAAACATTATATTTAAAGCAGCCATGGAGGGTCAGTGTACTCGGTGCGGGCGGAGGTGCAGTAAGTCGTTCCTTTTTCTGCTCCTAGTTTGGTTCATACACCCAAAGTATTGTCCACAACCTCTGGTAATTTGCATGTTTCTTGTCGCTGCTGTTCAATAGTCTGTAGAAAATATTCTATTCCCCAAGGTTGAAAAGACTGGTTTGTAAACTGTGAAACAGGTGACCATATACGTAACAATCTGATCAAAAGACTCTTCACAGAATTGTACAATGTGATCGTATCTGTGAAGTGCTGATTTGTGTGAACCACGTGGAAAATTATGTCACACTTTTTCAAGGCAGGAACTGTCAAATCTTAATAAATGAACATTGTCTCAGTTATTTTAAGGGGACAGCAAATTCACAGTTATACAAGCTGTACACTCATTACTTTACATTGTAGCAAAGTGTAATTTCTTCAGTGTTGTCACATGAAAAGATATAATAAAATATTTACAAAAATGTGAGGGGTATATTCACTTTTGTGAGATACTGTAGATGCGGCTCGTGCGACTGTTGTGAGCTGTTGTTGGAAGGCTCTTCCTACCAGCTTCCCAATGGATGTATGCATTCACTGAAACATCATGTCACCTGTCTTACTAAAGGAATCATCTATATCATCCTATGCCAATGTGGTGCCTTCTACGTTGGCAAAACCATAAGGTCGTTTTGAAAGCATATGAAGGACCACATGTACTATGCTACAGTTGGGAATTTGAACACCCCTCTGGACATCATATAGCATTTAAGCATAACTATCCCCATGTTTTCAAATTTGTAGCGCTGGATAAAGTCCTGGAGGACCCCCCAGGGGGGAATTTCAATCAGAGGGTTCTATGCAGAGGCGCAAAATGGATATTTGATCTGAAAGCTACGGTGCCATCTGGCATGAACGATATATTAAGCTTCAGATCTTTTTTATGAAGCCTGTATCTGCAGTTATGTTTCTTTATTATTATAATTTGTATGTGTGTATTTTTTCTTTCTTTTTTGTCTCCCTCCCTCTATTGTTTTGTTAAGGCCCTATCTATAGAAGATCAATAATAATAGAAGATCAAATTATATTTATAAATCTCTACTGGTACTGACAACCTTACATGTGTAGTGAGGTTAAGTAATGTCCTATAATATCACATTGGCTTGCATTCGTATCTGCCTGCTCTAGTTAATATGTCTCTACCTGTATTTAAATCTACTTCGGACATACAACTTGATATTATATTTATAGAAGTATGTTATTGGACTATTTCCAGAAACAGACGAATATCTCCAAATCCCTGGTGATAGATAAAAAGAGGATAGGAGGGAGACACTGCTACCTCTAAGTAAATGGGATTTTTAGTGGAGATACATACATCTGTTACCAAGGTAAACACGCAAGTAGTAAAGTTTAGTCTAAGAAAGTATTACATTTATTATTGCATAATAGCATAAAAAAACACATAGTCATCATAATATATAGACCACGAATGATACTTGATACAGAAAATAACAAGATGCTTGGATATGCAGAAGGGCCGACATGTTTTGCAGATTCCTGCTTCTTCAAAGGCACCGCATGCATCTATAGTTTCATCTCGGTTACATAGAACATATTATGAATAAAGTACCAATTACTCATAATTTATTAAAATCGTAAACAATGGTCACAGAATATATAGCTTAAATGTACGTGCTTACCTAACTTGAAGTTTCAGATGCTTCTTTACTTTTTTAGATAATTGTAGCATCGCTCCGTGCAAAAGATCCGGCCATCATAGAATAGCCACATACTAACTGGTGGAGGTCAGATCCACCAGGGTTGGATAGTGGGAGTATCGGATCGCGTAATAACCAGGGGGTCGGGTGATGCAGATAGTCTATAAATGTAAAAATGCTGCCATTAGGCAATTTAAAGTTAATTAGTAAGCAACTCATTATCAAGAGTAAAGGGACAAATTATCACTAAGTATATGATTCCAACTCAGATGCTTATGAGGTGGAACACCTTCTCTTCCTATTCTGTCTCTTCCCAGAAACTGCAGAACAAGGCCTCACATGGATCCTCGACGAAGGACATGCACCTAAGCGGGGTAATGGTGGTGGTAACACACAGGGAGACACAAATAAAAAACAAATTGTTTCCCCTCAGACACATTCACAAAGACATTCACGTAATGTCAACACTGAATTAGGGGGGGAACCACAAGGTGACCTGGTGATGGGTGCTACTCCACTACTAATGATCGCAGATGAAAAAAATCAATGAACAAACATTACCTAAAGATCTAGGGGCTACTCCCAAAACCAGTCAACCTAGAAATACAAACCTAGGTCCTGCCCCTTTAGGCTCCATTCACGCCTCTTCGACACCAACCACACACACACGGATGGGCAAAATAGACCCCCCCTTTGTGGTGAAACAAGTACAACCCAATCAGGATTAGATGTGGTTAATCTTTCTTCTTATCAATTATCACCTGTGGGGGGCATGGCCAGCGATCGGGATGTGAGGACGTGTCCAGCCTGAGCTCCATCCGTGCCGCACACATCCTGCAACGATCCTGATATCCCAGCCACCATCCAGGGGTCTCACCTATCCTCACAGCATCTAGGGAGCACTGTGCCCATCGAGAGATGGTCAAATACGGACCACCAATGGAGGAAGCCCCGGGATTTGAGCCGCCATTACCGCCATGCGGGCCGCAGCAAGATGGCGCCGGCCAGCCTGCAGAGTATACACAGCGCCAGGCAGCCTCCACCTACACACCATGGAAGCAGATCAAGGGGAAGGGTGAGTCACAAAGATCCCCCTCTACTCTGAGCCCAGAGGACCCTCTCCTGTTCTCCCCTGCTGAGGGAACTGATCCTAATACCCCCAAACCAGACAGGGCTGATGCAGGCCCTGCAGAGCCATCCCTGGCTCAGATCATGGAAGCCATTCAGCACAGTCATGCATCCCTCACTTCGCAAATGGACACTATTAAGACAGAGTTATCTTTTCTGAAACATGATGTCCATACCATACGCCATAGAGTGACAAATGCTGAGCAGCGAATTGGTGCATTGGAGGACGAGACCTGTCCCTTGCAGGGGTCTGTGCGGGAGCTGCAACAGGCCCAAGATTATACTACTGATAAGATCACTGATATGGAAGACAGTTTAAGAAGAAACAACCTACGCTTTTTGGGGTTCCCAGAGGGGGCTGAGGGCAAAATGCCGGAAACATTCATGGAAAAATGGCTGATAAATGTGTTTGGTGCCGCTACCTTTTCACCAATGTTCGCCATTGAAAGGGCACACAGAATCCCCATGCGCCCCCTGCCACCTGGGTCCCCACCACGTGCCATGGTCATTAAGCTACTCCACTTCCGGGACAGGGAGGCTGTTCTCAGAGCGGCTCGAGAGAAGGGCAAAGTCTCCTTTAATGGCAACGGAATCACCATATTCCCAGACTTCTCCGTAGCAACACAGAAGCAAAGAGCCACTTTTCTAGCCATCAAACGCAGGCTAAGGGAGCTCCATCTTCCATACGGCATGCTGTATCCTGCACGTTTGCGAATCATTTACCAGGGCAAGGCCTATTTTTTTACGGATCCCAAGGAGTCATCCCACTGGGTGGACACCCTGGGGCATCCAGATCGCAGAAACCAAAACAGGAGATCTCCTCCCCAATAATGTCTCACTTTATATGAGGCTCATTGAGACACCTCCATTATGTTCCATTGCCTTCTGACAAAAAGCACATGGGGGTGTAGGGAATTGGGAGGTTCTGTCTACTCTGCTCCCTTTATCCCCCCCCCCATCTCTTCAGTTGCCATGGGACATTGAATCTTGAATCCTTTGACGCAGAACATACATTCCATGACATTCTTGGATGCCAACTACTACCATGCCATTTTCCCTGTTATTCATTTTTTCCTCCTGTTACTTTTGGCATTTTGTTTTTTCAAGCTAAGGGATACCACACATACTCAATACACTTACACATACACAGACGGAGTCCCAGAGCTGTGGACTTTTTACATGATTCTCAGGGTTTGTTGGTTGGTGGTCTGAGCCATGGCCCTTCTGCCGAATAGTTTAGGTAATGGAACAAAGCTCTCATATGTTGGGGTGTGGGTGCCAGGAGGGTTAGGGAGGGAGGAATTGTTGGGGAACTTTTTGTGGGTTTTTTTTTTACTGCTGCTGTTTTCCACAAACGACACTGGTATTCATATGTGTATGTACACTTGACTAATGGCCTTTCGGTCTTACAGGTTACAAAATCAAAAGCTCAGATTAATGTGCTGCTGTTTCAAATATTAGAGATGATCATATCCTGGTGCATTTCTCTTGGCTCGTTGGAGCCCATGCTGAGGAGGCCCCTGACGAGCCCTGAGAGATGGGTTCCACCAGTCATAACTTATCTATACATATGTCTAGACTCCGTTTGGTCTCATGGAATGTTAGGGGGCTTAACTCCAAGGTCAAAAGGTCATTGATGTTTGAATATCTGGCAAGACATAATCCGCATGTGATCCTCCTCCAGAAAACCCACCTCCAGGGATTAAGGGTCATGGCTCTAAAGAGAGCAAAAATTGCTTATGCTATACATTCTACATACTCCACGTATGCCAGGGGCACGTCAATCCTTATAGCAAAATCAGCACCTGTCACCATAAAACATATCAAACTTGACCCTAACGGTTGCTTTGTCATTGTGGTACTTGAACCTTTAGGTAAGCCCTATACGGTTACAATTTTGTATGCCCCACCACCCTTCACTAGACTGTTCTTTGAAAGGGTTATGAGCTCCCTATTGGCGATAGCGGAGGGCCCTTTATAGATAGCGGGGGACTTTAACACGGTACTCGATAATGCTATTGACAGGTTTAAATGCTCTACGCTGCCCCCCACACCCCTGTGTTCCTTTCTGACACAATTTGACCTGGTGGAGGCCTGGAAGTGGAAACATGCGGACGGGAGGGAGTACTCGTGTCAGTCTGAAACGCACGGTACTTTATCCCGGATTGATCTGTGTCTGGTCTCGTCTGACTTGCTAAACAGGGTGGCTGAGGCTAGATATCTCCCTAGGGCAGTATCTAATCATTCCCCTTTAATGATAGACCTTGTCTTGGGCCCCCCCACCTCATACCGAATGTGGCGATTAAGCCCTTTGTGGCTGGCTGATCAGGCAGTTGTAGATCAAAGTGTAGCTGAAATGAAATCGTACTGGTTACTTAATCGGCAGAGCACCTCTGTCCCGCTGGCCTGGGATGCTTTTAAAGCCACCACGCGTGGCGCTTTTGCTGCGGCAATTGGGCAGGCTCGCAAGGCATCCCAGTCCAAATTGAAGGATGCGGAAGAGGGTCTCAGGGGAGCGGAGGCCGCCTACTCCACGGCCCCCGCCCCTGTGACATATGCTACCTGGAAACATAAGTCCAGAGACCTGGACCTGGTCCTTTTGGAGCGCACTCAGAAGAAGTTGCTGTACCAGAATCAGTGACTCTTTGAGTTTGGGAAAAAAATAGTCGACTACTGGCTTATCTATCTAGACCTGACTATCAGCCATGCGGCATCCCAAGAATTAAAAATATAGTGGGAGAAGTGGTGGAACAGAGCGAGGAGATAATGGATGCTTTTGTCAAGTTTTATTCCTCATTATATGCTACTAGAGCCCATTATACCATTGTGGAACTAGATGACTATTTAGCTGACATTTCGTTACCGAAGCTTCAGGACGCACAGGCCTCACTCTTAGATGACCCCCTGACAGAGTAGGAGATTGGAGAAGCCATACAGTCCTTTGCCAGAAACAAAACGCCAGGACTGGATGGATTCCCTACAGAATGGTATATACAATTCAGAGACATACTAATACCTCACCTACTCAAAGTCTATACTTTTGCCATGAAAACAGGACAGTTACCGCCCTCTGTCAGAGGCGCTGATTGTCCTCATTCCCAAACCCCATAAAGACCACCTACTTTGTGAGTCGTATAGACCAAAATCACTGATTAATTCAGACGTCAAGATTTTAGCCAAAGTGCTCGCCCAGAGATTGAACACAGTCATCACCACTATTATTGGAGCAGATCAGACTGAGTTTATCCCAGGGCGATCAACGTCTATTAACTTACGGAGACTGTTTACAAATTTGCAAGCCACTCATGATGCCCTAGGATCTAGAGCCGTGCTGGCCTTAGATGCACATAAGGCATTCGATTCGGTCGAATGGTCTTATCTACTGGAAGTCTTGACGAAATTCGGGTTTGGCAACACCTTCATTAAATGGGTTCAACTGCTATATCTGAAGCCTACTGCTAGATTGAAGGTAAATGTGTCTTTGTCTGATCCCTTCCTGATCAAGTGAGGCACCAGACAGGGATGCCCCCTATCGCCGTCACTATTTGCGCTTGCACTAGAACCTCTGGCGGCATTGATAAGATCCAGTGGGGAGATAGTGGGACTGACGATTGGAAGTCTAGAAGAGAAAGTGTCTCTATATACTGACGACAAGCTAATATACTTGTCGGACCCCCAATCGTCTCTCCCAGCCCTGCTGGAGATTATCCGGAAGTTTGGCCACTTCTCGGGGTTCCAGGTTAATTGGGATAAAACTCCTTCAGGTACTTAGGGGTTCTGATTCAACATCCTCTCTCCTCCTATATCAAGATTAATCTGGACCCTCTTATTAACAGAATGAAAAACACATTAAAGGCATGGACCACTCTCCCCCTGACACTATGAGGTAGGATAAACATTTTTAAAATAATATTCTTGCCACGATTCCTATACATCCTGAGCAATTCACCAGTATACATTACAAAAGTCAAATTTAAAGAAATTGACTCGATCCTTACCATGTTCATTTGGAAGGGTTTGAGCAGTAAGGATTGCAAAAAATACCCTGCAATTACCAGTATTGGAGGGAGGATTGGCACTAACATGCCTTCAAACCTACTATATTGCCTCACAACTGGCCCATGCGCATTGGTGGTTTTACCCTGAAGCCAACAATGCGGCCACGGCCTTGGAAGCAGCAATACTCACCTCCTATGAGTCCCTCCAATACCTGATTCACCGTTTGTCCCTTAGAGGGAGGGAGGGCACCAACATTCTTGCAATGACTTTGCGAATTTTTAAACTAACTAAAATGCTGCCATCAACTGAACACCAAACTTACTCGCCGAATACTCCATTATAGGGGAACTCAAATTTACAGGAATTTGCCCGTAGGACAGATAGGGAATTCTGGTCGAAAAAAGGGGTGAAAACAATAATGCATTTATTCTCAAATAATATGTTTCGGTCATTTGAGGAATTTTGCCAGGACTATCAGCTGCCACGCACGGCCTACATTCTTTACTTGCAGATACGCCACACAGCGGCTGCACAGTTTGGTCTGCGCAACATAATCATTCAACTCTCTCCGCTAGAGCGTTTACTAGTAGATCCCTCCCATAATAAACTAGTCTCAACATATTATAGGTCTCTATTACACTCTACAACGCATAGGCTTAGCAATACGGCCGACAAGTGGAGAACTGACATCACTGAATTGACGGAGGACATCTGGCAGGAAATACTCCCCCTCCAGGTCCCCTCTGTCATCTCCTCCAGGGATAAGGTCATACAGACCAAACTGTTATATAGATCATACTTCACGCCATCCTTATTATTTAAACTCAATAGATTACCCTCGGCATTATGTTTCAGATGCAGCATAGCAGATGGCACATTATTCCATTTGATGTGGGAGTGCACTGCAATTAGGAAGTTCTGGTCGGGGGTCATGGCCTTCATTAGCTCCCTGACCCAATTACCTAATATTTGCAATCCCCTGAGGTGCTTACTGGGGTATGTTGACGACAAGGGTATATCTAAAAATAAGCAAACATTTATGCGAATTATTAGTTCTATTAGTATTGTTCTATGCTAAAAAATCGATAACTATTCATTGGAAATCGCAGTCCCCACCCACGATAGCCTTTTGGCTTAACATTGTTAATCATGCTATACCGCTATACAAGTTAACATATGAAGCCAGAGGGTGCCCAAAAAAATTTCTAAAAATATGGGGCTCGTGGATTAGCTCCGAGAGTACCATCCCACCTGTCATATGAAATGTATAGAAAACTTCTGATCAATGTTACAAAGCTTGGTAGAACTGAGCAGAAATATAAATGCAGTATTGTTACCTAACCACCAAATGTATACCAGCGTCTTGTATTCTATATAGGAACGAGCGATGTTCGCTTCGTATATGTGTATGTATAACTGTTTGTTCGTTTTGTACTGAAAACAAATAAAAATTTACCTTTAAAAAAAAAAAAAAAAATATCACCTGTGGAAATTGAGGTTTTAAGGCTTGGACAAAGTTTTTGCCCCTCACAAAAAATTGATAAATTTGTCCTGATGAAGGACTTACATTTATTTGCAGGGAACTTGACTTATAAATATATTTTTGATACCGAGAGGGGTAAAGTGGGAGCGAGAGAGGAAGATCTGTATAAAGGTTTTAAGGTCCAGGACTTTAGGGCCCTTAAAATTCTCATTTAACTACTAGATGAAAACGAAAGTTCAGAGGACCAAGTTGACCCCCTTTCAGATGAGGAAGATGTGGACACACCTGTGTCCCCTGAACCCTGCAAATTTAAGGCCAAGTCCCAAAAATTTCTCATATAATATATAAAATGAGGAATCATATACTTAGTGATATTTTGTCCCTTTACTCTTGAATATGAGTTACTTACTAATTGACTTTAAATCGCCTAATGGCAGCATTTTTACATTTATAGACTATTGGCATCACCCGACCCCCTGGTTATTACGCGATCCGATACTCCCACTATCCAACCCTGGTGGATCTGACCTCCACCGGGTAGTTGCTGTATGTGGCTATTCTATGATGGCTGGATCTTTTGCACGGAACAATGCCACAATTGTCTAAAAAAGTAAAAAAGCATCTGAAACTTCAAGTTAGGTAAGCACGCACATTTAAGCCATATATTATGTGACCACGGTTTATGATTTTAATAAATTATGAGTAATTGGTACTTTAATAATGATATGTTCTATGTAACCTAGATGAAACTATAGATGCATGCGGTGCCTTTGAAGAAGCAGGAATCTGCGAAACATGTCGGCCCTTCTGCATACCCAAGCATCTTGTTGTTTTCTGTATCAAGTATCATTCATGGTCTATATATTATGAGTACTTGATTTTTTTATTCTATTATGCAATAATAAATGTAATACTTTCTTAAACTAAACTTTACTACTTGCGTGTTTACCTTGTTAACAGAAGTATATATCTCCACTAAAAATCCCATTTACTTAGAGGGAGCAGTGTCTCCCTCCTATCCTCTTGATATTATATTTAGAATTGTGCTCTCTTTATAGTGGGATCAGACAATTGGGATTTCTTTAGGATGATATCCTCTCTCCTGGTTTGGCTGTCAAGGGTGTCGTATTAGTCAATGACTCCTCAGATGGATCTGCATGTCTTATATGCAATGGCTGTTTTCTCCCTGTAAGTGGCGCTTGGCTTCCATTTTCTTCTCTGACATTTTGTCCTGTGGATGTGGGTTGGCTATAATGGGGGCATGTCCCTCTGTTGGGGCTGTGCACCTATGTGTGTGGATCATGGCTGCGCCGCCCTGTGGACCGCTTGTGTTGTGATCTGCCTTGGGACGCTGGTGGGTAGGGCCTTTGGTGCAGCACAGCATCATCTGAAGGGGCGGGTGCTAATGGTCATCTGACCTCGTTGTGAAATCACTGCCTGCGTGCATTGGCGCCAATTAGGGCGCAACAAGCGGGGGGGTATATATAGGCCATGGACCCAACCCGTAACTGATGACATCTCTGGGGGAAGATATACAGGCATGTTTACAGGTATGGCAAATTGTTAATTGTACCCAGCTTGCTCCAGGCTACACTGGCTTTATTGGAATATGCTTTGAAAATCTGCTAAGGGCCTTATTAGCTGGCCCTCTATGGATTAATGAAGTAGGAGCTGTGCAATAAAATGACCTCCATGCAATTATAACGCTGTAAATAGACTGTAATTATTGTCTGATGTGGATGTGCAGCTATTATATGACTCGTATCTGATGGCAAGTGTACTACACAAGACGTTGTTTGCCCCTAGAGGCTGAAGAAAGTACTACAGCCCCATATTTCCTTATATGCCTGTTGAGATATGCGATACACATCAAGATGGAAGTTGATACATACGCCTATTGGAGGTGATTAATATGAAACACTTCCTAGTTTTTGCCCTTTTTTCTTTTTCCCATATTCCATAGTTATTTGGTTGTATATTTCAAGTCTGGACCCTGGCCTTGGTTATTCTGGTGCTGTGGCGCCCATCCAGGGAGAGTCCTGTGCAGGCAGTGACGTATGTCTGGATCAGGTGAATATGAATGCATGACCAATTTTAACTTAATTTTGGTACTTTTTCTTTAATGTACTACTGTATACATTTATATGCAACACTTAATACATATATATGAATATGTTGTGAAATGAGCTGTTATTCTATCCCATGTAATGAGACCTGACCTCATACCCCCCCCCCAATGTGTGTCCTTAAGATGTGATCAAGCGAAACGCATAGACGCACAGGGGCTCACGCATGTTCTGATGTCATACTGTTAAACGTAATTTTCCCATTTGGGTATAATGTCCTCCTTTTTCTGGCCACTGCCTGGCTGTTAGTGGACAACACCTTTTTACACAATTTATATACTGTATATGTCTATACGTTAATGTTTAATAAAAGTAAACAGTTAAAATTATATAAATTGTTCCAACCTGGTGGGTTTTCTTTTTCTAACGAGTTATACGGATGTGGCACATAAGTGATTACCTTTAACTATTAAGGAAACCAACCCATAGCAATGCTGTTTAAAGTGATTGTAAATCTGTTTTTTTTCGCTTTTAAATAACAAACATAGTACTTACCTCCACTGTGCAGTTCGTTTTGCCCAGTGTGGCCCCGATCATCATCTTCTAGGGTCCCCCAGCGGCGCTCACGGCTCCTCCATGGATCGGTAAACCCCCTGGGAGGAGTCCAGCATTTGCGCCCATTGACAGAATTCCAGACTCAGCCCCGTGTCATTGAATTTGATTGACAGCAGCGGGAGCCAATGGCTGCGCTGCTATCAACCAAGAGCCGTGAACCCCGGGCAGAGAAGAAGAGCGTGTCTCCGCCAAGGGAACGAAGGGCTCAGGTGAGTAAACCGGGGGGGGGGGGGGGGGCTGGCTGTGTGTGTGTGTGTGTGTGTGTGTGTGTGTGTGTGGCTGGTCAGTGTCAGACATTTTTTCACCTTACAACCGCTTTAAGCTGGTCAGGCCATAAAAGTTTGCAAATATGTGCAACTCCTGTTAATAACGTGAACTGTTAGACAGCACAGTTCGGTTTATTGCAGGCTGTTTTTCAGCAGGGAATTTTTCTTGTTTAATAAACGTTTCAAACTCTGTAAAAACTTGAAAAAAGGTTAAGAAAATAAGTTAGGTCGGACACCAAAAAAATAAGGGAAAAAAAAAAAAAAAAAAAGAAAAGTCCTATAATTTGCAGTAGATAAATAATATGTGGTATAGCACTGTCAAACAATGGACAATAAACCTATGGAAAAGGTATAAAGTGTAGTGATGCACAATAGAAATCCAAAAATAAAATCAATATACCTCCAGACATGACAATAGATTGGACATTTCATTGTGCACTCAAAGAAACTCCAATATATAAAGTGCCATCAGTTCAATGGTGCTGGTGACCTTCCTTGCCAATAAGTGATTCGCTCCACTGTAGCTTATAGTGATTCTATTATAGCATAATACCTCATGCTCCCTCCAGTCTCCCAGAACGCTCACAGCCACTTTGTGATATAAAAGCTTTTTATCACTCCAATTCTCCAGGGTGCACAACTCTCAGTATATGGGATACGTTCACCTCCATACACAGGGGTCTCCCTTAGTAGAGTATCTCTACGGATATTATGTGGTCCCTCAAAATATTTATGCATAGCTCTCAGTAAAGCAAAAAAAAAATTCCCATAGTGTAGTATGATGAAAGATATAGCAAATGTATTAAACAAGAATTACACTCACATTTATAAAACATAAAGAGTTCAAAGAGGTGTCATATACTGAGAGTTGTGAACCCTGGAATATTGGATTGATATAAGCTTTTATTTCTTAAATTGGCAGTGAGAGTTCTGGGAGACTGGAGAGAGCATGAGGTGTTACACTATAATAGGATCACTATAAGCTACAGTGGAGTGGGTCACTTATTGGCAAGGAAGGTCACCAGCACCATAGGAATGACAGCACTTTATACACCGGAGTTTCTTTGATGTACATTGCATTGTGCACTCAATCTATTGTCATTATGTATGGAGTTATATCGATCAAATTTAATTTATTTTTGGATTTATATTGTGCATCATTACCTTTTATACATTTACATAGGTTTATTGTTCATTGTTTGGCAGTGCTACACCACATATTTATTTCTAGTAATTTTGTGGGAACAAAACTGGTGTATTACCAGCTGGTTATGACATTTCACAGGAAGAGTAGGTGCTTTGTACACTTCATTTATTTCAGTTTGTTTGTCCACAATTATTTTACATACACAGGTTTATTTCCACACAATTTATTTGTTGGGTGGGAGCACCACACTATATTTCCAACCTATAAGCAGCGCAGGAGGCATACAACCCATTCTATCTTTTGCAATGTTACATGTTAGCATTAAATTCTTTTGTACATGCAAAACTGTTGTGTTGTTCTCAAGTGCATGTCAAAAAACAGCCAGCTAGTCCATGCTGTCCTCCTCACTGCATTGTTGTTGGATTCTATTCTTGTTTGGGCACTTGGATTTCTTTGTAACTGTTACAAAAAAAAAAAGCACAAGTCTGACCTTGCACTCTGTTTCACAATACAGAGAACAGGAAGAGCATACATGAGGTATGTGTGGTGTGTCTCCCCAACCAGCTGCATGACTTTCATAACAGCATAAATCAGAATTAGGAGTAACAGTGTAGTTTTTTTTTATAAATGAGGCTTTGCAGCAGTACGGCAGACAGAGGGGGTTAACAGAACACATGCATACCATGTAACCGTAAAACTTTATTGATGGAACATTCTTATACAACAGTGGTATATGAAGAATACTGAAATGTTTGGTACAATTTTCAAAACTGAAAAAAAAAAACATTGTTTTTGAAGTTGTCATTCTGGATAAAGTTCTTCATTCATCGAAAACGGTTCACCTTCACAGAACGAGTCTCAATGGCTAAAAGAAGAAATGAAAAAAAAAAAAAAAAAGTGTTACGTGGAGATTGTGACTAACCTCCTAAAACGACTCTATATTAGCTCATATAAAAAGGGAAAGTAATCTCTGTCCCAGCAGCGCTGCTTTCTAAACCCTAAAGAATGTATGCAAATCTATTCAACACAATGCAGCAATGGGTTGCATTGCAATTAGTTCTTATTTTGTCAATGGTTCTATTGCTTTATGTAATTGCATGACAGGCTGGAAAGCGCTAATAGTTCTATAAATATTTTAAAGAGATAAATCTGTATTGAGTTAATGAGTGTGTGTAAATGAGGTACAATGAATAAGTTTTTTTTTTTTGTTGCTATTGCGGTGTGCAGGCAGCCTACGCTGCACTATGGAGACAGCAGCTGCACGAACACAGCCTCAAGTCCTAATTTAACAGGAGTGTGGATGCATTTGTATGCGTCAAATACTATCAAATTAGGAGCATGGCCGTGGCATGCACACATGAGGATGTGCTTTTAGTGAGCTCTGTGGGACCCGCTCTATAAACCGAATTCACAGAAGCCTTCTAGGGGAGAACTTGGCATAATACTATGCCCCCAACTACAAGCTGTCCCTGCTGCCACAGGGGACCCGTTCTGGCTCGCAGGACGTCTACCTTACTGAGACCCGTCAGGGCACTGCAGGATCATCCAAGATGGCGCCGGGTGAGCACGCTGCCCATGCAGCCCCTCCCATCTTCTCTCCGCACCTGCCATTGCCATCACTTCCTCCCCCCTCCTCAGCCAGCCAGGACAAACACTCGGATGTGGGTGAAGCACTGGGGGATAAAGATCTGCGCTCCCATATCCTAGCCCTCCCCACTAAGGCTGATCTGAAGCTCTTTGCTGACAGGGTTGAGAAAGCCCTTCGCCAGGACAAAGAAGCATTTCAGGCGAACTCAACTCATATAGAGGGTAGAGTTGAGGCTTTGGAGTCACAGTGGGAAGAAGCTACCCCTGCCTTGCAGGCACTGAGAAATGTAAGACGCAGGATAAAAGGATTAACTCCTTGCTGGATCAAATGGATGACTTTGAAAACAGGAGTGGCAGAGTTTACACCTATAATTATGCCCCTCTGCTCTCCATTATCCGAGCAGATTTACAAAGCTGGGACCGTACCACTTTTTCATGGATGGGCCTTAACCAATTGCCGACTGGCTCACGCCAACATACATTGGCAAAGTGGTTCGTTATCATGAGTCGCCTTATGGGTAAATCTGTACCTTTAAGGCCAATAGCAGGCGCACACGCCCGCTGCACGGCGAGAAACCTGATGCGCGTTGCCGGCGTGCACGATTGCTTCTGGCCACCCGCAATTACGTGCACAAGAGCAGGAACAGGGATTTGTGTGAGTAAACACACAAATCCCTGTTGTGTCAGGGAAGAGGAGACATATTGTACTAAGTAGGAACAACAATATGTCTCCTTCCCCCAGTCAGTCCTATCCCCATACAGTTAGAAACGCCAACTAGGGCAGCCCTCAAATTTTCCACTTGCCTACTCGCATTTTGCGAGTGGAAAATGAGGGCTTGCGAGCTGGGAGAGCACCGCTGGCGGGGTTGATCGGGAGCCGTTCTCCCAGCGATTGCCCCGGGGAGGAAGAGGAGAGCCACGGGATAGCACACTGTTACCGACGCTTACATTATAATTGCCTCGCTCTGCTCGACACAGCCCCGCCTCCTCCTGACCTGCGCCTGTGATAGATAGAACGCCGGTCCAATGCTGCGATGCGTTCTACCCATCACAGGCACAGGGTCAGGAGGAGGCGAGGCTGTCGAGCAGAGAGGAGACAATTCTAATGTAAGCGCCGGTAACAGCATGCTATCCCGCGACTCTCCTCTTCCTCTAGCCATGCATTCCTCTGCCCAGGCGAAGCTGCAATGGGCACAGTATGGCTGCAATGGGCACAGTGTGCCTGCAATGGTGGGCATAGTCGAGGCTGCAATTGCGGGCACAGGCGAGGCTGCAATGGTGGGCACAGGCGAGGCTGCAATGGTGGGCACAGGCGAGGCTGCACTGATATAAAGTTGTTAATATTTATAATATTTTTGTAACTTAATTTTTGCATAAAACATTAAAGTGTCATTTCATGAGATAATTTATGAGGGAGTGTCTAGGGGCGGAATTAGGGGCGGGGCAGGGAAGGGATTGAGTGGGGCACTGGTGGCGAGTAACCTTTGAGGCCTGGCTAGGAGCTCGGGACTTGAAATTTTGAGCCCTGAACTAGGGAACACATTTAACCCCTTGATTGCCCCCTAGTGTTAACCCCTACCCTGCAAGTGACATTTATACAGTAATCAGTGCATTTTTATAGCACTGATCGCTGTATAAATGTCAATGGTCCCAAAAATGTGCCAAAAGTGTCTGATCTGTCTGCCGCAATGTCGCAGTACCGCTAAAAATCGAAGATCACTGGCATTACTAGTAAACAAAAAAAAAATAATAAAAATGCCATAAATCTTTCCCATAGTTTGTATAACTTGCGCAAACCAATAACATTTTGGGGATATTTATTATAGCAAAAAGTAAAAAATATATTTTATTTAAAATTTTTTTTGTTTATAGCGTGAAAAATAAAAACCGCAGAGGTGATCAAATACCACCAAATCTATTTGTGGGAAAAAAAGGATGTCAATTTTGTTTGGGTACAGCGTCGCACGACCACGCAATTATCAGTTCAAGGCGACGCAGCGCTGTATCGCAAAAAATGGCCTGGTCATTAAGCAGCCAAATCTTCCGTTCTGTAAGTGGTTAAAGATGAATGTATTGCCCCGTATCCTTTTTTTACCTGCAAATGATGCCCATTTTCTTACCCAGGTCTTTCTTGTCAACAGTCTATTTTTGAATTAACGCCCTCAACGGGAAGGAGGTATGGGTGTACCGGTAATTCGTAAATACTATGAGGCAAGTGCCCTACAATAGGATATTAGATAGGTATCACAATGTGGCCACCAAATCCTGGATCCCACTTGAAAAAAATCCTGGCAGGCTGTAATTTATCTCATGCCCCCTGGGAGTGCCATTGATTATCTTAATTTGCCTCTCCCACGGCCATTCACGCACTAAAATTATGGGATGCTTTAAATAATCTGGAAAAATTTGCCCCTTCGATGCTCCTCTAGGGGGTTTACCTTGGTTCACTCCTGGGGAACAACTTTCATTTTTTAGATCTTGGGGCGGCTGATGGGGAGAGGAGATGTGGTCGATTTAATCAAGACCAGGAATTACTATTGAAAAGCTTTGTATGGATAAATCTGCAATTCCACACCTTATCTATATTGTATGGGATCTTGCAGTCATTGGAGAACAGGGGAAAGCCCATTTACATAAGGGAGTGGGCGAGAGATCTGCAGAATATGTTTAATGAGGCACAACTTGACCATCTTTACCGCCTCATACAAGCTCTGTGGATACAAAAATGCAGGAAAGTGGCTTCAAACTACTTGCCCATTGGTACAGAGCTCCCTCTTAAGCAGATTTCTTATTTTATGTGTCTGATTTCTTAATGCAGGAAAAGTGGCTTCAAAGTACTTACCCATTGGTACAGAGCTCCCTCCTAGCTAGAATTTACCTAACTTCATCAGATGCTTGCTGGAGGGAATGTGGGCATAGGGACACATTCCTACACATTTGGTGGGAGTGCCCCAAGCTACAACCCTACTAGCTAGACATTAGATCCCAAATCAAAGATATGAATATTGATTTACCAGACTCCCTGCTGGAGTTACTACTGCATGTCCCCACCATTCCTTTCAGCCACTACCGCAAGTCGGTGTTACCCCACCTTCTAAATGCCACGAGATGGCTCATTCTGGAAGAGACCCCAAATTCCTAGTCGGGCGGACTGGCTTCGCCTGGTAGAGGATATTATGGCTGCGGGGTAATGGATGGGGACATGCAAGGACCGTTCTGATAAATTCTATGGTATTTGGGCCACGTGGATACATTACACCAGTAAAACCACCCCATGCTCTCAGGTGGCCCCTCCTAACCCAACTCCTGTACCAGACACGGTCGGGGTTCCTGAAGCCTAGGATCTTTAAGCTCTATTTCCACTACTGCGAGTTGTTGTGCGACGTGACACAAGTGAAGTCACATGACAAGTCAAAATCCATGTATTTCAATGGTCCCCGTTCTAATTGTTACGACTCAAGTCGCAGTGACTCCAAAAAAGGTTTTTGTACTACTTTGTTCCAACTTCGGCGCAACTTGTTCTCCCATGGTTCACCAGTCGCATGACATCGCATCAAAAATCGCATTGCAATGTCGCATGTTAATCGCGCGACTTTGGGGTCGCGATAGTGGAAACCAAGCCGAAGGTGTCTTTGTTCCCCTTTGTCTTAGAGGGACCAGCCGAGGACTTTTGTACTTGTTCACATTTAGCCGACCTCATTTTCTAGTGGAGTGCAACTATTTTTTCCTATCTGCAACTTATCCTTTAATGCCTCCACCCTCTATCTTTTCTTACTGTTCTTTGGTATTAAGTCCAGGTTCTGAATCCCACCTAGCTTTGGCATAGTGGGGGGCTATTTGGGGCAATACACTGTTGATATTCATCAGCTGTAGCATGTTTCTGCAGCTCTCTTTACCTCTCATTTCATAGTTGTGTTATGTACCATGACTGTTACTTGCCTGGACCTCTTGCACTTGGAGTTCCACCCATAAAAAGAACTTTACATTACTGTGCAGCAAATAACCTAACCAACGACATTTGGACAAATTTTTTTTTTCTTACCATTTCATGCCGGTTGCTATGTGGTCCCTTCTAATCTTCCTCAACGAGGCACCTGATGTCATTTCCCTCGGCGCCTCTGCTAGCTACTGCTCCTGGGAGATGTGCGTCATCATTTCCCAGGAGCCAGTGGGTAGCGCCGAGGGCTAGAATTGCGGTATGCTGCATATGAATACTGCATATGCGTGAGAACGGGCAGTGCATGCTGGGAATGCAGCAGCGCCGTATCCCAGAAGATTATGCTTGTGGGCTTCGCCTGCCCACAAGTAAGATGGAAATGCCCGAGAAGGCTGAATCAAAGGTAATTTTTAAAATAAAATAAGAAATGCAGCACCAATGACAAGAGTAACAATTGTCTAAACAGACCCCCTGACATCACACCTTTGAGACAGAGAAAGGAATCGAGGACACAGACTCTATTTCCTTTCTCTGCACCCACAGCTACACTGCAGCTGAATGAACAGGAGACAGAGGCTCCTGTTCATTTATAAACTGAAGCAAGTTAACACAGTCTACTATGTTTAGATCAGTACTCACTGTGTTCATTTACTAAAGGAAGGGGCCCGGACAAGGTCATATTTATGAAATGATGCCCTGTGTGTCTCCCCCTGCAGCAGCTGGAAGCCAGTAGGAGAGGGGGAGAATACAACTTTCAGCTGCTGCAAAGTGCATTGTTCCTGTAATTCTCTGCATTAGGGTAAAAAAAAACAAACAAACCCTTCTGCAAGCAGCCCCCCTCATACTTACTTGAGCTAGATCGAGATCTAGCGATGTGCATGAGAGCAGAGGCTCTCAGGCACAGCTCCCACTGCTGTCAGACACAGCTCCCATCACAGCTAGCGAGGAGGGACTGGGGGAGGAGCGGTGCCAAGCAACACACTGTGCATCTTTTTTACACACACGGTGGGGATCAAGAGCAAGCACGCACGAGTACCCCCATAACAAGCAGCCCGCTTTGGTGGGCACTCGCCAGGGAGCGTTGGTGGGAGAACTGAGAAGAGGATCAGGGCTGTTGTGTGCAAAACAACTGCACAGAGCGGGAAAGTATGACATTTTAAATAACATTTAGGATATAATATATCCTTTACAATCACTTTAACCTCTGTTGAGCGTATGCATATATGCGGCTTTGCGGAAGTGGGCCCCTCTCTGTAAACCACATACGTGCGTATGTGCTGACAGCTCTGGGTGTTGTACTAACAATCGGGAGCTAAGAGGACCGGCTTTTGATACACACACTTTTGGATTATCCATAATTGTTTGGACTGGCCCACCTTTATCTTTCCTGCATTATGGTTCTTTATTGTGCCGCCCCACAGCCTGAGACGATCTGATTTGTCCTATTGTAGTTATTCATTTATTTTTGTAAGTAGTTATAGGTGTTACATGGTGTATTTTATTCTTCTCTTGTACCCAGGTGGTGGATAGGAGGTTGACCAAGTTAACCACTTGCCGACCAGCCGCTGTCATACTGCGGCAGGTTGGTACAGCTGCGCAAATCGCCGTAGCTGTATGTCGGCCACTTTAAGAGCAATAGCAGGCGCACCCATAGAGCCTAAGCACATGGCCGGCGGCCGCGATGTCCGCTGGCCACCTGCGATCGCTCCACAGAGCCAGAACGGGGATCTGTCAATGTAAACAAACAGATCCCAGTTCTGACAGGAGAGATAGTCTGTTCCTACTGATTAGGAACAGCGATCTCGCTGTACTCCCTTGTCAGTACATTCCCCCCTTGATCGCCCCCTAGTGTTAACCCCTTCCCTGCCAATGCCATTTATACAGTGATCAGTGGCTATTCTTAGCTCTGATCGCTGTATAAAAAGGTCACTGGTCCCAAAAACTGCAATGTCGCAGTCCCGCTAAAAAAATAAAAATATATAAAATCGCTGATCACCGCCATTACTAGTTAAAAAAATAATAATTTAACAAAAATGCCACAAATTATATCCCCTATTTTGTAGATGCTATAACTTTTGCACAAACCAATCAATTTTGGTTTGTGTAAAATGTCATATGACCACGCAATTGTCAGTTAAATCGACGCAGTGTCGCATTGCATAAAATGGCCTGGTCATTAAGGGGGTAAATCCTTCTGGGGCTGAAGTGGTTAATCTGTACTTATGAAAAATGATATACCTATGCATATTTCTTTCCTTTAATTGCAGGCCTTTCATTTTTAGAACCAAGACTTTTTTGGATAACTGTCAGAAGTGAACATGATAATCTGAAGCAGCAGTGTGTAACTGGGAAACACGCAACTGTATCAACACACTTGATAGTATTTTCTTATATGATAAGTCTACTCATGTACCAAGTATTGCACATGTTTTTAATGTTACTTCAATTTTGTATAAAGCTTCTAATATGTTTTATATGAATATTTGCTGTATCTATTTGATATGTAAATACCGTCAGGCTACCCTTGAACGCCCTTGCATTGTTAAGTACAGAGGGAACCACATGAAGACCCATGTAGAAAAGTAAAAAAAAAAAAAATAAGAGGCCTACTGTCTCTGAAATGTAATGGAAAGAGCTGGGACTTGATCTTTGATGGTGCTGGTCTTTGTGCCACAGAGAAATTCCTGAGATGGAAACCCCCTAGACTCACATCAAACAAAGTAAGCCTTCCAAGTTAATGATGGACCTTGCGAACAGTGGGCTGCTTAGCTTTGAGTATTGTAGCAATAAAAGATTTAGATGCCCATGTCCCTTAGACCCTTGGCTGCAACAGCCATGGCATTAAAACAAGCACATCCAAAAAGAATGGCAAATTGGCTTGGAGAAGTGGATCCAGATAGTCTGGCAGAGCCTATGGTGCATCTGCTAGAAGTCTTACAAGGTTGGCATACCAAATCCGACTGGGCCAATCCACAGCAATTAAGATAACCAGAATGCCTTTGCATCTCAAGCCTGTGGAGCAGGCAAGATTCAGTGGAGTAAAGACAAATTTTTGTACTGATCCCACAAAGTCACTAGGGCATCCACTGCTTTTGCATTTGGATACAAACTTGTTTAGTTGTTGAATCTGGAGGTTCACATCTGGCATCCCCAAACTGCATTGTGTCCCAAAACATTGATTTAGACACCAAGCTACTGGGTCCACATAATGCCAGGTGAGGAAATCTGCCTGCCAATTGTCTACGTTTGGAATGTAAATAGCCGACAAGGCTGAAACATGCAGTTCTGTTAAGGACAGAATCTGCTGCTCGCCAGTCAGAGGTTTCTTTTCTCCCTTATGGTAGATCCTTAAACAGGTTAGTCAAACACTGAGGGGATAGCCAAATTGCCTGAAGCTTCAAAACTCATCAGGAGAGATTCCTTCCATGATCCAGTCCTCCAATGACTCAGTCCCCTATTCTGACAAGTTGCCTAGGTTTTCTGCACCCCACCCAGCCTCAAAGGCTGACGACTGTCCAGAGAATCTTTCAAAGAGGGAAGAAAGGACTTCCTTGACTCAAGACCAGGATTTTTGAGTCACCAAGCGAGGGATGGCCTGGTCTTTGGTGTCAAGTAAATTGGTCTGTCTAGAGACAATTGGTCCCACAAACAGAAAATTGCATTGCAGAGATCTGCAGTGAAATCGGGCAAGGGGATTGGGCAAAGCTTCAGACAGCTTCTGGATTGAGGAGATTGAAATCTAAAGCTTCTCTTGTGGAGGTAACACTCTGAAAGAAGATGTGTTCAGGAATAAAATCAAAAAGTGATGAGTTGGTTCCAATGAGGATTTCTGAGGGCTTAGCATCAACCCAATCATCTGGACACTCAGGGATATGTTGTACAACAGAGCTCTTGCCAACTGTTCCCTCAACAGGTCATGCTGCAGTCACAGAGTAGATAGGCAATGTATAGGATCAGGGTAGGTGACAAGGCCTCATTTACTCACAAAACAAAGACAAACAAAGCTGGTAGCAGATGAGGGCCATCGACCAAAAAGGTCAGATGGCCCAAGTGAACTAAGTCAGCGTAAGCAGGCACTAGTAAGAGAGCAAAGATCCATGTGGCTTTGAGCAGCAGTAGTAGCCACCCAGTTGACATCAGCACCTAATTCAACAGCGTTAACCTAATCTATGGCAAACCTTTGGGAGCAGGGAATAAGAGCACCCAGTGACCAATAAAAATAAGGGAGGTCCCAAGTGAATCTTCAGAAACAGGTCAAGCGCAGATGCAATGTCGGCATTTCTGGCTCTAAAGAGCAATCTGTGGCTAACTTGTCCAGAACCAACTCTGAAAAGAACCCCACTTGGGAGGCCACTACCAGGCTAGCCCCACAACCTCCAATCTAGCAGGGCCCAGAGGCAGTACAGTTCAAAAATCAGACAGCTGCCATTAAATTGGGGAATCTCCAACTGTTATGTGGGCAAGTGTCTCAATTAGAGAAAGAAAATTGCTAAACAGCAAGCAGAGATGCAGAAAATAGAGCCATCCTCCTAGGATACTAGCAAAAAAGTGAGGCATGCGGGTAGGAGGGATTGTACCCTGCTCTAGGGACAGTTTTTTCGTTTGCCAGTGCACAACCCTCATGTGGGCAGCAATATAGCACTTAGTTTTAAGACTTCCTATGTCCCTCATTGGACAAGAAAAAAAATACAGATTGATTTATCCATAGTGTCCCTGTAACTTCCTGTGAGATTAACTGAAAGCACAAACAATATCTTCCTTTCAAGTTATCTTCTATAAATGGCACATTCGCCTGTCCACCCTGTGATGGAGATGAAGAAAGAAAGAAGTGTTTGTAGTCCAAATTAGGAGAGCAGGATTACAAGGTGAATATAAAAAGGGAAAAAGTCTAAAGAGAAAATAAATGCAGTCACCACATCTAAAGACTGTCAAGATGCATCATAGTATATATATATATATATATATATATATATATATATATATATATATATATATATATATATATATTTTCTTTTAGAGATGCTTTAACCACTTCAGCCCCGGAAGATTTGGCTGCTCAATGACCAGACCATTTTTTGCGAACTAGCTCTGTGTCACTTTGACAACTGCGCCGTCGTGCGACGTTGTACCCCAAAAAAGTTGATGTCCTTTATTTCCCACAAATAGAGTTTTCCTTTGGTGGTATTTGATCATCTCTGCGGTTTTTATTTTTTGCGCTATAAACAAAAAATTGTGACAATTTTGAAAAAATAAATAAATAAAAATAATAATTAAAAAAAAACAAAAAAAAAACACAATATTTTGTACTTTTTGCTATTATAAATATCCAATTTTTTTTTAAAAGGCCGATCTGTATCCTTCTACATATTTCTGGTAATAAAAATCGCATTAAGCGTATATTGATTGGTTTGCGCAAAAGTTATATTTTTGGAACCATATTACATTTTTGGAACCATTGGCATTTATACAGTGATCAGTGCTATAAAAATACCCTGATTACTGTCTAAATGTCACTGGCTGGGAAGGGGTTGACAGTAGAGGGCGATCAAGTGATTCTAACTGTGGGGGGATGGGACCGATCATTGTTTATACTTAGTATGAACAGATCGCTCTCTTCACCTTTGAGGGCACGGAGATCTGTTTACATTGACAGACCTCCGTTCTCTCTCTGTGTGGAGTGATCGCGGGTGCCCGGCGGTCATGCGCATTGACTCTGGCGTTGCGCCGCCGTGACCCCCTAGTGGTCATAAGGTGAGCCGACGTAAAGCTACGGCGGTTCACCCAGGGGAGCCAACCTGCCACAGTATAACTGCGGTGGCTTGTCGGGAAGGGGTTAACCACTTGCTGACCTGCTCACGCAGATATACTGCAACAGGTCAGCTCTCCTGCACGAACCGACATACCTGTACGTTAGTCCGTACAAGGAGGATAGGGCGGGAGTGTGCCTGCGGGTCCCATGGACTCTATGTCCACCGGCAGCCCGTACACAGGCAGAACGAGGAACTGCCTTTGTAAACGAGGCATTTGCCTGTTCTGCCTAGTGACAGGACAGATCTACTGTTCCCAGTGATCATGAACAGTGATCTCCGTCATGTTCCTGGTAGCCCACCCCCCCTACAGTTAGAATATGCTGAGGGAACACAGTTAACCCCTTGATCGCCCCCTAGTATTAAGCCCTGCCAGTGTCATTTTTACATTGATCAGTGCTATTAAAATGCACTGATCTATGTAATAATGTCACTGGTCCCCAAAAAGTGTCATTTGGGGTCAGATTTGTCCGCCGCAATGTCACAGTCCTGCTAAAAATCGCAGATCACCGTCATTACCGGTAAAAAAATACAAATAAAAAAAAATTCCCTAAATCTATCCCGTAGTTTGTAGACGTGATAACTTTTGCGCAAACCAATCAGTAAACACTACTGCGATTTTTTTTTTTAACAAAAAATATAAAGAATGTATAATCGGTCTAAACTGATGAATACATTTGTTTTTTTATAGGTTTTTTTGGATACGTATTATAGCAGAAAGTAAAAAAAGGTTTTTTTTTTTTCAAAAATTGTCGGCCTTTTTTATTTATAGCACAGAAAAACAAAACAAAAACAAAAAAACAAACGCAGAGGTGATAAAATACCACCAGGCTCTACGAGGGTAAAAAAGGATGTCAATTTTGTTTGGGTACAGCGTTGCTCGACCGTGCAATTCTCAGTTAAAGCGATGCAGTGCTGTATCACAAAAATCATTAAGGGGGCTAATCCTTCCGGGGCTGAAGTGATTACCATCTTGCTGCAACCATTGTAAGGATCATGTGAGCTGCAGCGGCATCTTTTAAAACACACTCCCCATGACTGCAGCTGCCAGGAGTGTGTATGTACTTGTTAATTCAATTGTTTGCTTTCTCCCTGATGTGACTCTACAGCCACCCAAACAATTCCAACCTTCTTGGTAGTGCCACCTCAAAACCCCTTTTACCATATACCTTGCCTCTGCTGTCCCAGCCGCGGGCTCAAGGAAGGGGGGGGGCATGGTACGAGTTGTTGCATACAGCAGAAAAAGCGCTGATCGCTGAGTAGTCTCTGAGGTTGAAACGCCTGTGTTCTTGCCAGACGGAAAAGGACTTCTAGGTATAGTAGTAGATTTTTCTTAAAGTGGCTTTCCTGACCTTAAGTAATATAGGTCAGATACAGTATACCCCTGCCCTTCAAGCCGTAGGCTTCAACCATGCCACCAAAGCTAGTGACTGAGAAGCCAGATGGTACAAGCTGACTTAAGACAGCAGGTCTGGCCTGTTTGAGAGAGGCCAGGGATCATCTCCTAGAAGTTTGAGTATGTCTGTGTACCAGGTTCTTCTGGGACAGGTTTGATGCAGTGAGAATCACCAATTTCTGCTTTTTTTTCTTCTAATTTGCGGAGCAATTGAGGAAGAATCTGCACTGGGAGAGAAGGCACTGAATGGAGTCAATGGGATTACCAGAACATCGTATGGCAGTGCTTAAGAAACTCAACCACAAACCTGGATAACTTCTTGTTGAATCTGGAAGCCAAGATGACCACATCTGGGGTCCCCCATTTCTGACATAGGTGAATGAAGAAATCAAATTTACAGGAACCATTCCCTTTGGTTCAGGCGGTGAGGACTGAGAAAATCCACCTTCCAATTGTCCACTCCCCAGTTGTAGACAGCAGAGATTGCTGGACCGTGCTTTTCTGTGCAGAGGATATTCAGCCTTGCGGTCCTTCAAGCTTTCCCGACTAGTCCTAGTCCCCCCCCCCCCGCTGACTGATATAGGCCACTGTAGTGGCACTGATTGCACCCAGATTAAGTGTCCCAGTAGCAGGGGGTACAGTGGTGCAGAGCCAAAAATGTATTGCTCTGAGCACCAAGATGCTGATGCGAAGCACTGCTTCCCCGAGTTACTAGGTTCTCTGAACTGTTAGAGATTGAACACTCTCATACACCTTGTGAGGCTGGCATCGGTTATCTGCTTCCAAGAGTGTGGGAGAAAGGCCTTTCCCATTTCCAAGGCTGTGTTAGCAATCTACCAAACTAGGACTTTCTTGCTTGGCTGAGTAGAAGCATAGGAAAGTTGAGTGGTAGAGTGTTTTTTTCCTAGGCCAACAGAATGTTGTGTTGGTAGGGACTTAAGTGGAACTGAGAGAAGGGAACATACTTCAACCATAAATCCTAGGACTATCATGAAGAATCTCAGAGGAATGTTGTTTGAATGTTGATGCCTGAGCAAGTAACCTTAGCAAAATGTTAGTTTGCTGAAGGAAAACCTTTGCCTGGGCCTGTCTAGAATGAGGCCCCAATATTCCAGACAAAAAGGAGGGCTGGAGAGCAGACTTTTGTAAGTTGGTTAACCAACTGAAGGCCTGGAGAATTTGGATAGTCCTTTGGACGTTTGCAGACAGTTGTGCGATGAATTCTTCAGAAGGTTGTCTAAGTACTCTGTAATCTTGGATGCCCTGAATACCCAAGTAGGAGTGCAAGAACCTTTGTAAACACTCTTGGTGCAGAGAATAGGCCAAAAAGGCAGGGTGGGAAATTGTAAGGGGAGGTCTCCTACTGTGAAGCACAGAAAGCGCTGATAAGGTGGGTAAATGGGAATGAGGAGGTAGGCCAAGAATTCCCCTTGTGTCAGAGAAGCAATAACTGAAACTTGTGAATGCAAAGGGTATTTGTTTAGGGATTTTAGATCCAGGATAGGATGTATACCCACACATTGAATACAATTCTTTGAACCTGTCCTCCAGAGGGGCCGGTGGAACCAATCCCGAGATAACAGGTGGTTCAGGCCAGTTTGTAAATCTGACTGACTGGGCAGATTTTGGTTGGTTTGAGAGAAGAAAACGATGAGGGGGTAGAGTATGACTCTATTTTGCACCTCTTTGAAACCCATAGGTCTGGAACGTCTTTAACAGACATCCACCAAATCTTAGAGGGTAAGGGCGTCCAGGTATTGACCATTCTGTAGTAGTCCTCAAGGCAAGAAAGAGGAAGTGGCCGAGTACCTTATAAGGGCTGTGGGTGGAAGTTGGTGATAACACTGAGGCCTATGGTGTGACGTAACAGTCATCTACCTGAAACTAAGCTCTGAATGGTGGAAATTTTACCATCAAGTTTAAACAATCACTCAATAAGTAAATAAAAGTAAAACAAACAATTCCTGTTTTCCTGATAGCTTTAATTCAGGAAACACTAAAAAGAGTACTGCATTATTGCGTTATATCTTTCTTTATTGCTCATTGGATAATAGGATGTATGTGTTGGCAAATATCTATGTCTCTCCACCTTTTAAAATGGATGTTATGTTTAGACTGAGTGAATTTATTCTAGATAAGGAAGAAGTTCCGGTTAAAATAGTAGGAGACTTCAATGAGGTCTTAGATAAAAAGAGGGATAGTTCCCCGTAGGGGGGCAGTCGGTGTCAACAGAGAAGAGCCGGTTCAGCCAATTTCTGAAGGAAGTTGGGCTAGTTGATATGTGGAGAGCACGGAACCCAAATGTTCAGCAATATTCACGCTTTTCGAGCTCGTATTTCACGCTCTCCGGGATAGATATGGCCATGGGAAAAAGTAGAGCGACGCAAAATGATAAACATTGTATAGCTACCAAGAGGGGTATCAGATCATTTGCCAATGGTGCGGACATTGAACCTAGGGGGGAAAAGAGCTCAAGAGAGTCTGGAAAATAAATCCATCCTGGTCTGAATTAATAAAGAAAACAGATGAGTTTCTGCCCAAACAGAGAGTTCTTAGAGTTTAATGAAGGTACGGCTTCATCTGGGACGCTTTGGGATACCTTGAAGGCATTCCGCAGAGGTATCTTGATCCAGCAGGAATTTTGGGAATGGGAAGAAAATACCAGAAGAGAGGTCTTGGTAGCCGTAAATAACTATGTAATCAATCCATCCCCGGGAAAGGAAAAAATATGGTTAGATAAACAACAAAATTATAAAATAGCGATTACAAGGAAGGTTGAGAACAGACGGCTCTGCCAGAGAAAATGTGCTTTTGGAGAGGGAGAAAGTGTGGGGAGAATGTTGGCACAATTGGTGAAATCCAATTCCCCCCCTCCACCATCTCTACAGGGCAAGAGGAGGGGAGGTTATTTCCTGCACCTCAGAGATATTAGCTACCTTTAGTGATTACTATAAAAAAAACATTGTTCCTCGCAGAGAGTGATGGAGGAGGGACTAATGGATGATTTCCTAGGGAAATTAGAGATACCGACCATTACCCAAGCAGACAGAGATGAACTGGAAGTCCCAATAACGCTTGTAGAACTCCAACAAGGCAGTAGCTGGGATGGCAAACCAAAAATCTCCTGGTCCAAATGGGCTCCCGATGGCGACGTATAAATATTACGGAGAAATATTATTCCCCAAGTTGCTTAGAGCGTTGAGAGGGGCAGATATGGAGGGAGGATTGCCTGCCTCGGTGCTAGAAGCAACAATTATAGTGATACATAAAGAGGGAAGAACCCGTTGGATACAGCGTCATATAGACCTATTTCTCTCCTGTGTTCGGATGCCAAAATATTAGCCAAGGTCTTGGCAGCCAAGTTGAATAAAATTGTCTCAAAATTGATTCACCCAGATCAGACGGGATTCATTGCCAATAGATCCACTAGTATGAATATTAGAAGGACATTCCTGAATCTGCAGACCCCATCAGAAAATGAGGGATCAAGAGCTGTGTTGTCACTAGATGTGACCAAAGCTTTTGATAGCCTGGAGTGGGGGTACATCTGGCAAGTTCTGGGGAGATTCGGGTTTGGTCCTTCTTTTACAGGATGGATAAAAATGCTTTACAGCGATCCTAGTGCCAAGATTAGAATCAACAATGAATTTTCGGACCGGATCCAGTTGGAGAGGGGGACGAGACAGAGGTGCCCACTGTCACACCTGCTCTTCGCCCTTGTGATGGAACCCTTGGCCATTTCTATAAGATCATGCCCTAAAATAAGAGGATTTCAGAGGTAGACAGGAGAAGAAAGAATCGCCCTAAATACAGATGTTCTGCTTTTCTTTAGTTTAGTTCTTTAGGGCAATCTTTAGTTAAAGCAATGAGTATAGTGGAGAAGTTTGGAAGATTTACAGGATTAGCGATAAACTGGGAGAAATCGGAGCTCTTACCGGTGGACCCTATGAGTGGTCCCATTCTGTCAGGAATGCCTCAACTGGCGGTGGTAGATATGTTAGGATATCTGGGGATACTACTGACGAAAGATCCTAACCGGTACATTAGTAAGAACCTAATACCATTACCGGCTGTTTAAACAAAAAAATTAACATCTGGAAACGCTTCCTTTATCGATAGCTGGTAGATGTAGCCTGATCAAAATGATATGGATGTCACAGCTACTGTACTTATTGCATAATTCTCCAGTGTGGATATGCAAGAAGTGGTTTAAAAAAGTTGAAACTCTCTTCAGAGAGTTAATTGGCAAAGGGGGACAGGCTAGGATCCGGCTCCGAACTTTGCAGCTCCCGCCTGGGGAGGTGGGCTTGGCGGTGCCGCATCCCGAGAGTTACTACCTGGCTGCACAATTGCAACATTTAATGGGATGCGAGATCCCGGGAGGCGGCACCCCTAATGGGAGAATAATGTTTTCAGGAACCTTGCATAAAACAATTATTGACACGTTAGAGGCGGACTCCTTTTGTTATAGAAACTTGATAATAAAAATAACAAAAATATGGAAAACAGTTAAAAAGCAGATGGGAAATACCGTATTATCTGAATATACCCCCCTCTGGAAGAACAAGAATTTGCAGGAAGTAATTCTAATAGGAAAGGTCAAAAAGTGAGAAATACAGGGTATTAATAGGCTGACACAGCTGTATGATGGTAATAATCTTAAAACATTTTTGTACTTGAAAAGTGAATTCAAAATACCACAACATTCTTTTCTTAGATATTTGCAGATCCGACATGCCCTAGAAGTTCAATTTAGGACACAAGCATTAGAATGGAACAAAATCCCTCTTTTTCAAAATATACTCCAGGCGAGCACAATTAAGGGACTTATTTCCAAGTTATACGGACATCTACGTAAAGGAATAAACATGGGATTGGATACCCATAAGGATAAGGAGAAATGGGAAGAGAATATAGGGGAAATATCTCAGGAACAGAGGAGGAGGATTTTGGAGATGGGACCGTTGGTTTCGGTCTCACCCTAGCAGAAAGTTTCAGAAATCTCATTTGATGTTGATATATAGAGCTTACTATACTCCTAAGAGGCTGTTTAAGTATGGTAGAAGATCAGATGATAAATGCCCTAAATGCTGGGGAACTGGAGATCTCATCTATATGGTATGGAGATGTCCAAATTTATTTAGATACTGGGAGGGGGTTCTTAGTACCATGGGTGAGATCTATGGGATAACTTTGAAGATGGAAGCTGGACATTGTATACTCGGATATAGGAAGGAACCTGGGGAGAGGAAAAGTACCACAGTAGCAATACTGAGATGCTAATTCCAAGCCAGAAAAATTATTGCGATAAGATGGCAGTCGAAGACACCTCCAGCAGTAAGGGACTGGATCACTGTTATAGATGAAACTATATGTAAAGAAAAAGTAGTCTACACAAAAAGAAGAAATCTTAGAGAATTTGAGAGGATGTGGAGGCCCTGGTTGGAAAAAATGGGATCCCCCCCCCCCCTTAGAGGGGAGAGGATAGGGTCAGACTGGCGAACCACTGAAAGTTAAGTGTTAAATAGGGAATTAATATAGAGTAAAATAGCCAATAAATTTGTAAACATATAGAGACTAGCTACATACTTAGCATGGGTTGGGACAAGAGGGGTTGGGACAAGAGGGGGTGGGGGAGAGAACTTATGTCACTTATTGCAACACTGGAAAATGAAAATATAATTGCTATACCTGTCCTTTTTATGATTGTAATGATTATTGTACTATTGAATTTTGTATTGGAAAAAATTGAAGAAAAAAAAAAAAATTGCAAGTACTGTAACTATTGAGTTTCCTACTTGTTATAGGAATACAGTAACGGTCTGATAACAGGACAAACCAGCCTTACCTCTCCGTGAAGCTGGTCCCATCATGATGGGAATACCCCTGCAGAGGACTTCAGAGTCTGGAAACATGAATGGACAATGCCACTGAACCTGTATAGCACCCTGTGGCTAATTACATGCATTGCGCTGCACACACCAGTAAATGAGAGCAATAATTTTAGGACCAATATTTACGGTTAACTAAAAACTGATGACCTGTTAGAGCTTTTAAAGCATCACCTATGAACAATATGTCCTGCAGTTTTGTTGCGGTTTTAAAGGGTGTGTGCAATTTTAAGGGTTGAGATGTTAGGTATCTAGATAATGTACACAACCTTTTCTATTTTACCAAGGAAAAAAATATACTTGACTTGTGTGTACTAATTTTAACTTTAGTTTTTCTTATATTAAAAGCATGTGTTTGATAAAATCGACATGCTAATATCATGGGACAAAGGATACAACTACCACCACTGTATTTCTTCTCCAGGAACCCTACTTTCAGAAAAAATGTTGGTGGTTTTAACTAAAGTTCAAGTGTCTTAACACGCATGCAAAAAACGACTAAAAAACAAATGGCTGAAAGCAGTTTTGGAACATAGGTATGGGTCTGTGAAACTGTACATATGATTGAGAGCTTCTGATTTTTTTTCTATTAGCAAAGGAACACTGGTCCAAATCAAGTCCAAATATTTGGTGTAACCACCCTTTGCCTTCAAAACAGCATTGATTCTTCTAGGTACACTTGAACACAGTTTTTGAAGGAACTTGGCAAGTAGGTTTTCCAAACATCTTGGAGAACTAACCACAGATCTTCTGTGGATGTAGGCTGCCTCCAATCCTTCTGTCTCTTCATGTAATCCCAGACAGACCCGATGTTGCGATCAGGGGTCTGTGGGAGTCAAACCATCACTTCCAGGACTCCTTGTTGTTCTTTATGCTGAAGATCGTTCTTATTGACATTGTTTTTATGTTTGGGGGTCGTTGTCCTGCTGCAGAATAAATTTGGGGCCAATCGCACGCCTCATGGTATGACATGATAGAAAAGTATCTGCCTGTATTTCTCAGCACTGAAGTGACCATTGACCCTGTCAAATCTTGTACTCCCATTTGCAGAAATGCAGCCCCCAACTTGCAAGTGACCTTCACCATGCTTCTCTGTTGCACACACTCATTATTCTACAGCTCTCCAGCCCTTCGTTGAACAAATTGTCTACTGCTACAGCCAAATATTTCAAATTTTGACTCATCAATACAGAACACCTGCTGACATTTTCCTGCACCCCAGTTCCTACGTTTTCATGCATAGTTGAGTCTCTCTGTGCTGGACATCTTCTGATGTTGAACTGAAGTTAGTATGATGTGTCTTCATCTGCTGCATAAAGTTTCCTTGGCTGACCACTTTGCCTGGTCTTCAACGTTGCCGGTTTCTTTGCGCTTCTTCAAAAGAGCTTGAACAGCACATTTTGAAGCCACAGTCTGCTTTGAAATCTTTGCCTGGGAGAGACTTTGCTGGTGCAGTAAAACTACCTTGTCTCTTGTTGCGGTGTTCAGTCTTGCCATGGTGTACTTACCTGTGACATGAAATGATCTTTCACAACCTCACCTTAGTAGCAGAGCTTGGCTGTTCCTCACCCAGTTTAAAGCCTCCTACACAGCTGTTTCAGTTAATGACTGTTTCAACCCACATATGAAATGCATTATAATAAAAAAAAACCTACTGCCTTTAAGTATGTTGGAATTTCAATTCATTTATGTAATAATTTTTTCAACAATTCTGTTACACCATTTCCTTGATCATATTTATCACCGTAGCATATGCAGGGTTGGTGATTCAGTATATAATTTCAGCATCTGCTATTATAATGATTAATATTCATTTGATGTTCTTCACACTTATACAATATTGTTTTGGATACATTAGCATCAATACTACTATTGTTTTATATTTTGTGGTTGTTACTGTGTTTAGTTTCTTTCGGAGCAAATTTTTGGCTGACTTAAAAGACAAATATATCTTCAATGAAAACAGACTAGAAATATTAAATCATACGCTAGATTAGCCGTCTCGCCATCGTCCTTTACGGGGGACCATCTCTCTCTCACTTTCTTTCTTCTTCTTAAATTGTTCATACCTCTCTGCCATTTCAAGCAGCTCTTCTGGAACTTCCTAAAATGACAGTACATTGAAAGTAAGAGAAGAGAGACCAAAATTGCACCTTAACCACAATTCAGGCATCAGCAATGCTGACTTCACAGTAACGTCAATCTAGTTTTATTCTACTATAACTTTTCCCTCACTGTATCTAAAATGCTGTACACTCTCTGTAAGGAAGACACTGACAAAATTAAATGAAGGAACTGTAGTTTTGGTGGGGTGGAAAGAGATGTATTATTTGTATTTACCATAAGTTCCTTTTCTTGGAGTCCACTGAGGGACATTTGAAGTAATAAAACCTTGAGGTTATAACTATTGGCGGACTGGACATTAGAAGGCCAGCCCAAGATAACTCCTCTCACTACTAAATAGAGCTGCACGATTAATCGTTAAAGAATTGAGATTGCGATTCTACCCCCTTGCGATCTTAACACAGCATTTTCCCGATTCAGTGCAGAGTTCTCTGCTCACAGCTGACAACTGTCCAAAAAAAACACAAAAAAACAAAAAAAAAAAACCAAACAGGCAGCCTGCTGCCAAGTTTATCATGCTTAGCCGGAGATAAAGAGAAACATTGAAAAACTTGGTACTTCTAGATCAAAGGAATGAACTTCAGTCTGTAAATGAGGTCAGTTTAACCACTTAAAGCGGACCTTCAGTCATTTTTTCATCTTTCCATCTATTAAACCTTCTGCCCTTGTTGTTTTAACTTTGGATAGTAAAACATTTTTTCTGTCAGTAAATAAGTAAATATACCTCATACAGCCCACTTCCTGTTTCTTGTCTGGTAAAAAGCTTAGGCTTATGACATCATGCGCAGCTCTCATTCTAGTGAGAGTTTGTCAGGAAGGGGGGGGGGGTCATAAAAGGACCAACCAATGAGAGCTGCAGAGCAAATCCAGGAAGTGAACAGGCAGCAACTTCAGCTGCCCACAGTTAAAATGGATGCAGCCAGGCTTAGTGGAGGGAGATTTCTGCAGCATATTTGGCAAGTACAGAATCACATTATATATAAAATATAATCTCTATTGGGGCAAGAAAAAAGAGGGAGAGAGAAAACACTATAGAAAAAATTGTGTCAAAAACAGTGTCTCAGGAGAGAAAAGGTAAACAAGACAACAGATATTGCATCAGCCTTCCAATTATGTTATAGTGCACTCTATGAAATAAGAAACCAAGAGACACAAGAAGAATTAAGGAAAAGAAACATACAAGACTACCTAATGAAGGCCAAATTACCAAAAATACAAGTGGAACAATTGACAGAGTTGGAAAAACCAATCACGCAAGATGAAATTAAAATGGCGTTAAAAGAAATCCCTACAGGCAAAAGCACAGGTCCAGATGGGTTCACGATCAAATACTATAAAAAATTTCAAAACCAACTGATCCCAAAGATGTGCAACTACTTTAATAAGTTAGGGGAAGAGGAAGAAACAAGGCGAGAGTCACTACTAGCTCATATTACAATACTACCCAAAGAGGGAAAAGACAAAACCATCTGTGCCAATTATAGGCCTATAGCTTTATTAAATGTGGATACAAAAATCTATGCGAAAATCCTGGCAATGAGAGTGAAAAAATTGATACCAATGTGGGTGGACCAAACAGGGTTTGTACCTGGCAGAGGGCAGAGATAATAGTATAAATAGTAAAATAATTAGTATAAAACCAGTGTTAAAGCGGGGGTCCACCTAAACCGCCAAAAAAAAAAATTAAAAGCCAGCAGCTACAAATACTGCAGCTGCTGACTTTTAATAAATGGCCACTTACCTGTCCCAGGGTCCAGCGATGTCGGCAGGCGACGACGAGAACCCGCTCGGTTCTCAGCAGCTGCCGCCGCCATCCTAGGTGAGGGAATCAGGAAGTGAAGCGGCTTCACTTCCCGGTTCCCTACTGCGCATGCGCGAGTCGCGCTGCGCATCGTAACTGGTCCCCTCTATCTCCTGGGAGCTGTGTGTTTCCCAGGAGACAGCGCGGAGGGACAGGAAGAGGCATAGACTCCCATGGGAGTCTATGCCGGAAGTGGGTGCAAATACCTGTCTTAGACAGGTATCTGCACCCCCTCCCCCCTGAAAGGTGCCAAATGTGACATCGGAGGGGGGGGAGGGTTCCGAAAAGCGGAAGTTCCATTTTTGTGTGGAACTCCGCTTTAATGCTGCAAAAATAGGAAAATAAGGGATCCCCAGTTCTACTCCTGTCAACTGATGCGAAAAAAGCATTTGACAGGGTAGACTGGGGATTCATGATGGATACTCCTGTCAATTGATGCGGAAAAAGCATTTGACAGGGTAGACTGGGGATCCATGATGGATATTCTCCAACATTTGGGACTCGGACCTAAAACTATGCGATGGATCAAAAATCTGTATAATTGGCCAACAGCGATAGTTAAAGTCAATGGGAAGTTGTCACCATCTTTTGTAATGTATAATGGAACGAGACAGGGGTGCCCACTCTCATCACTCCTATATGTGCTATCGATGGAACCATTCCTAGGGACCTTACGGAATAACCAGGACATAGGAGGGGAGAAGAGGAATATAAAATCACGGCATACGCAGACGATGTCCTTATGTATGTAACCAACCCAAGGGTGACGCTGCCAAACATAACTAAAGAGATATAAAAGTATGGCGAACTCTCGAATTTTAAAACAAACCCTATTAAAACTGAAATATTAAATTTAAGAGTAGAGAAAAATGAATAACTTGCATTACAAAAGGAATTCCCATTCATATGGGTGAAAAGAGACCACCAACAAGTTATACCTGGCAAATGATATCCCATTACTGAATGAGATCAAAGTGGAGTTAAAGAGGAGCTCATTGCAATCTATATCATGGATGGGAATTGGGAAGGATAAATACGTTTAAAATGGTGATCCTTCTCAAAATAATATATAAATTCCAAATGTTGCCAATAGCTATACCACAGTTTTTTCAGAACAATAAAAACAATGATGATTAAATACATATAGTAAAATAAAAAACAAATACGGAGGACTAACAACCCCAGATATACCATATTTATCAGCGTATAACACGCACATTAATTTTAAGAGGGAAGTTTAAGGGAAAAAAAAAAATGTAAGTAAGGAACTTTGAAGCAAAATAAGGGTCAGTGCCCATCTGCAGCCTTACCATTGCCATCAACGCAGCCTGATCAATGCCCATCTGCAGCCTCACAAGTGCCATCAAGGCAGCAGCCTCACCATTGCCATCAAGGCAGCAGCCTCACCACTGCCTTCAACGCAGCAGCCTCACCACTGCCTTCAACGCAGCAGCCTCACCACTGCCTTCAACGCAGCAGCCTCACCACTGCCTTCAACGCAGCAGCCTCACCACTGCCTTCAACGCAGCAGCCTCACCACTGCCTTCAACGCAGCAGCCTCACCACTGCCTTCAACGCAGCAGCCTCACCACTGCCTTCAACGCAGCAGCCTCACCACTGCCTTCAACGCAGCAGCCTCACCACTGCCTTCAACGCAGCAGCCTCACCACTGCCTTCAACGCAGCAGCCTCACCACTGCCTTCAATGCAGCAGCCACACCACTGCCTTCAATGCAGCCTGATCGATGCCCATCTGCAGCCAATGGCGGCCCAGGAGATTCTCACTGTATGTAATCTGATGGCGCTCGTCCCGCCCGCCTCCCTGTCCCCTTCGAGGCAGCTAAAATTGAAGTATCGGCGTATAACACACACGCGCTATTTGCACCCGATTTTCAGGGAGAAGAATGCCTGTTAGACGCCAATAAATACAGTAAATAGATATTATAAGTCAGTAATTATTTCACGGATGGTAGAATGGGTAAATGAAAAAAGTGGATCAAGATTGAAAATATGTTAAGTAAAACAATATTGCACAAAAATATTTGGATATCATGTAAGCACAGAACATTAGACTCGGAGGTACACAATCTGACTATAAAAACATATTTAAAATTTGGGATACACTATATAGACAAAAAAATTGGGTATATAATTCCCGATTAACTGCACTCACCGGAACAAATTTTTTTTGCCCAGGAAGGGGAACACTTTTAGCGGATAGAATGGGGAATGCACAAATAAGAGATATCACTATACACGGGAAGATGAGAACACTTTTGGAATAAAGGATATAAACAGATGGAAGATAAGTGACTGGGAATACCTTCAATTAAAACATTTGGTAAATACATTACCCTAACCAGAGACGGGAAGAACTTAGCCCCAATCGAAAAAAATCTGTGGGCCACAAACCCCATTGAAACATGGTATATCTAAAGTATATGGAATATTGACAGCACTGGAAGGACAAGAGCCATTCCCCTATATAGGGAAATGAAAAAAAGAAATAAGGACCAACAAATTGCAAAAATGATAGGAGCAGTATACAGTTACGCAACAAAAACACAATAGAAATGAACTATAAATTACAGGCAAGATGGTACCAGACCCCGGACAAAATACATAAATATCAACCGGACAATCCCACTGTTGGACAAAATGTAACCAGAGGGCCACAATGACACACATCTGGTGGGAATGCCTGAAAATTAAGCAATATCGGCAGGAAATCTTGGAACACATAAAAGAGATAACTGGAGAAAAGATAAGCAACAGTTTACAGACGTGCCTATTCCATGAATCAAAAACCTCAAATAATCAATATGGGAAAACATTAACCCCAATACTGCTGAATACGGCAAAAGGTCTAATTCCAAAGAAGTGGTTAAGTACAGCAAAAACGGATGTAAGGGAATGGTTTGAGCGAATAGAATACTACAGCAGAATGGAATACATATGCAGCAGAGAAAAAGGGCAACCAGGAAGATATAACAGTATCTGGGGAAAATGGAAAACCTTTAAAATCTCTGAAAAACATTTAGAAAAATGACAAAGTGCGGCAGGGTTTAAGTAGGCCTAGAAATAAGAAATTGGATCGAGAGCAGACCAAATGGGAGGGGGGAAGGGGGGTTGGAGAGTAAAATGGAGAGAAGTAGTAAGAAGAGACTATGGGAAATGAAAGAATAGAACCCATAGAAGATCGATATAAAGCAACGTTAGTGACCAAGATTTTAATATTTATATCTTGAATAAATTTCATATTAGAAGATACCCCTGTGAAAACACCACAATGATGTGAAACCAAGGAGACAATAAATGAACGCAAAGTTGAATAAGTCAACAGTATTTGCTGAAGTGGTAAAAAAAAAAAAAATATATAAAATATGCAAAGTGGTTGGAGGGAAGCTTCAGAATGGTAACAATGTTTTAATTACAAATTATGTGAGCAGACTGCAGTTCCTCTTTAACTGGTTGCCGTCCACCCACCGTCAAATGACAGTCCAAGGGACTGTGCAGCCCTCGTTCTGGGACGCCGTCATATGACGGCGTCCCAGAAAACCCGCGGGGGCACACAGCGTGGCCGCGCCATGTTGCTAGGACACTGTCTGTTGCTCTGTCCGTGGCTCTTTAACCATGTGATCGGCTGTGTCCAATCACAGCCGGTCACATGTAAACACTGACAGAGTGTGTGGTGAGGAGAGCCGACCAGCGGCATCTCCACGCAGGGGGACATGTAGGGATGTAATCAGGGCACTGATCATCAGTATAGTAAAACAGTGTCACCATACAGTGCCCACCAATCAGTGCCCACCAATGGCAGTAATCAGTGCTCACAAGTGCCACCAATCAGTGCCCATTAGCGATGCCAGTCAATGCTGGCGATCAGTGCTGCCCATCAATGCTGTCGATCAATGCCCAGTGTCACCCATTAATGCCCATTAGCGATGCGATGCCAGTCAATGCTGGCAACCAGTGCCGCCTATCAGTACTGCCCATCAATGCTGTCGCTCAATGCCCATCAGTGTCACCCATCAATGCCCATTAGCGATGCCAGTCAATGCTGGCAATCAGTGCCGCCCATCACTGCTGTCGATCAATGACCATCAGTGCCACCCACCATCAGTACTGCCTATTCATGCCGCCTATCAGTACCCACCATTGCCGCCTATCAGTGCCCACCAGTGCCACCCATTAGTGCCCAGTGCTGCCTAACAGTGCTCATCAGTGCCGCCTAACAGTGCAGCATATTAGTGCCTCATGATCAGTGCCACCTCATCAGTGCCCATAATTGCAACCTCATCAATGCCCACCAGTGCCGCCTCATCAGCGCACATCAGTGAAGGTGAAAAATTACTTAGTTACAAAATTTACTGACAGAAAAAAAAAAGTAAAAAACTTATTTCAAAATTTTTGCTCTTTTTTTTTTGTAAAAAAACCCAGCAGTGATTAAATACCACCAAAAGAAAGCTCTATTTGTGTGAAGAAAATTATAAAAAAATATGTTTGGGTACAGTGTAGCACGACCGCACAATTGGCATTCAAAGTGCGGCAGCGCTGAAATGGCTTGGGCAGGAAGGGGGTGTCAGTGCCTGGTAGGCAGAGCAGATTGAGCCACCACTGAAGTGTTTGAGTGAAGAACAGGAATGGACGTGTCTAGGCATGAGTGGTTGCTATCCCATTGGGACAGAAAAGGATTCTGTACAGGCCTCATGTGTATCTGTGCTCAGGTGATGGCTGGGATCGCAGCCGTCATCATTCCTAGCACTGCCATTCCTCGCCTGATCGTTGTTGTGAATTCATGAAGAAATATATATTACATTTCCTGGCAGAAACATGAGAGTTGCTTAGACCTCAAAAAGTAGATGAACTGTGATGTTGCAATAATTGAACTGTTGCCCTTTTGGAGACCTTTAGGACAAAATTGACGTTCTCATGTTTTCCAAGTTTTTCTACTACATCAAATATTGAAGAATTTTACAAGCATGTATTGTGAGGAAAACTCGGTAGAACAATGGCTGTTCTCGTCACAAAACAAGGAGATATTTACATGGTATTAGTGAATAAACGAAAACTTTCCTTACAGCCATAGGAAAACAAGGTTATACAGACTATTCTCACATAGAAATAACCGCACCTGGCCTAAACCCATTGTGTTCAAGTGAGGGACTGTTTAAATAGCTAACACCTTGGCTAACAAAACCCATTGTGTGAATTTTAGGAACTGTTTAGACAAACAAGTCATCTTTAAACATCCAGTGGGAAAGATTTGAAGTTGGTGCAAGTCAAAAATATTTAAAAAATATCTATAAGGTTATTATAAGTCATTTCAAACTATCTATGACATTGTAGGTCACAGAGACATATCATAATTTTGGCATCTGCGGACCAAACAACTTTGGTATGAAGAAAATGTATATGAAAGTGTGATTTTATAAGTAGAAGTGTTTTAAGAAACTAATTAGTATTAGGAAAAACATATAATTATGATTAGAACTATATAAGACTGTAGCCTATGCTTAGATAAACGAATATCCATTGGAGATACCAGAAATTATACAGGTATCCAGATGGATAATCATTTTTATGTAGTATTGATTAATATATATATAACAACATGGGTATTTCATAGATAGACCAGTTTTTATAGACATACATTTATAGAAATACATATATATAACCAGTTTATGTAATAGTGATTAATCTAGATTATACTGAGTGTATTTTATATTAGACCGATTACCAGAATATTTAAAGGTATATACTCTTATCACCATTATACACATTATGAAAATAGAACGTATTAAATTAAAAAGATAAACTCAAAACACATGTGAGACACCTGGTGGTTGGAGATGGTATTATGCGGACTCCCTAAATTTCCAGAGAAGGTTAATAATTAAGTCTCTTAAACCAATAGAAAGAAGCCACGTCCTTTTGGACAGAGCCATTATAATTTTTATGGTCTTATTATCTGAAATGGTATTTAGAGGCAAGTAAGATGCCAGGGAAAAAAAGAAAGGAGGAGAGCTCAGGGATCCACCCTGAGGGGGGACACTGAGATACACACACTCCCAGACTGACACGCATGCACCATGCATGAATACATATCTTGACATTCATAAAGATTCCTCAACACCTAATACTTAGAACTCGGAGGTCACAAGAAGTAAATCCTCTTTAACCACTTCCCGCCCGTCCTATAGCGGATTGACGTCCGGGAAGTGGTTGTGTTATCCTGACTGGACGTCATATGACGTCCAGCAGGATAACATGCCGCAGCGCGCCCCCGGGGGCACGCATCGCGGCGATCGGTGGAGCGGTGTGTCAGTCTGACACACCGCTACACTGATCTTGGTAAAAAGCCTCCGGCGGAGGCTCTTTACCACGTGATCAGCTGTGTCCAATCATGGCTGATCACGCTGTCAATAGGAAGAGCTGTTGATCGGCTCTTCCTCACTCGCGTCTGACAGACGCAAGTAGAGGAGAGCCGATCGGCGGCTCTCCTGGCAGGGGGGGTCTGCGCTGATTGTTTATCAGCGCAGCCCCCCCTCAGATCACCCCACTGGACCACCAGGGATCGCCACTAGGACCACCAGGGAAGGGGCAACATCTGGATGGCCAGGTATGTACCCCATGGCCATCCACATGTGCCAAATCTGTGCCAGTGCCCACAAATGGGCACTGATTGGCACAATTATGTTGCAGTGATGCCCAGCAATGCCACCCTTAGGGGCATCACTGCAAACAACCAATGCCATCAGTGCCACCCATCAGTGTCCATTCATGCCACCAGTCAGTGCCCATCTATCAGTGCCCATCCGTGCCCATCTGTGCCAACTATCAGTGCCACCCATAAGTAACCAATGCCACCTACGAGTGCCCATCAATGCCACCTATGAGTGCCCATCCGTGCCACCTATGAGTGCCCATCAGTGCCGCATACCAGTGCCACCTATCAGTGCCACCTATCAGTGCCCATCAGTGCCACCTCATCGGTGCCCATCAGTGCCGCCGTATCAGTGCCCGTCAGTGCAGCCATATCAGTGCCCGTCACTGAAGAAGAAAACGTACTTATTTACAAAAAGTTTTAACAGAAACAAAGAAAAACTTGTTTTTTTTTCAAAATTTTCGGTCTTTTTTTATTTGTTGCGCAAAAAATAAAAACCGCAGAGGTGATCAAATACCACCAAAAGAAAGCTCTATTTGTGGGAACAAAATGATAAAAATTTGTTTGGGTACAGTGTTGCATGACCGCGCAATTGTCATTCAAATTGCGACAGCGCTGAAAGCTGAAAATTGGTCTGGGCAGGAAGGTGTCTAAGTGCCTGGTATTGAAGTGGTTAAGAGTATCCATTTTGAAACTACGGCAGCCATCTTAACTCTGGTAACCAGCCAATAGGAACTGTAGCCATCCTGGAATGGGTAATTATGTCATGTTGATTTTATCTTGTATGTTCTCTCAAATATTGATATGTTCTCTCAAATATTGATGTATTGAATATTATACAAATGATAATCATTCTCCCGAATCAATAACCGCCTTGTAGATTTTTCTCTAAAGATTCAAATTTTTCATCATGTTTTTCTTTTTGCATAGTTGCCACATTTATTGACAATACAAACGTCTAATTTATTTCACATTTTTAACCACTTACTTACCTGCAGTATAGTAACGGTTGTACGTGTGAAATACAGACGTTCTGTTTAATTGTCAAGTTCACAAGGTTATTGATTCTACCGAGAAGTTACCATGGTGATATTATGTCAAAGGAACGGTACGCCCATTTTTGCAAGTGTTTTTATTGATTTTCAAGACGTTCACGTAACGCAATCGGTATCTTAATTTCATGTGATTATTTGTTTTTGTCAACCAATAAATAACTGTTTCGTATGCTCACACGTCTCCGTGAAAAAGTTTCACATGCATAGACTGTGTCATATAGATTGATTTTGTATCTTAAAAATATCCTCGTTAAAATTACTCAATGATAATTATTGTGCGGGAAACCTGTCCTTAAAAAGGCGCAACTTATTCTGACTTATTATTCACGACATCGTGATGGAATTGGTCCTCACCAGAGAGGCTATAGCCTGCGTGATCTTCTCGCTCTTTTCTTCCGGCAGGAAGATGTTGGTTAATATGGCGTCCAGCACATAACCCAAAACACACTACTCTCAGGCTTGGGATCAGCTGCGATTTTTCTGTATTCACTATCCACCCTAGGTTTTGTAGATCGCATATACTTGTGCGAAGGTTGGTTTCTAGAGTCTCCGCTGAATCCGCAAAGAACAGTAGATCGTCCAGGTAAGGTAACACGCCTATGCCTTGTTGTCTTAGGCCTTTTAGAGCTTCTGCCATTATCTTTGAAATGATCCTGGGCGCAGAAGAGATGCCGAAAGGCAAAGACGTGTACTGAAGGTGCAGGGTGGCCGCCGGTCCCTGGATCACAAACCTTAGGAGTCTTTAATGACTTTCCTTTATGGGGACATGTAAGTAAGCATCTTTTAAGTCTATCGTAGCCATGAAAATCCCTGCTGGCAGGATATTCCTGACTGAATACATACACTCCATCCTGAATCTCTTGTATTTTATTCTTCTGTTGAACGACTTGAGGTTCAGTATGAGCCTTAGCTTGCCTGAAGTTTTTTTCTTTAACCACTTGACGACAGCCTCACGCTGATATACGTTAGCAGAATGGCACGGGCAGGCAAAATCACGTACCTGGTACGTGATTGCCTTCCTGCGGGCGGGGGGATCGGACCCCCCCCCCCCCCCGGTGCCTGAGGCGGTCGCCTTTGGTCTGGCAGCGATCAGAGATGAGGGGGAGGCCATCCGATCGTGCCCCCCCGCGATCGCTCCCAGCCAATGAGATTCTTCCCCTGCCTCTGTGTAGTACACAGAGGCAGGTGATGTCATCTCTCCTTGGCTCAGCAGTTTCCGTTCCGGCGCCGAGGAGAGAAGACTGAAATGTGAGTGCACAACACACACACATCACAGTAGAACATGCCAGGCACACATAACACCCCCCGATCACCCCCCCCCGTCACACTGACACCAAGCAGTTTTTTTTTTTTTCTGATAACTGCATGGTGTTAGTTTGTGACAGTTACTGTGTTAGGGCAGTTAGTATTAGCCCCCTGTAGGTCTAGGGTACCCCCCTAATAAAGTTTTAACCCCTTGATCACCCCGTCGCTAAGCGATCATTTTTCTGATCGCTGTATTAGTGTCACTGGTGACGCTAGTTAGGGACGTAAATATTTAGGTTCGCCGTCAGCGTTTTATAGCGACAGGGACCCCCATATACTATCTAATAAATGTTTTAACCCCTTGATTGCCCCCTAGTTAACCCTTTCACCACTGATCACCGTATAACTGTTACAGGTGACGCTGGTTAGTTCGTTCATTTTTTATAGTGTCAGGGCACCCGCCGTTTATTACCTAATAACGGTTTAGCCCCCTAATCGTCCGGCGGTGATATGCGTCGCCCCAGGCAGCGTCAGATTAGCGCCAGTACCGATAACACCCACGCACGCAGCATACACCTCCCTTAGTGGTATAGTATCTGAACGCATCAATATCTGATCCGATCAGATCTATACTAGCGTCCCCAGCAGTTTAGGGTTCCCAAAAACGCAGTGTTAGCGGGATCAGCCCAGATACCTGCTAGCACCTGCATTTTGCCCCTCTGCCCGGCCCAGCCCAGCCCACTCAAGTGCAGTATCGATCGATCACTGTCACTTACAAAACACTAAACGCATAACTGCAGCGTTCACAGAGTCAGGCCTGATCCCTGCAATCGCTAACAGTTTTTTTGGTAGCATTTTGGTGAACTGGTAAGCACCAGCCCCAAGCAGCGTCGGGTTAGCGCCAGTACCGCTAACACCCACACACGCAGCGTACACCTCCCTTAGTGGTATAGTATCTGAACGGATCAATATCTGATCCGATCAGATCTATACTAGCGTCCCCAGCAGTTTAGGGTTCCCAAAAATGCAGTGTTAGCGGGATCAGCCCAGATACCTGCTAGCACATGCGTTTTGCCCCTCCGCCCGGCCCACCCCACCCAAGTGCAGTATTGATCGATCACTGTCACTTACAAAACACTAAACGCATAACTACAGCATTCGTAGAGTCAGGCCTGACCCCTGCGATCGCTAACAGTTTTTTTGGTGGTGTTTTGGTGAACTGGCAAGCACCAGTGGCCTAGTACACCCCGGTCGTAGTCAAACCAGCACTGCAGTAACAGTTGGTGACGTGGCGAGTCCCATAAGTGCAGTTCAAACTGGTGAGGTGGCAAGCACAAGTAGTGTCCCACTGCCACCAAGAAGAAGACAAACAGGCCCGTCGTGCCCATAGTGCCCTTCCTGCTGCATTCGCCAATCCTAATTGGGAACCCACCTCTTCTGCAGCGCCCGTACTTCCCCCATTCACATCCCCAACCAAATGCAGTCGGCTGCATGAGAGGCATTTTCTTTATGTCCTCCCGAGTACCCCTACCCAACGAACCCCCCCCCCCCAAAAAAGATGTCGTGTCTGCAGCAAGCGCGGATATAGGCGTGACACCCGCTATTATTGTCCCTCCTGTCCTGACAATCCTGGTCTTTGCATTGGTGAATGTTTTGAACGCTACCATTCACTAGTTAAGTATTAGCGTAGGGTACAGCATTGCACAGACTAGGCACACTTTCACAGGGTCTCCCAAGATGCCATCGCATTTTGAGAGACCCGAACCTGGAACTGGTTACAGTTATAAAAGTTAGTTACAAAAAAAAGTGTAAAAAAAAAAATAAAAATATATATATATAAAATAAAAAAAAATAGTTGTCGTTTTATTGTTCTCTCTCTCTCTCTATTCTCTCTCTCTATTGTTCTGCTCTTTTTTACTGTATTCTATTCTGCAATGTTTTATTGTTATTATGTTTTATCATGTTTGCTTTTCAGGTATGCAATTTTTTATACTTTACCCGTTTACTGTGTTTTATTGTTAACCATTTTTTTGTCTTCAGGTACGCCATTCACGAATTTGAGTGGTTATACCAGAATGATGCCTGCAGGTTTAGGTATCATCTTAGTATCATTCTTTTCAGCCAGCGGTCGGCTTTCATGTAAAAGCAATCCTAGCGGCTAATTAGCCTCTAGACTACTTTTACAAGCAGTGGGAGGGAATGCCCCCCCCCGTCTTCCATGTTTTTCTCTAGCTCTCCTGTCTCAACAGGGAACCTGAGAATGCAGCCGGTGATTCAGCCAGCTGACCATAGAGCTGATCAGAGACCAGAGTGGCTCCAAACATCTCTATGGCCTAAGAAACCGGAAGCTACGAGCATTTCATGACTTAGATTTCGCCGGATGTAAACAGCGCCATTGGGAAAGCATTTTATCACACCGATCTTGGTGTGGTCAGATGCTTTGAGGGCAGAGGAGAGATCTAGGGTCTAATAGACCCCAATTTTTTCAAAAAAGAGTACCTGTCACTACCTATTGCTATCATAGGGGATATTTACATTCCCTGAGATAACAATAAAAATGATTTAAAAAAAATAAAAAAATGAAAGGAACAGTTTAAAAATAAGATAAAAAAGCAAAAAAATAATAAAGAAAAAAAAAAAAAAAAAAAAAAAAGCACCCCTGTCCCCCCCTGCTCTCGCGCAAAGGCGAACGCAAGCGTCGGTCTGGCGTCAAAAGTAAACAGCAATTGCACCATGCATGTGAGGTGTCACCGCGAACGTCAGATCGAGGGCAGTAATTTTAGCAGTAGACCTCCTCTGTAAATCTAAAGTGGTAACCTGTAAAGGCTTTTAAAAATGCATTTAGTTTGTCGCCACTGCACGTTTGTGCGCAATTTTAAAGCATGTCATGTTTGGTATCCATGTACTCGGCGTAAGATCATCTTTTTTATTTCATCAAACATTTGGGCAATAGTGTGTTTTAGTGCATTAAAATTTAAAAAAGTGTGTCTTTTCCCCAAAAAATGCATTTGAAAAATCGTTGTGCAAATACTGTGTGGAAAAAAAAAATGAAACACCCACCATTTTAATCTGTAGGGCATTTGCTTTAAAAAAAATATATAATGTTTGGGGGTTCAAAGTAATTTTCTTGCAAAAAAAAAAAATTTTTTCATGTAAACAAAAAGTGTCAGAAAGGGCTTTGTCTTCAAGTGGTTAGAAGAGTGGGTGATGTGTGACATAAGCTTCTAAATGTTGTGCATAAAATGCCAAGACAGTTCAAAACCCCCCCAAATGACCCCATTTTGGAAAGTAGACACCCCAAGCTATTTGCTGAGAGTCATGTCGAGTCCATGGAATATTTTATATTGTGACACAAGTTGCGGGAAAGAGACAATTTTTTTTTTTTTTGCACAAAGTTGTCACTAAATGATATTGCTCAAACATGCCATGGGAATATGTGAAATTACACCCCAAAATACATTCTGTTGCTTCTCCTGAGTACGGGGATACCACGTGTGAGACTTTTTGGGAGCCTAGCCACGTACGGGACCCCGAAAACCAAGCACCGCCTTCAGGCTTTCTAAGTGCGTAAATTTTTGATTTCACTCTTCACTGCCTATCACAGTTTCAGGGACATGGAATGCCCAGGTGGCACAAAACCCCCCGAAATGACCCCATTTTGGAAAGTAGACACCCCAAGCTATTTGCTGAGAGGTATAGTGAGTATTTTGCAGACCTCACTTTTTGTCACAAAGTTTTGAAAATTGAAAAAAACAAATGAGAGCTGTAAAATACTCACCATGCCTCTCAGCAAATAGCTTGGGGTATCTACTTTCCAAAATGGGGTCATTTGGGGGGGTTTTGTGCCACCTGGGCATTCCATGGCCTCCAAAACTGATAGGCAGTGAAGTGTGAAATCAAAAATTTACACCCTTAGAAATCCTGAAGGCGGTGATTGGTTTTCGGGGCCCCGTACGCAGCTAGGCTCCCAAAAAGTCCCACACATGTGATATCCCCATACTCAGGAGAAGCAGCTAAATGTATTTTGGGGTGCAATTCCACATAGGCCCATGGCCTGTGTGAGCAATATATCATTTAGTGACAACTTTTTGTAAATATTTTTTTTTTTGACATTATTCAATCACTTGGGACAAAAAAAATAAATATTCAATGGGTTCAACATGCCTCTCAGCAATTTCCTTGGGGTGTCTACTTTCCAAAATGGGGTCATTTGGGGGGGTTTTGTACTGCCCTGCCATTTTAGCACCTCAAGAAATGACATAGGCAGTCATAAACTAAAAGCTGTGTAAATTCCAGAAAATGTACCCTAGTTTGTAGACGCTATAACTTTTGCGCAAACCAATATACGCTTGACATTTTTTTTTACCAAAGACATGTGGCCGAATACATTTTGGCCTAAATGTATGACTAAAATTGAGTTTATTGGATTTTTTTTTTTATAACAAACAGTAGTAAATATTTTTTTTCAAAATTTTTGGTCTTTTTCCGTTTATAGCGCAAAAAATAAAGACGGCAGAGGTGATCAAATACCATCAAAAGAAAGCTCTATTTGTGGGAAGAAAAGGACGCAAATTTCGTTTAAGCATTGCATGACTGCGCAATTAGCAGTTAAAGCGACGCAGTGCCAAATTGGAAAAAGTCCTCTGGTCCTTAAGCAGCATAATGGTCCGGTCCTTAAGTGGTTAAGATGATGTGCGAGTAAAAAAAAAAAAAGTTTTCTCCTCTTCTTGCGGGACATGACGGATCACTTTCTGGGTCAATAGGGTTTCCGAGGACTCTATAAAGGAATTTGCCTGGTCTTCTTCCCTTGGGAGGATGGTCACTAGGTACTTGGTTTGGGGGGGGGGGGGGGGCAGGCAGAAAATTCTATTGTGTAGCCCTCTGCTATGGTGCGGCAGACAAACTCGTTTTTTGTAGCTTCCCTCCATTGGTGGGCAAAGGCTGCCAGTCTGCCTCCCACCTCAAAACAGTCATTGTTTTTTGCTCTTTGGATTGGTAGGCTTGAGAATGAATTCTCTTATGCCTTTCTTGTTTTGCTGTCCCCAGCGCTTTTTTGGTCTCGGCTTGTTGAATTTTTTGAATTGACGAAAGGGCGTCTTCCCCTGCTTCTTTTTAGCCTGGGGAAACCCTTTGTTCTTTGCTGCGGTCCTGTCTAGTACCATTTCTAGGTCAGGCCCGAACAGCAGATCTCCTGTGAATGGGATTCAGCACAGCCTGTTCTTGAAAGCTATACCCCCTCTTTGCCATGATTTCAGCCACAGGACCCTTCGGGCCGAATTTACTAAGGCCGCGACCCTAGAAGATATTTTTACGCTTTTGGCTGAGGCATCTGCTAGGAAAGCTGCCTCTCTGGTTAGCGTGGGGATAGTTCTAACTAATTCCTCCCTTGGCGTGTCACCTTCAAGTAACTCTTGCAGTTGAGTCAACCATACTAATAAGGTGCGGGCTCTGCAAGTGGAAGCTATCGCTGGGTTCAGGTTTGCTGCCCCAGCTTCCCAAGCCCTCTTCAGTAGGGCTTTTATCTCATTATCCATGGGGTTTCATTTAAGGTACCCACATTGTCCAAAGACAAGTCGGATTTGTTTGCGACTCTGCCCAGGTCTTGGTATCTGTCTCTGCAAATAGATACCTGCGTTTAATCTCTGCTGGTATGAAGAGCTGCTTTTCTGGCTCTTCCCACTCCCTCTTGACTAGGTCTTTAAGAGTTTGATGTACTGGAAACTTTCTGGGTTCCTTGGGCTGCAGCCCTTTGTACATTTTGTCGTGCAGTGAAAGCTCTGCGGCTTTTTTCTCTTTGATACCCAGCGTGTCAGCTATAGCCCCAAGAAAACTGTCCGTGTCTTATGAGGGAAATAAGTTGCCCTCTGATGCCAGATCATAATCTTCAGAATCTGAGCATAGCCCTTCCTCGGATTCCTGTTCCAATTCATCTGAATTATTCTCCCGTTTTTGTTGATCCACCTCTTCCCCGCTACCCAAAGGGAAACATGCCCCACTGGTAGATGGGGTACTGGTTGGCTGGAACTTGCTAGTATCTCCAACTTCTCAACTGCTGAGCGTAGTGGTGCAATAGTGTCCTTTATTTCCTTTTTGAATGAACTGAGCATGTCGTTGGAGGTAGCCTTGCAACTTCTTAGCCACCATTTTGTCTATGCATTTTTGACATTGTGGCTTTTTCCAGTCGGGAGGAAACCGGTGGCCGCAAGAAGCGCATGCTTTTCTGCTGATTTTCGCCCTTTTTTGCTCTGGGGCCTTTGCCTGTAATCAAGCACAGAGGACCCTGTGAGGTAGGCGGTTTACCAAACTGCATTTAAGCAAAGGTTTGTAGTGAGGTGAAGACAGAGGTGACTCCAGAGTACTCTGGATTAGGGCTGAAACGATTAATCGATATTATAGATAATGAAAATTGTTGCCACCTTCCTCCCTGCCAGTCCGTTAGAATCCTCCTGTGTACAAGGCCGCGCCGCCGTATGTGACCAGGCACGTTCGCGCCACTCCTTCTCACTGACGTCAGCCCCCCTGCTATTCTCAGCCCCGCCCGCTGCTGCCTTGATACACAGAGAGGCGCAAGAAGCAGCCGTGTGAGCCGAGCTGCATACTGTGAAGTATTAAGCTAGTGGCTACACAGAATACTCATCAGTAGTAGTACAGTACATTAATTTGTTTGACAAGGAATAGTGCCCCATCATTGGTGTTCCCAGGAGGAATAGTGCCCCATCATTGGTGTTCCCAGGAGGAATAGTGCCCCATCATTGGTGTTCCCAGGAGGAATAGTACCCCATCATTGGTGTTCCCAGGAGGAATAGTACCCCATCATTGGTGTTCCCAGGAGGAATAGTACCCCATCATTGGTGTTCCCGGGAGGCTGTAGGCAACATTGTTTGTAAAAAGAGAGCCAGCCTTAGCCCCGAGCATGTTTACATTTAAATGCAAAGTTTCTTGAATAGTTATATAGTTCACCTCTTCAGAATGTTTGTTGTTTTTGTACTGCTGCAAAGTTGTGTAATGTTAATGGTAAATGTTTTTTATTCTGCAGTTTGAGTGTAACACTCAGTTTTTTCATTATTACTTTAAATAAACGAAAAAAATGGCATATTACGTTTTTTTAATGATTTTATCCGATTAATCAAAACAATAAGCGGCCAACTAATCGATTATAAAAATAATTGTTAGTTGCAGCCCTACTCTGGATTACCTTGGAGCTGTCCTGGCTTGCAGGATCTGCAGGGCATGGTGGAGAAGCATCCGACATTGTCAGCCACCAGGATCCTCTGTTTAGAGAGAGTGTCCTTTTAACTGCTTCCTGCCTCAGGTCCAGCCCCACCCCCAACTGACCCTATGCAGGTTGGTGGACGTACCGGCACATGTTATTTCCCCCGCCGGTGTCCTCCTTCCTGGAGTTTAATTAGGGAGGGAGGCCTTGCCATTTGTCTCTTTTAAATTTTCACGCCGTGGCCCCGAAGCGACGTCACCATAAGTGACCTTCTCCAATGTCCCGAAGGCTTCCAGCCTCTGTCAAGATGGCAGCTGACCCGGATGTGACGCTCTTGGCACCATCTTGGTACACCTCCTGGGGCAGGCTTTCATACACATGTGGCCAGGACCCTGCAGAGTGCCGCGGGCTATCCACCGCAGTGGGGTTGCTTGGGCTTTGTTCTCTGCGGTGAGCGGGTGGCCAGGCAGGCGGGCCTCCACTGGCAGACTGTACCAGGGGTGAAATGCCAGCAGCATTTGAAAGCAGCTGGGGGGGGGTGATTGCATACACCTCTGCAGGGGCGAAATGTCAGGTAGAGCCCCAGGCTCAGGTTGCTGCCCCTGCTCGCCCTCCCAAGGCCCGCTGGGTTGGATGGGATGCTCGTCAGGGAGTCCCCTGCAATTTAGCACAGAGACTGAAGGAAAAATAATAAACGGTTTTCAGCTCCTGTGGGTCCGGAAACACAAAACAACTGAGGCACACAGGTAAGGCAAACAAATTTATAATGGTGGAATGTGTTTCCGGTTTCAGGGAGGAGCTGCCCTGGAAGACGATTTAAAAAAAACGGTATCATGAATTAAAACAAAAAACCAAAACCACTGAAGTTAGCCCATTTTTTTTGTATAATGTTAAAGAGGTTACGCCGAATAGATACCCAACATGTCACGCTTTAATATTGTGCACACTCGTGGAATGGCGCCAAATTTCGGTAAATTTTTACAGGTTACACATTTAGAGTTAGAGGAGGTCTTGGGCTAAAATTGTTGCTCTCACTCTAATGTTTGCGGCGATACCTCACATGTGTGGTTTAAACGCCATTTACATATGGGCGCGCTGTACATATGTGTTCGCTTCTGCATGCGAGCACGCGGGAACGGGGGCGCTTTAAATTACATTTTTTATTGTTTGTTTATTTTTTTACACTTTCCCTTTAATTTTTTTTTTTTTTAATCACTTTTGTTCCTATCACAAGAAATGTAAACATCCCTTGTAATAGGAATTGGGTATGACAGGTCCTCTTTACAGAGAAATCTGGGGTCTACCAGACTCCCACATCTCTCCTCTAGCCTGAAAAGACTGCAATAAAAAAAACCCCCAAAAAAACATCTCAGCCTTTCCAGCCGAATATACGGCAGTGTTTACAACTGCCGGGGCCGGACGTGATGTCATAACGTCATGCCCAGCCTCCGAAGGTCATAGACACTGCCGGGGACCATCTGGTCCACAGTATTCTCTATGGTGAACTTCCACTGCCGGCGGATACCTTCTCCGGCTTGCCGATCGCACGGGCGAGCTGATAGAAGCATCGGAGGGTGGCGGGAGCAATCCCCTCCCACCGCCTGTAAGAACAAATGGCTATACAGCTGTTATGATTGTTTTTACGGTGCAGGGAATAGCCGTCGGAAAAGAATGATGTCTAAATGATGCCTGCAGCTGCAGGCATTATTCAGATATCCCCACTCAAAGTCCAGAACGTCATATGACGTACAGTGGGCGGGAAGTGGCTAAACTAATAAAATTACTTGTCAAACAAATTAAGAAATTCAATGTGGAAAAAAACACACCAAAAAAAAAAAACTTAAAGAAAACATGCATAAAATGTGCATGCAATAATGTCCATCACAAGCTCCATGTGTCAGAAATCCAATCCCAAAGGTGCCTCCTTTCACACCGTGATAAAAATCCCACGGCAATATCCTCCTGTTGGACACTGATCACACAGTCCCAGTGCTGCACCCAAAACTCTTTCCAGTCTGTGCACACATTCAACTGCCACAGTGGCTTTGCTCTCATCTTGATCTTGTGACCTACAGATGTAATAGAGATCTAAATTGCACTGCCCCCACTCTAGGGGATTGTAACTGGTGCTTCTCAGCCTCTCAGTTTGACAGGTACTCCAATCTCCCACTGGTCAAATCCAGGTAGATGTCCCTTTATGCCACTGTGTCTCTATAAAACTCAGAGCCACATAGATTGTGTAGCATTTAAAACATGCGTGGACTTTAATTTTTTTTTTTAATTCAATTTCATTTATTTTTGAATTATCACTCGTCGAATCCACTTCGCAACAGTGGATTTCAACGCGGCCTGTCCTTTCTTAGGACCCTCTGGCAGAATAAGACATCAGTCTTTCGAATCAGAGCAGTTGCCTTTAAATTTTGCCTTTAAAAAGATTTTCACTGCTCTCACCACATCAAGACAATGTAGTGACTTTTTCTTTCCCAGGAACATGGTTATGGAAAAACGATGGCAGGACAATATCTTGGTTCAGGTGGAAACCTGAGACTACTTTTGGTAAAAAAAAACCTAGACGAGGGTGTAACACCACCCTGTCCTCATGAAAAATCAAATATAGCTCTTTACAAGAAAAAGCAGCCAATTCCGAAACTCTCCTTGCTGGGATATAGCAACCAAAAATACCAGCTTCCTTGTCAGAAGGACTAAGGGGAATATGCTGTATAGGTTCAAATGGCTGTTTTTGTAACACTGACAAACTAAGTTCAAGTCCCAAGGGATCAAAGGTGATTTAACTGACGGATTAATCCGCAACACCCCTTGCATAAAACCCCGGACTAAAGAATGCGTAGCAAGCGGTTTTTGAAATAAAATTGATAAGGCTGAAACTTGGCCCTTAATACTCAAGGCCAATTTCATCTCTACGCCAAATTGTAGAAAGGCAAGAATTCTGCCTATGATATATCTCTGACCCTTGGATTCACACCAGGAAGCATAAGCCCTCCAGACTGTATAATATATAGTTCTGGAAGCTGGATTCCTTGCATTAATCAAAGTAGAGATAACTGACCCGGAAAGCCCACGTTTCTTCAGAATGTGGGTTTCAATAGCCAGGCCATTAAATTTAGCGTTGTAAAGTAGGATGGAATATCGACCCGTGAGAGCAGGTCTGGCCTTAGTGGGAGGGACCATGGATCCTCCACTGCCATCTTTACGATCTCTGCATACCATGACCTTCTGGGCCATGCTGGTGCTACCAGAATTACCGGCTTTCTTTCCAGCTTGATCCTGCAAAGAAGTCGTGGCAGCAACTGAATAGGGGGGGGGAATGCATAAATCAGTGAGAACTGATCCCACGGGGTTATCAGCGCATCTGTTCCGCATGCGAGTGGATCCCTTGTCCTGGACACAAAGTTGACTAACTTTTTGTTGAATCTGGATGCTAGAAGATCTACGTCTGGAGTCCCCCATCTTTGGCAACCAGCCCGAAAAATGTCAGGGTGAAGAGACCATTCCCCCGGGAATAACTGCTGGCGACTTAAGTAGTTCGCCTGCCAATTCTCCATTCCCGGAAAAAAGACTGCCGATAGGGAGAGAGACTCTTGGTGCCCCCTTGGTGATTGATATAGGCCACAGCTGTGGCATTGTCGGACTGGATCCTGACAGGACAATCCCTTAACCTGGAAGTCCAGGCTTTCAGAGCCAGACGCACTGCCCGAATCTCTAGGAGATAGGCAAGGCTCTTTCGGTTCCTGACCACTGTCCCTGGACAGACGTCTTCTCTAGTACTGCTCCCCAGCCTGAAAGGCTGGCATCTGTCGTTACTACTTTCCAGATAATTGGGCTGAAGGATTTTCCTTTCAGCAGATTCTGGGTTAATAACCAACTGAGACTTTGGGACATTCTTGGGGACAGCCGCATTGGCAAGTCCAAAGCTTGGATCGTTTTGTTCCAAGCAGACCGGATACTGTTTTGCAACAGTCTTGAATGGAACTGGGCATAGGGGACTGCTTCGAATGAAGCCACCATCTTTCCTAACAACCTCATGCAAAGGCGAATTGAGGGATTTCTTTTCGACCCGACTATCCGCACCAGCTCCCGTATGGAGCTGATCTTTGCCGGCGGCAAGAACACCTTTTTCTGGGCTGTGTCTATGATCAGGCCCAAATACTCCAGCTTTCTTAGCGGTTTTAAGGAAGACTTCTCTAGGTTGAGAATCCAGCCCTGACTTTCCAGGTAACTGGTTGTGATGCGTACACTTTGCTCCAAGCGAGCCACTGATTGGTCTATTAATAATAGATCGTCTAAATACGCCAAGACTATTATGCCCTGTGCCCTTAACCTGGCTAGAGGTGGGACCAGTACTTTTGTGAACACCCGGGGTTCTGTAGCTAGCCCGAAGGGCAAGGCTACAAACTGAAAGTGCTGCTGTTCTACTTCGAATCGCAGAAGCCTTTGGTGAGCGGGAAATATAGGGACATGCAGATATGCATCCCTGATGTCGATGGACGCCAGAAGTTCTCTTCCTTGTAGGATAGAAACTACTGACCTGATTGACTCCATGCGAAAGGAGCCGATTTTCAGGAACTGATTTAGATTCCTTAGATCTAGAATGGGTCTGACATCTCCATTTGGTTTTGGTACCGTAAACAGGTTTGAATAAAACCCCAAACCTTGCTCTTTTGTGGGGGATCTGTACGATTACCCCCTAAGCCAATAATCAGTCTAATGCTTGAAACAGGGATTGCCTTTTCCCTGGTTCTTTGGGAACGTTTGATCTCAGAAAACGAGATGGTGGAAACTCCCGAAATTCTGGTTTGTATCCTAGAGACACCGTGGAGAGGACCCATCTATCCTGAATTTCCTTTTGCCAGACTTCTGAGTATTGCAGGAGTCTTCCCCACACTCTGGTGAGGGGGGACACCTTTGAGACTTTAGTATTCTGCTTTGCAGATTTCTGGCCCCAGGTCTTCTTTTGAGCCCGGACCTGACCCTGAGGTTTTCCTCTAGAGTCTGAGGGCGGAGACCGTCGCCACTGCCTAGAGGCGGATGCCCCAGGCACAGGAGAAAAATTCAGTTTAAATGAAGGACGTTTAAACTTTCTTTTGACTGGCAAAAGAGCGCTCTTCCCACTAGAAATTGTTTGGATATATTTATCCAAGTCATCCCCAAATAGTCTCTCCCCATGAAAAGGGAAACTAGTCAAAAGCTTTTTGCAAGGTTCTTCAGCTGACCAATTTTTTAACCACAGGGTCCTATGCAAACGCAAGCGGGACGCCTGGTGAATATAGTCTTTCATGGTGTCTATGGCAAAACACAGCGCCTTTGGTAGTTCGGCCAACTCACAGGCCTATTGTGCAAGGACCTCCTTAAGGGCCTCTGTGAACTGGTCCTTTAGGGACTGACAGATGCCAAGGAAAAAGAGGATTAACAAAAATTCCAACTTTTTATCTGTTGGATCTTTAAGCATCTGTGCATTGTCTACTGGATAAGTTACATTTTTAGTCACACTGGAAATTGAAGCGCCAACTGCCGGTACCTTCCATCTTTTTGTGAATTTCTCCTCAATGGGATAGAGAACAGAGAATCTCTTTGGTGGAAGAAAATGCTTCTCTGGGTGATCCCTTTCAGCATAAAATAAGCTTTTCTAGTAATGCATGGACTGGAAACGAATGAAAAGGCTGTAAAGGTTTTAAAGAACCCAAGGAAGAAACCAAACTTTCAGCTGACTCTGTTAGGGGTAGCATGAAAGTGGAACAAATCATCTCCGTAAGAGTTTGTACCATCAATCTCTCAGATTGCAAGGTTACAAAAGGTTCATTTATGGTTGTTTCCTCCGCAGAGGAATAATCGGCTTGTTTTTTCACGTGATCGTCTGAGGGTAAAACCTCATCCTGTGCCCACTGTTCCCTTGGTAAAGGATTTGAGGTGGGGGAGGGAGATCTAGCACGCTTCCTATCCATTTGGATGGAGGAAGTGATTAAAGCTGCTAATCTTCCTTCTAAGCCGCGCAGGGCAGAGGAAAATGCATCTTCAGTCACGTATACAGGGGCTGAAGTGTGAGAAGAAGTTGCACCACCAATAGGTTCCAATGACTCACCCTGGCTTGCCATATCTGGTATCTCCGGAGAGTTTGACAGTGTGGAGGCATGACTGGAGTTCCCTGCGCCTAGGGGTGGAATTTTTGGCACCTTTGTGGTAGCTCTGGAAGCCATAGTGCTAAGCACAAAAGCAGAGGCACTCTAGTAAAAAATGTACTACTTGCTGAGCAATAGTCTAGCAAAACAATTTCACCATAAAGATCAGCTTGATGCTGAGTAACAATGTATTTCCTGTACTGGAAATGCCTGTATACATCCCTTACGTGTCCCAGCGCTCCTGTGTAATGTGTGACAGACTCTTCTGTTCAGTTGCTCTTAAGAGATCTTCTGAAACAGAGCGTTCGTTTTATAACACACTTCAGGTGTAAACCTGATTAGCGTCCTCAGCTGTGCGCCATGTGAAAGTCAATTGCTGCACATGGCGCCGCCTGCCTCAAGCCACACCCCCTCCAGCCTGCTATCCTCCTTGTCCTCTTAAAATGTAACCTTAGTCCACGCATGGACGGCACGGCTTTCGGGTCTGCAGTGCAGACCGGATGAGAGAAGGATCTGTAAAACAGGGGTTACCTGATCGCCGCTGCCTTGAAAATGCAAGCGGTCTTTGAAATACACAGGCTGGGGCGCAACAAGTTAAATAAACGACAGTTAAATTATAGATGGCAAGACAACAAAAATGTAAGTCATTAAAGTAATACCACTTCCTATCGCACCCCTCCGAGGGGAGGGGTGTGTTCTCAGTCTGAAGATCATACAGGCAGTGTTATTAAACATGGATACTCCAAACATGATGAGTACTCCCAACAAGACCAGGAATGAACGTTATTTTTTTGTTTTTAAACCAGGAGCCATTATAATAATATGCTGTACCCCCAGCCCCTTAGTTTCCCCAGGGGGAAGAGGAACACCTCTGTTCGATTAAGAACCCCCTCCTGCTGCCAGGACACACACATGCTGTTTAAAGCTTGGACACAGAGCTGCTGAGGAACAAAGTACCAAGGTGTGTTATCTTTACTCCCTGTAGAGGAGATTTTTAGGCATTACAATGTTACTTTAAATGGAAAAAAGGCATAGGTGGACTTTTTACAGTTCCTAAGCTTTTTTCCCTTACCTTTTCCTTGCTGCAGGATACTGCTGAAAACAGACAGATCCAAACTTCACCCCGGACAGCATTAGTAAACCTTCAAAGACCGGGGTCCCTATTATAGGGGTTCCACGCCTTTGGACCTGTATAGCACCCCTCAGGAGCAACTTTAGGTAATGTAGCATGACCAAAGAGAGTCCTGGTTCCAGGGGTCCACCCCTCAAAAGAGAGGCTTACAGGCAAAACCTTGTTCTTCTATGCGAGGACAGGTTACCATCTTTTGGCCTCAGTGGGTTGGATGGATCCAGTTGTGGAGGCTTAAGTCCAGCATTAATCCCTCCTGGAGCTCCTCAGAGCACATCTTCATCGTTACCAACACCTTAGACACTGGCGAAAAAACTGAGGTACTCCTGGAAGGAGGAGGGGTTATATAGGGGAGTAAACTTCCTATATTGGGTATGCCAGTGTCCACACCTGAAGGTGGCCCATAACCCATTAAGTTATTAGTCTTTGTACCATGATGTACGATAAAGAAATATCTGTACTTCCAGTCTGAACTAAAAGTGACATTGATCCGGTCCTCGAACGCCATAGAGTCGATCAAAGAGTATCTACTAATCCTTGACTGCCTATGGGAGCAGCCGGCCGCACCTTCAGACCATTTCTAGGGTGAACCGGCAGAAACAGTAAGCCTGAGAAACTGCGGTGATTGGTAGGGGGAGGGTAGTCGCTCATGAGCTGCTCAGAACAATTTCATGAGAAAGCCAGCCGCAAAAAATGATGATGATATCGGGTTATGGCTGACCCATAATCCCGGTAAACCACAAGAATATTTATATTTTATTTATATATATATATATATATATATATATATATATATATATATATATATATATATATATATATATATATATATATATATATATATATATATATATATATATATATATATATATATATATATATATAATCACACACATACACAGTGGGGATGGAAAGTATTCAGACCCCCTTAAATTTTTCACTCCGTTATATTGCAGCCATTTGCTAAAATCTTTTAAGTTCATTTTTTCTCTTATTAATGTACACACAGCACCCCGTATTGACAGAAAAACAGAATTGTTGACATTTTTGCAGATTTATTAAAAAAGAAAAACTGAAATATCACATGGTCCTAAGTATTCAGACCCTTTCCTCAGTATTTAGTAGAAGCACCCTTTTGATCTAATACAGCCATGAGTCTTTTTGGGAAGGATGCAACAAGTTTTTCACACCTGGATTTGGGGATCCTCTGCCATTCCTCCTTGCAGATCCTCTCCAGTTGGAGAGTCTCCAGTGTCAGGTTGGTAAACGTTGGTGGACAGCCATTTTTAGGTCTCTCCAGAGATGCTCAATTGGGTTTAAGTCAGGGCTCTGGCTGGGCAATTCAAGAACAGTCACTGAGTTTTTGTGAAGCCACTCCTTCGTTATTTTAGCTGTGTGCTTAGGGTCATTGTCTTGTTGGAAGGTAAACCTTCAGCCCAGACTGAGTTTTCATCCAGGATATTCCTGTACTTGGCCGCATTCATCTTTCCCTTGATTGCAACCAGTCGTCCTGTCCCTGCAGCTGAAAAACACCCCCACAGCATGATGCTGCCACCACCATGCTTCACTGTTGGGATTGTATTGGACAGGTGATGAGCAGTGCCTGGTTTTCTCCACACATACCGCTTAGAATTAAGGCCAAAAAGTTCTATCTTGGTCTCATCAGACCAAAGAATCTTATTTCTCACCATCTTGGAGTCCTTCAGGTGTGTTTTAGCAAACTCCATGCGGGCTTTCATGTGTCTTGCACTGAGGAGAGGCTTCTGTCGGGCCATTCTGCCATAAAGCCCCAACTAGTGGAGGGCTGCAGTGATGGTTGACTTTCTACAACTTTCTTCCATCTCCCGACTGCATCTCTGGAGCACAGCCACAGTGATCTTTGGGTTCTTCTTTACCTCTCTCACCAAGGCTCTTCTCCCCCGATAGCTCAGTTTGGCCGGACGGCCAGCTCTAGGAAGGGTTCTGGTGGTCCCAAACGTCTTCCTTTTAAGGATTATGGAGGCCACTGTGCTCTTAGGAACCTTAAGTGCAGCAGAAATGTTTTTGTAACCTTGGCCAAATCTGTGCCTTGCCACAATTTTGTCTCTGAGCTCTTCAGGCAGTTCCTTTGACCTCATGATTATCATTTGCTCTGACATGCACTGTGAGCTGTAAGGTCTTATATAGACAGGTGTGTGGCTTTCCTAATCAAGTCCAATCAGTATAATCAAACACAGCTGGACTCAAATGAAGGTGTAGAACCACCTCAAGGATGATCAGAAGAAATGGACAGCACCCGAGTTAAATATATGAGTGTCACAGCAAAGGGTCTGAATACTTAGGACCATGTGATATTTCAGTTTTTCTTTTTTAATAAATCTGCAAAAATTTCAACAATTCTGTGTTTTTCTGACAATAAGGGGTGCTGTGTGTACATTAATGAGGAAAAAAATAAACATAAATGATTTTAGCAAATGGCTGCAATATAACAGAGTGAAAAATTTAAGGGGGTCTGAATACTTTCCGTCCCCACTGTACATACACACACACACGCCTAGAGCAGTCGGAAAGTGGTTAATTACCGGAAGTGTCATTTCTTTTGGCATCTAAAAACTTAAGAGAAGAATATGCTTCGAGTTTATGTTTGTGGGAAAGTGTGCAGTAAATCTAGAATGTGAGCACCAGGGTATCATCCCGATATAGTAGCAAAAGGACAGAGTATTTTAAGACTTTAACAGCTTCCCGACCAGCCACCGTGGTTGCACTGAGGTAGAATGGCACGGGCAGACGAAATGCCGTTATGTTGCGTCCAATGCGCGACCGTCATGACGATCGGATTTGATCCAGAACCGATCAATCCCCAGGCCAATGAAATCTGGCCTGAACCTGGTGATCACTCCTGGCGAAAGAGATCCTTCCCCTGCATGTGTAAGTGTAAACACAGCAGGGGAAGTGATGTCATCTCTCCTCGTCTAGGTCGTTTCCGTTCCAGACTGAGGAGAGAGAGCATCTAACAGTAAGTGCACCAACACTACACTGACACCAGTTCACGTAGGTACACTTGCCACCCCCCGATCACCCCCCCCCCAGTTAACCCCTTCACTGTGTCACCCAGTGCAACAGATATTTTTGATCGCTGTACTGGTGTCATTAGTGACACTAATCAGTGTTAGGGTAATTAGTGGTAGGCCCAGATAGGTCTATGGACCCCCCAACAAAGGTTTAACCCCTTGATCACCCCCGTCACCAATGATCACTATATAAGTGTCACGGGTGACGCAACTTAGCTAGTTTATTTTTTATAGCGTCAGGGCACCCGCCGTATTTTACCTAAATAAAGGTTTAGCCCCCTGATCACCTGGCAGGTGATCAAAGTTAGGTTTTAGCATCAGATAGGGTCTGCGTCGCCCCAGGCAGCATCAGATTAGTGCCAGTAGAGCTAACACGCACGCACCATACACCTCAGATCTATACTAGCGTCCCCAGCAGTTTAGGGTTCCCAAAAATGCATTGTTAGCAGGATCAGCCCAGATACCGGCTAGCACCTGCGTTTAGCCCCTCCGCCCAGCCCAGCCCAGCCCACCCAAGTGCAGTATCAATCAATCACTGTCACTTACAAAAACACAAAACACACATAACTGCAGCGTTCCCAGAGTCAGGCCTGATCAGTGCGAACGTTAAGTTTTTTTGGTAGCGTTTGAATCAGTCGCTGACAGGTGCTTTTTTCTTGTGATTCTTAATACTGTACAAGTAAATTTAGAGACCAAAATGTCAAATCGAAGGTACACTAGTGAAGAGGCCTACACATTTGAGCATGACAGAGAGTGAAGAGGAAGTCACTCATCCGTCAGATTCAGGCTCAGAATAAGAACCTGTAGACAGCAGCCGCAACATGACAGATAGCTCTGACAACGGAGTTGTGGTCCCTGCCAAGGTCAGGTGTACCAGACCCCGTTCTTTTGCTGTCGTTGAGGTGCAAGAACCGCAGGGCTAACGTATGGAGAGCAGAGAGCCAGTACTAGCGCCGCTCATCCTTCTGGTGAACTGGCAAGCACCAGCGGCCTAGTACATCCTGGTCGTACATCCAGCACTGCAGTATCACATGGTGACGTGGCGAGTCCCATAAGTGCAGTTCAAAGCTGGCGAGGTGGTTAGCATGAGTAGTGTCCCCCTGCCACCAAGAAAAAGACAGGCCCATTAAGCCCATAGTGCCCTTCCTGCTGCATTCGCCAATCCTAATTGGGTGCCCACCACTTCTGCAGCACCCGTACTTCCCAGATTCACCGGCCAACCCAGAATTCAGGTGGAAACAGCTGATTTTATGTCACTTAATTTTTATTCGCTGTTTTTCACCAAAGAACTCTATAGATCTATTGTGGACCAAAACAATTTATATGCTGTCAATTCATTGCCGCTAATCCCCAGCTGACCCTTGCCAGAGATCGGAAATCATTACAGTTTCCGAATTTAAGACCTTCCTGGGCCTATCCCTCCTCATGGGCATAACTAAAAAAAGTGAGTTGCGGTCATATTGGTCCACTGACCCAATTCACCATATGCCCGTGTTCTCTGCCTCCATGACCAGGACGAGATACAAGCAGATCTTGTGTTTCATGCATTTCAACGATAATGAACTCGATAGTCTTCGGGGTGACCCTGAATTTGATCGGCTCTACAAAATTCGGCCCCTTGTAAACCACTTCAACCAACGCTTTGCAGTCTTGTTTACTCCCCATCAAGTTGTCTGCGTTGATGAGTCCCTGATTAAGTTTTCTGGCCGCTTGTCATTCAAACAGTATCTTCCCAGCAAGCGTGACAGATATGGGGTCAAGATGTATAAGCCCTGTGACAGGGCCACAGGCTATACATATAGTTTTGTGGTTTACAAGGGAAGACATAGTTACATAGAGCCGGAGAACTGCCCAGACTACATAGGGAGCGCTGGTAAGATTGTGTGGGACTTGGTGTCACCTTTATTCGGAAAGGGGTACCACTTGTATGTGGACAATTATTAGACAAGCGTGGTGCAATGCTTTTGTGCTATACAAAGCTTCAGGATGAACTGGATCCTTCCTTAAATGCCAGAAGGAGATCATTATGGCCCTTCTGTTTCCAGACAGTGCTGTGGCCCAACTTCCCAATCCAAATGCAGCAAGCCGGTTGCATGAGAGGCATTTTCCGCATGTCCTCTCTGGTACCCCTACCCAAAGAAACCCCCAAAGAAGATGTTGTGTCTGTAGAATGCGCGGATATAGGCATTCTACAGCTTTTATTGTCCCTCCTGTCTTGACCAACCTGGTCTTTGCATTGGTGACTGTTTTGAACGCTACCACACACTAGTTGAGTATTAGAGTATTGAGTATAAAGCATTTGACACAGTTCCCCATAAACGTTTACTGTACAAAATAAGGTCCATTGGCATGCACCATAGGGTGAGTACATGGATTGAAAACTGGCTACAAGGGCAAGTTCAGAGGGTCGTGATAAATGGGGAGTACTCGGAATGGTCAGGGGTGGGTAGTGGGGTCCCCCAGGATTCTGTGCTGGGACCAATCCTATTTAATTTGTTCATAAACAACCTGGAGGATGGGGTAAACAGCTCAATCTCTGTATTTGTGGACGATACTAATCTAAGCAGGGCAATAACTTCTCCGCAGGATATGGAAACCTTGCAAAAAGCTCAGAACACATTAATGGGGTGGGCAACTACATGGCAAATGAGGTTCAATGTAGAAAAATGTAAAATAATGCATTTGGGTGGCAAAAATATGAATGCAATCTATACACTGGGGGGAGAACCTCTGGGGGAATCTAGGATGGAAAAAGACCAATGCCATGCAATGCCAAGCTGCTGCTAACAAAGCAAACAGAATATTGGCATGCATTAAAAAGGGGATTAATTCCAGAGATAAAACGATAATTCTCCCACTCTATAAGACTCTGGTCCGGCCGCACCTAGAGTATGCTGTCCAGTCCTCAGGAAGGATGTACTGGAAATGGAGCGAGTACAAAGAAAGGCAACAAAGCTAATAAAGGGTCTGGAGGATATTAGTTATGAGGAAAGGTTGCGAGCACTGAACCTAATCTCTCTGGAGAAGAGACGTTTGAGAGGGGATATGATTTCAATATACAAATACCATACTGGTGACCCCACAATAGGGATAAATCTTTTTTGGAGAAGGGAGTTTAACAAAACTCGTGGACACTCGTTAAAATTAGAAGAAAAGAGGTTTAACCTTAAACTACGTAGGAGGGTCTTTACTGTAAGAGCGGCAAGGATGTGGAATTCCCTTCCACAAGCGGTGGTCTCAGCGGGGGGTGCATCAATAGTTTCAAGAAACTATTAGATAAGCACCTGAACGACCGCAACATACAGGGATATACAATGTAATACTGACATATAATCACACACATAGGTTGGACCTGATGGACTTGTGTCTTTTTTCAACCTCACTTTTTTCTACCTCCCTTACTGTTCTGCTAATCGCTGGAGATATTTCCCCAAACCCTGGGCCTCCCTTATTTAACTGTACCCAACACACCCATCACCCTACACCCTCTGACAGTAGTCGCAATCTACACAATTTAGTCTCCATTCCTCTTCTTCCCAACGCCAGCCTCCCTCTCTCTTGCGCCCTCTGGAACGCCCGCTCTGTCTGCAACAAACTCACTGCTGTTCATGACCTCTTTGTCACTAATTCCTTCCTCTCTACTTGCTCTCACCGAAACCTGGCTCCACAAACATGACACCCCTTCTCTTGCTTCCCTCTCCTAGGGTGGCCTTCACTGAACTCACTCCCCTAGGCCTAATGGACACAAGGGAGGTGGAGTGGGATTCCTCCTATCCCCCCAGAGCACCTTCCAGGTTATTCACTCTCCTCCCTCTTTTTCCCTCTCATCATTCAAAGCCCACTGTATACGTCTATTCTCTCCTACTTCCCTAAGAATTGCTGTGATCTATTGGCCCCCTGGACCATTATCGACTTTCCTTGATGAGTTTTCTGCCTGGCTACCCTACTTTCTCTCTTCGGAAATTCCCACAATCCTTCTCGGTGATTTCAACATCCCTGCTAATACAAACACTCCTGCTACTTCTAAACTTCATAGTCTAACGTCTTCATTTGACCTGAAGCAATGGGTACAGGCTTCTACTCACTCTGATGGGAACACCCTTGACCTTGTATTCTCCTACCTATGCACTCCATGCAACTTCTCAAACAATCCTTTTCCTCTCTCCGACCATCACCCTATTAGTTTCTCTCTCCCTCTGTCTTCCACCACCTTTCCCTCCAATCGCCTAACCATCACCCATAGAAACTTTTGCAACTTCAACTCCTCTCTCCTCTATTCTGCTACTGACCACCTCTATGGACAAAATCTCTACCCTGTCCTGCCCCAACCAAGCCACGTCCATCTACAATAAACCCCTGTCCTACACCCTGGATAAGCTCGCTCCCCTCACTACACGCAGAATCAGGCCTCGACCCCTACAACCCTGGCAAACAGATGACACTAAAATTCTCAAAAAATGTAGTCGCGCTCTTGAGCGTCTGTGGCACAAGACTAAGTCTCTCAAAGACTTCAACCAATACAAATCTGCCCTCTAAAAATACTATTCTTTCCTCCACAGTGCTAAGCAAACCTATTTTACAACTCTTAACACCTTCTCATCCAGTCCCCGTAAACTCTTCTCTACCTTCAACTCTCTACTTTGTCCTCCACCCACTGACTTACTCACTGCCCAGGAGATCGCTAATCACTTCAAAAACAAGATTGATACAATCCGTGATGAAATCTCCACTCTACAGGTATCTCCCCTAGCTAAGACCCCATGTCAACAGGTACAACTGACACTCCCCCTATTCAAATCTGCTACTACAGACGAAGTTGTTAAACTCCTTTCTATCGCCCACCCAACCACCTGTCCCCTATTCCCTCAAATGCTACGGTCGCCCTCTGACCCCATCCTACACTCTCTAACCCACATCTTCAATCTCTCCCTCACCTCTGGCATCTTCCCCAATGCTCTAAAACATGCACTGGTCACTCCCATACTTAAAAAACTGTTCTTGGACCCTACCAATCTTAACAACCTACGCCCTATCTCCTTGCTCCCCTTTTCCTCTAAACTACTTGAGCACCTGGTTTACAACCAACTGAGTAACCACCAACTGAGTAACCCACCTTCTTGATCCCCTTCAATCTGGATTTCGCCCTCAACACTCCACAGAAACTGCTCTTTTAAAACTCACAAATGACCTACTAACTGCAAAAACCAACGGACACTATTCTGTACTCCTACTTCTGGATCTTTCAGCTGCCTTTGACACGGTTGACCACCCCCTCCTCCTCAAAAAACTTTACTCCCTCAGTCTCCGTGACTGTGCTCTTCAGTGACTCTCATCCTACCTATCCCAACACACCTTCAGTGTCACTTACAATTCTACTTCCTCCACTCCTCTTCCCTTCTCTGTCGGGGTCCCCCAAGGTTCTGTTCTTGGACCTCTTATTTTCAATCTACACCTCTTCCCTGGGTCAGCTGATAGCCTCTCACGGCTTTCAATATAATTTCTATGCTGACGACACACAAATCTATCTCTCCACCCCTCAACTCACACCTCACGCTCAGTCTCCTCACGCATCACTAACTGACATATCTGTATGGATGTCACACCACTTCATCAAACTCAACTTGTCCAAAACCGCGCTTATAATAATTCCTCCCCCACGTGCCTCTTCCCCTGACTTCTCTGTCAAGAGCAATGGCAAAACCATCCACCCGTCCCACCTATCAGGGTGCTAGGTGTTATCCTGGACTCTAAACTCTCCTTTCGGCCCCACATCCAATCACTTTCCAAAGCTTGCCGCCTCAACCTCCGTAACATTTCTAAACTACGTCCCTTTCTAACCAATGAAACCACAAAGCTACTGATTCACTCCCCTGGTTATCTCTCGCCTCGACTACTGCAACTCCCTCCTCATTGGCTTACCTTTAAATAGACTATCCCCCCTTCAGTCCATCATGAATGCTGCTGCCAGACTCATCCACCTTACAAACCGCTCAGTGTCTGCTACCCCTCTCTGCCAATCCCTCCATTGGCTACCACTCACCCAACAAATTAAATTCAAAATACTAACAATAAGTTACAAAGCCATCCACAACTCTGCCCCCAGCTACATCACTAACCTAGTCTCAAAATACCAACCTAATCGCCATCTCTGTTCCTCCCAAGACCTCCTGCTCTCTAGCGCCCTCATCACCTCCTCCCATATCCGCCTCCAGGTCTTCTCCCGAACCTCGCCCATCCTCTGGAATTCCCTACCCCAATCTGTCAGACTGTCTCCAAATTTATCCACTTTTAGGCGATCCCTGAAAACTTTCCTCTTCAGAGAAGCCTATCTTGCCTCCAACAACTGCACTATTTTCTCCATTAGCTCATCCCCCACAGCTATGACCCTTTTGTATAACTTGACCCTCCCTCCTAGATTGTAAGCTCTAACGAGCAGGGCCCTCTGATTCCTCCTGTATTGAATTGTATTGTACTGTCTGCCCTAATGTTGTAAAGCGCTGCGTAAACTGTCGGCGCTATATAAATCCTGTATAATAATAACCTCACCTACTATGTAACTATATTAGCTTAGTATAGAGCACCACACAGTCCTAGCCACACGTACACAGGGTCTTGAAAGGTGTGATGGCCATCACATTTTGAGAGACCCTAATCTGCAACGTTCAGTTTAGTTTTTTTTTTTTTTTTTACAGTTTTTATAAAAGTGAAAAAAAAAAACACAAAAACAAAAAATAAAAAAGCCAAAAATAGTTGTGGTTTTATTTTTCTTCTCTCTCTATTGTTCGCTCTCTTATGTGCGCTCACTATTGTTCTATATCTGTCTCTCTCGGTTTTATTTTTACTATGTTTTATTGTATTTGCTTTGCAGGTATGGTATGTTATACTGTAATGCTTGTTTTATGGTTAACCATCATTTGCTTAGCAGGTACGCCATTCAGCTGCAGCACGGGTTTATTCATTCTGACAGCAACAGCAGTTGCTCCCACGATACATAAAGCCGAGACTCCATCGCTGTAGGAGGTGATTTCACCACCACAGTTTAAAAAAAAAAAAGAGCATATATGCCGAAGCATGGGGGCAGGGGTGGAGGAGCGATTTGCTTCTAACATTAGGGGCTGATTGCCCCCATGCTTCGGCATATATTTTTAGGCTCAGATTGCGTTACAAAATGTTTTATTTTGACTATGTTTTATTGTATTTTCTTTGCAGGTATGGTAAGTCTTACTGTTATACTGTAATGTTATTTTGTTTTATTGTTAATCATCATTTGCTTAGCAGGTACGCCATTCAGCTGCAGCACTGATTTATCTTGACAGCAACAGCATTTGCTCCCACGATACGTAAATCAGCGACTCCAGCGCTGTAGGTAGTGATTTCACCACCACAATTAATGATGCATGTATGCCCATTATTAGATGTGGGTGGATGAAGGGCAATAATGTAATGGCGGGCATATCCACCAATTAATCTTTTTTTTTGTTCAGCCCACAGGCTGCATGAAAAAAAAAAAAAAAAAAGAACATTACAATATATGCCCAACAACGTACTGGTATGTTGCTGGACTTTGAGTGGTTATACCAGAATGATCATCTTGGAGTCATTCTTTTCAGCCAGCGGTCGGCTTTCATGTAAAAGCAATCCTTGCGGCTAATTAGCCTCTAGACTGCTTTTACAAGCAGTGGGAGGGAACATCCCCCCCAACTCCCACCATCTTCCATGGTTTTCTCTGGCTCTCCTGTCCCAACAGGGAACCTGAGAATGCAGCCAGTGGTTCCGCCAGCTGACCGTAGAGCTGATCGGAGACCAGAACAGCTCCAATCATCTCTATGGCCTAAGAAACTGAAAGCTACCAGCATTTCATGACTTAGGTTTCGCCGGATATAAACAGCGCCATTGGGAAAGCATTTAATCACACCGATCTTGGTGTGGTCAGATGCTTTGAGGGCAGATTAGAGATCTAGGGTCTAATAGACCTCAATTTTTTCAAAAAAAGATTACCTGTCACTACCTATTGCTATCATAGGGGATATTTACATTCCCTAAGACAACAATAAAAACGATAAAAATAAAAAATGAAAGGAAGAATTTAAAAATAAAACAAAAAAGCAAAATAAAAAGCACTCCTGTCCCCCCTTGCTCACGCGCAAAGGTAAACGCAATCGTCGCTCTGGTGTCATATGTAAACAGCAATTGCACCATGCATGTGAGGTATCACCGTGAAGGTCAGATTGAGGGAAGTAATTTTAGCAGTAGATCTCCTCTGTAAATCTAAAGTGGTAACCTGTAAAGGTTTTTAAAGGCTTCTTAAAATGTATGTAGTTTGTCGCCGCTGCACGTTTGTGCGCAATTTTAAAGCATGTCCTATTTGGTATCCATCTACTTCGGCATAAGAGCATATTTTTTTATTTCATCAAACATTTGGGCAATATAGTGTTATAGTGCATTAAAATTAAAAAGTGTTTTTTTTTTTTTCAAAAAAACTGCGTTTGAAAAATCGCTGCGCAAATACTGTGAGAAAAAAAAAAGTTGCAACACCTACCATTTTAATCTGTAGGGCCTTTGCTTAAAAAAAAAAAAAAAAAAAATTTATATACATTATATATATATATATATATATATATATAATGTTTGGGGGTTCAAAGTAATTTTCTAGCAAAAAAAAAATAATTCATGTAAACAAAGTGTCAGAAAGTGGTTAAAAGAGTGGGTGATATGTGACATAAGCTTCTAAATGATGTGCATAAAATGCCAGGACAGTTCAACCCCCACCCAAATGACCCCTTGTTGGAAAGTAGACACCCCAAGCTATTTGCTGATAGGCATGTTGAGTCCATGGAATATTTTATATTTTGCCACAAGTTTTGGGAAAATGACAACTTTTTTTTTCTTTTTGCACAAAGTTGTCACTAAATGGTACATTGTTCAAACATGCCATGGGCATATGTGGAATTACACCCCACAATACATTCTGCTGCTTCTCCTGAATATGGGAATACCACATGTGTGAGACTTTTTGGGAGCCTAGCCGTGTACAGGACTCTGAAATCCAATCACCGCCTTCAGGCTTTCTAAGGGCAAAAAATGGCGATTTCACTACCTATCACAGTTTCGGAAGCCGTGAAATGTCAAGATAGCGCACAACCCCCCCCCCCCCCCCCCCCCCAATGACCCAATTTTGGAAAGAAGACACTTCAAGTTTTTTGCTGAGAGGCATTTTGAGTCCATGGAATATTTTATATTTTGCCACAAGTTTCAGGAAAATTGCAATTTTTTTTTCCACAAAGTTGTTACTAAATGATATATTGTTCAACCATGGCAAGGTTATATGTGGAATAACACCCCAAAATACATTCTGCTGCTTCTCCTGAGTATGGGGATACCACATGTGTGAGATTATTTGGGAGCCTAGCCGCGTACAGGACCCCAAAACCAATCACTGCCTTCAGGCTTTCTAAAGGCGAAAAATTGTGGGTTTACTCCTCACTACCTATCACAGTTACGGAGGTCCTGAAATGTCCAGATAGCAGGGGTTTCTCCAGCAGTGGGAGCCAGGAAGCACATTTCAGGCCTTTCACCATATAACAAATGGAGCGTCAGTGCTCTTAGGTTATTCAACACTACGGCGGTCTCCTATGTTAAAGACAGCCTGTTCTCTATTACAGGAAGCGGAGCCAATTATGTCTTTGGCTCAGAAGAATCGAGCCTACAGCTCAGCGGCGTATGTTCACAGAGTCCAAAACTGATTTTCTTCGAGTTAACAACGGATGGTCTCTACATGTGGAGGTTTACAGGTGCAGATACCTGATGGATCATTGGAAATGCAGTAGGACCTATGCATTTCTTTCCAGTCCTCGTCAACCTCGGGTTTTCTATGAAGACTCCGAACAGAGGTTGTGGTGTTTGTTAGTGGCAGTGATGCCTTCAGCCAATTAGGTCATGGTTTCCCTTTCTAGCACAGTACAGCTTCTCCTCAAGCCAGGCCTTCTGTCACTGAGTACATTTCTACATCCATGTCTAGCACAGCTGTGTCTGGTTACGGTCTGGTTCTCGAGATTGGAGGTCCTCAGCTGCTCTTCCAGAGTCATCTCCGCTCTCTTGAATACTAGAAGAATGAATGCAGATAAAGTTGACGGGAGAATCTGGACAAAGTTGTTCAATACATGTCTGCTGCTGACAGATCATGTGGTGATCTAGATGTTTTTCAGATATTCTAGGCATCCTCCAGTCAGATTTAGTTCTGGCTCTATCGGTCAGCTACCTCGGAGTTCAAGTGTCAGCTTTATTGCCCTTCACAGGTGTTTTCCGGTCTAGGCATCTTCCCTGTCCAACAATTCTTCAAGGAAGCAGCTAGGCTCAGACGTCGGTGTAAGCGGAAGTTTTCCAATGGTGTCTCCCTCTTGTTCTCAACTCCCCCTTGGGAATTGGAGCCGAGTGTTTTAGGACTGTCTCCGTTAGAGGCCTCTCTGTCAAGTTCGCCTTTTCCCAGTTATCATGTTGGCATAAAAGGCCTTAGAGATTGGTTCACTGGTCATGGAGAACTTTCTTACGTTCTTGCCAGTCGAGCGGTGCTGTTACCTATGCTTGACTCAAGGGTGCATCAGTCTTCGTGGGAGCCAATAAATTGTTCCGCCAACCTTAGAGTTCTAACTTGTGTGGGAGAAAGCGTGCTGTGGCTTAGTTGGTTAAAGCTCATGTCTAGTGAAAAGGGAATCCTGATTTGACTTCCAGCTGTGCCTTCCTTCAATTTTAGGAATCCCTCAGATATTGTAAAGTCAGATCTACAAGCTACAGCTTCCTTCAGGCTTCAGAACGCCTGTTCATTCTTTTGTCAGAAAAGACAGAGAAACGTGCCTCATCTAGGGCTATTGTGGCATGGATTGTCATGGATTTTAGGTTTTTTTAAATGTAACTCTTTGGTGCATCTCTGTTGTACTTCCTGTGTGGCGTTTCCTGCTGGTTATTATTCAATGAACATGGCTTCTGTACAGCAATGGCTTGTGCCGTCTTTACTTCACATCAAACAGGGATTGCCTATGTCATCCAACAGGCTCACAGAGCCAAGGGCTTGGCTCCTTTGGAGATAGTGTCTGCTCACCCGTCCAGGAGTGGGTCTACATCTTGGGCAGCTTTGCGCTGTGTAGCTCCTGAAGTAATTTGCAGGGTGGCTCCCTTGTCTTCTATGAACACGTTTGTGTCCCATTACTGTGTTGAACCAGCTGGCCTATCTTAGTTAATTCTGGTTTACAAGTACTGTCGGTTGACTGTGTTAAAAACTTTCTTTGCTCAACATTTTGCCCACGCGGGTGTGTACGGCGAGTTATTTCCCACATTTATGCTGCCATGGAGTCTGTCAGGAAAACAGAAAATTTCCTATCAAATACTTACCGTAATTTTCCTTTCCTGATGGACTCCATGGCAGCAGGAGTTCCCTCCCAAATGTCTGCAGTAGGCTAGTTACGGAACATGGAGCAAAGATTTATGGGAGAGGGGTCCTATAGGGGAAGAGTGGAGGCGGGGTTAACCCACACATATGCTGCCATGGAGTCTATCAGGAAAGGAAAATTACGGTATGTACTTAATAGTAGAGGCCGGCCGATATATCGGCCGATATTTGACGTTTTTTTCTTAATCGGCATCAGCCGATTGTGCTGATAAAAAAGGCCGATATAACTCAGCGACTGTATTCTTCTGTGAAGCACTTCTCTCCCCTCTCTGGGCAGCCTGCCAAATCTGATAAAAAGAACCTGAATTGATACAATGTTTACACTTATGAATGAACTGAGCTCTGTGTGTAGAAGCTCTCAGTTTAACCATTTAAAGACTAAATCTTTTCTGACACTTGGACACTTGTTGCTTACAAGTAAAAATCCTGTATTTTCTGCTAGAAAATCACGTAGAACCCCCAAACATTATATATTTTTTTTTAGCAGAGACCATAGGGAATAAAATAGCGGTTGTTGCAATATTTTATGTCACACGGTATTTGCGCAGCAGTCTTTCAAACGCAATTAAAACAAAAAAAATACACTAATAAATTAAAAAAAAAAACTAAGCAGTAAAGTTAGCCCATTTTTTTTCGTCCAAAAGTTTTGATTACCTATTTTTGTGTATTTTTAAGATATAGTTTTTTTTTTATATTCTTTTTTTATCTAAATTCTACATACAAGTAAACTGATTGGAGGTTTGTTTTGTTTAATAAATGTTTAAATGTAAAAAATTTTCTGTATCACTTTAGCTTGCTTTCACACTGCAGCGGGCATGCGTTGACGGTAAAACGCTGCTAGTTTTAGTGGCGCTTTACCGTCACTTTAGCGGCGCTATTCGGCTGCTAGCGGGGAGCTTATAACCCAGCTAGCAGCCGAGGAAGGGGTTAAATGCGCCCCTGAAGCGCTGCTGCCGAAACGCTTTGCAGGCGCTTTGGCAGCGGTGCGCATTCATTTCAATGGGCAGGAGTGGTGGTATACACCGCTCCAAAGATGCTGCTTGCAGGACTTTTTTTTAACATCCTGCCAGCACATCGCCTCAGTGTGAAAGCACTCGGGCTTTCACACTGAGACTGCAGGGGAGCCGTTTTACAGGCGCTATTTTTAGCCCAAAAGCGCCTGAAAAACGCCCCAGTGTGAAAGGGGTCTAACTGTTAAATTTTATGAGATGAAGAAAAAAAAAAAAAAAAAACGGCCTAATATATCGGCATCACATATCGGCCATCGGCCACCGAGATTTCTAAATATCGGCATCGGCCAGAGAAAAACCCATATCGGTCGACCTCTACTTAATAGAAAATTTTCATTTTTTTTCTGGAACTGCAAGCACTGGTGTGAACTATGCCATGAAAAACATAACTTACTTTCCATGCATTTTTGATGCAGAAAAAAAATGCACTGGACTGCATGTGGCGTGAACTAACCCCCTAAAGATTTTGACGTGTCACCAAGAAACAGTGTCTACTATGTCTTTGATTTCTACGTATGGATCCTTTTCAGGATTCATGATAAATTGTGACAAATCAGTCCTTTTACCGTTGGATCCTATAACAGACTTTCCCCTGCTGCTAACCCGTTTGCTTTGGTCTCATCTCTTAAATATCTGGGGATTCATGCTTATCCTAGATTATCGGATTATATTACTTTGAACCTAGATCCATTTATAAAATGGAAGAGGAACTGTGCCGTATCGTGTAAATGACCTAACTCTGTTGTGGGCAGGATCTTCCTAGGACACCTGCAAAAAAAAATTGAGGAATGCTGTGTAGAGGAGGCGGTATCATTGACAGGCTTGTAGATTTTTTTTGTTTGCCAAAACCTCCTGTAGGGGGCAATAAAATATTAGGATTTTTGGTTTACCTGTAAAATACTTTTCTTGGAGTACATCACAGAACACAAAAGTTTCTTCACATCTATGACCATTGGGTTATGCTGCCACACTCAGCAGAATTGTTTCTCTACCCATGAATAACCACTCCCTGCACAGCAGTGTCTCAAATTTGGAGCAAGTAATGAGGAACAAACGCAAAGAGGGGAGTTATCCGTTAGGACACCACTTGCAGGTATACTGCAAAGACGGCTTCACCAAACATGCTAATATGCACAGAGAACGACTGACTCAAAACAAAGTGAAAACAATGCAATTTATTAATATGGACGGCACGAATGACATGCAACATAACCCGGTGATCAATACAAATACAATAAATCCAAAATCCATTGATCCTATAGAAAACCTAACGAGTGGAAGTGAACACAACTAAAACTAAACACAACCAAACCTACCTAAACTAAGAAATAACTAAATTTAAAAATAGCATGAACAGACTGAGAAAAAAAATAAAAATAAACAGCTGATCAGACGGGTTAAGAATGAGCCTGAATAGGGGAGCAGACACATGAGGAGCAGGTATAGGCAGGATCAGGGTTACAGGAACAAGCAGAGAACATGACATACAGGTAAAACCGCTAAGGCACAAAGATGATAAAGGAGACAAGTGCCTGGTAGATATCTGTTGGCAGACACCAGAATCGCACTGTGCTTCTGAAAACCAGCAGGTGATCCAGTTCCTAACAGGATCACCATGTCCTGTCATGTACTCCGAGAAAAGGATTTTATAGGTAAATAAAAAATTCCTAACAATTGCTTAACCACTTATGCTCTGGAAGGTTTTAACCCCTTCATGACTAGGCCATTTTTTGCTATTAAGCACTGCACTTTTTTTTTTAACTGTTTACCGACCAGCTGCAGTCGTTATACTGCGGCAGGTCGGCACGATCCCGCGAGGCATTGTAGCTATACGTCGCCCCGCCGGATCGGGATAGCAGGCGTGTGCACGTGCCAGCTGCACTGCGAGGGTGCCGATGCTCATGGCCGACGGTCGCGATGAACACTGGCCACGAGAGGCAGAACAGGGACTTCCCTGTTCTGTGAGGCGTGACAGATCGTGAGTTCCTAATAGCTAGGAACCACGATCTGTCATTTCCTCTAGGTCAGTCCCCTCCCCCTACAGTTAGAAACACACACAGGGAACAACGTTAACCCCCTGATCGCCCCCTAGTGTTAACACCTTCCCTGCCAGTGAAATTTTTACAGTAATCAGTGCATTTTTATAGCACTGATCGCTGTATAAATGCCAATGCTCCCAAAAATGTGTCAAGTGTCTGATGTGTCCGCCATAATGTCGCAGTCCTGATAAAAAAAATAACTAAAAAAAAATTAAAAAAATAAATCGCAGCCATTACTAGAACAAAAAATAATAATAAAAATGCTATAAATCCCGTATTTTGTAGACGCTATAGCTTTTATGCAAACCATTATAATAATAGAGATAGATATCTATCTATATCTAATATATATTTTTTTCATCAAAAATATGTAGAAGAATACATATCGGCCTAAACTGAGAAAAAAAATTAGCTTTTTTTTTTAAAAAAAAAAAAAAAAAATGGGTGATATTATAGCAAAAAGTACAAAATAGTGTTTTTTTCAAAATTGTCGCTCTTTTTTTGTTTATAGTGCAAATAATAAAAACCGCAGAGGCGATCAAATACCACCAAAGGAAAGCTCTATTTATGGGGAAAAAAAAGACGTCAATTTTGTTTGGGTGCAGCGTCCCACAAGAGCGCAATTGTCAGTTAAAGAGAACCAGTGCCGAATCGCAAAAAATGGCCCGGTCATTCAGCAGCCAAATTTTCTGGGGCTGAAGTGGTTAAATGGTAACTGCATGGTCATGCAACATTGTACCTGTACCCAAACAGAATTGATATCTTTTTTTCACACAAATAGATCATACATTTGGTGGTATTTGATCTCCACTGGGTTTTTTATTTTTCATTAGTTAAAATTAAAAAAAGACCACTTTTTGAAAAATATGTATTCTGCTACGTGTATTTGGTAAAAAATTCCCAATAAGTATATATTGATTTGTGTGAAACTTATAGCGTAACGAACTACATTACAGGTGCATCTCAAAAAATGTGAAAGTTATCAAAAAGTTAATTTCAGTAATTCAATTCAAAAAGTGAAACTCATATTATATAAATGCATTGCACACAGATTTATATATTTCAAGCATTTCTTTTAAAGCACCCCATCCCCCTGTGCAAAGGTGAATGCACTCGTCAATCCGGCACGCATATGTACACAGCAATTGCACCAGACGTGAGGCATCGAAGCGAATGTTCTAATGAAAGCAATAATTCTAGCACAAGACCTCCTGTGCAATTCTAAACTGGCAACCTATAAAGGCTTTTAAAGCATCACCTATGGAGCTTTTTTTAAAGCGGAGTTTCACTAAAAAAAAAAAAATTTAGATGTCAGCAGCTGCAAATACTGCAGCTGCTGACTTTTAAAATAAGGACACTTACCTGTCCCGGGGTCCAGCGATGTCGGCACCCGAGACCGAGCCGTCCCTCGATCCTCGGGTGCTGCCGCCGCCATTCACACTGAGGGAATCAGGAAGTGAAGCGTTGCCGCTTCACTGCCCGGTTCCCTACTACGCATGCGCGAGTCACGCTGCGCTTTCTCAATGGTCCCCGTTGTGTTGTGGGAACTGTGTATTTCCCACAACACAACGGGGGTGGGCGGGGAGTCTGCGGCTAGCTATACCCGGAAGTGGGTGCAGATACCTGTATTATACAGGTATCTGCACCCCCCTCCCCCCTGAAAGGTGCCAATTGTGACACCGGAGGGGGGGAGGAATCCGATTAGCGGAAGTTCCACTTTAGGGTGGAACTCCGCTTTAAGTATCGTAGTTTGTCCACATTGCCCAGGCATACGCAGTTTTAAAGCTTAACATGTTAGGTATCTATGTACTCGGCATAACATCATTGTTTATTTTGTACTAAACAATGGGGTATTATATTGTGTTTTTTGTGTGCGATAAAATTCCTTGGTGTATTTTTACAAAAAAATTGCATTTGAAAAACTGCTGTGCAAATACCGTGTGACATAGAAAATCGCAACACCCACCATTTTTTTTTACTTTAGGGCCTCTAAATGTATGTTTTGGGGTTCCAAGTTATTTTCTATCAAAAAAAGTTAATTTTTACATGTAGGAGAGGAATGTATAAGTACCTGAAATAAATAAATGTCAGAATTGGCCTGGTAGGTAAGTGCTTAACCTGGATACCAGAGGATACACATTCGATTGCCCCACACCTCTGACAAACCTTTGAACACCTCTGGCTGAAGGAACCATTGCCCAAATCCAGCTGTTGACAGAGGAAATCAGCCTGTCAATATTCCACACCTTCAGTCACCTCCTCTTGAGCGTTGAAGTTTCCTGTCCCTCCCTGGTGATATACGCCACCACCTGCCCAAAGTTCCAGGATGTTGATAAGAAAATTTTCTCCTTTAACAATCACATTCCCTGAACCGACAGGTTATTCAGAACACCTCCCCAGCTGGACAGGCTGGCATCTATTGTTAGAACCTTCCAAGATACTAATCCAAGAACTAATTTCCTGCATCCAGGACGGGATCCACCAATTCAGAGCCGACTTGGTTTTGAGATTCAGATGCATGGCCAGGTCCAGGGACTACTGGCTTTTGCCCCCAGCAGACAGCATGTTGAGCTGCACCTTCCTAGAGTGGAACTGGGCATAGGGGACCGTATTGAAGGTGGTAAACCCCTTAAACGGTGTCTAGGACTAGGTTCAAGTATGCAAGACGTGCAGACCAAGGCTGATTTCTTAAGGTTTATTATTCAAGCAAACAGCTCCAGGATCTGCACCGCATGGTGGATACTGGACGTCAAGGTCTGAAATGAGGTCTCAAAGAAGCAGGTTGTCCTGATACCTCAACTCTATGGGTACACCCCTAGACCATAAACAACCCCAGAATTGGAGCCAACATCTATGTAAATACTATGTGAATAGCAATGGCACAAACTGGAAAAAACCGTTGGTGAAGCAAACATTTTTATATATATATATATATATATATATATATATATATATATATATATATATATATATATAAAAAATGTGAATGTACAGTATGCAATCTTAATATCCACCGACACCAGCAAGTCCCTCTGTTAAACTGAAGCAATCACTGACCGGGTGGACTCTATTCCGAATTACACTGCTGGAATTTGCTGCAATTCTTGAGGTCCAGAGTAGACTGGACATCTACTTGGCTTGGGAACTGTAAAATGTTCCAAAAGAAGCCATGAATCCTCACCTCTTCCAGCACAAGCATAATGACAGTGAGTGGAAAAAACTTGCGCCAATGCCTAATGATAGTGATAATTTAAGCTGCTCCCCAAATTGCTTGTAGGAAACCTACTGTGCAGTAAATGTGAAGTGATGATAGGGGGCACTGGGACTACTAATTAGATATATTCCTACATATATTCATTTGTGAACAGATGCCAAAATACATATAAAACTAAATATACAGAAACTTAAATATGCATAACACTATTATAAATGAAAAAAGTCCATATTCATCCGATTGCTCAAAAAATGAAAACGTGGTCACGTAATTTCCAGGTCCCAGCTTCTATCTCCAGCGGCGGCGGTACGCACGCCGATCCCAGCGTAAGCAGGGCTCAGCGTGGCTCCGTCTGACCACATACATGATACCATCTAGTGCCGGGACACAAGCACTTGGTAATATAAGCAGGCATTTTGTTTTTACCATTTGTTGTTTTAATAAACCAAGCAATATTACGCTATTTGGGTCCACTTTGTCTTTTTCTCAACTCATGTCACCCGCTGTGGGGGAGAGGAGAACATAGTGTTGGACAGTCTGAAATACCACACCAAGCTGCAAGGTAGCAGCACAAGCGAATTCTGATCACCTTTTTGGGTAAAGAGGTCATGGCTGTTTGGTGATGTTGTGAATTCATGAAGAAATATATTTTATATTTACTGGCAGAAACATGAGAGATGCTTAGGCCTCAAAAAGTAGTCGAACTGTGATGTTGCAATAATTGAACTGTTGCCCTTTTGGAGACCTTTAGGACAAAATAGACGTTCTCATGTTTTTCCAAGTTTTTCTACTACTTCAAATATTGAAGACTTTTACAAGCATGTATTGTGAGGAAAACTCGGTAGAACAATGGCTGTTCTCGTCACAAAACAAGGAGACATTTACATGGTATTAGTGAAGAAACGAAAACTACCCTTACAGCCATAGGAAAACAAGGTTATACAGACGATTATCACATAGAAATAACCTCAACTGGCCTAAACCTATTGTGTTCAAGTGAGGGACTGTTTAAATAGCTAACACCTTGGCTAACAAAACCCGTTGTGTGAATTTTAGGAACTGTTTATTAGACAAACAAGTCATCTCTAAACATCTAGTGGGAAAGATTTGAAGTTGGTGCAAGTCAAAAATATTTTAAAAGTATCTATAAGGTTATTAGAAGTCAATTCAAACTATCTATGACATTGTAGGTCACAGAGACATAATAATTTTAATAATTTTGAGACATTATAATTTTGGCATCTGCGGACCCAATAACTTTGGTATGAAGAAAATATATATGAAAGTGTGATTTTATAAGTAGAAGTGTTTTAAGAAACTAATTAGTATTAGGAAAAACATAGAATTATGATTATAATTATGTAAGACTGTAGCCTATGTTTAGATAAACAAATATTTATTGGATATGCCAGAATTATATATGTATCCAGATGGATAATCATTTTTATGTAGTATTGATTAATATATATATATATATATATATATATATATATATATATATATATATATATATATATCTCAACATGGGTCTTCATAGATAGACCATTTTTTATAGAGATACATTTATAGGGATACATATATCTAACCAAGTTATGTAATAGTGATTAATCAAGATTATACTGAGTGTGTTTTATATTAGACCGATTACCAGAATATTTAAAAGGTATATACTCTTATCACCATTATACACATTATGAAAATAGAACGTATTAACTTAAAAGGATAGACTCAAAACACACGTGAGACACCTGGTGGTTGAAGGTGGTATTATTTGAACTCACTAAATTTACGAGAAAGGTAAATGATTAAGTTTATAACCAATAGAAAGAAGCCACGTCCTTTTGGGCAGAGCCATTAAAATTTTTATGGTCTTATTATCTGAAATGGTATTTAGAGGCAAGTGACATGCCAGAGAGAGGAGAAAAAGGGAGAGAAAAAAGATGGAGAGGAAGTGAGCTCAGGGGGAGAGCTCAGAAGAAAGCTCAGGGATCCATCCTGAGGGGGGACATTGGGAGATACACACACTCCCAGACTGACACTCATGCACCATGCATGAATACATATCTTTACATTCATGAAGATTCCTCAACACCTAATATTTAGAACTCGGAGGTCACAAGAAGTAAATCCTCTTTAAGAGTATCCATTTTGAAACTACGGCAGCCATCTTATGTTCTCTCAAAAATTGATGTATTGAATATTATACAATTGATAATCATCCTCCCGAATCAATAACCACCTTGTAGATTTTTCTCTAAAGATTCAAATTTTTCATTATATTTTTCTTTTTGCATAGTTGCCACATTTATTGACAAAACAAACGTCTAATTTATTTCACATTTTAACCACTTACTTACCTGCAGTATAGTAACGGTTGTACGTGTGAAATACAGACGTTCTGTATAATTGTCAAGTTCACAAGGTTATTGATTCTACCAAGAAGTTATCATGGTGGTATTATGTCAAAGGGACAGTACGCCCATTTTTGCAAGTGTTTTTATTGATTTTCAGGATGTTCATGTAACGCAATCGGTATCTTAATTTCATGTGATTACTTGTGTTTGTTAACCAAGAAATGACTATTTCGTTTGATCACATGTCTCCGTGAATAAGTTTCACATGCATAGACTGTGTCATATAGATTGATTTTGTATCTTAAAAATATCCTCGTTAAAAATTACTCAATAATAATTATTGTGCTGGAAACCTGTCCTTAAAAAGGCACAACTTATTACTACTTATTATTCACGACAGTGAGCAGATATTTTACAAGAGCATTTTGGATGTTGGCTGTTTGCAAGCGGTGGAGGATATCTACACATTGATTTACCAACCACGTTTTGATTTTTTGAACAATCACAGATGAATATGGATTTTTTTTCATTTATAATATTCACAGTGTTATGCATATTTAGGTTTCTGTATATTTAAGTTGATATGTATTTTAGCATCTGTTCACAAATTAATATATGTAGGATTATATCTAATTAGTAGTCACAGCGCCCCCCATCATCACTTCACAGGCATACCCTGAGACGGCAACCATTCCACCAAAGCATGCTTTTTTGAGGTGTGAGTGCATAAAAGCACAGAGAAGGAAAGCATCAGAAATACAGCTTGTAACAGCTGGACACCACACTGCAGACCCATTAGTCTGAGATTTTCTCAGAGTCCACGCATGAAAGTCTCCGCCCAACATTTGAGCCACTGGATCCTCTATATATGGACGAACAGAAACTCAAATCTTTCAGAAACTCCTTTAGGTACTGTCAAATGGCAGGATCCTCAAGACCAGATTACCTGGACCTGGCAATAGGTTTCACCCAAGCTTTGAGTGCTCAGAAGACATGTCCTTAAAGAACAGAACCATGAAGATCTTGTCCATTAGGAAATAGCTAGGTCCATGGCTGGCGAAATCCACTTTTTGGAGAACTCCTCCTCAATGGGGGTACTGCTGGACAAATCACTTAAGTTGGCGGAAAACACTTGGGATGCACGCAATTGGCATACATCTCTTTCTATAAACGAAAATGCACAGGAAAAAATTTGGGAGCTCTGACGGCCGCCAGGACCTAAACCCAGTGACCTAAGGATAAGTGTATTCCATAAGTGGCAGCTCTAAATTTGTTCCGATAGCATTGCCCAAAAAACCCCCCATGCGCTTCTCTGTGCCTGTGAGCCTCTTCCTGAAAGAACACTTCCAAAGAGGACTACTAATCCTCACTGGCCTCCTCATTCTCCACATCCTTGTCAAAAGGAATATCCTCTGACTACTCACACTCCTGGATGAGGGACTAAAAGGAGGAAGAGTGACCACATTTGCATCACATGCATTCCAAACTAGTGCGAACACCTGGGAGTTATTCATACAAACCCAAAATGGATGCCGAATATTCCTGTCTAGACACAATGGAAGGGGAGGAAATTGCCCTCAACCCAAAAAAAAAAAAAAAAAAAAAAAAAAAGGGGGGAAAAACCAGATAAGGGCAGGGGATCCAGAACTGAACTTACCAATAGGGGAACAATTACAAGTGACCTATGCAGGGGAACCCTGAGTAAGGAATTTGGGAGCCCATTCTTTCGCCCTTCCCCCCCATTCCCTGCTGGCATTCAGCCATGGCTTGCTGAGGGGTTAATAAGCCTCAGACCCCAAGAATGGGAACGGCCACCCAGTTGAGTGGAGTGTCTGCCAACAGCCAAGACACCCCTCCCCCCCAAAACTATAAGATGGAGGTACCGACTAATATAGTTTAGGAAGTTCTGCCCTTCATGGACAGCACCACTAGGTGGTACAAAGTTGACCATTACTTTAATAATTTCTCAAGGTCTTATCACACCACACCAACAGCCTCTGTATGAACTGGACCTTCACAACACAAAGTGTCATACACTCACATGCACAGCTTCATTATGGCAACTACTAGCTGTAGTGGAAACCAGCTTACCAGGCACAAATAAAATGTGCCATTACATTTTAGAAATACGCCAGATTTAAAACTGTGCACAGCTCTTTCTATTGTGGATTCACTGTCACTTCAGACTTCACCTCAGACTAAAGCACAGCCAATACCCACTCTACTGTCTTACTTGGTTTGCCCGTTCCAATATGCTAATCAGTTCTCCTGCAACTCTCCAATCTTTTCTGGTTACCAAGGTAATTGATTCACCTGAGCGTCTGAAATAAAAGGAATCGCACATTTTAGGCATGGCAAAAGCTAAGACACAAGTAGACTTTTTATGCCAATATGACCATCAAATATCTACTAACCCAGCTCTCCCAGTACGACCAACTCTGTGCACATATTCTTCAATATTACGAGGAAAATCGAAGTTTAAAACATGGGTAATGTCCTGCACATCTAGCCCACGGGAAGCTAAATCAGTAGCTACTAAAACTCTCACTGCACCTAAAAAAAAAAAAAAAAAAAAAAAAAAAAAAAAGAGAAGATAGGGAAACAATGCTCATGCCTTGTTAAAGAGTAACTTGTGAGAAAAATAAATGAAATATAGCAAATAAAACTGCTACATAAGCCACATTGTAATTTAATGTTGTTAAAAACTTTATTTGCTTTTAAATCTGCAGCCACTGTAATTTTCTGTAAAATTCAATGCAATATGACAACCTGGACACTATCTATACACAGTTGGGTGTACTGATTGTCCCCAAAAATGACATTTCCTGCTTGGCTCACTAATTTTCCCCAAATTCTACACTAAGGTATATGTAACATTTTAGGAATCCTTTGTAGTAGGAACTATACTTTTGGTAAAATATTCCTTAAGGGTTCATTACTTCTGAAGGGATGCAGAAACTGAAACTTTACTCATTTGAAGGATTCAAGTGCATCAGCCGATTAAACACAGACACTCCCATTTAGGGACCAGACTTCCAAGGACATAGCAAAACCTACCACATTTGCTTAAAGCAGAGCTCCACCCAAAAGGGGAAGCTCTGCTTGTTTGCTTCCTCACCCCCTTCGCTGCCACATTTGGCACCTTTCAGGGGAAGCAGGTACCCGTTTGACAGGTACCCACCCCCAAGTGCGGGAAACCTTGCCACGGTGAGGTCCCCCGGAAGTTCAGCCACCCTCCTCATTTTCGTCTGCCACTGGGCCATTCACAAAGCGCAGCACGCTTTGCGCAGTAGGGAACCGGCTGTAAAGCTGCAAGGAATGGCGGTGACAGCACCCGAGAGCCGATCAAAAAAAAACGACTGTGGTGCCGACATCGCGGGATCCCTGGACAGGCAAGTGTCCTAACATTAAAAGTTTGCATCTACAGTATTTGTAGCGGAGCTTTTCTTTAAGAACAGCAACAGGTAGGGCTTTGCTACAAAGTTTAGTTTAGCTAAAGTTTGTTAAAATACTTGCAATGAGTCCTGCACCATTTTGGTGCGAATGCAATGCGAATGCAATGCGATTTCAGCCATGCAATTTGTATGGCTGAATTCGCATTGCACAGACATCACATGTGATCTGCACAGCAATGCGGTACAAATTACATGCAAGGTCTGTGTTCGCACCAGTGTGAACCCAGCCTTAAAGTCAGCATTGTCTTTCAGCTACACGTTCAGAATATTACATAGTGCCAACATATTCTGCATTGTTTCAGCGAGACCATTTGATAATTTTAGCACAGAAGTCCTTGTCTATAAAGAATGATGTTCCTACCAGTCAGGCAAACTGATGCACTAAAGAACGTCTGCTATTTGTCACCTAGTTCAGGAGGCTATAGAGAATGAAAGCACAGTTTTGTCTTTTATTATTGTATTATAATATATTCAAAAACTGCACATCTTACCCTTTTTGAAGTCATCCAGGGCCTGTTCCCGATCACATTGCTCTCTATTGCCATGTAATGACTGAACAGGGATTCCCTGAAGACTAAAGTCACTTGCCAAATCATCAGCACTGAAAAAAAAAAAAAAAAAAAAAAAAATCACATCATAAAATAAAACATATTTCTTAACGAGGAGAAATGTACATTTCCATGCAACTCACGCATCAAATGATTTGTGCACACATTTCATATCTACAATAAAGAACAAAAGTTAATGTTCTAGAGTACCACTGCCTAGCAGGCTATCAAAAGGCAGATCTGCACTCTAAGGCCGTATACACACGGGCGGACTTCTCGACCAGACTGGTCCGACGGGACGAATCCATCAGACAATCCGATCGTGTGTGGGCTTCATTGGACCTGCAGCAGACTTTTTTGGTCGAAAATCAGATGGACTTTAGATTTGGAACATGTTTCAAATCTTTCTGATGGACTCAAGTCCGGTCGAAAAATCTGCTCGTCTGTATGCTAGTCCGACGGATGAAAACCGATGCTGGGGCAGCTATTGGCTACTGGCTATCAATTTTCTTATTTTAGTCCGGTCGTACGTCATCACGTACGAATCCATCGGACTTCGGTGTGATTGTGTGTAGACAAGTCCGTTCGAAAATCCGTTGGAAAGACCGTCGGACCTTTGATGCCGAAAAGTCTGCCCGTGCTTACACGGCATAAGGCCTAGATGTAAAGATTTTTTGCCCCGTGTCCCCAGAAAGCATGCATTTTTAGGGCCAGAGGTAAAAGTTTATTAAAAGGGCTCAAATGATTTCTGTAAAAGGTGCCCATGAATAATGACGTAGAGTGCCATGAGTACTGCAGACCCTGACCAGAATGACGCACTCCTAGGGATTCTTAAAAGTAGGGTTGTCCCGATACTAGTATCAGTATCGGCACCGATACCTAGCATTTGCACGAGCACTTGTACTCGCACAAATGCTCCTGATGCCTTAGCCGATACCTGACTGGAATGGGAGAGACAGGAAGTCAGCGGGCGGAGCGGAGGGCAGAGCTGAGAGCAGAACGGAGAGCAAGTCCTCCGAGCAGGTAGTACAGAGTGCAGGGCACAGCTGCATCATCGGATCGGCGACCGGAGCCGTCACATTCGGTAATGGAAGGGACGCTCCGTGTTGCAGTTACACCATGAGTGTAACTGAAAATCCCGACGCCCATCTTGGTACACCCTGCACTCGGCCACAGTATGCCAGCAGCGGACATCTTGTTACACCCAGCCCATATAGTTCGGGCTGAGTGTAACAAGATTTCCGCAGCTGCTTTATTGAGGCCGAGTGCAAGGTGTACCAAGATGGGCGTCGCAGAGGCAGCATAAAAAAAAATAATCCTCTTGTGCCCATAAGTGTCAGCCATCAACCAGTGCTCATCAGTGTGTGCCATCTAGCAGTGCCAGCCACCAGTGCGTGCCACCTATCAGTGCCCATTAGTGTGTGTCACCTATCAGTGCCCATTAGTGTGTGTCACCTATCAGTGCCCATTAGTGTGTGCCACCTATCAGTGCCCATTATTGTGTGCCACCTATTAGTGCTACATGACATGAAAAAAAAAAAAAAAAAAAAAAAGTATCGGCATCGGCAAGTACTTGAAAAATAGTATCCGTACTTGTACTCCGTCTTAAAAAAGTAGTATCGGGACAACCCTACTTAAAGGTCAAGTCTCACAGGAAAGTGGGCTGGGTGACATCTGGGATCACATAACCCAGAAGAGATGTGGCTGCTGGGATGGCTTGAATCTGCTGTGAAAGGTATTGGAGAGTATTAATAGGCTTTTTTTTTTTAAATGCTGGGCCACTTATTTGCATGACTTAAGTGAAAAGTGGAGCTTGGCTTTAATATGATAATAATCTAAAACAATGGCATGTCTTTTTAATGTGACACAACACCATATACGTTTCCTTATACATCATCATACTTACACCAATTTTTTACCAACAAATATTAATATTTTGTCTTCAGGTTTTAGTGAATCAATTAAATGAAGAGTAAAAGCTCTTTTCTCTTCTTCTGGAATTACCAAAACTCTCTGTTCCACTGTATTAACAGCCTGCATGATAAAATGTAAGAGACACATTAAACCGAAGTGCAACTATTATAAGAGATTACTTTTAAACGTTACCTTAAAGCATCAATAAAACAAAAAAGTATTAAAATTGCAGCAAATTCTTAGATATGATGGCTGCAATAGTTTTTCTTTTTAGGCTTTTTCCCCTTTATTCTCACCTGGTGATCCTGTCAGCAAGTCTGTTATTTTTTTCAACTTCACTTAGCAGACAAAGCTGTCCAGATAGTGTCAGAATGTTGGGACAAGTCATTTACCACTGACAGAGGTGCTTAAAATGATTGGGTTTTATCAATTATCCAAAAAGGAAAAAAAAAATACCTTGTTGAAACTATTTGGAAAGTGTTAGCTAGAGTTTGTCTTTCATTTGTTAGTTTATCTAAAACTGCTAGTATGTCCAACACTCCCCTCACCCCTCAGACTGACAATGCTGCTGTCCAATAGTGTCTCTGTGCTCCTTCATCCAGAGTGTAGGCACTTTAATACAGGAAGCGTGTTACTGGAAGGATCATCAGGTGAACACAGAGGGGCAAAAAACCCTAAGAAAAGAAAACTAATGTAGCCACCACATCTGATTGGTAAGGTGCAATGTATTACATTTTTGGTTTTATACCACCTTAAATTAACATATATTTGGTAACTGCATATGCACAGCAACACAACGTAATACAATACCCTTCCAAAATATCCCTTTTTTATTTTGGACTCATCATAGCGTCACGTTTCTACTGTTGTCTGGAACCCTGATAAAAAGGTACCTTACCTCAGCTCTGGACCCTGTAACAGCCAGAGCTACAGTGTGAGGTGCGCTGAACCTCCTTGGTTCCATTCTCTAAAGTGCTAACTTTATTTCTCTAGACTCGAGAAACCACAAAGGGGGCTTGGACATGCCAGATGTTATAGAAGTGTCATCAGTGAGGGTGAAAAAAAGACCAAGTTGTTGCTCAAACTTTTACTTTAGAAGATATTTTGAAGAACTCAAAGCATTTCAAACTACTTTATTTTTCCACACAGTTTTCATGGACTGCAAAACTCAGGGCCGATCCCAGACAGGGTGCAAGGGGTGCAGTGCACCCGGGTGCCAGAGAGGTGGGGGTGCTGAAGCGCCAGAGTTCTCCCCTCCCTCCTCCTCTCTGTGTCCAGAGGCAGCTCCCTCCGCAGGTCACAGTCGCCGCTGTAGTTTGAGGCTCAAGCGGCAGCCCATCCCTCCTCCCTCCCCCTGTTAGAGAAGGAGAGCAGCTCCGGAGATCGGAGCGGCTGGTCTCTGTGTGGAGAGAGGCCAGCCGCGCAGTAACATCGCTGCGGGGGGGGCCCGTGCCTGACATGTTCTCCTCCTCTGTCTTTCCCTCCCACCCAAGCCTGTCTCGATCTGCTCTCCATCCGTGTGGCACGGCTGCACACTGTCCTCTCCTCTCCAGCTGCCAGTGTGCCAGAGTGTTTTTATGTATGCTAATGGAGGGGGGTCTCTACTAATAGAGGGGGGTCTGTCCTAAGCGGGTCTGTACTAATGGAGGGGGGGTTTCCTGGGGAGGTGTGTACTAATGGAGGGTGGGTGTTCCTGGGGGGTCTGTACTAATGGAGAGGAGGGGGGGCGGTTTGTCCTGGGGGGTCTGTACTAATGGAGGGCGGTTTGTTCTGGGGGGTCTGTACTAATGGAGGGGGTTGTCCTGGGGGGGTCTGTACTAATGAAGGGGGGGTTGTCCTAGGGGGGTCTGTACTAATGGAGGGGGGTTTGTCCTGGGGGGGTTGTACTAATGGAGGGGGGCTTTGTCCTGGAGGGGGTCTGTACTAATGGAGGGGGGTCTGTCCTAATGGAGGGGGGTTTGTCCAGGGGGTCTGTACAAATGGAGGGGGTTTGTCCTGGGGAGTTTGCACTAATGGAGTGGGGGTCTCTCCTAAGGGGGTCTGTACTAATGGAGTGGGGGTCTCTCCTAAGGGGGTCTGTACTAATGGAGGGGGGTTTGTCCTGGGGGGTCTGTATTAATGGAGGGGGGTTGTCCTGGGGGGGTCTGTACTAATGGAGGGTGGGCGGTTTGTCCTGGGGGTCTGTACTAATGGAGGGGGTTTGTACTAATGGAGGGGGCTTTGTCCTGGGGGGGTCTGTACTAATGAAGGGGGTCTGTACTAATGGAGGGGGGTTTGTCCTGGGGGGTCTGTACTAATGGAGAGGGGGGCGGTTTGTCCTGGGGGTCTGTACTAATGGAGGGGGTTTGTCCTGGGGGGGGGGGGGTCTGTACTAATGGAGAGGGGGGCGGTTTGTCCTGGGGGTCTGTACTAATGGAGTGGGGGTTTGTCCTGGGGGGGTCTGTACTAATGGAGGGTGGGCGGTTTGTCCTGGGGGGTGTGTACTAATGGAGGGGGGTTTGTCCTGGGGGGTGTGTACTAATGGAGGGGGGGCTTTGTCCTGGTGGGGGTCTGTACTAATAGAGGGGGGTTTGTCCTGGGAGGGTCTGTACTAATAGAGGGGGGTTTGTCCTGGGAGGGTCTGTACTAATGGGGGGGGGGGGCTTTGTCCTGGGGGGTCTGTATTAATGGAGGGGGTTTGTCCTGGGGGGGTCTGTACTAATGGAGGGGGGGGGCTTTGTTCTGGGGGGATTCTGTACTAATGGAGGGGGGTTGTCCTGGGGGGGTCTGTACTAATGGAGGGGGGTTGTCCTGGGGGGTCTGTACTAATGAAGGGGGGTTTGTCCTGGGGGTCTGTACTAATGGAGGGGGTTTGTCCTGGGGGGGTCTGTAGTAATGGAGAGGGGTTTGTCCTGGGGGGGGGGGGTCTGTACTAATGGAGGGGGTTTGTCCTGGGGAATCTGTACTAATGGAGGGGGGTTTGTCCTGGTGGGGGTCTGTACTAATGGAGGGGGGGTGGTTTGTCCTGGGGGGCCTACACCCAGGAAAGTACACCCAGGACTCCAGAGGGAGAGGGCAGTGCTGAAAGAACACCATCAGAGAACCCCGCTGCCCTGCGCCACCAGAGGGAAAGCCACACAGCCTAACGCCATCCCTGGCGGAGAAAGGAATGGAGTAATTGCAGGAATACATATCTGGGTGCTACCCAGCGGAGTCGCCACAGGCAATTCAGAGTGAGCTGACTCCTGATCAGAGGAACCATTGCTGTATCGCTGGGTCAGGTGAGAGGGCCGATCGGCCATTATCTACTAACGTCCATAGGAACTGCAGTCTCTGACCATCTCCTGTATTATTTCTGCAGTCTCTGACCATCTCCTGTACCATGTCTGCAGTCTCTGACCATATCCTGTATTATGTCTGCAGTCTCTGAGCATCCCCTGTATTATGTCTGCAGTCTCTGACCATCTCCTGTACCATGATTGCAGTCACTGACCGTCTCTTGTATTATGTCTGCAGTCTCTGACCATCTCCTGTACCATGTCTGCAGTCTCTGACCGTCTCTTGTATCATGTCTGCATTCTCTGACCATCTCCTGTACCATGATTGCAGTCTCTGACCGTCTCTTGTATCATGTCTGCATTCTCTGACCATCTCCTGTATTATGTCTGCAGTCTCTGACCATCTCCAGTATCATGTCTACAGGCTCTGACTGTCTCTTATATCATGTGTACAGTCTCTGACCTTCTCCTATATTATGTCTGCAGTCTCTGACCCACTCTTGTATCATGTCTGCAGTCTCTGACCATCTCCTGTATCATGTCTACAGTCTCTGACTGTCTCTTGTATCATGTCTACAGTCTCTGACCTTCTCCTATATTATGTCTGCAGTCTCTGACCGTCTCTTGTATCATGTCTGCATTCTCTGACCATCTCCTGTATTATGTCTGCAGTCTCTGACCGTCTCTTGTATCATGTCTACAGTCTCTGACCTTCTCCTATATTATGTTTGCAGTCTCTGACCATCTCCTGTATTATGTCTGCAGTCTCTGACCATCTCCTGTATTATGTCTGCAGTCTCTGACCATCTCCTGTACTATGATTGCAGTCTCTGACTGTCTCTTGTATCATGTCTGCATTCTCTGGCCATCTCCTGTATTAGGTCTGCAGTCTCTGACCATCTCCTGTATCATGTCTACAGTCTCTGACTGTCTCTTGTATCATGTCTACAGTCTTTGACCTTCTCCTATATTATGTCTGCAGTCTCTGACCGTCTCTTGTATCATGTCTGCAGTCTCTGACCATCTCCTGTATTATGTCTGCAGTCTCTGACCATCTCCTGTATCATGTCTACAGTCTCTGACTGTCTCTTGTATCATGTCTACAGTCTCTGACCTTGTCCTATATTATGTCTGCAGTCTCTGACCGTCTCTTGTATCATGTCTGCAGTCTCTGACCATCTCCTGTATTATGTCTGCAGTTTCTGACCATCTCTTGTATCATGTCTGCAGTCTTTGACCGTATTATGTCTAGAGGCTCTTTCTAACAGACAGCCCTCTGTGCGTGCATCAGAGAGACTCCCCTCCAGGTCTCATTAGTGTACTTTCTTTCTATATTTTCTTTATTGTTAAGAGATCATGAGAGGATCCCAGGGTAACAAAGACTTCTAAGGGGAGCATCTCTGTGTTTGAGTCATTGCCATAGAAACATTTGTAAAGGGGAGGAGTTGGTAAGATGACCACGCCCCTTTTGTGGGGGCGCCAGAAATATTTCTGCACCCAGGCGTCTGTGACCCTAGGATCGGCCCTGGCAAAACTGGCCCTCCCAACAGCAGTTTCATGCATCACACCATGCTTTATCTAGTTATTTTGCCCAAAACAACTGGTTAAAAATGTGACACATGAAAAAACAGTTAGGAAACTCATTTTTTCATCCTGCGAGATGAATTGGCAAACAAAAGTTATTTAAAAACCTGCAAATGTTTTAGTATCTCTCCTGGAGTGATTGAAACACTCTTGGGGAATTCAATAAAGCACTACCAAAAGAGTTCTGCCGCCATGGCCCTCTAAGATGACCTGCGTCAGATTTGAGCCTCTCTACTGCCCGTTTTGGTAACTTTACAAACATGTGTGGCAAAACAGGTAGCTCTCAGTAGTGCCACTTTTACAATGTGGCACTATTATTGCTCCAGATTCAAAAATAACTACCTCTAGTTTGTAGATAACGAAACTGGAGGTAATTAACCTCATAATGACACCTTAGCACATAAATGCAGAGTGCAGGAGGTGGGCTTTAAACCTGGAAACTGCATGTATGGGTACCAGTCTTTGCTCTTGGAAAGCTGCACAGTATGCTCTCAGCACATAGACCAGACTCTCGTACTAACAGGGTTTAAGGCCAGGGTCTAAAAGGTCGGGTCAGCATATTTTAGGTTGCATTTAAATTATATATATTTTAATTATATATCATATCAGTGTGTTTTAGGTAAGATATATATAAAAAAAAAAAAAAAAAAAGTGTATTTTAGTTTCTGGGCCATAGTACAGGTACTACAGGTACAAAACAATTAAAGTGATTGCAAAGTATAAAAAAAAATAAAAAAAAATAAATAAAACAAACATGTTATACTTACCTCCTGTGTGCAGTTGGTTTTGGCACATATCAGCCTGGACCCTCCTTCTCGGGTCCCTCCTTGCTGCTCCTGGCCCCTCCCTCCTATCAAGTGCCCCCATAGCCAGCAGCTTCCTAGCCGAGTCACAGCTCTGTGTGTCCATTCACCCCGGCCCCCCTCTTTCCCCTGATTGGATGACTGACTGAGTGATAGCCACGGGAGCCAATGGCACCACTGCTTTGTCTCAGCCAATCAGGAGTGTCCCTGACGACTTAGACATTCATAAACATCACTGGAGAGAGATGGTGCTCAGGTAAGTAATTAGGGGGTGCTGGGGTGGCTGCTACACACAAAAGGTTTATCTTAATGCACAGAATGCATCAAGATAAAAAACCTTCTGCCTTTACAACTCCTTAAAACACAAATAAGTGGTATGGCTTGGATTGGCAGGAGCAGGATCATTTTTTTTTAAGTTATAATAGCAAGAAATATTCAACTACACTTAGATTGTAAAGTCTAGCTTTTATTTTTTTAAATAACAAACATTTAATACATGCCTGCTCTTCTCAGGTCCCTCCTTTCTGTCGAGTGCCCCCACAGTAAAGCAGCTTGCTAGGGGGGCACCCAAGCCAAGCTGCAGCTCCGTGTCTCCTATTCAGACACTGAGCTGCCCTTTGCGCCCCTCTCCTGATTGGCTAGCTGACTGACAGTCGCGGAAGCCAATGGCACCACTGTTGTGCCTCAGCCAATCAGGAGGGTGAGTGTCGGATGGCCGACGGACTCGATGACATCGCTGGACAGAGATGGGGCTCAGGTAAGTATTAGGGGGTGCTGGGGAGGCTGCTGCATACGGAAGGCTTTTTATCTTAATGCATTAAAGTGTTACTAAACCCACAACAGTAAAATCATTCTGTATATGCAACATAGCATGCTCGTTATACTCACTGTGGAACTTAAGGGGTTAATCCTCTGCATTGTGTAAAAAGGCTATTTTATGCTGTATGCACAGATCCTTCCCACCTGCACTGTCTATCTGGGGAGGGCAAGCTAACACAGGCAGAGTAGCCGACCTGCACATGCTCAGTTGTGTCTTTTATGCTGGAGAGAACATTTACTTGTTCTCAGAGCTAGCCAGGTCAAGATATTGACATAGTTGCATAGTTACACAGTAGGTGAGGTTGAAAAAAAAAAAACACAAGTCCAACCTATGTGTGTGATTATATGTCAGTATTACATTGAATATCCCTGTATGTTGCGGTCGTTTAGGTGCTTATCTAATAGTTTTTTGAGACTATCGATGCTCCCCGTTGAGACCACCGCCTGTGGAAGGGAATTCCACATCCTTGCCGCTCTTACAGTAAAGAACCCTCTAAGAAGTTTAAGGTTAAACCTCTTTTCTTTTCATTTTAATGAGTGGCCACGTGTCTTGTTAAACTCCCTTCCGCAAAAATGTTTTATCCCTATTGTGGGGTCAAGCATCTCTTCTCCAGAGAGAATAAGTTCAGTGCTCGCAACCTTTCCTCATAACTAATATCCAGACCCTTTATTAGTTTAGTTGCCTTTCTTTGTACTCGCTCCATTTCCAGTACATCCTTCCTGAGGACTGGTGCCCAGAACTGGACAGCATACTCTAGGTCCTGCCAGACCAGAGTTTTGTAGAGTGGGAGAATTATCGTTTTATCTCTGGAGTGGAGACATCATACATGTGGGCGTGTATACAGGCTGTAGTTAAAATCTCCTCCTACCTGAACTCTCAGCACTGGAGAAACTGCAGTTTATCACGTAACCATGGTATACAGATCATCCAAAAAGGTATATTAGTGGCAGTATTTTAATGTAAAAAAAAAAACATAAGCTGTGGGCAATTGGGTGGGGGGGGTGGGGAATGAACGATAAACTATTTTCATATTACTGGGTTTAGTAACACTTGAAGATTTAAAACCTTCTGCCTTTACAACTCCTTAAAAAAAAAAAAAAAAAAAAAAAAAAAAAAAAAAAAGATTTTTACTATTTTGGGACAGCAAGCAGTGGGCAAATTCTATACAACAGTTACATGAATTTGTTGCCCGCACTGTTATCTGTCATGTGGAGGCACATAAGAAATTCTAAAGATTGCCAGATACCCTTTATAAATTATGAGTTACTTATTTTTGAGCACTTATTAAGGCTACTACTTACAGCCAAATCAAGTGTTCCAACGTATACCATCAATGGATCTTTCAAGTAAGTTCTGGCTAAACGGCGAACACCATCTGGCCAAGTGGCACTAAAAGGAGAAAAAAAAATAAATAATACACATCTAAGTAACATATTGAAAGGAAATTCAACCTACATTAAAGTGGTAGTTAAGTCTACATTAACTGCTTCCATGTCAGCAGCTGTTCACGCATTCGTAGAAAAAAAATTGCAACTAAAAAGGTACTCTCCATAAAGATGTGTATCAAAAAGGATTAATTAAATATCTGCTTTTGATTGAATGCTAGAAACAGGTTTTCAATTGCTGGCCAAGAAGCAAGGAATTTTGATGCATCTGTAAATTCTATATCTTGAAGTGTACTACAGGACACAGGATTTGATTCATAGACCATGGGGTTATGTGCAGCTACCTTCAGGTGATTGTACATTGGCAAAAATTTTGCTTGGTCCGCCCCTAGTGTTTCTATATAACCCTGCCCACTGTGTGAGACTCCAGTTTTGTTAGTAAGCAATATAGATCACAGATAAGAGAAGGGAGGGACCTGTGCCCTGTACTCTACTCCAAGGATGTGGACTTTACAAGTACATCAAATTTCTCTCATCTTTATAGTACAATACAGGACAAAGGAACCGATTCATAGACCACAGGATGTCCCCAACCAATAATCGAGGGGTGGGTACAGTACAACTAAACAGCAGGAACAGGCCACAGAAAAAAAAGACAGACAACAGGCCTAAAACAATTTGATAACAGTAGATACACCTTGTGCTGCAAGAGCAACAATGGAGACTGTACAGATGCCTAGCAATTGTTTGGGAGTAACCTGAAACAGAATTTAGGTGGTGGCTCTCTTTAAAGATGGTGTGCAGACTCCAAATGGTGTATAGGTCTCAGAACATGATTTTAAATGAGGGCACGGGCAAAGGGAAGGCGAAGGAAAGAAGGACTTGTTTCTGGAGGGTAGTAAAGGGGGAAAAAGGAGCACCCAGGCAGGTGAAAGTAGAGGGAGAAGTCCCAAAGAAGGGACCTTTTAGTAAGGAATGAAGAGAAAAGGGGGAAGGTTCCAATAAAGACATGGTTCTTAGCCATATACATCATGCCTGATGGTAAAACCCTAAGGGAATCAAAAGGGCAAAATGTTGTGCAGGCCAGAAGAATACGGTAGGAAAATGTAGGTGGTTTCAAGGGACAACAGGAAACATTTTGGTGGTAAGGAGAACACCAGCTTTCAGACTAAACTGTCCCCAAGTGGAAGAGGAGTCTAAGGAAGGTAACCACTGCTGATGGGAATAGGAGGAGGAGAACTGAATCTTATGAGGATTCCCCCACAGCAGGGGATCTCTGTTTAAAAAGGATAGAGCCCAGGATAGCCATGAGGTCCTATAGCAGTCCCAGCTGGTAACAAGGAAGAGTTCTCTGTACCAGAAAGTTGCACAAGGACTGCAAAGTGTTGAGAAATAGGAAGAGGGCGTATGAGGTTGACCAATTGCTACAGGGATGTAATTCAAATGCCAGAAGACTAGACAGAGCTCTTTGACTCTCATATGAAGCCTACTTCAAACATACACTGTATATTATTGTATTATAGTGCACTCTTGCAGGTAGTCCATTTATCCCAGTTTAGGTGTTGTTTTTATGTTTGTTGATAATAAAATTAACCCCTTGGAGCCAAGCCTACACAAATATGCAGCCCCACTGGACTGGGCTTTTTTTCCATGGGGCCACCTATATTTGCATATCTGTCTTTGTGCTGGGAGCATGCCACACAGTGTGCTCCCAGCACAGAGACTGGGATCTCACTGAGAGCTCCGTGCCCCATAACAACGATCAAGAGCCAGAACTCCCGATTTCGGGTCACCTGATCGCTGCAATAGCCTCTGATTGGCCATCATAGCCCGCCCCCATGTTTTCTCTCTTAGGGCTCATGCACACAGGACATTTTTACAGCTGCTGTTGGGGGCGTATGACTTTTTTTTTTGTAACTGCCTCTAAATGCCCCTCCATGTTCGCCTATGTGGCCATGCACACAAACTGTCAGAGGTATAAGCATTTAAGGGCAGTAGAAAAAAAAAAAAAAAGACAGTCTGTGCTCCCAGGAGCAAAAAAAACAAGCTGCTAAAATGAAAAATGCCCAAAAACCCTGCTAAACACTAACAAGCTGTTAGTCGTGTTTGGCAATTATATATTATAGGTTTGTTTTTACTGAAAAAAAAAAAAAAAAAAAAAGCCAAAAAACGCCACTCAAAAAAGCTGCTAACAGCGCGTTTTTAACAATGCTTTTTCCTGGCAGCAGTGCTGGCATTTTTAAAATGTCCTGTATGCATGAGCCCTGAATGGAGGAGAGAAATACATTGCATCTCTTTGAAGGGAGGAGAGGAAAAAAACTAAAGAAACAAAAAATAAAATAAACAATACCTACATCAAGGTTTGATCTAGGTCAGTGCCAGGGTTGGCGTTTGGGTCAAAGTTAGGGTCAGTATTTTCATATATCTGAACTGTACTATGGGTAGAAAAAAAACCCCAAAAAACATACACATATGTGGTATCTCTGCGCTTGTCAGGAGCAGGAGAATTTATTTTAGGTAGTTCTTTAGTGGAAGGTATGGTAGTAGCAAGGAATATATAGCTAAAAAAGATTTTTACTATTTTGGTACAGATTTCCTTTTATAAAAAAAAAAAAAAAAAAATCAGGAGATAGCCATTGCAATTTACCGCCAAATGAAAGCCCAATTTGTCCACGGTATAATCCACCTAGATGCACAAAGTAGTGGTGGTGATATGTACAATTTTACTAATACATGTCAAAGTTGTATTTAGGCAGGAACATTTGTTTTACCCTTAGGCGCAAAGGGGTTGCAAAACTCCATATCCTTTGCTTTTGGGAGGATTTTCTTTCCTTTTATTTTTGCTTTTTAAGACGCTTTTGGGTCTTATTCTTTTTTTGATACATATTCATTTTTATTATTTTTTTCATTGTTCAACTTCACTGTTTTTTTTTAGCAGCCATTTTTATCCTCTGTATGCCTAGGAGTTTTTTGGACATTATATATTCTTTTTGCATTTGCACATCAGCTTTTTCATGTTGTGTTATCCCAGTGTAAGGCTAAATGTTCACCTGATACCTATTTTTCTTAATTAAATGGCAGCCGATGCATTTATTTCCCCCCTTTTGAAGGAATGCAGAATGTTGGAACTCAGGACAGGGCCTGAGAGCAAAACCAGTAAGGTCATATCATGGCAAAACAGGGTAGTCTGGGTTCTGGGTTGTGCAACTAACCTCCTCAGGTAGAGGGGATTAGAAACTGGTAGCCTGAGAGAAATGAACTACCCCTGCGCTGTCTAAGCATAATCCGCAAAAGGGAAAAAAGCCATCTCATAAGGGGCAATGAATAGCGCCGACAAGGTCTCAAAACTTTTTTCCATGAACCAGAGACAAATTTGTCCTGCAAAAAGGGTGTCTGGAAAGCTGTTCCTACCTAGACAACAAAATGTCAGGGAAAAAAAAAAATAAAAGCATGAAGCACAGCCTTTAGGGCAGGGGGGTCTCAAACTGGCAGCCCTCCAGCTGTTGCAAAACTGCAAGTCCCATCATGCCTCTGCCTGTGGGAGTCATGCTTGTAACCGTCAGCCTTGCAATGCCTCATGGGACTTGTAGTTTAGCAACAGCTGGAGGGCCGCCAGTTTGAGACCCCTGCGAGAGTATGGAAGGCAGCAGCTGTCAGATATTAGATGACAGAATTTAGTTGTTTGGAGGCCTATAGCCACAAACAGAGGGATCCAACTGGTTATCCAGGGGTTAAGCAAAAAAATCCCAATATTTCAACACCATAGTAAATGAAAGTAGTCAATCACATCAGTAAGGGAAGGTCTAAATCAGGGATCCTCACACTATGGCCCTCCAGCTGTTGCGGAACTACACATCCCATGATGCATTGTAAAACTCTGACATTCACAGACATGGTTAGGCATGATGGGAACTGTAGTTCTTGAACAGCAGGAGGGCCATAGTTTGAAGACCCTTGGTCTAAATGGATAAGGGAACAGGAGGGGAAAAGAACATGCAAACTGCCTAACTAGATGGGAAGACGCCAATGGCATCATGGATCTGGATGCAAATGTTCAGCAAGTTTAACTATAATTCAGACAAATGGCTGTGTCAGAGGGGACCTCATGGGAAGCCAGACTACTAAAATAGTTCATACCACTGAATCATCAGCAATGTGGTATGTGAGCCTTCCAGGACAGGAGTTCTTGTGTAGGAGTTACTGAGCCCTGAATTCTTTTTCTGAGTAGGATAGGAGGCACTCCCAATATAATAATAAAGTGACAATGGGCTTAAAAAAAACCCTTGATCTTTCCTTAGTGAGTAGAGATGAACTAGAGTGAAAAGGAGAAGACCGCAAACAATAATTGCACATCTCCTGGAACAGGTTAAGAGAGAAGATGGCTGGGTAAGTGTTAGCAGACAACACCATTGCCTCCATAAGAGGGGGTCAAACCTTTAGTGTGAGGAAGGCTTTTAGCAGCTCTGGTAGGTCTATAAAGGTTTGCCAAGACCGGAAGGACCTGCAGTAGAAGATATTGTATGGATTTCTTCCATTTGCCCTAGGAAATACACAATGCAGAGTGAATTGGGAGGCTGGAAAAAAGGGCCTGAAACCGCCTCCCATCAGTAGCTGCCTTAACCACTTGCCGACCGTGCTATAGCAAGATGGCGGCTACAGTGAGGTCGGCCAGCTCTGGGAGGGCATCATATGACATCCTCCCGTGATTGCTCCCGCTGCGGCTCACTCAGATTGATGTGGCCTGCGGAAATAGCTGTATCTTTACCGTGTGATTAGCTGCGTCCAATCACAGCTGACGGTGTAAACACACTTGCTGGTTACAGCATTCCTTTGCTCATGCGCTGTCACAGCACGAGGAGAGGAGGGAGCCGGTAAATGGCTAGTGTGAATGAGGACATCGGCACTAATAATCGGGGCACTGATCATTGGTGTACTGATTAGTAGTGCAGCCCCAACAGTGCCGCCTCATCAGCGAAGGAGAAAAAAATTACCTGTTTGCAAAATTTTATAACTAAGAAAAATGTTTTTTGTTTTTCCCCCCAAATTTTTGGTCTTTGTTTAGCCAAAAAAAAAAAACAAAAAACCCAGTGGTGAATAAATATCACCAAAATAAAGCTCTATTTGTGTGAAAAGTACTGCATGACCGCGCAATTGTCATTCAAAATGCAACAGCACTGAAAGCTGAAAATTGGCCTGGACAGGAAGCGCGTAAAAGTGCCCAGTAGGCAAGTGGTTAATGTATTTATTGAAGGACTTGCAAAGGAAAAGCATGTACAAAAGACATCTTCCCCACTATGGATCAGTTACCGAGGTTTAAAGCCATAGGATTGTGCTCATATGCACAGAAAAGATCTAACAAATCAGGTTCTCCATGGCATCCACACAAAATATTAGCGTCAAGGTAACATTAACAGAGTAAAGATTTGGGTTGTATCTCATGAGCGTTCGTCATGAATTTCCCTGGTCCAGTTAGACATTTTTTGGGCAATCACTAAGGTTACACCGGTCGGCTGTAGGGCAAGGCCTGCTAGTGCAATAAAGGCTTTAAAAAAAAAAAAAAATCTCAAAATGCCTATCCATTGAATCTTTAAAGGAGGAGGTACCCTCAATAGAAATGGTAGATTCCGTATTTAGTGCAAGAATGGCCAGGTCCACAGAGGGGATGGAAATTTTTTGTTAAATTCTGTGTCCATGGGATACAAGGCTTTAAAATTGTCGAGGAGGGAGAATAAACCAGTTTAACCAGTCATTGTATAAGGGCCAACTTCCCTGAATCAGAGTAGGAAATGGCTTTCTACAGAAGTTCATCTTTTTAGAGCATTTTTGAGTACATGGGGCTGTGTAGCACTAGGCATATCTACAGCAAGAGCATGAGGAAGTTATTTCCTCAGTCAAGGAGCGACATCTTGAAGCACCTCTGGCAGAAAGCCTGCTTTTTATTGGAGGGTAGGATTATTAATACGAGTTTCAGACCGAAATCGAGTTTCTACCCCCACTGGAATAAGGGCAACTTTATACTTATATTTTATGAGGTTGTGATGGAGGAGTTCAGAAAGATCTGTGGTAACAAAAGTCAGAAATATAATAAGGGCCACGAAGGATGTTTGGAGGGTTCCCTGAACGGTCTGAGAAAGAATTCAGAAATCGTAATTAGAAAAGCAGATAGGGGTGGAGGCTTGGTCATACAAGATAAGGACCAATATTTAGAGGAAGCCTTTAGACTGATTGGTGATACAAGCACATACGAGAGACTTGTACGGGACCCTACTGGTAGCAACACCACCAAGCTTAAAGGGCTTCTAGTCAGGGCACTATTGAATCAGGTCCTGACTAAGAGTGAACATCAATTTCTATATTTAAAGCACCCAGTGGTCCCCTACTTTTACCACATTCCAAAAAGTATATAAGGACATGGAGAAACCCCCAGGTAGACCAATTATTGCAAGAATTGATAGCCTGACAAGTAATCTTGGTAGTTACATCGACCACTTTCTCCAGGGATTGGTTATAGGTTTACCGTCGTACATAAGGGACTAGGGCCATGCCCTGGAGATCCTTAGTGCATATGCTTGGGAGAAAGGATATAGATGGCTGTTGCTCTATGTAGCGTCCCTGTATACATCAATTCAGCACGAATTTGGCCTTAGAGCCATTGAATACTACTTGGCAGAAGCACATCTGTTCAATCCAGTGCAAGCCCATTTCATACATGAGTGTATTGAGTTTACCTTGATCCATAATTACTTCACATTTATGGACAGTTTTTATAGGCAGGTAAAGGGCACAGTCATGGGTGCTAGGTTTGCTCCCAGTTACGCCAATTTATTCATGGGATATTGGGAGCTCAATCACATTTGGGCTAACAACCCATTTGGGAGGAACCTAGTACTGTATTCACGATACATAGACAATGTCCTTATCATTTGGAATGGTACCAATGATGAACTGGAAGGATTTCTTGCACATTGTGCGGGGAACCCCTTTGGAATCTCATTCATGCATGTGGTAGATGAAAAGTCCCTAGTCTTCTTAGACTAATGCCCCGTACACATGGTCGGATTTTCAGATGAAAAATGTGCGATCGGAGCGTGTTGTCGGAAATTCCGACCGTGTGTGGGCTCCATCGGACTTTTTCCATCAGATTTTCCGACACACAAAGTTTGAGAGCAGGCTATAAAATTTTCCGACAATAAAATCCGTTGTCGGAAATTCCAATCGTGTGTACATGGACAAAGTGCCACGCATGCTCAGAATAAATTAAGAGACGAAAGCCATTGGCTGCTGCCCAGTTTATAGTCCCGATGTACGTGTTTTACGTCACCGCGTTTAGAACGATTGGATTTTCCGACAACTTTGTGCGACCGTGTGTATGCAAAACAAGTTTGAGCCAACATCCGTCGGAAAAAATCCATGGATTTTGTTGTCGGAATGTCCGATCGTGTGTACGGGGCATTAGAGTTACGAGTCGACGATACTGGAGTAATCTATTCAAGAACCTATTTTAAGCCGAATGCTGAAAATTCTTATCTCCATGCTTGCAGCCACCATCATCCTAGATTGATTAAGAACGTCCCCTTTGGTCAGTTCTGCAGACTCTGGCGAACCTGTACCCTGAAAAAAGGCTATAAAGAACAAAGTCTGATTCTTAAGAGCAAATCTGAAAAGGGGTATAAGGAGGAACATATAGAAGAAGCCTATCAAAAATACCTACAGTTGTATGGCAATGTTTGTGCAGGGGGAGAGAAAACGACAAAGCATGACAGAGTTGAACAACCACAAGTACGGTTTTGCACCAGATTCAATAATAAGGCTACCACAATACAAAAATCTTCAAAAAGAACTGGAAGATTCTTGAATTCGACCTGATCCTGAACACAAGTTTATCTTCACATCTGAATTTAGTCTTTAGGAGACCTAAGGGAGCAACATTGCCCCGAGCAGAGTGAAGACGACAAGGAATAGAGGGCCCAACAATCTCTGGACTACTATCTTTGACCAAAAAGGCAGCTATAGGTGTGGGAGTAGCAATTGGGGGAACTGCTCACATATGTGCCATAGAAAAAAGGATGTAGTTGGAGTCGATGGCAAGAGCTACAAGACAAAGCAGTTTATAAACTGCGGCACTCCATACGTCATATATGGCCTCCTGTGCCCCTGTGGCCTCATTTACATTGGTCAGATTTCACGGTCAATGAGGACAAGGATGAACGAACATAGAAGCAACATTTCGACAGAAAAAGACAAATACTCAGTATCAAGACATATATAGAGGCAACTAGGGGACACAAGACACAAGACACTGTCCGTCTAGGCTCTGAGGAAAAGGGTACGCCCTTGAAACACGTCAGCCATTTTGGGACATCGTCTGATCCCCTTAACATCAAGTCCGGTTTGCCGGTGTTCAGAGACGCAGTCTCACTAATTGACATGCTCCATATACATGCTCGTTTGTTAGTATAACTTTGTCTTTTATGCTTTCAATAAAGTTTTACTATCGTGCACTAGGTCGGTGCGCCCTCTCTCTTTCCCTTTTTTCCAGTTCTAAGAAAACTCACTGTTCTGAGGAGGGCCCCAAGATGTCAGGCATTGCTCTAAAGAGTTGGTCGCACCACGCGAGACTAAACACCCAAGCACAGGAGATTTTTACGTTGTTTTAGAAAGCTCGCTTTTCCCAGGTTTCGTGCCACAGTAAGTGTCAGGCTGTGATTTGGTAGAACAAACTTTAATCAGGGGAAGGTGAGATTTGCAGAGGTTAGCCTCCTCTGACTCCATTAGTGGCTACAGATTCTGGAATAAGTCAGGCATGGTGGCTGTGAATTCAGCCTGGTCCGATTGCATTTAGTGCAACTGTTAGGGAGCTAGAGTTTTGGGATTGGAGCAGTGTTAGACCTTGCTGTAGAGCAAGGGAACCACTAGTGACTTAAGAGAAAAAAAATGTTTCTTCTGGGTCTGTGGCATACTAACCACTGTCTATCCCATTGTTTTTTTTGGGAGTCGGGCAACAGTTGACTTGGCAAACTATCAGCTTGCACTTTTGGCAGAAAATATCAGCCAGAACTGCGCAGCTAAGAGTCTCATAAGAACTAGCCGCAAGGGAACACAGAAAAAAATAAAGTCTCCAGAAAAACAGAACACACACAAGTGCACAGAAATGCAGAAAGACCACTTTAGTCCTAATGCACTCTGAGCATTAAGCTCCAATGCACGTATATACTGAACTTATGCCTGGAATGCCCAGACATTGCTTGCATTCTGGGCATCTGTCCCTGCCTATATACTGCTCTAAACATACATATCACTAGGTGCAGTAGGTTTAGAGCAGCTGTCAGACTCTTGAGTTTGAAAGGCTCAAGCAGTGGGGCTTGATGGTGCACCTGTGTTCAGCAAAGTGTGCATAAGGCGTTCGAACAATGCCTTATGAAACCCGTACATCTTTTTTCCATTTGTGGTGGTGAGTTTTCGATGGATTATGCATCCCTAATCTTCCCCATGGAAGGTGCAGTTTCCAGCAAGTGCACCAAAAATGCAACAAGCAGGATTTAAAATAATGGTGCATTAAAAAGCTCTGAAGAGGACAAGTAACCTGGTGACCTGTATTGTTATTTAGAGCGCAAATCACTCAAACACTTGGTGCCAACTGTAATGTTTCAGCAACACTGACAGCCTGGCCTGAGATTCGTCAAGCTTAAAAACTCTTCTGCAATGCTATGACTGCGTAATTCAGTAATGAATTTTGATTAGCTAAACATTTAGATCTGTACAATTAGATATTTTGGATCTGAACAAATCTTTTTTTTTTTTAAAAAAAGGTTTAAATACGGTTTAAGTGGTGCTGTGTTCCACAGCATTAAGGCCATCTTGCCGACTGCTGTCACAAGTAAATAGAGTTAGGCTGAATGCTTTTCCACCATTCAGGAAAGGTCTTGTATTTTTTATCAATGAACACCAGGCTCCCTCTGATGGCAGAGGTACAAATTGTGCGGTTATCGTCCGGCTTCTCCACCTCGGCCAATCAGATTTGTACTCTCTTAATAAAAATAGAAAGCTTCTCCTGAATGACAGAAAAGCATTCAACCATACTATCTAGTTCCCATACTGCTGTGGAACACAGCATCGCTTACTGTTATGCAGCTGATGCTACCATAGTATATTACAGCACACAGCTCTGTAATTGAATAGTTCTCGCCTGGGCAGCTTGGCATTGTAAACCTGGAATTCTACTTTAAAGCTAAACTCCAAGCAGATATACACTACCGTTCAAAAGTTTGGGGTCACCCAAACAATTTTGTGTTTTCCATGAAAAGTCACACTTATTCACCACCATACGTTGTGAAATGAATAGAAAATAGAGTCAAGACATTGACAAGGTTAGAAATAATGATTTGTATTTGAAATAACATTGTTTTTACATCAAACTTTGCTTTCATCAAAGAATCCTCCTTTTGCAGCAATTACAGCATTGCACACCTTTGGCATTCTAGCTGTTAATTTATTGAGGTAAGCTGGAGAAATTGCACCCCACGCTTCTAGAAGCAGCTCCCACAAGTTGGATTGGTTGGATGGGCACTTCTGGCGTACCATACGGTCAAGCTGCTCCCACAACAGCTCAATGGGGTTCAGATCTGGTGACTGTGCTGGCCACTCCATTACCGATAGAATACCAGCTGCCTGCTTCTGCTGTAAATAGTTCTTGCACAATTTGGAGGTGTGTTTAGGGTCATTGTCCTGTTGTAGGATGAAATTGGCTCCAATCAAGCGCTGTCCACTGGGTATGGCATGGCGTTGCAAAATGGAGTGATAGCCTTCCTTATTCAGAATCCCTTTTACCCTGTACAAAGCTCCCACCTTACCAGCACCAAAGCAACCCCAGACCATCACATTACCTCCACCATGCTTAACAGATGGCGTCAGGCATTCTTCCAGCATCTTTTCATTTGTTCTGCGTCTCACAAACGTTCTTCTTTGTGATCCAAACACCTCAAACTTGGATTCATCCGTCCACAACACTTTTTTCCAGTCTTCCTCTGTCCAATGTCTGTGTTCTTTTGCCCATCTTAATCTTTTTCTTTTATTGGCCAGTCTCAGATATGGCTTTTTCTTTGCCACTCTGCCCTGAAGCCCAAAATCCCGCAGCCGCCTCTTCACTGTAGATGTTGACACTGGTGTTTTGCGGGTACTATTTAATGAAGATGCCAGTTGGGGACCTGTGAGGCGTCTGTTTCTCAAACTAGAGACTCTAATGTGCTTATCTTCTTGCTTAGTTGTGCAACGCGGCCTCCCACTTCTTTTTCTACTCTGGTTAGAGCCTGTTTGTGCTGTCCTCTGAAGGGAGTAGTACACACCGTTGTAGGAAATCTTCAATTTCTTTGCAATTTCTCGCATGGAATAGCCTTCATTTCTAAGAACAAGAATAGACTGTCGAGTTTCAGATGAAAGTTCTCTTTTTCTGGCCATTTTGAGCGTTTAATTGACCCCACAAATGTGATGCTCCAGAAACTCAATCTGCTCACAGGAAGGTCAGTTTTGTAGCTTCTGGAAGGAGCTAGACTGTTTTTAGATGTGTGAACATGATTGCACAAGGGTTTGCTAATCATCAATTAGCCTTCTGAGCCAATGAGCAAACACATTGTACCATTAGAACACTGGAGTGATAGTTGCTGGAAATGGGCCTCTATACACCTATGTAGATATTGCACCAAAAACTAGACATTTGCAGTTAGAATAGTCATTTACCACATTAGCAATGTATAGAGTATATTTGTTTAAAGTTAGGACTAGTTTAAAGTTAGCTTCATTTAAAAGTACAGTGCTTTTCCTTCAAAAATAAGGACATTTCAATGTGACCCCAAACTTTTGCACGGTAGTGTACACTAATCAGCCATAACATTATGACCACTGGCAGGTAAAGTGAATAACATTGATTATCTTGTTATAATGGCACCTAAAAGTGAGTGGGAAATATTAGCCACCAAGTGAACACACGTCCTGGATGTTGATGTATTGAAAGCAGAAAATTTGGGCAAGCATAAAGATTTGAGTGACTTGACGAGGGACAAATTGAATTAGCTAGACGACTGGGTTATAGCAACTGTAAAACTGCAGATCTTTTCTAGGATATTCCCGGTCTGCAGTGATCAGGACCTACCAAAAGTGGTCCAAGGAAGCTAATCTCAGCGAACAGGTCATGGGTAGCCAAGGCTCATTGATGCACATGGGACTGGACCATGTGGTCCAATCCAATAGAAGAGATACTGCAGCTCAAATTGCTGAAAAAGCAAATGCGGGTTCCAGTAGAAAACTGTCAGAACATCAAGGTGCATCACAGTTTGTTGTGTATGGGGCTGTGTAACCTGTCAGGATGCCTATGCTGACCCAAAGCCACAGCCAAAATCACCTACAATGGGCACGTAAACAGCAGAACTGGATCACACAGCAATGAAAGAAGGTGGCATGATCAAGTGCGTATGCCTTGCTTACCTGGGAAAGAGATGGCACCAGGATGCACTATGGGAAGAGGCAGTGAGATGCTTTGGGCCATGAACAGGTAAGGCCTGTTTTGGAAGCAAACGTGGGTGCTACTCAATATTAGGTGGGTGGTCAATGTTATGGCCAATCTGTGTATAATACACAATTAATGAAGTGCTGTAATCACAAATACAAATAAAACGCAAGCACTCCAAGTACCTGAATTTGACCTGGTATCAGCCTACTGCAGTCCTTACACAGCAGAGCATAAACTGGCAGAGGGAAAAGCAGCACGAGTGTAAGAGATTAGCTCATCAGTCTACTGCTTATAATCAAGGGGGGGGGGGTTTGGGACTTTAAATGAAGCACATTATATGTACCTCCATCCCGGGTAAGAGTACGTAAACAGAAAGAGGGAAAGTGGGACTTTAAATGAGGCAATTGACATGTGGAGGTAGCTTTTCCTTTCACTGCCCCTCTCAGGCTGTTGGAGGGACAATACCTTTATTGCATAAGTTCAGCATACAGAAATCTCATCCCCTTCCTTGTCAGACAAGGTTGTGCTTTGGGGCAGAGCTGCGCAATTCTCTGAACTGAGCAGACTGAAACCTGTTTTGGCAAGTAAAACAGCTTCTTGATTTACCAGTTTGAATGAAGTTGACTGTGTGGCAAGCATCCACGGCATCACAAGTGTTTGCGAATGCCAAACTGTTTCTTCTCTTCTCAGTACTAATGTGATCGACAAATCCTGAAAAAGCCACCTCTTTGTGATAACCCATCTCTATAGTACAAGCTAGTGTAAAGATTTAATATACAGTACTATATGCATAAACCCCATGGCACACATCCAGGGATGCCAAACCGTAATAGTTATTGAAACACAATTTACCTGGTCATTACAGTTTGTCTGTCGGGTCGAATGTCAATCAGTATCTTCATAATCTGGGGTTCAAACCCCATATCTAGCATCCTGTCAGCTTCATCCAAAACCTGTTTATACAGACATAGTTACCGTTTTTGTATTAGACAGACATCAAGGAACCACAATTAAATTGCGAACCCTATAAACAGAAACTATGTTAGGAACCAAAGAGAGGTCATAAAACAAGGAATCTATGTACTTAAAAGGGGTTGTAAACCCTAGTGTTTTTTTCACCTTAATGCATGCATCCTGTGCATTAAGGTGAAAAAACTTCTGACAGTGACCGCTGCCGCCCCCCCCCCCCCCATATTTTACTCACCTCAGCCTGTTTGGCCGTACCTCTCTGCCTGGGTTTCTCGGCTCTTGATTGGATAGATTGATAGCAGCGCAGCCCGCTGCTGTCAAACAAATCCAATGACACAGGCGCCGGGGGTGGGGCCGAGTCCTGCATTCTGCGTCTATGGCTGCAAATGCTGGACTCGGGAGCGCGCCCGCACCCCAGGAGATAGCTTCTCCTAGGGGGTTATACGATGTGGGGAGGAGCCAATAAGCGCTGCCGGGGGACCCCAGAAGAGGCTGTTCGGGCCACACTGTGCAAAACGAACTGCACAGTGGAGGCAAGTATGATATGTTTGTTATTAAAAAAAAAAAAAAAAAAAAAAAAAAAAAAAAACGAGCCTTTACAATCCCTTTAAACAGCTCAAACCTTAAGCCGATTGTAAAGACAGAAGGTTTTTTACCCTAATGCATTCTATGTATTAAGATAAAAAAAACTGTGTGCAGCAGCTCCCCTCAGACCTAATACTTACCTGAGCCCCATCTCTATGCAGCAATGTCCACAATTGCTTTGGCCCTCCGGGACTCTCCCTCCTAATTGGCTGACGTACAACAGCGGCACCACTGGTTCCCGCTGCTGTAAAAGACAGACAGTTAGAGCCCTTTCACACTGACAGCACGGGGGCATCGGCGGTAAAAGCCGTAGTTTTATAGGCGCTCATCGGCCACTAGCGGTGCGCTCTTAAACCCCGCTAGCGGCCGAAAAAAGGGTTAAAAGCGCCCTCAAGGCGCCACTGCCCATTGATCTCAATGGGCAGGGGCGCTTTAGGAGCGGTGTATACACCGCTCCTAAAGCTACTCAAAGAAGCTGCTTGAAGGACTTTTTTTGACGTCCTGCCAGTGGGAGTTTTCACACTGGGATCACAGATGAGGCATTTTCAGGCGTTATTTTTAGCGCTAAAGCGCCCAAAAACGCCTCCAGTGTGAAAGAGGTCTTAGACAAATCAGGAGAGAGGGGGGCAGGGTTGAACCGGGGCTACGTGTCTGAATGGACACACGGAGCTGCGGCTCGACTCAGGTGCCCCCATAGCAAGCCGCTTGCTGTGGGGGCACTCTACAGAAGGGAGGGGCCAGGAGAGCGAAAGAGACCCAAGAGGAGGATCTGGGCTGCTCTGTGCAAAACCACTGCACAAAGCAGCAGGTAAGTAGAACATGTTTTTTTTTCCTATAAAAATAATAAAGACTTTACAATCACTAACCACCTCCCTACCAGCCACTTTATATACGTCCTGGTAGGGAAGTGGTTGTACTGGAATCATGGTTGAGGCTACAACCATGATCCCGGTGTTATTTTTTTTTTTTTTTTTTTACAGCTGGTGATTGTTTTTTATGTAAAAAGTATTCCCGAGCGCCTGGGCAGCCGCTGGAATATTTTTACATGTGGCGGAAGGGGTCCCACCACTGCCATTACCGGGCTCTCCCGAGCGATCAGGAAGCCCAGGAGTGATGCAACCAGTGACATTCACGTCTGGCCTCACAGTGAAAGGAACTGAAGCCGTTCCTCCCACTGTGTGATGTCCGAACTGGCGAGCATCGACTAGGTCATCATTTCCGGCTCTTTGTTTACTGGCCACATAGTGAAGCAGCTGATTGGACTGATCTGTGTCTGATCGGCTGCATTGGAGCCTAAAGGAGAGATGGGGGTCCAATAGACCCCCCATCTCTTCATAAAGAGTACCTGTAATTGCTAGTGCCGTCAAAAGGGATGTTTACATTCCTTTTGACAGCAATAAAAGTGATCAAAATTTTAAATAAATAAAAAAAAACACACACAAACACTGTAGAAATAAATAAAATAAGTAATAATAATAATAATTAAAAAAATGTTTAAAAGCGCCCCCTGTCGCCCCGTGCTCACACACAGTGGCGAACGTACACGTCCGTCCCGCATGCATATGTAAACCGTGATCGCACCACACGTGAGGTATCACTGCGATCGTCAGAGCGAGATCAATAATTCTAGTATCAGATCTCCACTCCACATTTAAAGTACAATAGTTTGTCGTCATTCCATGAACGCACCCAATTTTAAAGCGTGACATGTTAGATATCTATTTAAGCGGCATAACATCTTTAACAACTTCAGCCCTGGAAGATTTTACCTCCTTCTTGACCAAAGCACTTTTTACAATTTGGCACTGCGTCGCTTTAAGTGACAATTGCGCAGTTGTGCGACGTTGCTCCCAAACAATTTGCGTCCTTTTTCTCCCACAAATATAGCTTTCTTTTGGTGGCATTTGATCACCTCTGCGGTTTTTATTTTTAAAATAAAAATAACAAAGAGCGACAATTTTGGAAAAAAAAAAACAAAACACAACATTTTTTAATTTTTGCTGTAATAAATATCCCCAAAAATTTTTTCAAAAAACTAATTTCATCATCAGTTTAGGCAAATATATATTCTACATAATTTTGGTAAAAAAAAAAAAAATCAAAATAAGCGTATATTGATTGGTTTGCGCAAAAGTTATAGTGTCTACAAACTATGGGAAAGCTTTATGGCATTTTTATTTATTTTTTACTAGTAATGGCGGTGATTTGCGATTTTTAGCGGTACTGCGACAGACAGATCGGAGACTTTTGACACTTTTTTGGGATCATTGGCATTTATACAGCGATCAGTGCTATAAAAATGCACTGAATACTGTGTAAATGTCACTGGCAGGGAAGGGGTTAACACTAGGGGCGATCAAAGGGTTAATTGTGTGTTCCCTCAGTGTGTTCTAACTGTGTGGGGATGGGAATGACTAGGAGAGGAGACATATCGTTTTTCCTACTTAGTAGGAACAAACGATATGGTTCCTCTTCCCTGACAGCACAGGGATTTGTGTGTTTACACACACAAATCCTTGTGCGCGCAATTGCGCGTAGCCGGTGGCCACGCGCATCGTGTCCCCCGTCGTGCAGCAGGCACGCCTCTGGTGGCACACGTCCTCTGGTGGCCGAAAAAGAAAAGGACGTACCAGTACAGGATTTCGCCCAGGGGAGCCATTCTGCTGCAGTATATCTGCGAGAGTCGGTCAGGAACCGGTTAACGTTATACAAAAAAACTTTAAATTTTTTTTTTTTAAATTAATTTACCGCTTCCGGACTGCCCACCATATATATATACACTACGGCAGGGCGGCCTGACTGCGGAATATCACATACCCGTACGTGATTTTGTGCACGTAGTGTAGGGAGCACGCGCCGCCAGAGTGCCACTCCCACTGCGATTGGACACAGTGGGAGCCAAATCAGCGAATCCGGCGGCCGCGGCAACCCGCCGATCATTCTGTGTACAGACGGATCAAGGCAAGTAAACAAGGCAAACCGCTGATCTGTCAGGGAGCAAAGGAGAGATCTTGTGTCAGCTAAGCTGAAACACAATCTCTCTACTCCTCCAGTGTATCTGTCCCTCACACAGTTAGAAGGAACCTCCCAGGCACACACTTAACCCCTTCCCTGCCAGTGTCATTTATACAGTGATCAGTGCATTTTTTAGCACTGATCACTGTATTAGTGTCACTGGTGTCCAATTTGTCCGCCAAAATGTCGCAGTCCCGCTAAAAATCGCTGATCACCGCCAATACTAGTATAAACAAAAAATGGAGTCCCTAAATATATCTCACTGTTTTTGGATGCTCTAACTTTTGCGCAAACCAATCAATATACGCTTATTGGGATTTTTTTTTACCAAAAATATGTAGCAGAATGCATATGGGCCTAAATTGATAAAGAAATTCGATTTTTTGAACATTTTTATTGGGAATGTTGTATAGCAGAAAGTAAAAAATATTGCTTTTTATTCAAAATTGGTCAGAATTGGCCCAGTATATAGGTAGTTAAATAATATCGCCTTTTTATATTTTACTAGTTTCAGGCCAAAATAAAAACTAAGGAAAAATTGGGTTTTTGGCTTACCTATAAAATCCATTTTTGGAAATGCATCACAGGACACAGAGCACTCCTTACGAACAGCTTTAGCACTCCTTACGAACAAGGTTATGCGACGCCTACAGGTGATTGGATAATGGCAAAAAAACAGACAGGAAGTCCTCTCCTAGGCATAACCCCTCCTGTAGGAAGGGCTTCAGTTTTCCAGCAAGCCACAGATCATAATACAGAGGGGAAGGATCTCTGTGTCTCGTGATGCACTTAATAGATTTTACAGGTACAGTGCATCCAGAAAGTATTCACAGCGCTTCACTTTTTCCAAATTTTGTTATGTTACAGCCTTATTCCAAAATGGATTAAATTAAATTATTTTCCTCAAAATTCTACAAACAATACCTCATAATGATAATTTGAAAGAAGTTTGTTTGAAATTTTTGCAAATTTACAAAAAAAAAAAAAATCACACATACATATGTATTTACAGCCTTTGCCATGACACTCAATATTGAGCTCAGGTGCATCCTGTTTCCACTGATCATCCTTGAGATGTTTCTACAACTAGATTGTAGTCCACCTGCGGTAAATTCAGTTTGACGTGATTTGGAAAGGCACACACACCTGTCTATATAAGGTCCCACAGTTAACAGTGCATGTCAGAGCACAAACCAAACCATGAAGGCCAAGGAATTGGCTGTAGACCTCAGAAACAGGATTTTATCAAGGAACAGATCTGGGGAAGGGCTCTTCCTAGAGCAGGAAGTCCAGCAAAACTGAGCGATCAGGGGAGAAGGGGCCTTAGTCCGGGAGGTGACCAAGAACCCAATGATCACTCTGATAGCGCTCAAGCATTTCTCTGTAGAGAGAGGAAAACCTTCCAGAAGAACCACCATCTCTGCAGCACTCCACTAATCAGGCCTGTATGGTAGCGGAAGCGCAATTCAAAAAAGTTATCAAATTGATTTGCATTTTAACCGCTTCACAACCAGCCCGCCGCAGTTATACTGCAGCAGGCTGGCTTCCCTGGGTGAGCCGTCGTAACTATACGTTGGCTCGCTTTCAGACTGCTGTTAGTATGAACAAGAGATCGGTCTCCTCTCCCCTAAGTATGAACAACGATCGGTCTCCTCACCCAGGCAGTCCCATCCCCCCACAGTTATGCCCTTTATCGCCCCCTACTGTTAACCCCTTCCTTGCCAGTGTCATTTATACAGTAATCAATGCATTTTTATAGCACTGATCGCTGTAAAAATGTCAATGGTCCCAAAAGAGTGTCAAAAGTGTCCGATCTGTCCCCCACAATGTCGCAGACCCAATAAAAATCGCAGATCACCGCCATTACTAGTAAAAAAATTTTTTAGAAAATAAATATAGCCCCTATTTTGTAGACACTATAACGTTTGCGCAAACCAATCAATATATACTTATTGCAATTTTTTTACCAAAAACATGTAGAAGTATATATATTGGCCTAAACTGAGGAAGAAATTTGTTTGTTTTTTAAAATATTTTTTGGGGATATTATAGCAAAAAGTAAAAAATATTGTTTTTTTTTTTCAAAATTGGCACTTTTTTTGTTTATAGAGCAAAAAATTTAAAATAAATAAATAAAAATCGCAGAGGGGATCAATTACAACCAAAAGAAAGCTCTATTTGTGGGGGAAAAAAGGCACATTAATTTTGTTAATACGCCCACGCAATTTTCAGTTAAAACAACGTAGTGCCGAATCGCAATAAATGGCCTGGTCATTAAGGGGGGCAAATCTTCTGGGGCTGAAGTGGTTAAATGAGTGAAATAAGTATTTGACCCCTTCGCAAAACAGGACTTATGCTGGCCATACATGATGCAAAAAAATCTGCCAAACCCATTTTCGAAAAACGAACTTTCAGCCATGAGAGCAAACGAGTGCCATCATGTAATGTCTGAAATCGTACAGTGGACATAAATCAATTTTTTGTTCGTTTTTTTAACTATACCTAGTGAAAACAAACAGTTTGGACCGGAAACACATTAACCTTTTAATTTATTGTTCGTTCGGCAGAAAATTTCCAAACTTGTCCTTTGTTTTTTCGGCTCAAAAACGTCCCAACGGTTATTGATTTTGTGACCATTAACTGGCTGAAAAAACAACAAACTGTCTAAATGACCAAATTTTGGAAGATTTTTGGTATATAGTGTATGGCCAGCATTAGTACTTGGTGGTAAAACCCTTGTTGGCAATCACAGAGGTCACACATTTCTTGTAGTTGGCCACTAGGTTTGCACACATCTCAGGAGGGATTTTGTTCCACTCCTCTTTGTAGATCCTCTCCAAGAAATTAGGGTTTCGAGGCTGACGTTTGTTAACTCGAACCTCCAGCTCCCTCCACATATTTTCTATGGGATTGAGGTCTTGGGACTGACTAGGCCACTCCAGGACCTTAATGTGCTTCTTGAGCCACTCTTTTGTTGCCTTGGCCATGTGTTTTGGGTCATTGCCATGTCCTGGCTGAGGGAAGCAGGTTCTCACCAAAGATTTGGCAGTACATGGCCCCATCCATCGTCCCTTTGATGCAGTGAAGTTGTCCTGTCCCCTTAGCAGAAAAGTACCCCCAAAGCATAAGGTTTCCACCTCCATGTTTGACGGTGGAGATGGTGTTCTTGGGGTCATAGGCAGCATTCCTCCTCCTCCAAACACGGCGAGTTGCGTTGACGCCAAAGAGTTTGATTTTGGTCATATCTGACTACAACACTTTCACCCAGTTCTCCTCTGAAAAATTCAGATGTACATTAGCAAACTTCAGACGGGTCTGTACATGTGCTTTCTTGAGCAGGGGGACCTTGCTGGTGCTGCGGGATTTCAGTCCTTCACAGCGTAGTGTGTTACCAATTGTTTTCTTGGTGACTATGGTCCCAGCTGCCTTGAGATCATTGACAAGATTCTCCCGTGTAGTTCTGGGCTGATTCCTCACTGTTCTCATGATCATTGAAACTCCGCGAGGTGAGACCTCGCATGGAGCTCCAGTCCGTGGGAGATTGACAGTTATTTTGTGTTTCTTCCATTTGTGAATACTTGCACAAACAGTTATCACCCTCTCACCAAGCTGCTTGGCAATGGTCTTGTAGCCCATTCCAGCCTTGTGTAGGTCTACAATCTTGTCCCTCACATCCTTGGACAGCTCTCTGGTCTTGGCCATGGTGGAGAGAATCTGATTGTTTCTGTGGACAGGTGTCTTTTATATACAGGTAACGAGCTGCGATAAGGAGCACTCCCTTTAAGAGTGCTCCTAATCTCAGCTCGTTACCTGTATATAAAAAAAAAAAAAAAAAAAAAAAAAAAAAAAAAAAGACACCTGGGAGCCAGAAATCTTGCTGATTGATAGGGGATCAAATACTGATTTCACTCATTATCCCCTTCCCGCCGACCGAACGCACATATGCGTCCTCGGCTTTCCGGGGTTATACCGGGATGATGCCCGCAGCTGCAGGCATCATCCCGGTACCGTTGTTTTCAGCGGGCGATCGGCTACCCGAGTATAACAACCGATGCGGCTCTTTTAGACCCCCCATCCCTCCATAAAGAGTACCTGTCACCACATATTACTGTCACAAGGGATGTTTACATTGCTTGTGACAGCAATAAAAGTAAAAAAAAAAAAAAAAAAATTTTTAAACACAATTTATAAAAGTACAAAAATAAATAAAATAAATAAATAATAAAAAAAAAAATTTTTAAAGCGCCCCCGTCACCGCGAGCTCGCGCAGCGAAGAAAACGCATACGGAAGTCGCGCCCGCATATGTAAACGGTGTTCAAACCACACATGTGAGGTATCGCCGCGATCGTCAGAGCGAGAGCAATAATTCTAGCCCTAGACCTCCTCTGTAGCTCAAACCTGGTAACCGTAACAAAATTTTTAAAGCGTCGCCTATGGAAATTCATAGGTACCGTAGTTCGTCGCTATTCCACGAGTGCGTGCAATTATAAAGGGTGACATGTTTGGTATCTATTTACTTGGCGTAACATCATCTTTCACATTATACAAAAAAATTGGGGTAACTTTACTGTTTGGATTTTTTAAAATTCATGAAAGTGTCACTTTTCCAAAAATTTGCGTTTAAAACACCGCTGCACAAATACCGTGTGATAAAAAATATTGCAACAATCGCCATTTTATTCTCTAGACTCTCTTCTAAAAAAATATGTATAATGTTTGGGGGTTCTAAGTAATTTTCTAGCAAAAAATATGGATTTTAACTTGTAAGCACCAAATTTCAAAAATAGGCTTAGTCATGAAAGGGTTAAAATGGAAATCAATTTATAACTTTTTTTAAATACATTTTTCTGGATATTTTTGTTGTTATTCTGTCTCTCGCTGTTAAAATTAACCTACCATAAAAATTAGAGACTGATCATTTCTTTGTCAGTGGGCAAACGTACAAAATAGGCAGGGGATCAAATACTTTTTTCCCTCACTGTAGACTAACCAGCCTGTGTTCAGTATAATTAAGATAAAACACATGGACATGAATATGGTTCCTTTCACATGGGCTTTCTGTCTGTCTGTTTTTCATCCATCTGTTGACAAATGAAACAGACAGCAATGCACTCCTATGGGCAAACAGATGTAAACGAATGATCAGATCTGTTGTTTATGTTTTGTTTTTTTAAAAAAACGGAACAAATATCTATTGCCGGGAGTGTCCCTAAACGAATGATAAAGGACAAATGGTCAGTTTTTGCATTGGTTGTTAGAAGCCAACACAGGCTGGCAACCTAACAACCAGTGACTAAAAGATTAAAAAAAAAACAAAAAAAAAACACAACAACAAAATGTCAGACTAAATGCAGTTACAAGCAGGGCCGCTGATAGAAATCATGGGGCCCCGTACAGCCTACCTGAGGGGGCCCCCCCTTCAGCTCCACCCCTGGTCCCTCCCCAGACCCTGCCTTGAAACAAAGTGCAGGTTTGTCTACAAGTGATAGGCATGTGTGGCACTGTCTGCAGCACATTATGGCATTGGCAGCACGGATGGCACTGTCTGCAGCACATTAGGGCATTGTCAGCACTGTCTGCAGCACATTATGGCATTGACGGCATGGGTGGCACTGTCTCTGCAGGCAGCATATGCGTTATGGGCTCTAATGCATGTGCTACCTGCAGACAGTGCCACCCATGCTGCCAATGCCATATTGTGCTGCAGACAGTGTCACTCATGCAATGCCACCAATGCCGTAATGTGATGCAGACAGTGCCACCCATGACGCTAATGCCATAACGCATGTGCTACCTGCTGACAGCGTCACCCATGCCGCCAATGCCATATTGTGCTGCAGACAGTGCCACCCATTCTGCCAATGCCATATTCTGCTGCAGACAGTGCCACCCATGCCATAATGTATAGATGCTGCTGCAGAAGTAGTAGATCTTGAATTCTCTCTCCCCCCCCCCCCCCAAGCAAGCACACACCTGTGTAATTTTTAGCCGGGCCCCACTTCTACCCTGATCCTGCTGCTGCCAGGACTGGAGTGTCCACAAACGATTCCAATCAGATGCAATGTCGATGATGCCAGCTGCTTTTTTTTTTTTTTTCCTTCTGCTGCCGCCGCTCGCTGCACTGATACTTCTCTCACAGGAGGGAGAGGAATCACTCCGCGGCGCCAGGGGGACGGCACTGTAGAGGAAGCGCTGGCTGGGATTTGAGCCAGCATGAAGAGTGGGCTCGGAAGAGGCATTCTTCCGCGCCCGAAATAGAGGAAATAGTCCCTCCCCTGCCGCCACCTAGTCTGCAGATAGCTATCTGCACAAAAAAAAAAAAAAAAACGCAAAAAATAACCGCCGTGGGTTGCATGGTGGTTCAGTCGGACAGACTCTGATTGCCCATGACTGGAGGATTTTTTTTTTTGCATAAATTATTTATTTGTTCCGCTTGCCCGGGCCCCCCTGCTGGTCAGGCCCGGTACAACAGGGCCAGTTGTAATGGCCTATCAGCGGCCCTGGTTACAAGGGGCAGTGTGTACAGCAGATGAGGTTGGGGAAGGGGGCAGTGTGCGCAAAGAGAAGCAGTGTTTACAGTAAGGGAGCAGTGTGTACATACAGGCTTCCTCACTTGCAACGTCAATGCCGGTGTTCTGCTGAGAAAGTTCCGCTCGGCGGATAAGGACCCCCCTCTACTGCGCAGGCGCTGCGCCTGCGCAGTAGGATCTGGCGGTAATAGCCGAAGATGAATAGGGGAAAATCAGCTGTACAGGGCGCCTGTAAGAGGGCACCTCGCGGGCTAGCTTCGCTCGCCACGCTTCGGGCACGACCTCGCTTCGCTTGGCTCTTTTTTTATTCCCCCTCTAGGTCCACTTGGATGGTGGGGAAGGAACCTGGACCCAGGGCGCAGGCGCCATGTACAGCTGATTGTAGATTTTGTGCTTCGGCTATCTCCGACGGCTGATAATAGTTCGTATTGCGCAGGCACTGCGCCTGCGCAGTACAGGGGGGACGACTTATCCGCCGAGGGAACTATCTCGGCAAGACACCGGCTCTGAATGCAATTGCTGACTCCATTGCTTACTTCCGTGCCTGAGAAGGAACGGTCATTTGGCCCCACCACTGCAGTAGATAAAGGGGCAGGGCCACCCAGTGAGCCCAACAGTGGGCTTTAGCCCACTTTCAACTGATTCTGGGTCAAAGGAGAGCAAGAGCACTCCTGCCACCTACAAGAGAAGTAGGGCCAAAAAAGCCTTAGCCATCCTTCTCTTTAAGGCCTAGTTCACGCCTATGCATTTTTTAGTGCATTTTCAGGTTTTGCAGAAACACACTACAGTACATTTAACATGGTTTCCTATGGATGTAGTTCACATCTATGAATTTTATGGAAAGGGCCAGGGACTTTTTTCTGGTTTTTGGCTCCATAGACTTCAATGGATCAAAAGAGTGTATTGAAAAATTCAAAATGCACCAGATTGAGGCAGACTTTTGAAAGTTAATTACCTAACTGAATGCCTGAAGCATATAAATAACTTAAAGGGTAGATGAGTCCCTCAGAAGGAGGTTGTCCAAGCACCCCATTACCCAAATGTCCTGCGATCTTGTGTACCCCTTTGAAATCACCACTTGAATGCACAGCTCTGGGACGTCTAACCCAGAGAAAGGCAAACTATTCCAGACTTCCTCCAGCTGTTAACAGTGACAGTGCCCCTTCATTATGAAGAGGGTTTTGGGGTGGACTTGGTAGGTTCTGCGTTCTAAATCTTGCATTGAAAGAAAGGCTTGAGTTTTGGCTTTGACGATAATAAAAGTGAATGCATAAGCAAGTTGGGCACGCATATGTAAACAATGATCACACCACATGTGAGGTATCACTGCAAACATCAGAGTGAGAGCAATAATCATTGAACCAGACCCCTGCGAATCTCTAAACTGGTAACCTGTAAAGGCTTTTAAAGCATGTATTTTTTCCATAAAAAAATGTGTTTGAAAAACCACTGCAGAAATACTGACATAAAAAAAATTGTGTGGGGGTTCCAAGTAAATTTCTAGTTCCCTGGGTGGGAACTGGTTAACAGAGGAGGGGAGGAGTAGCTTCAGGGGAATGGCATTGCTCTCTCTAGGCAGGAGGAAAGAGGAGGGGTGGGGAGATCGGTTGGCACACACACAGACTACGGAAGAGACAGGGAGAGAGAGGGGAGATGCCGAGACGCTAAAGACATAGCTGGATGATGGAGGCGCGTAAACTGACCATGCACCCCATCAGAGATCAGCAGCCATGATCAACGTGGCCAGTTTACAGAGGGAAGGACAGGAACAGGCAGGATCAGCCAGGTATTGTACAACATAGAAAGGGATAATTGACATGGCAAAAGCACTGGGCTATATTTTGTGCCATAAAAGGAACAGGAGTTTTTTGTTTTGTTTTTTAGGGTTAAAACCAGTTTTTCTGAGGAAAAGGCATCCAACCTCCAAGAACACTAGCAGAAAAATGAGATATGACAACTGGAGTGGGGTTATACAGAGGGTGGCTTAACCTTTTTTGTTTGCCAGTGTCCCTACCCCCTGAAGGCACTGGTAAAACCTAAGTGTAAGAATTTCTACTTTCCCATGTCACTCAATACACTATAAAGAAACAGGAATTTTTGTAGTCCCCATAAAATCCTTCTCTGTGCTAACTGAAGGCTAAAGCAAAAATCTTGATCTCTGACCTCTGGGTTTATAGCACGGCCCTCAGTAGTATAACACAAAAGGACAGCTTAGAGGAGGCTTCCGATCAGAGCCAAACATCCAACCTGTTAACTCAGCCAGTTATAAAGCAGAACAAATAGCAACAACCAGTCACAGACAACACAACCAGAGGGATTGGTGTGGTGTTCTTTAACCACTTCAGCTCAGGAAGGAATACCCCTCCAGGCCACTTTTTGAGATACGGCACTGCGTTACTTTAGCTGACAATTGCGCGGTCGTGCGACGCTATACACAAAATTGATGTCCCCCCCCACAAATAGAGCTTTCTTTTGGTGGCATTTAATCACGCCTGCGGTTTTAATTTTTTGCGCTATAAACAATATTTTTTGTAGTTTCTGCTATAAAACACATCCAATAAAAAAAAAATCATCAATTTAGGCCAATATGTATTCTGCTACATATTTTTGATAAAAAAAATCCAATAAGCGTATATCAATTGGTGTGTGCAAAGTTATAGCGTCTTCAAACCATGGGATGTTTTTATGGAATTTTTATTTATTTACATTTTTTTTTACCAGTAATGGCAGCGATCAGCAACTTATAGAAAGAACAATGTAGCGCTGGACTAGTGAAAAAGAACACATATATTGATATATATAATCATACCAAGACCCACAAAATTGTCATGATTCAATAAGGATATTAGGTAATGTGAAACCATATCTTAAATAGGTGTATACAAAACTATAAGTGAAAAATAATTAAATAAATATATGTACAAAATATTAACTAAAAAGTTCATATATGTGACTAAAGATGCGTATCAAAGAATACTTAAAAAAAAGTTCATAAAAGTAACAAAGTGAAGGTGTTGAATCCACAGACGAACCAGATGAAGGGACCGGAGTTGCATAATCCACCAACAGTGTAGCCCACCACCAGATGATAAAGTTGGAGGCTTACCAGAAAGCCTGCAACCGCCCTTACTCAGGGGGGTCAAAACAGGCTTAGAAGTGGAAGGTGAACTCCTGGATGTATCCCACAATGGACTCCTTATGTTGTCCTACTGGTCTCCTCTTTCCACAGCTGATCCGTGATAGCAAAGGCACCAATGTGGAGGGAATGATCCTCAGAATTCCTCCCGATATTTCTTCCCATATAAGGTACATAAATGGGAGCCACAGATCCAATGGCTCCCATTTATGTACCTTATATGGGAAGAAATATCGGGAGGAATTCTAAGGATCATTCCCTCCACATTCAACACCTTCACCTACATTTATGAACTTTTTTTAAAGTATTCTTTGATACGCATCTTTAGTCACATATATGAACTTTTTAGTTAATATTTTGTTCATATATATATATTTAATTATTTTTCACTTATAGTTTTGTATACACCTATTTAAGATATGGTTTCACATTACCTAATATCACTTATTGACTCATGACAATTTTGTGGGTCTTGCTATAATTATATACGGTATATCAATATATGTGTTCTTTTTCACTAGTCCAGCGCTACATTGTTCTTTCTGTATGTTCTATGTGCCCTTGTATTGGGGTTATTGTGTTTTAGCCGCAGGACTTCCTTCACGGTCCCTTATTTCAGTTTTCATTATCATTTATACTTAGCACCTAGCGCAATTTCTTTTTCTTTTTTGATCAGCAACTTATAGCTGGACTGCAACAAAGCGGTGGACAAATTGGACACCAAGTGAGACTTTTTTGGGAACAAGGGCTAAAAAATATGCACGGTCACTGTACTAATGATACTGGCAGGGATGGGTTTAACATCAGGGGCGATCAAAGGGTTAAATGTGTCCCTAGGGAATGCTATCTGTGTGGGGGATGCTTTATCTGTGGGAAGACAGAGATCAGTTTTCCTGCTTAGCAGAAACACCAGATCTCTGTCTTTCCCTGTCACAGAATGACAATCTGCCTTGTTTACATAGGCAGACCGGCATTCTGCCTCTCTTGGAAACAAACGACGGGAGTTGGTCCCCAGTGGCGCGTGCGCGTACCGCAGACAGCGAAGTCGCATACGTGATTTTGCGCACTAGAGTTGCCGTCCCGCAGTACATGTACGTAGGGTGGCCGGCAAGTGGTTAATGAATGCAGAGAAAAGATCCTAAACTGCTTAAGGCAGGAAACTGTTTGCAAGACTCAAGAGTTAGCGAACAGGAAAAGGAGCTCCCACCCCCAATATAATACGACCACTGGCAAAAAAACATAGAAGGGTGGGGTCCCAGAGGATAGATGGCCCTGGAAACCCAAAAGTCCCCACTAAGTAACAGGAACAAACAAAAATCTTAAGAATTGTATGATGAGAGACAAGGATAGCACCATGAGGTCCTAGGGGATACCAATTGGTCCCATGGGATAAACGCCTACAGAAAAGGTCTGTAGGAGTTGACCTCATTAATCCCTGGGGGATTAAGAGCAGAAAGCTTTTCAATCCAGTAAGTCTTGGCCCTTAAGATAGCATTGTCCCAGTCGCCACCCCTAGGATTAGGCGGAACAACTTCCAATACAAAAAATGAAATCACTGAGTTATCAAATCTGTGATGTAAACCTATGTGTCGAGTGACTGGTGTCACAATTTTGCCTTCACTGGAATAAAAGATGATCCCTCATCCTTAATCCAAGTTCACAAATGGTCTTGTCTATGTAAAACGCATGGCATTGACAAATCATCAGATAAATCACTCCACGAGTAGCACAATTAGCATATTGTCTCGATTGGAACCATTGGCCATTAGGTAGATATATGCCAGCACGCTCACAGATCCATGGGCAGCGGCTACATTTACACGATAGGTTCCCTTACAAGAATGAGATAGGGTCTCCGAATTAGGTTGGTAATGGCTGCTAGTCAGAATATCAAGCAGGGAAGTTGCCCTCTTAAATACCAACTCTGGGGTAGAACGTATATATTTAGCCAGAATATGATCTTCGGCTAAAAGGTGGCAATTAGAAATCAGCGAACGTAAAGAACGTCCATGTGCAGAATAATGAGTGATAAATGTCACTGTATTGCTTTCGGTTTTAGGAGTTTTTTTTGAATAAAAGTTCAGCTCTGGGTCTTATTCTAGCTTTATTGAAGGCTTTCCTCAACAAGGTTCTAGAATATCCCGTCAAATAGTCTTGATCTTAAAAGATCAGACTGACAAAAGAAATCTTCAGATGAGCAATTCCTGCGAATACGCAGGTATTGCGCATATGGTATACTTCTGATGACTGGGGCAGGGTGAGAAATTTGGGCATGCAAGATCATATTACCTGGGCTTACGATATAAATCAGTAGTGATGTAGCCATTTTCATCAATACAGATTAACAAATCCAAAAATGTGATTTCAACAGCATTAAATGTGTATCTAAATTTCAGATTGAACTCATTGATGTTGAGGGCATCGAGAAACCCCAACAGTTCATCTCTAGACCCTGTCCACACAATCAGAAGATCATCAATGAACCAAAACCAAAATTGTACATGATTCAAATAGGGCAGAAATCTTTCATCGGAGAACAACCACCTCTCACATCCCCCCAAATATAAATTGGCATAAGCCGGGCACAAGTGCCCATTGTCACTCCTTGCCTTTGTAAGTAGACTTGATTCAGGAAGACAAAATTATTTCTGGTAAGTACAAATCTAAGTAGATCCAGAACAAATACATTATGGCACCAGGTGGTATGATCTTGCTCTTTTAGAAAGGACTCGACCACCCGGATACCCCACTCGTGCGGGATACTAGAGTACAAAGCCGCTTGGTGTGATCCTGACATTACACTTTGAGATCTCCGAGATAGGTTGGCGTTTCTTTTGATTACTCTCATTAGGATTAGATCGGTGTTGGAATGCTTCAATCATTCTAACAATAAGCCTCATTATATATTACATAGAATCTATATGTGGCTTTGGCTGGTTCCTTGGACTATTTCCATCTACACCTGACTTCAATTTCCATTTGGATAACACTCTCCCCCCACCCAAATTACATGCACTGCTTAGTGAAGACTTCATAGGTGTGCATCACCAATTGAAATGTTTTGATTGAATTTTTTAAATTTAATTATCTGTAATATAATGGCTGTGAGATTTCTCCACCCTATGAAGTAGTTCTTTTTTATGTAACAGTCTTCTTATGTGACTTCACTTTTCTTGGTTCCCGCACTCGCCCGGGAGATTGCCAATTTTTTGGCCTTGTGACGCCTAAAATTCTGGTGCCGGCTTTGTGGGCGAGTTTTCTTTTTTGCTCTAAAATCAACCATTTCGTATGGGCTAAATCCTTAATATTGAGGGATGTACTGAGGGGTATATTAGACTATCTTTATTGATTTAAGATGCATGGCAGTATACCTTGAAGGTTGGTCACTAGTTATGCATTTTGGAGTCTAATATTGTACACTTGATTTATATGCTTTCTTGTAGATCATTTTCTGACCTAATATACTCCTGAAGAAGGGGGTTACCCCGAAACATGTAGAGTGTACAACTGGAAGAACAAATTTCTGCGTGTAACAGCGCGGGATCATCATTATATATATCCAAGTTTTTCCAATTTGTGTCAGATAAGTGGATACTCCATGATTTAGTAGCATCCAGTGCAATTTATCTACTATTGAAGGCTTTTTATTATGTGTGTGTTTGTGCATAATAAATGTATATATTTTTGTAAACTGACTTGTAAGTTTATACCGTACCACGAGAGTCCATGTTGCCTCCACAACTGTCCAAATGTCTAATTAGTTATAGGAATAAGGTACATTCATTTTTTCATAACAAGTAGCATGTCTATATAGGTCATATGAGCCCCCATGAGGAACACTTACAGGCTGCCTGTCAGAGAACTCACAGTACCAGTTTCCGTCTCCGTGCAGCAGTGACTAACGGCCATGCGCGGTGTCCCCGACAGAGGCGATCGAGTTCCGGATTGAACGTGCACACCCACGCACCCGTACGAATGTATACACGCACCCGCACACCCATACGAGCGGGTGTACGTCCTCACGGGTACGTCCACCAATCCGGGCGCTCAGCACCATATATAAACAAGGTCCTTGCCAGACACTAGTGCTGGATCGTCTTCAGCTAGTTCCCGATTCCTGTGTTACCTTGCTCCTGACTACCCGGCTTCCTGACTACTCTCTTAGATCTCCCTTGTCTGATACCTACCTTTGCTGATTATACCGACCCCGGCTTGGACTCTCTACTATGGCTCTGCATTCTGATTTTGTACCTCGCTGCTCGCCCGTTGCCAACCTCTGCCTGATCTTGACTACGAACTTGCCTGCTGTGTGGATACCTTGCTGCCAACCAGTTGCCAAACCTTGCCTGTTCTGACTTTGCAATTGTCCTTGAAGCCATACCTACCTGCCCGGCTTCTACTGAGCAGCTCTGGTGATCAGTCTTCTCGTCTGCACTTAGAGGATCCTGAACCTCCACGGTCCAGCTTCTAGCGGCAGGCACCTGCACCCTTTCGTGCCCCAGCACTCCCTGTCCTCACTACCAGGGGTGTTGGGACCGGAACCGTGCAAGAGGCCTCCCTCAGCATTCAGACTCCACTGTAAGGTACATGACACTGCCCAAAGATCCTGGATAGGGCTGTTGCAGCTGAAGCTGCATGTACTTAAGGATCTACATGTACTCATAAGCTGAGTTGGGAGGGGACTACAATGACCTATTCTGCTTGCTACCCAGTTCAGCTGTTGATTGAAGATCTACCAGAGGAAAAAAAAAATCTCTGGAAAAGTAGGGAAACTAAGATTCCTACCAAGGAGCTCAAGTCCTTACTTCTTGAGGCACTGGCCCCTAGCAGGTTGGAGGGGTTGGCCACCATCGGGGGCTGACTTTAGAAGTCTTTTCTGTGCCTAGTGCCCTACTACTGAAGCTTTTACTCTAAATCCATTGGTCAGGGATTAAGGTCTCTGCTGTCTTTCAACGAACAGAAGAAAGAATATTCCTTATTAGCCCGGAAGTGTGCACATTTCTTTCAGGTTTTAATTGCCGTGGGCACGAGAATCGGAAATAGGTAAAATCTCTACAGCAGGAGCAGAGGATGGCGAAAAAAGTCAATAGGAGTTTACAACTCTTCCTTACTCTAACCAAAAAAAAAAAAATAAATAAATAAAATGTAGAGTTCGGCTTTCAATTAAAAATAAACTGCTATATTTGAATAACCAAAAAAAAAAAAAATAAAAAATTAGATTTTTGGTTTAATGAAAATACTTTTCTTGGAAGTAGATCATAGGATATCTTCAGATCTATTACACAATAGTTATCCTGCCACCTTCGGATGAATGGGCACTGGCAAAAAAAACACGAAACCTTCCTTCGTGCATAGCTTTAGTTTTGTAGCAAGCCATAAATCAACAAAGAAGGGATGGGATACCCGTGATGTACTTCACGAAAAGGATTTACAGGTTAACTAAAAATTTAAATTTTCCTCAAACATTTTAGGACACAAGGCATCTTCATATTTATTATGATATGGATCACGCCCCTAATCACATCTGTACGATGAAAACCGTTGGGTGGAGCTGGATCATGTGAAGTCATCGCGCATGAAGGTCAGCCATTTTGATGGTTGGAAACATTCCTTCACATTGCTGCTCTACATGCAAGATTTTATCTGATTTTTGGGGAGTGTTTTTTGCTGCATTTTCAATACATTTAATTATCGTTAATACTAAACAATGAAAAGTTTATTTGCCCATCCCTCAACACTGTATGCATTGAGGTCCATATAAAGTGGAGTCCTTTATAACATAGAAGATTGCTGATACTAGGCGTTCTTGCCGATTGAGTTTTGTAATAAGCGTATTTGACCAATGTATGTGCTGGTCCACCCCTGATAGTATGAGTCAGTGTGTGCATTTCTGTCAGAGGATAGCTCACAAGCTTTTTGCCTGCACTCTGCACTTATTGGACTCTTCACCTTGAGCTTCTAAATGAGCCACTGATGAGGAGACTCATGATTTTTTTTAGCGATGCACCTTTATAGGTTTTTACGATATGGATGTCTCAAAACACTGAACACGAGGGGATGGCAGCACTGCAACTAAACCCAGACAACTAAACCAGGACAGGGTAGAGCCTCATGCCGCAGCCCGCAAGACTCCCTGACCAAAAGGTCACATTATCAGAGGCTCGAGCATTCAGTCGGTTAAAATTCATTAAACTAGGAACAGAAGACCAAGTAGGAGCCCTACAAATTTGAGCTACCAAAGCTTGATGTTGATTTGCCCCAAAAAACACTTGTGGTAGAATTAGCCACCAGGCTGGATGTACACATGTCTGGTACGAATTTCCCCAGAGCTTTTTCTTTTTTTCGGGTCGGCGGGGTCGAGCGTCGCGATTGACAATAGATCTATAAGGGGGACATCGTTTTTTTAATAAAGAAATTGTCAAATACGGTCTCTGCTTTTATTTTTTTTTAGATGAATGAGTAGGGGTACCCCAGACTGATTCACATGGGGGGGGCGACATGTGCAGTGTTGCCACCACAGCTGCAAAATCCCTAGACGGAATTGAGGACAAACAGAAGATCGAGACAGAGAGCAGCAGGATCAAACAGGTTTTTTGCAAAATACAGAAAACAAATCTCAGTGACTGAGTATAAACAGCATGTAAAAAAGCAATTACTGATAGTTTCTTTATGATGTGGGCTTACTGACACTTTAAACAATATTTACTTACCAAGTAAGTTATACTTTTTAAGGTAACCAAGTTGTTCATTTGTAGATCATGCAGTCTTCCAGGAGTAGCAATGACTATATCCACTCCCTTTGCAACAACATTTATTTGGCCTTTACGGTCACCACCTCCATAAATGCAAATGCTAAAAACAGAAGCAAAAAAAAATAAATAAATAAAGCTTTACATATACCACTGAAGTGACTAACCTAAGGTGATACACAGTGATGAATTAAATCCTTTTACAAAACTTGTACCCCATTTACCTATAGCCCTCTCTTTTCTAGAGCCATTCAAACTACACATATCAAAGGCCATTTCTGAGTTTCCAGGAGGAAGGGATCTGAAAAAAAGAAGCATGGCCAAAACCATTTTTGGTCCTACTTCTCCTATGGATCACAGGAGTGCAGTTCATTCTGCACTCCTGTGACCATTTTCAGCCGACAGTGGGCTAAAGCCTGCTGTCAGCTGAGGTCACTTAGCCAGTCCAGGCTCTGTATCAGATTCCAACTTTACAGTCAGTATTCATCCCGAGGCTCCTGCCCACTCCACAGCCAAGAGCTCCAGTAACCGCTGGAAAGGCAAAGCAGAGAGTGGCGACTGACCGTTACGAGCTCTCTGTGGAGGGGAGAACTAAGCAATCAGAGGCGTTTAAATCGCTCTGGTCTCAGTGCAGAGCCTGTGGGGGATTAGATGCAGCATTGGAGAGTATAAAAGTTTAATTTTGTTTTTATATAAACCTTAACTTTTTTGAAGTCACACACTGCACAGCACTTTGCGGAGTGTAATCTGAGGCCTGAGCGGAGTGAACGGACAAACCTCCTCTACAGTCTTGTAGGGAAACATGCACAGCTAAGGCTGTCAATCACCTGCTCTGAGCTGAACAGGGGGCAGGGTTGCCTCCAAATAAATAAAGCTTTACATATACCACTGAAGTGACTGACCTAAGGTGATACACAGTGATGAATTAAATCCTTCTACAAAGCCTGGTATTGAAATCTACCGTCAGAAATGATTCATGAAGAACACAGAGGAAAGAGAAACCAGACAGGATTCACGCCAAGTGTTCTAGATTAAGACAAATACACACTAGAGAAGCATATGCTTTGTTCATTTGAGTGGATTTGAGTGGTTATACCGGGATGATGCCTGCAGTATTGCGGTATTGTTTTTTTCAGCCAGCGGTCTGCTTTCTTGTATTAGCAATCCTAGCAGCCAATTAACCACTGGATTGCTTTTACAAGCAACGGGAGGGGACGTTCCTCTTCCCGCCGCCTTCCACAGCTCTCCTGCCCTACCAGGGAGCCCAAGAGTGCAGCCGGCTGACCATAGAGCTGATCAGAAAACAGAATGGCTCCGATCATCTGTATGGTCTAAGAAACCGGAAGCAATGAGCATTTCATATAAACAAGAAATTGTGCTGTGCTGCTTAACTATTCCTTAAAAAAAACAATATCCACTACATAATACACACTTAATAAGGGCGCACCTAAAAGCACTCCACCCTGAATTAAACGTAAAAGTGAACAAATGTGAAAGATCAACTGACAGTCCAACGATAAATGGTGTTGGGTCCTATCTCTTCCAGAAGAAGGGAGTATTAGGACTATTGCGGTACCAAAGAGGTATGGACAAAGGTATATATAAAATCTTTAGTTTATTGAAAATTAAGACATTAAAAAAGGTCCATATATGGGCACCATAATGAATAGACAATGACATAATACAAAAATGTTTACAGCAATGTTGACAAGAAAGTTTTGATGTAATGCCCACAAAGGTAAGTGAAGGCAGATTATTTAGTACTTGCGAACGTGACCTCTACAGTTTCGCGGTCAAGCCGCTTCTTCAGGAGGCGTCCTAGTACAATTTCTACAGAATAAAAAAAAATCAACATTACAGAAGCAGCTGAACATTTAAATAAATACAGCAATGTAATAAACATCCAAAACATTGATATTGGAGAAAGTAGTCGTTAATTTATATTGCACTCACCAACCTTGGCCCACAGGGGGCTAGAACAACACTGAGACGCCCTCAGCGGGCGTTCCCCCGGGTGCGGGCAAGGGGGGCACTTTGGAAAATACTAGTGTAAAATCAGAAAATAAGTAATTGTAAGCCTGGGGTTTTGTGGTAAAACATGAGCACCACCTCAGTGTATGAGATAAAAATTGGATATGGTGAGAGAGAAGTAAGGGGAGAACAAGGAAAGGAAGAGGGGGGAAGGAGACGGGGGCAGAAAAGAAGGGGGGGGGGGGGGGGGGGGAAGGGAAGGGGAAAAGAGAGGGGGGGGGGGAAAGGTAGGGGGAAGGGGGAAAGAAAAAGGAGGGGGGAAGGAAAGGGGAAGAGGGGAAAGAAAAAGAGGGAGGGAAAAAAAAGGGGGGGGGGGGGGGGGAGGGAAAGGGGGAAGGAAGTGTGGGAGAAGGGAGGCAAGTTCACAGGGAGAAAGAGGATGGAAAGCTGAAGAACAGACATTATGGGCCCACCACATTAATGCAAGTATTAGTCATAAGGAGATTTGGGGAGTATAAACCCACCGTTGCTGAAATGTTTAAGGTTTGCACAAGTTCAATGGCTATCCACACCCAGAAATAAGATGAACACTCAGCAGCCGCTTTTAAAACCGGAGTATATGCCATCACGGAAAGCCTTTGGGGATAAACGTATGGCATTACATTAGTATAGTCATTTGCTGAGAGCTAGGAGCATCAGAAGAGATGCATCCAAGTAAACAAATATAGATGGCTTAAAAAGAAATAAAGGGGAGGAGATAGTAATGTCCCCCCCCAAGTCTGCTGCCTTAAATGTCCCCTACCCGGAAGACCAGCACCACCGCTACGTCAGCTGCCACCGTTTCCGGGTCCTTCTTCTACTGTGCATGCGCGAGGAGTCATCCAGCGCAGGAGCGTAGCTCCACATCTGATGACGCTGACGCGTCGTCATGGAGATGCTTATTGTAACACACTACCATTTCTTTTGTTTATATTCGTTGCACCCTTATTGAGTGACGTGAGGAGTTCATTCTCCCCCGTACGGCGGGCTTGCGACTCTTCGGCAGTGGGCGTGGACCTTCGGAGCCCGACAGCTGCTTCTCCATGACGACGCGTCAGCGTCATCAG